>NC_057385.1:2403778-3605667 GCF_016906535.1 Rhizoctonia solani | reverse complement strand
ACCTAACCTAACCTAACCTAACCTAACCTAACCTAACCTAACCTAACCTAACCTAACCTAACCAAATAGTGCAACCCACAAAGGAAGTCTTTAGCTATTTGAAGTAGAAGACAAGAAGTCTCAGTTAGTAAGCAGCAAAATAGCGCAACCCACAAAGGAAGTCTTTAGCTATTTGCAAGTAGAAGACAAGTCTTAGTTAGCAAGAAGCAAAATAGCGCAACCCACAGAGGAAGTCTTTAGCTATTTGCAAGTAAAGTAGTGGACACCTAGGGTCCTAGTGATGAGAAGACTCTGACAGTACTTCTTATCACTAATCAGATAGGGATCAGTGGAGATCCTTTGTTGACAGTTGTTGATAGTTGAATTTCAAATGAATCACGCAGTTGCTCTTTTTGAGGTGTAGCAACACCTGCTTGTCCCTATAGGTTGTAAGACAAGGGAAATCAAGCTGGCTTTCTAAGCAGCTTGTTCCACCCCTATATATACCTGGGCATCACTTGGGTCTATATACATATTTCAAATAGGAGCACAGCCTCTCAGAGCCGTAGCACAGCCTCAAGAAGCAGTATGAGTCAAAGAACCATGTGGCAGTGCTTGATTAGCCAATCATATGTCAAGAAATACACTGGTAAGGTGAGATCTTGGCAGAGTTGGTTCTATTTTTAGCACCTGATCATGTGAAACACTGCTTAAGTATGACTCATACTCTTGGCATGCACAGCCATAATATAAGTATGACTCATCCAATTTCCTTATATGGTAATTCTATTCCCCAATCCGGCCCGGTTTTACCTGGAGATTGAGCACAGCCATCATCATGTGATTGTGGCAGTGCAGGTAGTACTTGATGACTAAGCATTTGTCATTATGCTTGGTCATAGTTGATTTGTCATTCATGAGTTGATCATGTGACCTGGTTGCTGACTAAGCATTTGTCATCATACTTAGTCATACTTGATTTGTCATCAATGAGTTGATCATATGATCTGATTGCTGACTCATCAGAGTTCAGCTGACTAAGCTTAGTCATCCATCCATTTCATCTTCTTTCCTAATTTGGGAAGGGGATTGCCATTTTTGGTAAGTCTAGGTTGCTTAGTCTCTATTTGTCTTGAAAGTCTTCTTCAAGTTATGTCTCTTTCCTAATTAGGAAGGTGAGTTACCATAAATGGTAATCTGAAGTTGTGTTGTTGGGACAATATGTTGTGCATCATAGATGTAGAGGTATTAGTCATCCCTACATCCCCTATAGGCAATACATATACACATATATATATATATACTGGGTATAGGTAAGCAGCTTGATTTCAATGTCATAACCCATATCTGGAGGGGTTATTACCATATATATCCACTGTCAAAGAGATATAGTATATATGATGCACAGTGATATATTAATAATATAAGTTGCTGGGGGACGTTGCACTCCCCCCGCCCCCCTAGCCACGGGCCAATGTTAAGGGAGCCCGCGGGCAAGGTCTGAATAATATATTATTATAGAAGAGATTATGTCATCCCCCCCCCACCTCAAATCCGTAGTAGTTTAGTATAGTATTTGATAAAGGACTGGAGGGGGGAGGTCATGTGACCTGGACTTAGAGAATATCACTAAGTCCAGCCATGTCGACCATAAGTCTCTTATATGTGGGAACCTGGAGGTTCTGAGTGCATATGTGCGAGTATATGCGTGCTTGCGGTCATGTTGGTGTGCAACATGAGTGTGTTGGAGGCTTGACAAGGTCAGGACTCATGGAAAGAATGGAGTGGGTCATGACAGATCAGTCCTAACATATTGAGCCTTTTCTTTAAGAAAGCTGTATCTCCCTTAATACCTGATGTATTTACATAATCAAAAATAGTTGAATGTACAGAAAGATTCAGCAAATCTTACTACATGATTTATAAGTACTCATTAACTATGTTTTAATGTCAATTCCTGTTTGCTTACTGTGCCCTTCCTTACTATAGTATTCTGTTCTGTAAAAGAGAACACATCATGAGTGATGACACATGGTCTAAACCTGGTACAAGTGTGTCAGAGTCTGACTAATGAAGAATGGGATATATGCCAGAACTCTCCCTTCATCATATACATCATACAGAACAAGGGAATTGTAAAGTACAAAGGAAACAATGGAAGACATACTACAAAGGTATGGGTAACTAAGAGAACAATAGAACAATGCAACTGAGGACATATGGTAACTAAGTAACCAGAGGACAAGGCTAACAGGCTAAACAAAGGGACCATTCACATTCCATGTTGATTGCTCTGCCAGGGCAGTCCTGCATGGCCTGTGGTCATGTTGGGAACATCCCCTGGTCCATATAATTTGTAAAATTTAGATTAAAAGATAATAGAATAATAGGGTATCTGTGTTCATGCCTCTTGGGTCATGACATGTGGTTACATGCTGGCCAAAGCCCAAATTGGGGGCTGAAGGTGTGATCATGGGTTGTCTGTAGAAGATCATTAGGGCTCTATGGGTCAGTGGTTAAGCAGGTTTGGTCTCAGCTGGTTGTATTTTCCTCATTTTATAACAAGTTTTGGAAACACCAGCAGTAATGGCACCATCAGAGAGAATGCTGATGACTAATCAACCCTGAAATTGAAATTCTGATAGGAAACCAATGCATTTGCTATCGAATGGTATATATATCACGTAATTCCGACAGGTTGTGATTTCTTGGCTATTAGCTAAGCGACCCTGAAAATGAAATCCTACTAACAAACCACGTGATTCTGCATCGATCCATATACATATCATGCCAATTTGAAAACATCAATCAAATTGGTGTACTAATGGCCAAACAGAGCATGCACCTTCCATTTTTGGAAGTCGGGACTACCATAAATGGAAAGAGGGGGCTCAATTACCCCATATAGTGCAGTTTCAAGGATAGATATAGCGTGTGGGAGGAGAAAATGAGAAATGAAGTAAATTTAGTGCATTTTGGTGAAGTGGGCCAGTTTTGAAAAATGGACTAAATTTAGTCCATTTTTTGTTTGGTTGCTCTCTGTGGGCATGGCCTGTACAAACAAAAAATGGACTAAATTTAGTCCATTTTTTGTTTGGCCCTTGGTGAAAAGTTGGCCAGCGCAAACAAAGCAAGAATGGACTAAATTTAGTCCATTTTTTGTTTGTACAGGCCATGGCCAGAGAGAGCAACCAAACAAAAATGGACTAAATTTAGTCCATTTTTCAAAACTGGCCCATCTCACCAAAATGCACTAAATTTACTTCATTTCTCATTTTCTCCTCCCACACGCTATATCTATCCTTGAAACTGGACTATATGGGGTAATCAAACCCCCTCTTTCCATTTATGGTAGTCTCGACTTCCAAAAATGGAAGGTGCATGCTCTGTTTGGCCATTAGTACACCAATTTGATTGATGTTTTCAAATTGGCATGATATGTATGGATCGACGCAGAATCACGTGGTTCACTAGTAGAATTTCATTTTCAGGGTCGCTTAGCTAATAGGTCCCTGCACATAACTGCAATTTTATGTGAAATATTGAAGAGGTGAATTTTAACAAATGATTTCAAATTGCCTTGATAGGTATATGGATAAGTGCGGAATCACGTGGTTTACTAGTGAAATTTCATTTTCAGGGCAGGTTATCTAATGGGTTTGGGCGGAAAAACGCGATTTGAATTAAGGTTCTGCTCAACCCCCCCTTGAGCCAGACCCCTATAATAGGCTTATATTACTTTGATCAGAGTGTGTACCTATTATTCAGGAGAAATGGCAAGGTCAACTAGAACCAGTCAGCAACTGGTCCTTCAGGCTGCACTCATAAAATTAACAAAAACTGATTATTTTTGACCTTAACAAAATTGCACCAAAATTTCAGGGTGGGTGCGCATGGGATGAAAGACCATACTGACAAAGTTCCATGCACTTTGGACTGCAGGAAAAAGCAGAAACCTGATTTTTCTGACAAAATTCAAGGGATTTTTCATACTATAACCTCCGTGTGATGAAGATGGGGGATCCTATGTACTTATGGCTTATGTAAACAGCCTAGGATGTGTTAGGACATGTCCTAAGTCACCTTAAAACAAAGTCTTCCATGCAACCTAGTGCTTGGCGCTGCCAGAGACTGGAGACCATTCCGTAGTACACTTGTTGCTGAACCGCTGCCAAATCAGATTTTTATATTCAGTGACCCAATGAACAAGCTCCAGACTCTTGACCATGTCCGTTGTGCAAGTCAGACCAGCTCGGACAGGGGTTGGTATTACTTGGAAGCTACCCAAATTGTGGGGGGTAGGGTTGAACAGAAATAATACTGAGTCAACGGTCAAGTTGGCTATGTGGACAATATTTGTGTTGGGTAGTTTGACTGTGCACTCCAAGCTATTAAGGAGATAGTTTGGTGACATGATTTGCCCCTCCAATAAATTATCACATTACCAAAAGCAGAATCCATCCTTCATTCCGAGCTCTGTACACCAGGCATGAGTTGCCAGACGATCCAGCGGCTGACGGAAGTCGGATTCGCTATGGATGTTCCTATGACATACATAAGTGAACAACACTTCATGACGGTCCTGAACGTATAAGATGTGTTGAAGCGCGTGAACCAAGTCTTTCAAAGTAGACTCATCCTGTGGCTTGCTGCTCTTAGCTGGGCGTGTTACGTTCAAGACACCAAGTTTTCCAGGGTAGATCGACTCAAAGGTTTGATAGTAGTGACTATTCTGACATTTAGGTTTAATAGCGGGAAAAGCGCAACAGCAGAGAGCATTCACTGGGTCAAAGATCCAAGCGGGGAGCCGCAGGCTTTTGTCGACCATATCTCCGATCGGCTTTGGCAGTGTCCGACAAATATTCGGATCAGCTCGAACCTCATCAAGCCATGTGTTGAACCTTTCTGGTGTCTTACATACAGAAGACGCAGTGGTGAAAACGGTGAGGGTCGTTTTTGTCGACATGAAGTGAATAAAAATTCGTCTCCATCATGTGACTTACTCGATTCCCCTACAAGGCCCCGAAAATCTTGCAAACGCTCGGAGATGCTTGTGGAGTGTTTTCAAGTGCTCGCCAACCAATCCGGGTCCGTTGGGTCCTAAAGAGGACGTTCCCAAAACTTGAACACTCCAGAGTGTTCCAGGGTTTTTGGAGCCCCGTAGAGTCCACCCTCACATCTACCCTCAATGCTCCTACGGCGATAGTGCCCAAACCCCCATTCACTGTCTTCGTAACTGCTCAATAATGAACGAATTTATAGAGACCCTCACCAAAGTTACACCACATTATTGCAACAAACACAAATAGGCCGTACGTGTGAAAGAGCTTAAGATCACTGTCAATAAGTTTATGAGGGATACTAACTACTGGGTTATGTCGTGGCCGTTTGTTCCCTACGTCATGAGGCTCATAGATGATCAATAATCCCTCCTTGAATGTCTTGTTGTACATACTAAACCGCTCAATAGAAAAGTTACATTCAACATTTAAGTGCTTCGCAAACACTGGCATATATCTAGTGGCGTATGGGTTCTAATATTACTATAACTGCCCGTCGTCACAGGTTGACTCAGGCTTATTGTCTTTTCCCGAAAGTGGGTCTGGGTACCACGCCAACTCTACTCAGAACATTTTCAATGCAAATTTGCAACGCTTACTATAGCTTTCAACTTCCCACTCGGTATGCATGTCATGTTTATATGGAAAAAGATCATTCAAATTAAATATATTATGTATGTAAAAAATATAGCACCAAAATCTATCTGGGTGTCTATAACTCTTTCCTCTCCGTGGTCGTGGTGGTCGTAACCTCGACCGCGACCCCCCCCCCCCTAGCCTCTCTACACCATCTTGGTCTTTCTCTTCAAGTGAATCGTACTCGGCGCCAGCGGAGCCGGTGGTCACTGGTGATGGCGTGGTGAAGGTGGGGTCGTTGTCGGAGCCGCCAGGGTTGGATCTGTATGGCCCCGGGAGATCATAGGAAGCCTGAGACTCGGGTAGGTCGTAAGCAGATGGAGGAACGAGAACATCGAGGTCTGAGAGTTCGAACGGTGGGGGATCCGCTTCGTCTGGTACGCGCACGACAGACTGCCCTCCCATGTCAATAGACTTTTGGGAGTCAGGTTCCTGATTCGAGTCAACTCGTGCACGAACCTTCTCGATCACAGCCTTGGAATCTGACAAGCGTCTTCGGTAGAACAACAAATATGCGTTAGCATTCTAGGCTGAGCGTAAGAACACTTTGATCCAATTGGGGGTGAGGGACTTACGACCGAGTCTTCAGTGCTCGACTTGCTGACATAACTGTCGTCAAAGTGGTACCATTCGCCATCGGACAGGTTCTTCGCATATGCCCGATAGTGACCTCCACCAAGACCGCCCATATGTTCATCAACCGCAAACAAGTCATACACGCATTCATCCGATTGACCGCTCTCTCCAACTCGTGAACTCAGATCAAGTCCAGAGATCGGGAACTCAACGAGAGCATCGATCTTGTCTCGCATGGCTCGGGCATTGGAGAAACGTTTGAGGTGGACGACAAGTATATCGGGTACGGACCAGAGCTCGAATCTTTTGGTTGCTTGCTGATGCCTTTTGCACCTAGGACAATACCAGAGGTCTTCCTCGCCAAGTTGCTCTTCCTTCGTGAATTCGTCGAGACAATCTTCGAGATCAATAGAACACCTGCCGGAACGAGATTTGATTTGTGCATCCCGCACCGCCTGGACCTCTGGATGTACAAACTCCTCCCACTCGTCGAAAAGCGAAGACTCGGAGCCAAAGAAATGTGTCTGCGTTGGCGATGACCACTGGCATACAAGAGCGTCGGTGGGCTTGACCAGCGGCGTGGGTTGGGACAGCTTCTCGACAATTACTGCGCTGCCGTCCTCGCTCTCGGGGTCAGATAGAGTTGGGTCCGGTTTTGCCGCCTGCTCACGCGTATTCCAGTCAACCCATCGAACGGAAGAAGCATTCATATTGAACCCTGTTTCGATCCCAGTCGCTGTTACCGAGTTAAATAGTCGTAGCTCGAATAATTCGGTTTGCGGATTGATCACCTCGAAGTCCTCTTCCCCTTGCGGGTCAGCAAGAGACGCGAGTTTTCCGTCATCCTGAGCGTGTTCCGTAGACACTTCCTCCTTGGCCACGATTTCCTGGGCAGGTTTCATCTCCACATCTCGAACTACCTCGACCTTCATCTTGTCGGCTTCTGGCCTGATCTCCGTCACAGCTTCGTCCGCCTCGTCCGCCTTGGGAGGTATTTGTTCAACCAACTCCCCTTCGCCATCTTCGTCCTTGCTAAGTGGCAACCTAGAGCCACGATGCCTCCACAAATTACTCTTGTTCTTTGTCCATCTTTCGCATCGCTCAACCACAGCTCGGTAGATCTCCTCGCGCGAACTGGCTTTGGCCGGGTGAGTAACACAAAGAACGGTACGCCAAACGCTGTACTGCGTTGAGCCTTGGAGATGTGGTATCCAGGTAGCAGGAATGGGGCGTTTGGGTCGGTTTTGGGAGGTGGTTTTAGTTTAGCGCTAAATGTAAACGAGGACGTTTGAGGAGGAGGTTTGGCGATAGATTTGACGGGAACGGGAAGTTTGTATACGACTAGGGTATCTTTCTCGGCGAGTTCGGTCAAATTCATAGTCATCGTAAAACTTGTAGAACTTATGCAACCGTACTTTCGCCGCAAGGAGCTACGAACGAGTGAGCAAAACGAAACCAATCAGTAATTATGCCAAGCCAAAAGTTTATTGAATAAGAAAAGTGCTCAATTGAATAAACATAAACCGAGTTTGCGAGTAAATGATAGTAACAGGTTGAAATGGTCGAGTAGGCAGACGGTGCCGCCAGGGTGGCGTGCGTGGCCCAGCATACGCGAAATCATACGCTAGATGCGTGAATCTTTGATTAGATAACACGCAGGAGATAGAGCCCTACTCCGGAAGTGATAGAATGTAGTGATAAAAAGGGTCGATTTGAGGCATATAGCGTACGGATGGCCAATGCAGAAAGGAAAGGCGGTATACGAGTCAGAGAGGCGCTTGGAAAGCGAGGTGTGATAGGGCAGCTTTGAGGGCGGGTGTGGAATTCGTAACAGTACCATTGGATGAATGCACAAAGAAACGAATCTGAGTCGGGAAGGAAGTGTCCACGGCACAGATTGAAGCGGAAGAAAAACGCAACTTGGGCGGGAGAAAGACCAGGAGTGCTCACATTTTCCGCTTTGACTCTGAACCATTTGGCGAACAGCTTCTTCAGATATCCATAACTCGAGCCCCTCGGAACCTCAATTTCGACGGCCAGCGTACGTTTTCTCGTATCCCAAGGAACCCAGTGAATGATGTGCCGCCATGTTTTCGTCACAGGCAGAGGAAGTGTAAGATACATAAAGGGATCGAATGTGATTGAGATCTGTACGAGGAATGCAACGAGTACTTTCAACCGAGACATGCACGAGTCGTTGTCCGGCCTGATGCAAGAACAAACCACGCGAGGTAAAAGGGTTAAACTCACTTTGCTACATTTGGAGCATACAAGCGTGCTCTTGTACATACCCTGAAAGAGATCAACGATTATGCTATCGTTTCGCTTCTTGTGCCCTTCCCAGGTCTCCTTTGCAACCGCCTTTTGGTCACCACCTTCCTCTGGCTATTCGGGTTTCTCGACGTATGGGTTCTTGAGCACTCGATTCAAGTCTGCAATCCGTCCAACAAGAACCCGAGAAACTGTCGGGTATCATGCTGTTGATAGCCTGAAAACGCAGGAGCGAATTTTCCCAAGGTATGTTTGAACTCTCTTGGCGCATACGAGTTTGTGGAGTTGCCCCACCTATAGCTCTTTGTCGCAGGCTCGGCGGATGAGTTGGGGGATGGATATAGGTGGTGGATAAGGGCGCCAAAGACGTTAGTGATCTGACCCTGCATGCCGAGAGGGTTATCGTAGTTCAGCCCTTGTTTATGAAGACCGGAAAGGAAGTATTCCTCGAGTTCGGGAATATGGGTCAGGCACTGGAGCGTGGAATTCATAAAACAAGTATTGCCGCTAGAATGAACAAAAAGTACAAAGAGAAAGGAAGTCGGCATCATGCCGGTTTTTGAAACGGGAGAGTGAAATTGCCAAGAGTAATGCTGAGCAATAATCTCGCAAAAACGCATATTAAACAACGGATTGGAGAATGGATAAATGGATGAAATAAAGCTCGTACCGTATGAGGACGAATAGAATGAAAATATGAGATGGGATATCCATCGTATATCAGGGGCAATGCGAACGTATGGGAACTTAAATTAGGGTGGAGACTCGAAACAATCGGATAAACAACCCGGTACTCACAGATTTTGTAAACCCGTGGTCCCTCGCCGTACCGCTGGGGCCGGGCTTTGCCTCTAAACGTGCTCGTTAGCGTAATGTTCAGAGTCGACATGGCGCTCGGGTGGTGACCGCCTTGCTCTTGTTCGCATCATGAGATGCTTGAAGTTTGCTAAAATATTCTGAACCTTTGCAAAAGAGTGGACCAGGTTCAGGTGCATCGTCAGGGGCTATCTCATCATTAGAAGTAGGATCGGAGAGGGTAGCAACACTCTCGGCTTCAAGAGTCCAGACTCCGGGTTGGCACTGGGTTTCAACGGCGAGGACGTCTGAGATCTTGATAAAGTCGGAGATGCGAATCTTTGAGTCTGAGGGTATAAGGAGTAGGGACCCTCGGACGATATCAGTGGGACGAATACCGTTGTGCTGGTGAGTACATTAATTAAGGTGCGTTTAACCACTGACCCTGAGTCAAGAACGTTGCTTGTGTTGGCTCAGAAACTCTAGGTGGGTGAGGGAGAATGAATTGCCCGAGCTGTGACCGAATAACTGCCACCCTGCTTGCGAACAATTGTAAGAGACAGTGGTGCTGGGCTGCAACAATTTCTCAGCTGCCAAGCAGGCGTGAAGTTGATCAGTGGCTGTGCTTTTCATTCACTGCAAAGAGGGACCCCGCGGACAGGGCCGTGGGCGTCTGTTTGTGCTTGTATGGGCTAAGCGAACAGACACAGACAGAGGATGTCCGTCTCACCCAGACCAACACTGACGGAATCTGAGTGTGCATGGTGTGACCATCTGGACAGCCGCCGAAGGTTGTGATCCGCATCAATCTCCGTGACACGGACAGGCGCGTACTTACGCATCATACTTGGGTTTGCTCTGTGCATACATGGCCGTATATACATGTCCGCACTTGTCCGTGCGAGAAATACCAACGCTGACCCTGCCCTACGACGTCTATCGTATGTGTTCTGTTTTCTGTAAATATTGATATTTATCACAGTTTTGATCAAATAACCGTCGGATATATAAATCACACAAAATCACGAGATCGGAGCGAAATGCGAAATGGCCCATTGGTTGGGATATATAACTACTATGGTATGATACAATTACATCGCTTAGGGCGTAAATCATAGCAGCAACGATTCATAAGACAGGAAAGACGGGTCACCAGGTGCCAAACGATCGACGATGATCGGAGTTGAAGCGTAAGCGACAGCTGGCTGGAGCGAAAGCATGAGTTCAATCGATCACGGCCGCAGAGAATAATTAAACTCACTAAGGCCGAGTTATAGGTGAAGTTAGCTATCCTGCTTCGAAAGAAAATGTGTTAGGAGGTGGAGTTATCGAGCAAGACAGCCAACTTACCTTGCAGTGGTGGTAGTCGTGACGAGGGGGCATCCCAAGCCCCGCGGGCATTAAATATAACGATCCGCATCCGAGCTCGCGATCCGACGATCACATGGGTGTGGAATAATGACAAGGTAGTGGGGGGATATCCGCGTTAGATTACAGTGAGACAAACAATACCCGGATGATCGAGGACGGTGCGCGGTGCATATAAGGCAATTTGGACGCTGGTAGACACGTATTGACCCCCTCACCCCCTTGTGACTTCACCTATCCGCACCTGTTGTACCTCTATGTCTGAGCACGGCTTGAACGATGGCGGCAGCAACAACCAAGCCTCCAACCAAGCGCTTGCCGTAGCTATTGCAGCCCAGATTATGCAACCTATAGCGGTTCAATTCCAAGCCCAGGAAGCGCGTTTCGAAGCCCTTCAAAGCGACCTGCATACGATGATGGCTGGGGGAGCTCCTCAACCAGTTCCGCCGCCAGCTGCCCCATCGAATGGGCCTCGTTCGCGCCGGAGAGCCAGCGACACAACAAACCCTCGCCCAGATAAGACCTCAGAGAATCATATGAGAGTGAGTACTGAGTATAAACTTTGAATAAACCTAATACGCGATTGCTCACCTAGAAAATCTCTACCAAAATCATCCTTCGGGCTTGCGGTATGGAACAGCTGAAGGATGCACGACTTGGGCTCACTCCGGAGCAACTTCAAGAGCGGATGCGTACTAACCCACCTGTACCCTGGGATCCCGACTGGCTCAAATCAATCGACGACGCAGCAAACAAGTTCTGGCGTGATAAAATGATTCTTGCAGTGTTAACAGATGACAAGGTGAGCCATATTGCTACACGTACCATTGTGGTCTTGTTTGCTCAAAAGGTCCGTCAGGCGATTGGTTTAGTCGACAAGGGGAATATCAAGCGACAGTTCTGGACAGAGGACTGTCTAGTCAAGTACATTCTGAAACCAATGTGGAGCGCAGCAAGGAGGGAGGCTAAGAAGCTTGTGGATGCCGACGCTGCAGCCCGAGGCAGAGCTAACCATTCAAAGACCAATCGAGATGGACGTAACAAGCGGGTAAGTAGCAGCTTTTCTCTCTGAGAAAGATCGGATGAGCTCACTTTTGGATAGCTGTGCAAAGCACGAGCCAAGTTGGCTACTGGAAACGACACGGTCCCAAGGTTGGAGTACAAGATTGATGGCAAGATGCGTCACATCCCACCTGAGCTGATGGTTGAGGAAGTTATGTCCGACGTAGTTGATGACCAGTACGATTCGGACAATATACCTACCGAGGTTACTCACCACAAGTACCGTCAGGGCCGTCCCAAGTTTGCTTATGAAGGTTGTCCTCCATTCTTTTGCCGTCAAGAGGTATGTCTTATGCGCTGCATACATCTGGTTTTAGTATATACTAAACATTCTGTTAGCCTTGGAATGGTATTTTTGAGTCAATGGATAATATTACTTGCCAGAAGAAGAATGGGTATGGGATTGAAGCGCGCTATTATGCTGGTAAGATAACCCGCGGTCAGCATAACAATGTGGACCCCGAGATGGCTCCCAAGATCCCAACTTCAAAGCTCTACCGTTGCCACCTATCTAAAGAGTGGTTTGATTGACTTTCCGAAGCCCAGCGCAGGGTGCTCAAACCAAGTCCGGCGGGATGGGAGGTTGATGAGGAGCGGGTTGCAGTTGGAACATTGCAGCAATAGGGGCAGTGTATAAGATTATTTTATAGCTCTAAACTTGTAAATATAAGCAAACGGACTCGGGTTATTGACTGCTATCACTCCTGTCACAAACAGTTAAGCCAATAGATATACTCAAGTTGGTTAACTCACTTGGTCCAGCCCAATTGCCACCCAAACAGGGCAATTGTCAATATTCACAGTCATCCAAGCACAATGACACTGAATATTGCTAACAGGAATAATTGCTTCCCAGTCTAGGTATTGGTCTGGGACATATATTTCTACATCGGCATCTGTGCTAGTTGCACAGTAAGTTCAACAAATTAAAGACGCCATGAGCAATATACGTACAAGTCCACAGTCCATAGCCAAACGGCTTGCGAAGCAAAGATTGGTGAAGCCTTGTACCATTGTACAAGTACAAAGGTGTTTGAAACACTAGAAGTTGAAGAAATAGCTTGCTTATGTTCCCAAATGTCGATAATTTTGCCTACTTGCTCCGCAAGTTGACCATTTTCCATCACAACTGCCTTGATAATTGAGTTGCAAAAAGAGGACATACTGAAAATACGACCTCTGTGCTTCACCTCTCAAAGAGGATTTACCTCTAGTTCAAGAACAGGCGCGTTTCCATGCTTGTATGCTGCTTGTTGAATTGGGATATCAGGTTGAGCTTGCACAAAAGCACTGTAAAATGCGTTGATTTGTGCAAGTTTGAGCAAAACAGAGGCGCGGCAAGCAACAGAAGTTTCAATGTTGTCTACTAGAACATGTCAGCACTTGTTGATTAATATTTTGACAACATACCATGTGAGTCTAGCTCTTTGGTCTTGACAGTTCCTTGAGCCTGTTTGTGGTCAAGGTGGAGCATATATGCAGCCCAATCCGCTAATGAATCCTTGCTGTTGTTGGTGTTGTACTCCACTGTAAGGTGGGTACATGCTAGTGGGTTGGGCGCTTGGGGCCATACTACTACAGGACACTGCTTATCTAATCTATACTAAGGCTATACTAATGGTGCGTAAGGCACTCTACAAACTTCTACTGCTGATGGAGGGGGCTTAGCCTGGGAGGTGTGGTGAGTGAGCTGAGGGGGGTTAACTGCTGAACTACTGAGGGCCGGCTACTTAGCTGGCTGGGGGTTGTCCTCCTCAATGGAATGAGACAAGGTAAAATCAACTTGGGGTGTCCAAGCAATTTTCCTGCTGTATTTATAGAAGAGAGCACACTATCTACATGGTCTGTGCTTGTGAGAAAGGAAGTACATGTATGAAATGAGAAGCGTGCTGCGGGCTGCGCAGAAGCGTGGATTTCTCCTAAGCGCCCTTGGCACGGCATCTCAGCGCAGCATCTTGGCATTGTAAGCGCTGAGATCACGTGATTGAAAAACAAAAGATATAGAGTCCGTAAAAAATAGTAAAAATAATAGAAAATTCAGGCAATTCTAATGGTATAGGTAAGGAGGTTGTAACATTGCCCCCCCTTAAAGGCTCTTGGCGGCGTCACAAGCCTTTCTGAGTCTTGCTTGGTTAAATTGCTTGATCTCTTCTTGGCTATTTTCCAACAGTTCCTTGGGTTCCCAGGAGTTGTCTTCCAGGCCGTATCCCTTCCATTTTACCAAGTAGAACCATTTTCCCTGTTGTTGTTTGGAGTTGATGATCTGTTCAACCTTGTATTCTTCCTCCCCTTCTATTGTTTCAGGTGGGGGGCATTCTGGGAATGGCTGTCTTGGGGATTCATGTGCCTTGGATAATAACCCTACGTAGAACACATTGTGGATTCTCAGAGATTCCAGTAGGTCAAGGCGGTACGTGTGGCTGGAGATTTTTTCTGTGATTTTGAACGGTCCTAGTTGTTTGGGGTCCAACTTGTTAGAGTTTGTTCTGAGCTCTACGTTCTTCCCATCCAACCAAACCTTCTTGCCTACAGAGTATTCTGGTATTATCCCTTTTGCTCCTGCCATGCGTTCCTTTGTCATCCTTAGTGCTGACTCCGCTTCTTGCCATTCTTGTGCCAGGGTATCAGCTACTTGGTCTGCTTCCAGGACATTTGCTGGGACATTGGATGGATTCATTACCGGGTTCCTTCCATAGACCAATTCAAAAGGAGTCTTTCCTGTGGCGGCATGTCTGGCGTTATTGTAAGCATATTCTGCTAATGGTAGCCATGTAGCCCAGTCTGAGTGATCCGCGGCAACGTAAGACCTGAGGTAGAACTCAATGAATTGGTTCACCCTTTCTGTTTGTCCGTCTGATTCAGGGTGGTATGCCAATGAGAAGGAGGGTTTGATCCCAAGGCGTTGGTACAGTGCCCTTAGAAATTTTCCCATGAATGTTGTACCTCAATCCAAAACCGTTTTGACCGGTAATCCATGAAGTTTCCAGACGTGGCTGATAAAGAGGTCTGCCAAGCCCTTGGCTGAGACTTTCTTTGCTGTAGGGATGAAATGTCCAAACTTGGAGAAGGAGTCAATGACTACTAAAACTGCGTTGTACCCATTTGACTTTGGGAATCCTGTGATAAAGTCATACAAGATGGTGTGGAAGGGAAATGGTGGGACTTCTAGGGGTTTCAGTGCAATTGCCGGCGCATGGGCTCTTCAATTGGCTTGGTGTTGTACACCACTGTAAGGTGGGTACACGCTGATGAGAGCAGGCGCTTAAGGCCGTACTAATACAAGCAACTTATGTAATCTATCTCAATAGGCTATACTACTACCGCTTAAGGCGGTCCTCAACTAATCACTGATGACAAGGGGGCCTTAGGCCTGGGAGGTGTGGTGAGTGAAGTAAGGGGTGAGCACTTCTGATACTACTGGGGGCCGGCTACTTAGCTGGCTGGGTACCTTCTCTAATGAATAAGAGACAAGGTAAAATCAACTTGGGGTTTCCAAGCAATTTTCCTGTTGTATATATAAGCAAAGCATACTATCTACATGGTCTGTGCGCGTGAGAGAAAGAAGTATAAGTGACAAATGGGAAGCGTGCTGCGGGCTGCGCAGAAGCGTGGATTTCTCCTAAGCGCCCTTGGCACAGCATCTCGGCGCAGCATCTCGGCATGGTAAGCGCTGAGATCACGTGACTGAAAAAACAAAGATATTGAGTCCGTAAAAAATAGTAAAAATATTAGAAAAAAGAGGAGATTCCAATGGTATAGTTTAGGAGTTTATAACATTGCCCCCCCTTAAAGGCTCTTGGCAGTGTCACAAGCCTTTCTGAGTCTGGCTTGGTTAAAGCATTTGATTTCTTCTTGGCTGTGTTCCAACAGTTCCTCCGGTTCCCAGGAGTTGTCTTCTGGACCATAACCCTTCCATTTTATCAGGTAGAACCATTTTCCCCGTTGTCTCCTGGAGTCAATGATTTGTTCAACCTCATACTCTTCTTCTCCTTCTATTGTTTCAGGAGGAGGTCTGTCTGGAAGAGGTTGACTAGGCGATTCATGGACTTTAGATAATAGCCCCACATAGAAGACATTGTGGATTTTGAGGGTTTCCGGTAGATTCAGGCGATACGCATGACTGGAGATTTTTTTGGTGATTTCAAAGGGTCCTAGTTGCTTGGGGTCTAGCTTGTTGGAGTTGGAACAAATCTCCACATTTTTTGCGTCTAGCCACACTTTTTCTCCAATGGAGTACTCCAGGATTGTACCCTTGTTTCCTGCCATTTTTTCCTTTGTCATTTGTAGGGCTGATTTGGCCTCTTTCCATTCCTGTGCCAAGGTATCCGCCACGTTGTCTGCCTCTGGTACGTTTGCTGGTACGTTAGATGGGTTCATGACCGGATTTCTTCTGTATACCAGTTCAAATGGTGTCTTCCCAGTAGCGGAGTGTTTTGCGTTGTTATATGCATACTCCGCTAGTGGCAACCAGGAGGCCCAGTCCAAGTGATCTGCTGCTACATAGGACCTTAGGTAGAACTCAATGAACTGATTAACTCTTTCCGTTTGTCCATCTGACTCAGGGTGGTAAGCTGATGAGAACAAGGGTTTGATTCCGAGTTGTTGGTATAGGGCCCTGAGAAACTTCCCTGTGAATGTGGTTCCCCTGTCCAATATTGTTCTGACCGGTAGTCCGTGGAGTTTCCATATGTGAGAGACAAATAGCTCTGCTAACCCCTTGGACAAGACCTTCTTGGTGGTTGGGATGAAGTGTCCAAATTTGGAAAAGGAGTCTATTACCACCAGAATTGCGTCAAATCCTTGGGATTTAGGGAAACCCGTGATGAAGTTGTAGGAGATGGTGTGAAAAGGAAAAGGAGGGACTTCTAGGGGTTTCAGGGAAATTGCTGGTGCGTGCGCCTGTCTGTTGACTTGACATGTGGGACAGCATTCAACCCATTCTTTGGCTGAGGATTTCATTCCCGGCCACCAATAAGTCCGGCTGATCAGTTCCAGTGTCCTCTGTTGTCCTGGATGCCCCGCCATTGGGGAGTCATGAAATTCTCTTAATAGTTGTTCTTTGAGAGTTTCTGAGTCCGGAACTACCAGTTTCCCGCAGTACCACAAGAGGTCTTCCTCCCAGTCATAATCCCTATAGGCCTTTCTGATGGAGGGAGGTGCATTGTCCGCATCTTCCGTTAGGAATCGGATGATTGGTTCTAAGGACGGGTCTTCTCTGAGCTTGGAACAGATTTCTGTGACAATTTCAGACTCTGTTTCTGATGTGTTGGCAAACATTTCTGATGGTAGCATCACTTTGGGTTCCGTGGGGAGGTCTGTGTAGTCTGCTCTCCTGGACAAGGCGTCTGGCTTCCCTGACTGCTTTCCTGGGCAATAATGAATTTCAAAGTTGAAATCACTCAGGAAGATGCGCCATCTGGCGTGTCGCCGGTTGAAAGTCCTTGCCTGCATCCAGTACTCTAGGTTTTGGTGATCTGTGAACACTTGGACTGGTTTGTCCGTTGCTTCCAAGAAGATACGCCATTCTTCCAGGGCTTTGATGATGGCCAGGAGTTCTTTGTTGTGGGTATTGTAATTGGCCTCTGCTCCTGAGAAAGATTTGGACATATAGGCAATGGGATGTAGGCGGTTGTCTTCCCCTCGTTGACTAAGGATTGCTCCCATTGCTACCCCTGATGCATCTGTTTCTAGGTAGTAGGGTAGCGCGGGGTTCGAGTGGATTAATACCGGTGCCTTGGTGACCAATGTTTTCAGCTCCTGGAAGGCCTGTTCTTCTGGTTCATTCCATGACCAAGGAGTTTCTTTCTTAGTCAGATTGTGAAGGGGGCGTGCAACGGTGCTAAAGTTGGGGATAAAACGTCTGAGGTAATTAACAAATCCTAGGAAGGCTTGGACCTGCTTGATTGTTTTGGGGGTAGGCCATGAAGTAACCGCCTCAACTTTCTTCTGATCCATGGAGAAGCCTGCCAGGGATATGACAATTCCTAGGTAGTCCACTGTGGTAACGTGGAAGTGGCACTTTGACAACTTGCAGAATAGCTGGTTTTTCATCAGCCGTGATAAGACCTCCCTAACGTGGACGGGATGCTCCGCAGGGTCTTCTGAGAAGATGAGTATGTTGTCTAGATAAATTACCACTGTGACGTCAATGAGGTCCCTGAACAGATCATTCATGAAATGTTGGAAAGCGGCTGGGGCATTAGTGAGACCAAAGGGCATAACTAGGTATTCAAATAACCCGTATTTGGTTCTAAAAGCCGTTTTCCATTCATTGCCTTCCTTGATCTGTATGTTGTTGTATCCCCAACGTAAGTCCAGTTTGGTGAACAATTTTGCCCGCCGGAGTTTTGCCATTAAATCATCCTGCCTAGGAAGTGGGTAGACATTTTTATGTGTGACGTCATTTAACTTCCTATAATCAACTACCAATTGAAGGGAACCATCCGCTTTTTTAACAAACATGACTGGGGCACCCGCTGAGGAGGTGCTTGGGCGGATCTTGCCCATTGCTAATTCCTTGTCAATGTGTTGCTTGAGCGCCTTAGATTCTGCATCAGTCATGCCGTAGATAGGCCCAGGGGATAGTTTGGCATCAGGAACTAGGTCAATGGCAATATTGTATTCCCTGTGCGGGGGAAGAACTTTGAATTCTTCTTCACCAAAGACCTTAGCAAATTCCTGGTACTGGGACGGGAGATTTGCCAAAGGATCCAGGTCAGCTTCTTCCTCTGATGCAATTTGGATCTGGTTGGGGAAGGTGACGGTGCCTAGGGACCAATCAATGAGGGGTGACTCCTGAGTGAGCCATGTCATACCAAGTATGGCTGGTGTGTTCCCAATGGGACAGACTAGGAAAGGAATAGTGTGTGGATGGCCATTGGCCGAGACCGCAAGTTGAACCTGGTGCCAAATGCAACCAGTCTGGGAAATTGTACCATCTAACATTCTCACAACTTGTGGTTTTTTGAGTTGGGTTTTTGGGATTTTGAATTTTTCTACTATAGCAGGGGAGATGAAGTTGGAGGTGGCGCCGGAATCTATGAGGGTTTTGATGGGTTCTGCCGAGGAATTTTGGATATGTAGATTGATAAAAAGTAGTGGTTTTTTATTTGAATCCAGACCAACAGATACAAATTCTATACAGTTATCTACATTGTCCATTTTGGGGGTTGGGGGCTTGGCAGCAGTCCTTGACTTCAATCTTTTCCCGACTTGGTATCCTTGGCAACCTTGGCCACTTCTTTGATTGTGGCCTTCCATCCGTTGGGGCATTGTTTGATGCCGTGCCCTTTTTGGCCGCACTTGACACATAGGCCAGACGCACGGCAACGGTCCCTTTCCTCCGGGGTGACATAGTTGGGATCCTCTGATAAACGGACCCTGGTGGTGGTAGTGGAGGTGGTTGTGGTGACTGGGGACTTGGTTGGTGCCTTCTTGGGGCGGTTCTCCTTGTTTTCCCAACAAGTGTTATCAATTTTGATTGAGGCAGCAAATATAGCCTCAAGATCATTGTCTGGGATATTGTCCTTAGTGGACAGGAGTTCCTTCACCTTCCAGTGAAGACCGCGTGTAAACTGGGCAATGTACGCCTCAGTGTTCCAATCAAGTTCCGCCATGAGATTGCGGAACTTGGTGACGTACTCAGACGTGGTGGTTGTCTGAGTAAGCGCGGCAATCTTCCTGGCGGCGGCCCGTTTAGCATCCGGGTTGGCAAATGCCTCTTTGAATTTGGCCGTTAAGGCCGGGATGGTAGTTGGGGGGTTCCCTTTGCCCTTGATGATGGTGCCAATGATAGGAAGGGCCCAATTGGCAGCCTTGTCAGTCATGTGATAAAGGATCCACACAACCATCTGTTCTTCCTCATTGAATTGGTCTTGATGAAGCGCAACCCACAGCAGCATTCAATCTAGCCACTGGGTTGCCTTTTGTCCCCTGGAGTCTCCCTTGTATGGGTCTGGGAGCTCCATTTTGGGCCGCTTTACGCTGGACCCTGAGTTGAATGGGGTGAGGGAGCTGAGGCTCCGCTTAGGCGTGTCGCAAGGCTCCTTTTTGGCTTGCCTGGGTTCCTCTTCCTCTTCTGAGTCAAAGCCCGTTCCTCTCAATGGGCGGAAGGGGGCCTTGAGTCCAGGCCTAATTGTTCCTGGAGTGTTGGCTTCCCCTCCTGCGTGTGTAGGAGGGGTGATAGGCCCAGTCAATGGGCCAGGCTTGGCTTGGACTCCGCCCTGATCTGTGTTGCCAACAAGGTTGGCGGTTTCCTTACATATGGCTTTGAGCTCAGAGAGCTGTTGGCCTTGAGATTGGATTTGGGCCTGCAAGGACCTGACTTGGCTGGTAAGGGCGTTGATAGCCTTGAGGAGAGTGGTAATGGTTGGCTCCGGTTCCATTCCGGACATGTCTCGCGTAGCGGGAGATGTGCTGCAAGAGGGTGGTTGGGAGTGGGTTGGAACGGAACGTTGAGAGGCGCAACTAGAGGGACGGGAGTAAGGGTGTGGGACGCCAGAGCGTGTGGTGGGAATATTGGAGACAGTGTGGGGAGTAGAGGTGCCTGATACAGGACTTATGAGCGGTTTTTACACAGTATGTATGCGCTAAGCCCTTGCGTCAAAAACCTAGCGTTGGACAATCCCTACAACAAATCAACAGATCTGGCAATCGTGATATGAGCGGGTTTTTTGCAAGCGGGTTCTTCAGCTGTCTAGGGCTGCTAACTGCAGAGTTCCGGCAAAACTCGTGGTATACGGGGGATTAGAACTCGTCTGCCTTATAGCAATTTGGTACTACATGGGGGTGGGGGACTTTTGATTATTCTGTCCCGCAAGGTGGCCCCAATCACGTGATTTCCCTTGTGCTAGTACAGGGAGTCTTCTCCTTGTTGATCAAGCCTACAACAAGTCAATTTTACAATGTCATACACCACTGTAAGGTGGGTACACGCTGATGAGAGCAGGCGCTTAAGGCCGTACTAATACAAGCAACTTATGTAATCTATCTCAATAGGCTATACTACTACCGCTTAAGGCGGTCCTCAACTAATCACTGATGACAAGGGGGCCTTAGGCCTGGGAGGTGTGGTGAGTGAAGTAAGGGGTGAGCACTTCTGATACTACTGGGGGCCGGCTACTTAGCTGGCTGGGTACCTTCTCTAATGAATAAGAGACAAGGTAAAATCAACTTGGGGTTTCCAAGCAATTTTCCTGTTGTATATATAAGCAAAGCATACTATCTACATGGTCTGTGCGCGTGAGAGAAAGAAGTATAAGTGACAAATGGGAAGCGTGCTGCGGGCTGCGCAGAAGCGTGGATTTCTCCTAAGCGCCCTTGGCACAGCATCTCGGCGCAGCATCTCGGCATGGTAAGCGCTGAGATCACGTGACTGAAAAAACAAAGATATTGAGTCCGTAAAAAATAGTAAAAATATTAGAAAAAAGAGGAGATTCCAATGGTATAGTTTAGGAGTTTATAACACTTGGCATACAGGACAGCATTCAACCCATTCTTTTGCTGAGGACTTCATGCCAGGCCACCAGTAGGACCTGCTGATCAGTTCAAGTGTCCTTTGTTGTCCTGGGTGACCCGCCAGTGGGGCGTTGTGGAATTCTCTTAGTAGTTGTTCCTTAAGGGGCTCTGAGTCTGGTACCACCAGTTTCCCACGGTACCATAGAAGGTCCTCTTCCCAATCATAATCCCAATAGGCTTTCCAAATGGAGGGGGGCGCGTTATCTACATCTTCTGTGAGGAATTGGATGATGGGCTCTAGGGATGGATCTTCCCTGAGCTTAGAGCGGATTTCTGTGACAATCTCTACTTCTTCCTCTGAAGTATTGGCAAAGACTTCTGGCTGTAACATGACTTCCAGTTCTGTGGGGAGATTTATATAATCCAATCTCCTGGACAAGGCATCTGGCTTCCCTGACTGCTTCCCTGGGCAATAGTGAATTTCAAAGTTGAAATCACTCAGGAAAACTTGCCATTGTGCGTGTCTTTGGTTGAAGGTCTGTGCCTGCATCCAGTATTCCAAGTTCCAATGGTCAGTGAACACTTGTATTGGTCTTTCTGTTGCTTCCAAGAAGATGCGCCATTCCTCCAGTGCCTTGATAATAGCTAGTAGCTCTTTATTGTGCGTGTCATAGTTGGCTTCAGCGCCTGAGAAGGACTTTGACATGTAAGCAACTGGGTGGAGACAATTGTCCTCCCCTTGTTGGCTCAGGATAGCTCCCATGGCTACCCCTGATGCGTCAGTTTCTAGGTAGTAGGGGAGATCTGGGTTGGAGTGGACAAGAACTGGTGATTTGGTGACAAGGGACTTCAATTCCTGAAACACAGCTTCCTCTGGATTGCCCCATGACCAAGGGGTTTCCTTTTTGGTGAGGTTATGGAGGGGTTGTGCCACAGAGCTGAAATTGGGAATGAACCGCCGGAGGTAGTTAACAAAGCCTAAGAAGGCCTGCACCTGTTTGATGGTCCTTGGGGTTGGCCACAAGGTGACAGCTTTGATCTTTTTCTGGTCCATTGAGAACCCTGCTGGAGAGATGACAATTCATAGATAGTCTACTGTTGTTATGTGGAAGTGACACTTCAACAGTTTGCAGAACAACTGGTTCTTCATTAACCTAGATAAGACTTCTCTGACGTGGAGCAGATGTTCTTCTGGTTTTTCTGAGAAGATGAGGATGTTGTGTAGGTAAAATTACCACTGTTACGTCAATCAGGTCTCTAAACAGGTCATTCATAAAATGTTGGAATGCTGCAGGGGCGTTTGTGAGACCAAACGGCATGACTAGGTATTTGAATAACCCATATTTGGTGCGGAAGGCTGTCTTCCATTTGTCACCTTCCTTGATCCAGATGTTATTATATCCCCATCAGAGGTCCAGTTTTGTGAACATCTTTGCCTGCCTTAGTTTGGCCATGAGGTTGTTTTGCCGTGGTAAGGGGTAAACGTTTTTATGGGTCACGTTGTTGAGCTTCCAATAATCTACAACCAGCCTAAGGGAACCATCTGCCTTCTTTACAAACATGACTGGGGCGCCTGCTGATGAAGTGCTGGGGCGGATCTTGCCCATTGCTAGTTCTTCATCAATGTGTTGTTTCAGGGCTTTGGATTCTGCGTCTGTCATGCCGTAAATGGGGCCAGGGGAGCTTGGCATCTGGTAGGAGATCTATGGCTATGTCATATTCCCTATGGGGGGGCAGAACCTTGAATTCTTCTTTGCCAAAGACTTTGGCAAATTCATGGTATTGTGTGGGGAGGTCTGCCAAGGGATTGGGATTGGCTTCTTCTTTGGAGGCAATTTGTATTTTCAGGGAAGGTAACTAGTCCCTGTTGCCAATCAATGAGGGGAGCCTCTGCTGTTAGCCACGTCATGCCTAAAATTGCTGGTGTATTTCCAATGGGACAAACTAAGAAGGGGATAGTGTGTGGATGGCCATTGGCCAAGACCGCAAGTTGAACCTGGTGCCATATACAACCAGTCTGGGATAGGGTACCATCTAACATTCTCACAACTTGTGGATTTTCAAGCTGGGTTTTTGGGATTTTAAGTTTTTCAACAATCAAGGGGGAGATGAAGTTGGATGTGGCTCCTGAGTCCACTAAGGTTTTTAATTTTTCTGTTGGGAAGTTGTGCAGTTGTAAATCAATGAATAAGAGGGGCTTTTTATTCAAATCTAGAGCCACAGATACAAATTCACAATCCAATACATGCACATCTAATTTGGCCAGGGGCTTGACGGTAGTCCTTGGCCTCAATCTTTTCCTGACTCAGTATCCTCTGCCACCTTGGCCATTTCTTTGATTGTTGCCTTCCAACCATTGGGGCACTGTTTGATGCCATGGCCCTTCTGTCCGCATTTGACACATAGGCCAGAGGCGCAGCAGCAGTCCCTTTCCTCCAGGGTAATGTAATTGGGATCCTCAGATAGACAGACCCTGGTGGTAGTGGTGGATGAGGAGGTGGTTGTGGTGACTGGGGCCTTAGTGGGAGCCTTTTTTGGGCAGTTCTCCTTGTTCTCCCAACGGGTGTTATCAATCTTGATCAAGGCTGCAAATATGGCCTCAAGATCATTGTTGGGGACATTGTCCTTGGTGGACAGGAGTTCTTTGACTTTCCAATGGAGGCCGCGCGTGAATTGGGCAATGTACGCCTCTGTGTTCCAGTTGAGTTCCGCCATGAGGTTGCAGAATTCTGTGACATACTCAGACATGGTGGTTTTCTGAGTCAGCACAGCAATTTTCCTGGCAGCAGCCCATTTGGCATCAGGGTTGGCAAAGGCCTCTTTGAATTTGGCCATTAAGGCTGGGATGGTGTTGGAGGGTTGCCCTTGCCCTTGATAATAGCCCCAATAAGGGGAAGTGCCCAGTTGGCGGCTTTGTCTGTCATGTGGTACAGGATCCACACAACCATCTGCTCTTCCTTGTTGAACTGATCCCTGTGAAGGGCAACCCAGAGAAGCATTCAGTTGAGCCATTGGGTGGCCTTTCTTCCCCTGGTATCACCCTTATAAGGGTCCAGCAATTCCATCTTGGGTTGTTTTACAGACAACCCAGAGTCAAACAGGGTGAGGGAGCTTAGGCTCCTAGGCGTTCCCCAAGGCTCTTTTTTGGGCCTCCTTGGCTCCTCCTCTTCTTTGGAGTCAAACCTTGTTCCCTGCGTTGGTTGGAAGGGGTCCTTGAGTCCAGGCCTAACCGTGCCTGGAGTGTGGGCTTCCCCTCCCATGTGGGTAGGAGGGGTGACAGGCCCAGTCAATGGGCCAGGCTGGGTTTGTCCTCCCTGATCCTTATTGCCAAGGAGGTTGGCCGTTTCCTTGCATATGGCCCTGAGCTCAACAAGCTGCTGGCCTTGTGATTTGATTTGGTCCTGCAAGGACCCAACTGTGGTGGTGAGGGCTGTGATAGCCTTGAGGAGAGTGGTAATGGACGGCTCCGGTTCCATCCTTGACAAGTCTTGCAAAGTGGGAGATGTGCTGCAAGAGGGTGGTTGGGAGCGGGCTGGAATGGAACGTTGGCTGGAGCGGCTGGGAGGACGGGAGTAGGGGTGAGGGACGCCAGAGCGTGTGGATGGAATGGTGAAGACAGCGTGGGGGAGTGATGCCTATATCAGGACTTATGGGCAGTTTTTGTGTAGTGTGTGGGCGCTAAACCTTTGCGTCAAGCACCTAGCGTTGGATAGTCCCTACAACAAATCAACAGATCTGGCAATTGTGATATGAGCAGGTTTTCTACAAGCGGGTGTTTCAGCTGACTAAGGTTGCTAACTACTGTGTTCTGGCAAAACACATGGTATGCAGGGGATTAGAGCCCGTCTGCCTTATAGCAATTTGGTACTACATGTGGGTGGGGGGTTTTTGATTATTCTACCCCGCAAAGTAGCCCAGATCACGTGTTTTCCCTTGTGCTAGTACAGGGGGTCCTCTCCTTGTTGAACAAGCCTACAAAAAGTCAATTTTACAATGTTGTACTCCACTGTAAGGTGGGTACACGCTAGTGGGTTGGGCGCTTGGGGCCATACTACTACAGGACACTGCTTATCTAATCTATACTAAGGCTATACTAATGGTGCGTAAGGCACTCTACAAACTTCTACTGCTGACGGAGGGGGCTTAGCCTGGGAGGTGTGGTGAGTGAGCTGAGGGGGGTTAACTGCTAAACTACTGAGGGCCGGCTACTTAGCTGGCTGGGGGTTGTCCTCCTCAATGGAATGAGACAAGGTAAAATCAACTTGGGGTGTCCAAGCAATTTTCCTGCTGTATTTATAGAAGAGAGCACACTATCTACATGGTCTGTGCTTGTGAGAAAGGAAGTACATGTATGAAATGAGAAGCGTGCTGCGGGCTGCGCAGAAGCGTGGATTTCTCCTAAGCGCCCTTGGCATGGCATCTCAGCGCAGCATCTTGGCATTGTAAGCGCTGAGATCACGTGATTGAAAAACAAAAGATATAGAGTCCGTAAAAAATAGTAAAAATAATAGAAAATTCAGGCAATTCTAATGGTATAGGTAAGGAGGTTGTAACAGTTGGCAATATTTGATAGCTATCTCATCAAAGTAAATAGTAGGTCAAAATACTGGTAATAAATAATGACTTGCCCAAGTAATGCAGCCAAAGCATTGATGGAAAACTGTGGCAAAGGTTATCTCATGTTTGCCACCACCGTGCCAATTGCTGCTTGTATTTTTGAGGTTGTAGTTGAGGTGCTCACCAGAGTATGTCCAAATTTGTGACATTGGGCCGTATCTTACAATCTGCTCAGGGAGATGAGAGCTGCCATGATGGTTTGGGCGCATTTGCTCAACACCATGCAGCTATTAAAATATTGCTGTAAGCGTATCAACAAATAGAGTAGAAGATATTTTTGCCCTACCTTGGCTGTTTGTGCTAAGTACTTAATCAACCTCTCTTTGCCAATCTTGATTGACTCACGCCTGACTGTGCAAGAGCATAAATGTTTGATAGCTGTCAATAGAAGAAGTATTCTGTCTGCGTCCTGCAACCTCCAAGAAATAAACCCGCGTTGCTCAGCATCAACCTCCTTGGTTTGTTCCAAATTAGCAACATCACAAGCATCCAAAGGTAGATCTGAGTTGCTATCACCAGACTGATTACCAACTTGAGTGGTATGTTGTTGTTTTTGAGGGTGTGTAGTTGGATTGGTGTTTGTTAAGGCCTGCTGCTGGGCTTTTGCAGCGTTACAAGTCACTTTGTCACCTTTTCTCAGCTTGGCTTTCTTCTTTTCCTCTGCTTCTTTGAGTTTTGCCCATGCCTTGTGTGTTTGCTGCTCTACACTGCTGATATCAACTTTATCCCATAGAATAGGAATCTAGTGGGCAAATGAGAGTAGAAATATAATGTACAATAGAAACATACTGCTATTGGAAGGTCAATTGTTGCCAGACTTTGGAGAGGATTGGAAGTCAAGGATCCGGCTGAACTTGTTCCAATACCAACTGGCAGTTGCCCACAGTGTCTGGGTTGTATTGTCTGTATGAGTAATACTGAGTAAAAGAACCAAGCAACAATAAGCAAAACACTTGCCAAATCAATCATGTTCTGAAGCTCCTTTAACTCTTTTCCCTGTTGTAAGTGATCCATTTCCACCCATATCTTATGAAACTGAAAATCTACAAGGCCTAATGGCATACAAATCTATCAGTTTGAGTCATACAAAAACGTTTTAAGCTCACCCAGGAATAAACAGTGCATAGGGTCAACTATAACCATAGTGGAAGGATCCCAGTATGGTAATAGCAACACACACTGTACCGGTAGCCACCAGGCTTGTCCTTCTGGAAATCTGCAGATATGAAGTTTTCTTTCTGCGTTTTATTAGGCAGCAGTTTGTATGCCTTGGATGCGCATTTATGCTCCTTTCTGGATCTACGCGGAAACTCTATGCAGGGTGAGCAATGTTGTTGGCTCAAAAATAGGAAATAGCTTACTTTTGTTGTATCTATTGAACTCCTTATGCAAGCACCAGCACGCAGTACATGGATATCAAGCACCTGTGCCAGGAAACCCACCAACCTTCCGTGCGGCAGGCGTATTGCAAGCACATGCAACTAGAGCAGCAAAGACCACTTCCAGTGTTCCGTCTATAAAACCTTGCTATCAGCGCTGCAAATCGAAAGGTATATTGCAGGTGCCACATACCAGGATGAGTTATAGACATACCCTCCTTCCAGAGTTCAAGTAACTCAGAAACCATTGGCTTCAAGAAGTTATTTATTGTGTTGACATTTGGCTCATGTGGGCCAGGTGTTACCCCAACAAGAATTTTGTTTTCTGGCCGGTTTCTGAACAGGAAACAAAGTTAGACAACATTGTCCAAACAAATTGGGGTGTACGTACCGAAGATCAGGTGGAAGGTTAGCTATGCACATGCTGATAGCACCCATGGAGTACGACGCGGCACCCTGCCGTGTAGCAGGTGAGAAGCTATACAGCCATGAAGATCATCCGCAGAATCTGGGAACAAGATATATGTACATACCCGTCGCACATCAAAATGAGTCCGATGTTGTGAGGGTTTTCGAAAAACTTGGTATCACCCTTCTGAAAGTTCCGCCAGAGCTCACCATCTTGAATATCTTTGAGTACGTCGTCTGGTTTGCCTTCTCTCCTAAGGTATTCCCGGTGCTTATTGATAGCTTCCAAGATTCCAGGACGTTCAAGTATTGACTTCAACTGACGCTTCACAGAGCCAAATGCATATTGTAGGATTGGCGTGTAGCAATAGGTGACTTTACGTGAACCACGGTGCCGAATTGTCTTCTGTCGAGTGATTAGTTTTTTACATTTGACGCATGTGTGTGGTTTGTCCAACTCCATTGTCAATAGTACTCTAAGGACCTGGCAGCTGAAATCCGGACATACAGCGTAGACATTCATAATGTCGGGAGGATCGCCGGCATGTCGCTGTAGTGTCTCCAACGTCATTGGTAGTCGATGCGCTGTAGTTGTAGTGATTGAGCAATATGTTGGTCACGAAATCATACGGAACTCACCTGGGTTCGACTCAGAGCCACATTGTAATAGGCCTTTCTCCAGACACATATTGATTGTTTTCAGGAAAGCTTCTGCAGCCGTAACTGTTAGGTTACCGTCGCTCGAAAATTTGAGTAACAGATCTTTGAATACACGCAGCCCATCAGGTAACTCGCTGCGATCCATCGGAGTGTCAATGTTGGGCTCTTGTGCTGTTTCTTCATTCAACTCCAAATTTGGAGCGTCAGGGGTAAGCGGGACCTGTAGAATATCAGACCAACATGCAGCATACCCACCTAGGAGATATTACTCACCTGAGGCGCCTCGTCTTCAAGATTGTTTCCTATCTGATCTATATTCAGCCCAACGGTGGGCAAGGCCGCTTGAGAGTTTGCTGGAGATATAGGGAGCAGGTCATCAAGTTCCGGGTGCGAATCCGTGTCTGTCTCGATATCGGCTGCTTCACCAGACGTGTAGCCCAAGTCAGAAGCCCAATCCATTTCAGGATCGTATATTGGGGTCTGGGGGGCAGTCTCAACTCCGAAGTCACTGTTATCGTCAAGCTCTAGGTCACTCTGGAAGGATTCTTGATTCAACGCGCCATAGTCGAATGCTTCGTGATTAGGCAGACCCCAGGTTGGCAGAGTTGTATCATCGTCGTCGTGATGGTTTTGAGGTGGCGGCGGTTCGAGGTCAATATCCAGATCATCTTTCAGAGTTGAGGCATTGAGAGAAGGAGGCACCGGATCCGCTGATACAGAAGTGCTAGGTCAGAAGCCAAGAGCTACGTCTTGTTCGTGCGCCGCCTGCCGCCAATGCAAACTGTCAATTCGATCAATGCATCGCCGACGTGTACGACGAGAAACTATTGCTTCTTGAGTATGAACCGTGCATCGAGGATCACAAGGCCCATTTTCCTAATATTTTCAAGTGTTTAAAAGGCAAATAGTTTAGACAATCTATTGATTCACATACCGACACCGGGCCCATCCTTCACAAATTATCACCGCAAATGCAGAGTGTTGTAAGCGAACCAGTGTGTTTAGGGAGATGATATCGTTGTATTTGAGCACGTAGTACAGATTTAACGTATACACGAGACTGGACGAGGGTTTTACTAGAGTCCCAGTCGTCGACAGGCCCATCGGCACTCTAGTAGCCCGATAATTCATGCTTACCAACACCATCCGTTCCCCGGTGGTACGCGCCTGTACGCACCCTATTTCATAGCGCAGGCAAGTTACGGCTGTCAGTGTAGTTTTGTGGCAGTTCGTGTGACGCGGACGAACGAGAACAGAAGCAGACCTGCAGTCCTGCCCGCTCGGCGCTTACCACGCTGGTCCGTGCCTGTCCGCGGGTCCTGTCCGTGACCCCCCTCTTTGCAGTGATTCTGGCGCTTACCCATGTTGGTTGCCAATGGCTTAGTCTTTGTAGTCTCTCCATTTTTTTCGTGCAACAAGGTCTTGCAAATCAATACTCTGATTGATTCCAAACACAAAACTTACTTGGAAGGCTCATGTCTGCTCCAAGTATGGAATCTGAGCATAAATCTTTGACCCGATTCTGACGTCCGTTTTGCTCGACTAGCTGGGTCTAGCAGCACCCCTCACGTTGTTCGCGTCAGTACATCAACAAGAACAGATAGGCAATCCGAGGCCCCTCTTCTTAGAGGTGAAATAACTGGTAACATAGTTCGCGGCATGGACTTTCGACTGTTTATTCGTGAAGTGTGCAAATTTCCCAACAGTCATTATCAGGCAATTGAAGAAGGCCTAGATTGCAATGCCTTTGAATCAGCTGGTCGGTGGGGCTCAATCATGGACAGAATTAAAGACATCCCTCTTGGTAATGAAGCTGCACTTTACGCATCGTTGATTGATCTCTACTACTCGATCAGCACACAAATTGGTCCTCTGTTTGACCTCCAAAGCAAAACCAACCTTGCATTTAGGGATACTTCGCAAAAATACCTACTTGATTCACCTGCTTTTCGTAAGCCAGATATTACTGGTGTGTCTGGAACAATGCCCAATGGAACGCCTAGCTGGAAGGACGTACTGGTTTGTTGGGAGGTGAAGCACAGCAACAAGCGTGGGGCTCAGGACCAACTTGGAGAGCCGCCGAGGAAAAGGGTGAGTATTATAATCCCATGAAACGCAAGTACTCACCCGTAGATCAGTCAAAGCCGTCGCAAAGCACCAGCCCATCCAGGCAATCGAACAGCGAAGTTGCTGGATCGACACCAGGTAGAGACAGTGACGATCCATTGGAACAACTACCGTTGGCACTAGAGAGCACGCGTTGGGAGATGCCTGGCTGCTGGATCAAGTTGAGAAATTGCGGGACCAATGTAAAGAGCTGTTGAGCCTCACTCCGGGACGAAGGCTTGAATGTGAGGTGTGGAGGCAGTAGGGTAGTGGAACGCACAGGCAGGTCATCCTTTTCCCATGATGTCATGTGGTATACTTGACTTTTTTCTACCATACACAAGATTTGACATGATGAACAAACGAGTATATAAAAACTACGTCGACTTGACGAATATCGTCGTACGAGTATCGGATGGGACCCCTGAAGGAAAGAGAAACGCTGTATTGGTAAACTCGCACCTCGATAGCACGTTGCCCAGTCCTGGTAAGTTTTGAGCGGTTCAACTGAAGCCCTCCAAAAGATTTACTAAGTGGTCAATTTGTAGGTGCGGCGGACGATGCTATTTCTGTACGTGTTATGCTGGAGTGCATTCGTGTTCTAACGGAACCCCCTAGTTGGCAACCGGTTCACTCGATCATTTTTTGTGAGTTTGAGTCCTTATCAACATAACTAGTAGGATTAAATATACTCTTGCCCCAGTATTTAATGCCGAAGAATCGTTGCAAGATGGTTCGCACTTGTATGCCACTCAGCATTTCACTGCGCATACGTGCGTATAATTCGCTTATATTATGACAAACCGATTGATCCCATCTGTAGTGTTCGAGCAATCATAAACCTCGAGGCGGCTGGTTCAACCGGGCCTGAATTGCTTTTTCAGGCAACCTCTGAAGAAATGATTGAAGCATACTCGCATGTACTTCGACCTTTTGGGACGGTATTAGCGAACGATGTGTTCAGCTCGGGGTTATCATGTCCGAGTAGGCATCCAGATGAATGAAAAGAAGGACTCTACTAATTTATTCGACAGCACTGACTTCAGGCAATTTCAGGAATATCAGAACCTAACCGGTCTAGATGTGAGTAGTATTGGTTAATCTCTGAGCCATGTGTGCTGATAGGTACCCCAATATGGCAATTGTGGGAAATTCGTACTTGTATCACACTCGAAGAGATACCGTGGAGAACATTGAACCTGGCGTAGCACAGGTAAGCTAAAAGTCTTGGGCTATGGCGAGCGAGAGCTGATGATTGGCTGGTTAACACATGGCTGAGAACACTCTTGCACTCTTGACCTATTTATCATTGTCAGCATCACCCTTACCGACGTTGCAAAGTTACAGCCCTCCAAAGACACCTTATTTCTCCCTCCTCTCTCGATACTTCTTTTCATACTATTTCTCAACAGCCCAGCGACTGTACACTGCGACTTTCCTCTTATCTCTCCCCCTTTTCCGTTTGTCTCGCCTACACGCTCAATCAATAGTGGGAGTACCGGTTTTGCTAATATTTGGCCTGGTTTCGGCGAATGTCTTTGCTGCATTAATGTCATCTATGGGTCAGGGCATGAAATGATTCGCCAACGAACGATTTTGCCTTGTACTTATACCCCGTCAGCGTTGCTGGGTGTCTTGGTCTTCCAGGTATTCCTCAACTCGCGTGCTTCAGGCCAAGACCTAGAACGACTTTCCTATTGCTCCGTCCACCTCTTTTTCAGCGCTGGGGCTTGGGCCGTACAAAGTCTTGGCATTGGAAGTGCTGGGCTACTTTGATTTGTGAGTTTATTCACAGGAGCAGGAATTGCTGTAGAATGGGTCTGGGGAGATGCCAAGGTGCCAGTGGCATCCTATGTGTTGGGAAGCTTTGGCCCACTTGTTCTTGGAACCAAGGTGGCGACTTCATTGACTGATATTTTTGTTCCCTTGGTGAGTACTGCGTGTTGCCGTACCCACACATTTCTGACTATATGGCCAACAAAGACGGGACGTATGGGCTCTGTGAGTGCCCCGAAACCTTGTGGTGTGCTTGTCAATTAACGTCTTGCCCCAGCTTCCTCCTGTCAACAATATTATTGCGTTGCTCACTACCGTTGCCGCCTTCTACGCTTTCCCGCTTGTTCTGCCTCTTTCCCACCGGTTTGGGCGCGTGCATTGAAAATATTTACTCTCTCAGTCGCAGGATGGTCTGTGTTAATGTGCATCATATTCTCACTGCCTCGGATTACCCCATTCGATAGAACGCACCAGAAGCGGTTTTTTGGTATGTACGTTGAAAACGTATGGCTCTTTATATTTATAATTAGGGTTGAGACTGACATTTACTTGGTCAGATTACTTCTGGGGAATATACGCTTCAACTGGGCTCTGCTGACGCGGCACCTGGGTTTGAAGCCCTGGTGAACGAGTTGGCAGCCGAATTTGGGGCTCCCGGAGCAAAGCCGACTTTGAATGTGATGGATGATTGGAATCTGGACTGGTAGGTATTGGTGTTTAATCTGGTCGAGCCCACTTACACGACCACTAGGGATGTGCTGTATCCGTTTTTGCAAGTAAGTACCCCTAATTCGAGTCGTGGAACGCAACTAAGATTTATCTAGTTTGTGACGTCGTACAAGGTGGCGCGCCTTGGCCTCAAGGATACGAGTCCAGCTGGGAAAAGATTTTCACGGTCAAGGCATATAATGATATACTTGATTTCGCGACTAGGACACGCAAACTGACACTGAAAATCTTGCGCCCGTGTCTCATCTGGACAGGTATGTACGCGTTGTTGGGGCTGCATTGTGAGATACTAAATGCGTGGTACAGTGATTGCGTTCGACGCGTTGGTAGTGAACTGGTCCCTAGATTCTCCACCACCGTATGGGGAAGCTCGACACCACATCAAAGAGGCATTGTATTATGGGACGAACGAATGGTTGATCAAGTTGGAGATCAAGGTTCCCGGGCTGGGCGCAGGCCAATTTACACACGAACCGTGAAGATCAATTTTGTGGGGATTGAGGAAAAGGCCATGTGGCCAGGGAAGAAGAATGATCAAGCGGGACCGGCAATGGAGGTGTTTGAGCGAATGGATCAGTGGTTTGAAGAAAAGCGGGGTGGGTGGATGACGTGATGCTGTTGGGGTGTGTGCAGGTATGGCAGTGATCTAAAAAAACCCCAAGGAGTAAACTTCCTTGAGGGCAAGATATATAATGAGTGTAGATAATATAAATGTAGAAATACATATATGATAGAAGGCCAAGTAATGATGACGCAGCCAGAAGATGAGCACGTGCCAGGGCGCGCTTATGGGTTCCTCAGAGCCTGGGCAGTGTTTGTGCGGTGACCAATAATATAACCAACAATCAAGTGGCTTATGTATGTAACGAGTAACAAACAGAAGTAAGATAACAATAATGAAGACAGTTACCTATTTGTTACACCAAGAAGTTAAGTTGGGTGAGCGTTGCCAACTTGATTATGTAAGGGGTTTGCGTATAATAGTGTTAATATAAGAATATTGTACATTCCTTACAATTACAAAGCTATACATTGAGGCGGAAAGCGTAAAGAGACATTTTACTTAAACACAATCAAAGGGGGGTCAGCGCTTGTAATCATTTTACATACAGGTCACTCTATAGGTCATGGGTCCAGGGCTGGCGTACCAGGTACGCCAGATATTGGCCTGTCACTTACAATGGTCACGTGACATGAAAGCCAAGTACGTCAGGGCTGGCGTACCTGGTACGCCATCAAAGATAATTGCCAGTAAATTGCAACGTGTCAAAGTAGAAATATGTTGATTTTGCCTGAAGTGAAAATGTCATATACAGACTCACATGCTTGGTTTTTATCCATGCTTGTAGGTGGCGTACCTGGTACGCCAGTATATTCAAGAGCTCTGGCTGGTATTTTCTTGTTTTTTTATTATTCTGTCAGAACAACTCTGTTTGATATACTTGAAAGTTCTATCATTATCTACTCCTCTGCGGCTATCAACTGATGCTAATTGTGGTGGGATGTTCAATCTTTTAAGCATGAAATTTCCAGCCACAATTATTGAGACCTGTCAAAAGTTGCAAATCTGCACATGCATAAGTGGTATGAATGACAAGCACATAGAATACAAAATACATAGAAGAACATATAATGACATGTGAGCAGTGGTTGACAGCAAAACGCGTACACATTATGTTGCGCTTCAGAGAGGAGACTGGTGTGACAAATGGCAAAGAGCTGTGTTGGCGTGTAGCATACCAGGTACGCTGCACAGGAGGGCAGACCATCTGACAAAAATCAAAGGGCTGTGCCAGGGTGTAGCATACTGAATGCGCTGCTCCTCAAGCAAGATCATGTAGCAGCACAACAACACTGGTCTGGGGACTGGCGTACCTGGTATGCCATGGAAACTTCTGCTCAAACACAAGTGGTTGAATTAACTTCCTAACCCAGTATATCCAACCATCTAAGTCAAGTCTCATGTAAGTTCAGTCACCTGTGTGATGAGGAAAGGGGGAATCTTATGCACTTGTGGCTTATGTAAGTCACCTAGGATGTGTTAGGATGCATCCTAAGTCACCTTAAAACCTGTGAGCAATGCTACAAACAAAAAAACTGTCAAAATTGAATTAGAAGAGGATGTTTTGGGAGATGAACCATCTGAACAGGATTGGGAGAGTGAGGGATTCAAAAGTGAAGAAGATATGGGACCTGTACAGTATGACTATTGAATAAGCATTTGTTTCTAGCATGTCATATGTACATAACAGTAGTAACATTCTATTCCCTTACATGATAGCCTGGAATCTACATTGTACTGTGGCATGGTGGACATTGTGCATCTATACCTTGGTAGCCAATTAATGCCATGTCAAACCTTCTATAGGTCTGTCAAACTCTTATAGCCCTGACAGAATGTACACATAGTATCAGCCACCCTTGAGAAGGCATGCACAACTGCCAAACACCTCATAATCAACGCAATATAGATAATAACTACATGGTGTTGCAAGGTGTTATCCAATTTCCTGATGCTATTGATCTGGAACTCTACTAAAACTAGAGCATCAGCTCTATGGTTGGATTTACAAGAAGGAGCACAATGGACTTTGCTTGAATGGTTATCTTACTTGTAAAAAGGCCTGTCAACTTGCAGGAGAGCTGGATACTGAACAGTCAATTTTACACAGCTACACCATGGTCATAGTACATTAAGTTTTTAACCTGCTTGATCCCCACATAGACCACGCTCATTCCACATTCTTGTCTTCCACCTTGCTGTTATAGATAGGGAAAATAAGCAGCAATTAAATGTACTCTAAAAGGAAAGTAAGATACTAAAAGAGGGAGAAAGATAAAAATGGTAGCTGGTTAACTATAAAAGGTAATAATCTTATCAAGATAAATAATAGAAGAAGTCTAAAGCTAAGGGAGTAAGAGTATATTAAAGTTACTAATTAACTTGCTAAGGGAACAAGGTACTTATCATCAGGGTGACCTCTACCAATAACTAGTAATAGGAGTATTACTAAGTAGTAGGCAATGCAAGGTACAAGTAGACTAGTGTATAACCTAAATATTAGTCTCTGGAGCTCATTGTAATTTTATTGAGATCTATGCTAATTTATTTCCCTGTCTCCAATGGCTGACAAGGGGGTAAGGATGTTTTAGAAGCACCAAATACTAAGTATACTGCCAGGAAGTTTTAGCAGGGTTGCAACCAAGCTATTTCTAGGTTCCTGTTAAGAGTTGTGTAAGTACAGGAGTAAGAATGAATTACTATATACAAAATGTATATGGGAATAACCAAGAACTAGTATTAAGAATCAGAATATATGCACAGAATATATGCACAATATAGGCTAGGTTATCAGGAATAACAACTCCTAACAAATAGTCTAACAACTATCAAGTGCAGGTGGTTGGTTATGTATAGTACCTTAGACTAATGTTACTTAAGCCTAAGTGACTAAGGGTATGTATACTTAAGGTCTCTGGGATAGTACATTAAGTAAGAGGGTTACCTGACTAATGTACAGGATTTATAGGATTTGCCTAATAAGTATAGGACTTATATATGCTTAAGTAAGACTTAAGACTTATGGGGCTTACCTAAAATAGATCTAGGATTTATGAGATATTGTAGATAAAGCTATCTACAATATAGGGGGTATGGTGGATTGAAACACTATCACTCAATCACAACAATCCTTACAGTATTGTTGCACTATACTCAATGTTGAACTCAACAACTGTGACAGTCAAGGGGCACAGGGTTGCAGTAAGTACACTAATAGGTGACCCTGTGTCTGTTGGGACTGGCCTATGGTCTTAATGTGCCGAATAACCTCCTATGCTATTTACAGTGAGTCAATCACTAAAGTACATGTGCAGATAAGCTGTTAAAGGCTTGTGTGTATAAGTCAATATATAAGAGTAAAGTAGGATAAAAGTAGGATGCATTAGAAGCGTCTTCACAGGGTCCTTGCATACCCTGAGAAGGCACACAAACAAGTATATACATGATTGATACCAAGAGGGGTACAGGAGGTACATGTGGCAACTGAAACACTTGAGGGAGCCAATACTTTGGTACATAGTAAACAAACAACAAATCCTAATATTTGCCCCAAGGCAATGTTTGCCCCAAGGCAGTATTTACCTGTGTGGGTCCTTAGATGTCCCAAGGCTAAGTGTTTCATCCTTGGAGTAAACAGTCCCAAAGGTAGGATACTGCTGCATTGGGTACTTACAGTAAATGGGGCATAACTCTGCCAAATGTTATCCGTTTTGGGAGTTGACCCAGCGTTCTGGAGCGCACAAACAGGCGCACCTAAGCGCAAGCAATTCGGCAGTGTGGGATGCCCGGGTGATGGAGAAAAGGCACATTTAGTGCGTTGGCGCTTAAGGGCTGATTAAGCGCTGGAGCACTTGCCTATGCAACAGGGGGGACCCTGAATATTTCTGTGTGTAACCACAAGATAGAATCTTGAATAATAAATACTACAAACAAGAGAAATATACTTGTTACTGTTTATACTCATCTGAATTTATATATATTTAAATGAGTGAGAAAACAGCATATATGCAAAAGGCATTGCATATTGAGGGTATTCCTGAGGTTTATAGGTTTTGTAAAGGTCACTATTGGGTAGAGGGACCTTGAAAACCTCAGTTTGCATCTTTATCTCATTTGTTTACTGTAAGATTACTAGTGTAATTAATAAAATAAGTACAGATTAATGAAGAAATGTCATATCCATAACAGTTCCCTGTATAGTTTGGGACTGTCCTAGAGGCTGCATGCACCAAACTTTGGAACTTTGAGGCTGCTTTAATATGTATGATACTTAGAGAAATCAATAGAAGATGTCTTCAGAGTCACACTAGGCTGAGAGAGGATGTAAAACTGAGATGCATTCAAAAAGGCCAGTTCAAGGGGCTACTTATACCCTTAGAGGCCTGTGATTACTATACAGTAGAGTAAGGTACATGACAAGATGAATGGAGCTGAGATGTTAAGTGAGAGCCTGTCTCATAAAGCCATGCCTTATAAGAGTTAGCCTCCAGTTCTAAAAATATCCTTCCCCCCATAAAGACACTTTAGGGAAAGGCTGAAACAAGCTGTGCTCTTAGTGAGGCCCATACCTTCCTCTTAGCTACTCAGGTTAGTAGCTTGTGGAAAGCAGAGTGCTTACTTAAGAACAGCCCTTCAGCCAAACCTAAGTTATTAAGTCTTTCCTCCAAAGGACTGTTTCTGCCTTAATACTTCAAGTATTTACATGATTAAAAATAGTAGAAAATATGGGAGAAATCAAGGAGTCTTTCTATGTGCTTTACAAATAACTGTCTACACCATCTCAAAACTAAATTGTGTTTGCTTATTTTCTTCTTCTTTACTTTGCAGTCCTTTACTATTATTTCCTATTCCATAACAGGACTACATAAGGAGGTGAGGCATACAACTCTTTCTTGCCTGCTCCCATTATATAGGATTGCTAATTAACCTCCTGGAGCCGCTATGAAAGAGACCCAAGAGCCATCCAAAATAATTAGAATAGTGACCCAGCTACTTTACACATGTGCATATGTCCAAACTGTCATGACCTGTGCCTTTGCTGGCATGTCTCCTGACCAAGCCACCTACTAATAGGATATTCCACAGTCTTTAGAAGGCTGCATTTGCTCACATATATGCAGTCAGAACTGTCATTACTCTAAGCACTCATGACTTAGAGACTGACAGTCCACCAGGGTCACATGACCTCCCCCCCTACAGTCCTTTATCAAATACTATACTAAACTACTATGGATCTGAGGTGGGGGGGGATGACATAATCTCTTCTATAATAATATATTATTCAGACCTTGCCCAAGGGCCTTAACATTGGCCTGCAGCTAGGGGGGCAGGGGGAGTGCAACATCCCCCAGCAACATATATTATTCATATATCACTGTGCATCACATATACTATATATATCTTTGACAATGGATATATATGGTCACAACCCTTGCAGATATGGGTTATGACACAAACTAGGGGGGATATGCCTTGAAACACTGTATAAGGTTAAAATACTGAAAATAAAAATGTGTATTTAAGTACAAATTGAACTGAAATCAAGGCCAATATATGCTAATTTAAATATCAATTCTCCATTGGTCTGATTTGTACAGAGGAAAGCATACCAACATTGTAGTTCTCAGGCCAAATTATACTAGAAAAAGATGTCTATTACTGATATACTGATTTTCAAGATCTTATCACACCATAGTGAAATAGATAATTTAGACATATGTACCCCTTATTGACAATAGTAACTAGTGGAAACTAGGGTAATTTTATCTACTCTATCCAGATATGGGAGTGAAAGTTACTACATTTAAAAACTGGCTGTGCTATAGGACATTTTATACCTTACTTCCTTATTGTGCTTGCAAATATACATGTCAATCTATGCAAACTAGGCTTACTATCATTTCTAAAAATTGTGGTATATTTTGTACCATATATTTATATGTAGGAGCAGTGCTTACAGAGCATAGGACAAGTACTAGGAATAAGCATGGAAGTGCCAGCATTTAGTAATTACAAATAAGCACCAAAGGTTGGCAGGGTGCACCAATGCCAATATCTTGGTGGTAAATAGGTATATTAGCATGGGGACAATTACCACTATGTTGGCTATGCTGGCATCTCACCTCCTGAAAGCAGTTGTCTGATTCTGAGCCAAACTGATGGAGCAACTAATGATTTAAGTTTCTGGTGCTTTCTATGAGTTCCTAACATGCCCAAAGGCAATTCTTAGCATTCAGACTAATGGATTTTAGTCATAAATGTACTAGAACATTCTATAAATAACTCTAGGCCTCTCTCACTGGGACTTATTGTCCTTAAATGGTCTTGGCAAGGTTCCTATGTATCAAATAGTTCAGAGGGTACCTCTCATGTAACTTCCCTTTTTGTACATCATGTATATAGTTATTTGTGCTCCCTTTGGGGTATATAAAGCCCCTGAGGGAGACTCTTGAATGCATCCCATCTTTCACCCACTTTCATCAACTTTTATCCCTCTTGTAAACTTAAAGACCATTAGATCTTCTCTCTCTTAGTTCAGAGTGCTTTATTTTACTTTCTTAGCCTCTTTAGCTCACTTAGCTTAGCCTGTAGAGTATTGTGGCACATATGGCTTTCAGTAAGGTCCTAACAGACACTGGGTGGCTTGGAAAGGCTTTAGTGTAACCCTGCACCACTTGAGTAATTCAGTGGGGAGAGTTTAAGGCATTGAAAGCAGCATATCCACTCTAGTTAAGCGCAATATTGGTCAAACAAATTGCTGATAAATTCAGATAGATAACAGTAAGTGACTGAGACTCATTATTATATTTCATGCTATAGGTATTGGTACCACCAACCACCTGCATCTGCAAGTATTTGCTAGATTACTTGTTACTTGTTGAGTGTAGGGCTCACCCTGATTAATAATATTGTCTACCTTTATATAGCTGACTTCTTACCATTTATATCCATATATACTTAATCTACCCATTGCTTTACTATATTCTGTATATCATTAGATAGTCCAAATGCCCTATTCTTTAACAGTCATCATGCTATCATTTTACATGGTGTGGTGAGTGATTGGTACATTGTATGCAACTCTGTGTGGGAGGGGTGGCAAGTGGTCATTTGAGTCCTACTTTATAATGGGTGGTATGATAGCATACAATGCATGCAGCTCTGTATGGGTGGGATGGTAGGTGGTCATGTGACTCACCCTTACTTTGAGGCAAGTGATATAGTTGCATACAATGTATGCAGCTTTGTTTGAGAGGGATGATACCTGTAAGTTGATACTCTCTAGCTTATTGGTACATGGTATATTCTGTTACATTCTTTGATCATGTTATTATGCTTTTATGTTCTTATTGCTGTTACATGGTGTGGTGGGAATGGTTGTGTAAATGATGTTTTATTGTTATTGTTATTGTTATTGTTGTTGTTGTTCTTGTTGTTTTATACAACTTTGGGTTGGCAGGGTGTATATAGTCATGTGACTTACCATAGTTCTACAGAGGGTGGTATGATAGTGTACATTGTACGCAACTATGAGTAAGAGGGGTAGTAAGTGATTATGCAACTCACTCTAACCTAGAGGTGATTGGTATAGTTGCATGCACTGTACACAGTATTGAGTGAGGAGTGAAGCTTATAGTATGTTCACCCTGACTATGGAATATGTGCTAAATTATTTTAAGATTTTATTATGTTGTTACATTATCATGTTTATGTGGCGTGGTAGGTGTGGTAGTGTACATTGTGTGCAACTCTGCCTGAGTAGAGTGGTGGGTGGTCATGTGACTCACCCTAATGTAACTGTGGGTGGTATGGTTGTGTACCAAGTACGCAACTCTGCATGAGTAGAGTGGTGGATGGTCATGTGACTCACCCTAACATGACTGTGGGTGGTATGGTTGCATACCAAGTATGCTCTGCATGAGTAGAGTGGTGGGTGGTCATGTGACTCACCCTAATGTAACTGTGGGTGGTATGGTTGCGTACTTGGTACGCAACTCTGCATGAGTAGAGTGGTGGATGGTCATGTGACTCACCCTACATGACTATGGGTGGTATGTTGCGTACTTGGTACGCAACTCTGCATGAGTAGAGTGGTGGGTGGTCATGTGACTCACCCTACATGACTATGGGTGGTATGGTTGCGTACTTGGTACGCAACTCTGCATGAGTAGAGTGGTGGGTGGTCATGTGATCACCCTAATATACTGTGGGTGGTATGGTTGCGTACTTGGTACGCAACTCTGCATGAGTAGAGTGGTGGGTGGTCATGTGACTCACCCTAATGTAACTGTGGGTGGTATGGTTGCGTACCAAGTACGCAACTCTGCATGAGTAGAGTGTGGATGGTCATGTGACTCACCCTGACATGACTATGGGTGGTATGGTTGCGTACTTGGTACGCAACTCTGCATGAGTAGAGTGGTGGGTGGTCATGTGACTCACCCTAATGTAACTGTGGGTGGTATAGTTGCGTACCAAGTACGCAACTCTGCATGAGTAGAGCGGTGGATGGTCATGTGACTCACCTAACATGACTATGGGTGGTATGGTTGCGTACTTGGTACGCAACTCTGCATGAGTAGAGTGGTGGGTGGTCATGTGATTCACCCTAATATAACTGTGGGTGGTATGGTTGCGTACTTGTACGCAACTCTGCATGAGTAGAGTGGTGGTGGTCATGTGACTCACCCTAACATGACTGTGGGTGGTATGGTTGCGTACCAAGTACGCAACTCTGCATTAGTAGAGTGGTGGGTGGTCATGTGACTCACCCTAACATGACTGTGGGTGGTATAGTTGCGTACTTGGTACGCAACTCTGCATGAGTAGAGTGGTGGGTGGTCATGTGACTCACCCTAATGTAACTGTGGGTGGTATAGTTGCATACCAAGTACGCAACTCTGCATGAGTAGAGTGGTAGGTGGTCACGTGATTCACCCTAACATATTGCATGCAGTATAGTTCCATACCAAGTATGCAACTATGCATGAGTGGAGTGGTGGGTGGTCATGTGATTCACCCTAACATTGGCCATGGTGCTATGCTTCTGCATGTTGTACGCAATTCTGTGTGGCATGGGTGGTCAGTTGTCACATGACTCACCCTAACTTGGGATGGTGGTATTGCTGTGTGTAAAGTACGCAACTTTTTGTAGAAGGGCTGATGCTTCCCCTATAATCCACCCTCACACCATATGTGGGTTGTGTCCACCTGGTTCCCACCCTGTGCCATATCACAGTTCACCCTGCAGTGTAGCTTGGGTCACCCTGCAGTGTAGCTTGGGTCACCCTGCAGTGTAGCTTGGGTCACCCTGCAGTGTAGCTTGGGTCACCCTGCAGTGTAGCTTGGTTCACCCTACACCAACCTACTACTTTGTAATAACTAATTTTCAGCAACTAATTTTCTCAGCATATTGTAGGATATCACTGAAGAGAGCCAAATTTTCTGCATTCTATGAGCTACTAAACACTTGGTTGTGATGAGATTTCACAAACGTCCCTCACCATAGGACCCTGAGGACCGGTCGGCGACTGGTCCCCTCTGGTGTCAAGCAGACCATCAACTTTGTCTTGCGTGTATCTCACTCAATACTGAGCCAATCTACGCCGTTCTAGTACTGAGGTACTCTGTGAAATTATGCGCATCTTTTGAGCACATACAGACCTTATTGTGATGACATTTGGGAGGGTCAATTTTCTGAGGGAGGACCGGTCGGCAACCGGTCCCCTCTGGCGCCAAAGCTCTACATGTATATTGTTTCCATTATATCTCCACAAATACTAAGCCAAATAACATCGTTCTGGTGTCAAAATGATTGTATGAGCTAGCTCTACCTTGTGAGACAATAAAAAAAGTTTCTGAATTGCATCCGCAAATGTATTTTGCTGTTTTCTCAACGAGTTCTTGACCAATTTCAAATGTCTTTCCATTTTTGGAAAGTGCGTCATGGTCCGCATTTTTCACGATTTTTGTTGAATTTCCAATTGACCGGTTGGCAACCGGTCCTCAAGGCTGCAGTGATAAAAGTAGTTAAAAATTGATTATTTCTGACCTCAATAGAATTGCCCCAAACTTTGACAGTAGGTGCGCATAGCACAGGAGACCATAATGACAAAGTCTCACGCAATTTGAATCACAGACAAAAGCAGGAATCCCATTATTCTCTGAAATTCAAGGGATTTTTCATACTATAACCCAATAGCAAGGACTCAGGCAAGAAGGTAGTCAGGTAGGGAGCCAGGGAGGGGATCAAGATGAGGACAACCAATCAGACACATCTGAGGACTGGAATAGTGACTGAGATAACAACAGATAGACCTGAATTTATCTGCACATGTGTGCCGCTTTGCTGATTGTGATCCATTGGCACTAATAGAAATGTGAAGGATCAAAAATGAATTACATGCATCACACAAACATGATATGTCTGAGGAGGTTACCAACATTTCAGGCACTTGTCATATGGGAGGGTACAATTACAACCTCTCCTACACAACCTGTCAAAACATGCAGTCTATTGCAAGACTTTTACCTGAGTGATGGTGCAAACATATAGTTACCAGTTTGCATATTTGATCTGAAGCTCTTTATAGTGCAAGTACCATACTTCTGAGTATCACACCCAGGTAATGTTCTTAGGTACAATTCAAAAGCATTCAGTATTCAGGTATGCTCAACTTGATATTGCAGTATCCCCAGACATGGGTTGTTGATTGCTACAAGAGAAATCATAATTGCACAATCTAAAGGTAATCCTTTATGTGCCTGTTGGATGCAAAATAAATGACAATCCCAGTCATAACAGATGATCAGACAGTGATATGTGTCAAATGCAAGAAACATGAACTACTTGCAGCTTTCTGGATTGTAAAACCAGTAATGCATCTCTGGAGTGATGAAGAAGTGCATGGCAGAATAAGGTTGACCTCTCCCACTTCTATCCATTTTTTTGCCCAACCTTTCTGGGGATATATGATATACCAGCAATGAGCAAAATGGCAGCTGAAGTCAGAAAACCTACCTGGCTGCATGTTTTTACAAGTGACACCCATTACCACCAAGTGATCAAGCTGGATGCCTGTGATTTGTAGCCATAAGTATAATAAAGGAAGTATTGCAACTAATATTTGACAAAAACCACCAAACTAAGGTATGTGAACTTTATGACATGGACCCATTGTCATAAACAGAGGAAAATAGAACTAGCCAGGATTGAACCAGCTTGACCACTAAGCCATAGAGCCCTATTATTCCTCTGCTGACAACCCATGATTACATCTGCTACCCCCCAAATTTGGGCTTGGGCCAGCATGCAACCACTTGTACTGGTCATGTGACCATGTCCAGGACACCCATGACTGCCCAGCAGGCAGTGAACTTGGTCTCAGGTTGCTATCACCAATCTTTTTGAGAGTTTGCTAGTAGATTTAGTACCTGATATATAGGTCTATACACAAAGAATGAGGATATAAGATAAAGAAACCAGGGAGATAGTCTAGTTTAACATTATGGACCCTGAGACTGTCCAGTGGACAGTAAACTTGGCCCAAGGGTGACCACCACCAATCTTCCTGAGAGTTTTCCAGTAGATGATCACTAAACACAAAGGCCTAGATACAGAAAATGAGCACATAAAATGCAGAAACCAGGGAGATTGTCCAGGTTCAACATAATGGACCCTGAGCCTGTCCAGCAGACAGTAAACTTGGCCCAAGGTGACCATTGCCAATCTTCCTGAGAGTTTGCCAGTAGGTCATCACTTGGTACATGGGTCTATATACAAATTATGAGAATCTAAAATGCAGAAACCAGGGAGATCATCCAGGTTCAACATAATGGACCCTGAGACTGTCTGGCAGACAGCAAACTTGGTCTCAGGTTGCCATCACCAATTGGGCTATAAATTTGTGGGCACATGCATATGTGCTATATATACATAAGCTCCAAGTATGACAGCAAACAGATCAGTGGGTGCAGTAGAAACACAATATTTCCAAAAGGTTTCCAAGACTTTTCCCTCTACAACCATCAATATGGGTCAGAATCAGACAATTCCTTTTGAGAAGCAAGATGCTGGTGCCTCTGACCTATTGGTATTTGTCTACATGATAACATGCCTATTTCCCACCAAGATATTGGCATTGGCATGCCCTGCCAACCTTTGGCACTTATGTGCAATTACTAAGTGCTGGTGCTTCCATGCTTACTTGCACTTGTTCTATGCTCTGTAAGTACTGTTCCTGCATATAAATGTATGGTACTAAAAAACTATAAATAATAGAAATAATAGTATGATCACTTTGCATGATCAAATGTGTATATATGCAAGTGCATGAGGAAATAAAGTATAAAATGTCTTGTAGCACTGCCAGTTTCCAAATATAGTAATGTGCATGCCCATACTTGGATAGAGCAAGTATGATTACTCTAGATTGCACTATTTACTATTGGCAATTATGGGTGCATATGTCTAAATTATCCATTCCATAACATCACAGTCCTGCACAAGCTGCTGCAACACAGCTCCCTTTCACTCTTCTGTCAACTCCCTTGCTTGCAGGTCTTAACTCTGACAACAGGGATTGGGGAACATGACAATCCTCCAGAAAATATGCTGTAGTAAACAGACCAACCTTTAGCTTGGCTCAAATTTCTGGCACTACAACAGCTTTCTCTTGGTGCCCCTCCTGAATACATCAAGGGCTTACCTACATTGGCCAACAAGTTACAAGAACTCACTATTTCTAGCCCAGATACATTTTTTATTGGTAGTGATCCAGAGCAGTACTCTAGTGACAACAAAGAAGCATACTGTGCAGCACTAGAGAATATTCTCAAAATTGGCCTGAACACAATGCATTTGAACCTCCCACTTGGATACTGGTTGCATGCCTTTGTTGAGCACCTTGCCATGTTCAATGAATTGGTAACAATGGAACTGGCCAACTGTTGTCTGAACCTGGAGTTGATGGACCATGCAAGAGGAAGGGTGGAGAGATGTACATGGGTTTATGGCAGTGGTATTTGCATGTGATGCAATGTAGGGGGTGTGCAGTGTTAGTTCATTGTTCTTGATTATATGTGCTGCCCCTCATGTGGCAATTCTTTTTCTTCTTCTTTTTTTAATAAATGCCCACATACATAGAAAGCATGAGAGCTACATGTCAATTAAGGCAAACTGCTTGTAGAAGCCAAACCACAGAAATCTACAAGGAAAAACACAGAGAGGGAATCATGTAGACAATACACACAAAGCACACAGAGACATGTAGCATGGGCAGAAAGAAGGAGCTGGCAAACCAACATACAGGTGGCTTAAAGGCTAACTTGAGTAAAGGACATAAGTGTGGGGATGGGGCAGCCATGGTGGCAAATCTAGTCATAATTTGTGAAAGTAAATTTAGTGCATTTTGTTGAAGTGGGCAACTTCTGAAAAATGCACTAAATTTACTTCATTTCTCATTTTCTCCTCTCACACACTATATCTATCTTTGAAACTGCATTATATGGGGCAATAGAACCCCCTCTTTCCATTTATGGAAGTTGAGACTTCCAAAAATGGAAGGTGCATGTTGTGTTTGGCCATTAGTACACCAATTTGATTGATGTTTTCAAATTGCCATGATATGTATATGGATCGACGCAGAATCACGTGGTTCACTAGTAGAATCTCACTTTCAGGGTCCCTTAGCTAATAGGTCCCTGCACATGACTGCAATTTTATGTGAAATATTGAAGAGATGAATTTTAACAAATGATTTCAAATTGCCTTGATTGGTATATGAATGAATGCGGAATCACGTGGTTTACTGGTGAAATTTCATTTTCAGGGCAGGTTATCTAATAGGTTTGGGCGGAAAAATGCGATTTGATTTAAGGTTCTGCTCAACCCCCCCTTGAGCCAGACCCCTATAGTAGGCCAGCATGCAACCACTTGTACTGACTTGTACTGGTCTGTTTGGACCATGTCCAGGACAATGTGCCAATCCATGAAGCTTGCCTACAAAAAGCTTGTACTCTGTCAATGTTGGACTTTCAATCATTTTTCCAAGCAGGGTGGTTCTGGATTGCTTTCTGTACCTTTTTCTTTTTCTTATTTTCCTTGCACAAAGGTTGTTCAAAGATCCAGAAACAAGTCCTCCCCTTGATTCTTGACCTTAAGGAGCCCTGTGTCAAAAAGACCACCCTCATGCACCACCATCATTGGTTTGTTAACTGCATCATTCCAGCTGCATCTTGTAGTACTTCATGTGTTTGGCGCACTTCAATACAAAAAGGTCCTGTTGGTGTTTCAGTGTGAACACCACTTTTGTTGTTTTTTAGTGGGAGTGGGGAGTATTAATACTTACCTTCAGGTGTGCAATCAACCCTGCTAGCCAGGTCACTGCAAAATCAGAGCCTAGTGGCATCTCAGTGCATGCTTTGGCCAGCTGGTACATTGAAGTTTGGAGGTCCATCTGCTGTCCTTCTGTGTCTTCTATCAGCTTCCCCATTTCCCTAGCAACAAAAGGTGTATTGGCTATGGCATCCACAGTGTCCTTGGGCATGTGCTCCCTGCTTTCTATCTCCTGGCAGCCTAGTAAACTATATAGATTTGGCACAGTATGCCCCCCAATTGTCAGTTTTGTGAAGTAATGACCAGGGTTTGCTTTACAGAGAAATAATGAGAACAAATTTTTGCCTTCATGGGCAGGAACCATTGCAGTGGTCTGCTCCTGTGCATCTTTGTGTTCTTTGAGATACCTTGCAAATTAAACCTTGCCTTGCATCAGTAGAGAAGCATTGTTGCCAGCACCTATTGTTTGCATCTTAATGAGCTTTGGGTGTATTGCTAGAGAGGGGCTGCTTGTCTTCAATGTAGATCTGGTTGGTCCTCCACCCAAGGTCAGCTTCTTGGTGGCAGGAGCTCCAATCTCATCCACTAGCATGTTGTTGTTGCTGCTGTCCACACTTTGCACTTTTCACACTGCCTTTTATGCAGTGTCCCTTTGACTTCCCTGGGTCCTCTACCTCTGAGCTCCTGGTACCTTGGTGTTAAAGAGTAGGGTATTGGGACTATGTAATTAAGTACAGAAGATACTAAAGTAGTTAATAGATTAAATATCTATTGATATAAAAGGCAATAGACTAGCTATATAAAGGTAAATCAGGTTGGTAATCAGGGTGAACACTACACTTAACAAATAATCAAGCAATTACTGCAGTTGCAGGTGGTTGGTTGTGCTTATACCTACAGTATAGAAGTTAGTACTAAGTCTTTAGTTACTTACTGTAATTTATCTAGATTTGTTAGTAATTTATTTGGCTGAGATTGCACTTAATTAAAGTGTATATGCTGCTTTAACAACCTTAAACTCTCCCAACTGACTTACTCAAGAGATTCAAGGTTGCCCTAGAGCCTTTCCTTGCTACCTAATGCCTGTTGGAACCTTGCTAGAGGCTATATGCACCAAGATATCTTGCAGGTTAACTTCAGTGAGCTCAAGAGGCTAAGAAAGCAAAATAAGATATTCCAAACTAAGTAAAGAAGATCTCTCAGATCTTCAGGTTCACACAAAAGGTAAAAATGGGATGGAAATGGGGATGCATTCAAAGGGTCTCCCTCAGGGGCTTTATATGCCCCATAGGGATAACAAACAACTATATACATGATGTAAAAAGGGGAAGTTACATGAGAGGTACAGTCTGAGCTATTTGATACATAAAGACCAATTAATCCTAATAAGTCATTAGTGTGAATGCTTAGAATAGCCATAGCAGGACCTAGACCACAACTCCCAGTTACTGAGTGTCCTGGACATGGTCACATGACCAGTACAAGTGGTTGCATGCTGGCCCAAGCCCAAATTTGGGGGGTAGCAGGTGTAATCATGGGTTGTCAGCAGAGGAATAACAACACTCTATGGCTTAGTGGTCAAGCTGGTTCAATTCCAGCTAATTCTATATTCCTCTGTTTATGACTGCACTGGTTAATTGCCAGAGCACTTGCCTATGCAACAGGGGGGACCTTGACTATTTCTGTGTGTAGCCACAAGATAGAATCTTGTATAATAGATACTACAAACAAGGAAAATATTGGTACTTACTTCTTATCTACTCAGCTGAATTTATTTATATATAAAAGGATAAAACAGCATATATGCAGAGGATATTGCATATTGAGGGTATTCCTGATGCCTGTATGTTTTGCAAAGGTTTTAATTGGACAGAGGGACCTTGAAATCCTTATTTTGCATCTTTATTGCATTCTATTTGCTGTAATGTTACTTGTGTAAATAATAAAATAACTACAGGTGAATGAAACAATGTCATATCTATAACACTTGGTGAAGGGTATCTATGCACTCACTTGTTTGTTTGTTGTGTCTAATCAACTGTGCCTAGGTGCCATCTGGAATCAACAGGGCAATGCACTCTAAGCCATTTTGATGTACATATTTTGTCTGACATATATGTTTAGCTATTTTGGTTGGTTGAATTTTGAATCTTTTTTTCATAACACTGTAATATTGTGCCAAAGAAACTTGGACACAATACAGCTGTGTGTGTGTATTGGTTCAAACACACAAAATCAATTGGCAAGCATAAACATGATCTACCTTGATTATAATTTTAGAATCAAAGTCTTTGCATGGACTGTTTTACACAGAACTGTGATATACAAGTGGTATAGTGCAGCTGGCAGCTTCCATGTCCTGAGCCTCTTTGCATACAACTCATTATCTGGACCCAAATGCATAGTTGGATATCAAGGGCTACTAAGAGGCACGTATACACAGAAGTGACATGGAATCCCATAGTATCAATGGTTGTATCCCTGACAAAGGTACATATTCAACATTTGTTTTCATTGGCTTTCTTTCTAACCACTCTCCATGCCCATATTGTGCTGAAACCTGGAGAAATTTAAGTTATATGCATTACACTAATGTGGATTTTTGTCCAGCATTGATTTTAAGGAGAATTCTTTTGTATTTTTGTAGATTTGGTATGCATGTATCATATTTATTTTTGGCATACTTAAAATCAAAATTGCAAAAAAATGTCATGAGCCTCACCTCCTGACATGACTATGTATTGCCTGCCACTTCCTTCCCCCCCCCCAGTGCATTTGCCTGGGGGACTCATCTGTATCCTAATCTGTGTGTACAGTTCCTATCTTCCCTGTTTATGTTCTTCCCTCTTCCTTGTTCTCTTCTTGCACTTAGTCTCGACTTATTCCATTCTAAGTGCTTCCATCTTGCTTATCTTGCTACGCACCAGCCCGGTTCAATGTGTAAAGCTTCTGAGCCATATGCTCTATCTTGCTTCCAACTTGTGCGGCCTGGACACTGTCCATTCTCCATTTATTTACCCCCTTTCATCATTTGTTATAAAAGAAGACTGTGAATTGGCTTGGAAACCCAAGAACAATTCACCTTGCTGATTTCCCACTCTCTCCTCTGTGAATTGTCTCAATATCTCACAGCAGTCATTTCACTCTTGGTTGTGACATAGTGACATTGTTCTTTCCAGGCTGTAGCCAATCTATCAACCTGGACATCACTCAGGTCCTCATCCCTACCTTTACTTCCTACAGTTCTCTTTTCCCTTGCCACAAAGCGCACTAGGTTATTGCACACCGCCAACTAGGCTACTCTCACATTGATTCCAAAAGACCTGAACTCTTTTACCTCTTTACACCTCTCAGATTGCGTGTAGTTTGCATCGGATGCTTTGGCAGATGCCGGATCACGGGAATCGTCAATGGCTATACAATTCAGAAGGGTCTACTTCTGTATCAAGGAAGAATAGTTGTGCCAGATGAACAGATCAAACAGCAGCTCTTATCCTTCCATGGTTCCCCTGCTTCTGGTCACCAAGGAGTAGCACAGACTCTAGAGTTAATCAGTTGTGACTACTACTGGCCAGCAATGAAATTCCAAGTCAATTGCTATGTGGAGACTTGTGAAATCTGCCAAAGAAGCAAGGGCCATGTGCACAACTTTGCTCTCAACCGGCTTTCTGTCCCTGCAGGTCCTTGGGAAGACATCTCATATGATTCCATTGTCAAGTTTCCCAAATGTAAGGGATATGACAGCATTCTGGTGGTTGTGGACTGCTTCACAAAAATGATGCACTTGACTCCCTGTCAGGAAACTGCCGCTGCTGAGGATGTAGCTCAGATGTTCCTGGAACATGTCTGGAAGCTACATGGCACTTGAAGCGCACTGTGTCTGACAGAGGGACTACATTCAACTCCAAGTTCCTCAAGGCACTCTACAAATCTCTGCAGATCACTCCTAGTTTCTCTACTGCTTATCACTCACAATCTGATGGGCAAACTGGTATCAAGAACCAATGGCTAGAGGCTTACCTACGTCCCTTCATTAATCCTAGACGGTCTCATTGTGTTTACTGGCTTCCACTGGCTGCATTTGCTCACAACAATGCCAGACTAAGCAACAGGCAAATCGCCTTTTGAGATTGTGTATGGCTGTTCTCCTGTCATTTCACCGCTCCTGGAACCCACAGGATTGCCTATTACTGATGAATGAGCCAAACAACAAATCCTTGATGTGTTCCATGTCAGCTTATTGTCTGCTTTCAAACAGGACACAGAGTTTGATTGCACATTCACTCCTCTCCCGCCTGTGATCACAACAGAAGGAGAAGAAGAGTATGAAGTAGACAAATTTGTAGATTGGGCAGCAGAAGACAGGGTCTGGAAGTACAGGGTCAGATGGAAGGGATATGCGCCCCATAAGTACACATGGGAACCAACCAAGGATCTACAGCATTGCAAGGACAAATTGCGCGACTTCTTTGCTAATTATCCAGATGCCCCAGCCGCCAATAGTCCCATCCCTGCAAATGCACGCAAAGTTAGAAAGGGCAAGATAGTCAAGCAACTCAGCAAATCAAAAACTGCCCGCTTTGTCACTTTACAAGCTCTCACTGCTAGAAATTGCCCTGCTAAGTTCTTCTTGCGCTCCCCACTATCCCAGCGTGCCCATCTTCAGCTCTATTGACGCCTTAGCCTACAACCCTTGCCTCAACATCAATTGCTACATCATGAACAGCCCAGAAGAAATGAGATCACACCTAGACAGCTCTGCTAACATCATTCTTGCTCTGATGAGCGCCAGCAGCCACAACAAGGTCAGGTTCTTCAAGCGCAACGTGTACAAGCACCCCAAGTGGGGATTCCTCTATTGGCTCAACCCCAGGGGAGAACAAGGACCAGTCACACTGTATGGAAAGCGAGTATATTGCTGGTAGCACTTCATTGCCTCCCATCCAGGTGCTTTCAAGGATCTGGCACAATGGCATTGCCATGGGTTTGCTACTCCACCCCCACAGTCTCCACACCTCCATCTGCGAGGGAGCTGACCTAGGGAATGCAGAACCTCATTCTGCTTTACCCAGCAGACCCACCAGCCAACACAAGCAGGCCGGCAATGCCAGTGAGCCCTCCAGCATGCCCAGACACTCCCAGGCCAACAGAGGCGCATGCACCAGCACCCTTGCCGTTCCCCTTGTTCCCCAGCACGCCAGACACTCACTGGACCCCAGGTGACTTGTCTCAAATGAGGGAAACGCAATGGGAGCCTCAGAGCTACCCAGGATGGAACATGTCACAACCAAGAATGAAATGACTGCTGTGAGATATTGAGACAATTCACAGAGTAGAGAGTGGGAAATTGACAAGGTGAATTGTTCTTGGGGTTTCCAAGCCAATTCACAGTCTTCTTTATAACAAAAAGAAAAAAAAAGGGTAAATACAAGGAGAGGGACGTTGTCCAGGCCGCACATTGAAAGCAAGATGGGGCATATGGCTCAGAAGCTCTACACAGTGAACCGGGCCGGTGCGCAGCAAGATAAGCGAGATAGAAGCACTTAGAGCGGAATAAGTCCGGACTAAATGCAAGAAGGGAACAAGGAAGAGGGAAGAACTGTACACACAGATTAGATGGATACAGATGAGTTCCCCAGACCTATGCAGTGAGGGGAGGAAGGAAGTGACAGGCAACACATAGTCATGTCAGTAGGTAAGGCTCATGACAGAGCAAGGAGGAAATGAGAAGGAATGTGGAAACATTTGAAGGCAGTGAGAATGAGGAGCTGTTTAGCTTTGAGGAGCTACTTGCTATTGATTGTTCTGAATGGCTGTAACAGCCCTCTGTCACTGCCTAAGGGCTTTTGATGGGGGGCAATGTCATGAGCCTCACCTCCTGACATGACCATGTATTGCCTGTCACTTCCTTCCCCCCCCCCTGGTGCATTTACCTGGGGAACCCTCTGTATCCATCCAATCTGTTTGTACGGTTCCTATCTTCCCTGTTTATGGTTTTCCCACTTCCTTCTTCTCTTCTTGCACTTAGTCTAGACTTATTCCGTTCTAAGTGCTTCTATCTTGCTTATCTTGCTGCGCACCGGCCCGGTTCACTGTGTAGAGCTTCTGAGCCATATGCTCTATCCTGCTTCCCAGTTGTGCGGCCTGGGCGCCGTCCCTGCTCCTTGGATTTACCCCCTTCCATCTTTTGTTATAAAAGAAGACTGGGAATCGCCTTGGAAACCCCAAGAACAATTCACCTTGTCAATTTCCCACTTTCTCATCCGTGTGAATTGTCTCAATATCTCACAACCAGTCATTTCATTCTTTGTTGTGACACTTCATGAACAACATACTCTATGAATTGCTTGATATCTCTGTGGTTGTGTACTTGGATATTATGATATTCTATAAATCAAGAGAAGAGCATGTGGAACATATCAAGGATGTCTTATCTTGTTTGCTGAATCTTAGTCTATTCTGCAACCCTACCAAATGCTACTTCTTGGTTGCAGAAGTGACCTACATTGGTCGCATGATTACTACTGATGGCAACTCCGTGGAGAAAGACAAGGTACAAGCAATCATAGACTGGCCTGGACCCCAGATTGTGAAATAAGAGCAATCATTTGGTTTTGCAAACCTCTATTGCTGCCTTGTTCTTAGCTTCACTCACTTGGCACTTCCCTTGAACAATCTTACTCAGAAGGAATAATCATAGATCTGGAAAAAAGAACAGAAGGCTGCATTTGATGCAATTAAGGCAGAAATTTGCAAGCAGCCTATTCTTTCTCACCATGATGATCCTTAGCCTTACACCTTGGAAACAGGCACTTATGAAACAACCACAGGCACTGTGCTATCTAGGAGAAAGGAAGATAGTGGCTCACACCCTGTTTATTTGATTTCAGCCAGCTTCTCACCGGCTTGGCTGAACTAAGACACACATGACAAGGAGCTACTTGCCAGCATTTGCGCATTTGAGCATTGGAGAATCCTGGAAGGAACTGGCTAGGCAATCACTCTGTTTAATGATTACAAAAATCTGGAGTAGCAGAAATCAGCCAAAACAATCAACAGGCATCATGTGCACTTGCATCTGCTGGCATACTACAACTTTGCCATTGTTTGCAGACCTGGGAAACAGTCACAGAGACATGACGCCCTGTCAAGCAGCCTAAACACCACCTCAGTTGCTGTCTCAGAGCCTAAATCCATGGCCCACAGTTGTGAACCTAAGTTTAAGGATGACACAAATCAGAATAGGCCACTTGTCATGAGCCTCCTGACGTGCCTGTGTATTCTATGTTGCTCCCTTCTCCCCTAGTGCGTGTGTCTGGGGAACTCATGTACATCCCATCCCATCTGTATCCATCTGATCTGTTTGTTTGTTTCCTTCCTACCTTGTGTGTGCTCTTCCCACTTCTCTGCCCCTTTCTTGCACTCTGTCTGGACAAAGTTTGTTCCAAGTCATAACCAAGAATAAAATGACTGTTGTTAGAAGAAAGTGGGAAATTCTCAAGGTAAATTGTTCTTGGGGTTTCCAAGGCAATTCCCAGTCTTCTTTCATTACAGAGTGAAAAGGGTAAATACAAGGAGAAGGGGAAGTGTCCAGGCCATACAACTGAGAAAAAAGATGGAGCATATATCTTAGAAGTTCTACACAGTGAACCAGGCCGGTGCGCAGCAAGATAAGCAAGATAGAAGCACTTAGAACGGAATAAGTCCAGACTAAGTGCAAGAAGAGAAGAAGGAAGTGGGAAAACCATAAACAGGGAAGATAGTAACCGTACACCAGATTGGATGGATACAGATGGGTTCCCCAGACAAACGCACTGGGGGGGGGGGGGAAGGAAGTGGCAGGTAATACATAGTCATGTCAGGAGGTGAGGCTCATGACACCAAGCCAATTCACAGTCTTCTTTCATAACAAAATAGAAAAGCAGTAAATACATAGAAAAAGCGGTGTCCAGTCTGTACAAATGAGAGGGAAGGTGGAGCATATTGTCAAGAGGCCCTATACAGTAAGCCGGACCGGCGCGCAGCAAGATAAGCAAGATAGAAGCACTTAGAATGGAACAAGTCCAGACAAAGTCCAAGGAAAGAGGAAAGAAGAGGGAAGGACACAAACAAGGAAGGAAAACATACAAATAGAACAGATGGACACTAATCAAGTAGAAGGTGGATTCTCTAAGTACATGCAGGCAGGGGGGAAGAGAGTGAACAAACCAGTACACATGTCAGGAGACGCTCATGACAATGCCCCCCTTCAAAAAGGTCTTTAGGCAGTGACAAAGAGCTGCTTGAATCCATTAAGAGTAATCAATTGCAAGCGGTTCATCAAATGTGAACATTTTCCCTTCCCCAGTGCTTTCAAAAGACTCCGCATTCCTTCTTATTTCTTCATTGCTCCATCCTAGGTAGTTCTGAGGCTCCCAATGCGTCTCTCTCACAGGAGACACATAAACTGGTGTCCAGTTAGTGTTTGGCATGCTGGAGAAAAGTGGAAATGGGAGGGGAGCTGGTACATGTTCTTCTGTTGGCCTGAGAGTGTGTGGGTGTGGTGGAGGCGTCAATGACAAGTTGGGAGCAGTGCTGTAAGCTGGTGGGTTGGAAGGATAGAGCAGAATTAGGTTTTGCATTGCTTCAGTGAGCTCCCTTGCTGTGGGAAGCGCAGAGACAGTGGGTGGAGGGGTAGCAAACCCATGTAAACTCCCTGAAAGCACCAGAGTAGGAGGCAATGAAATGCCACCAGTAATTTACCCTTTTTTCATATAGGAAGTTGGCTCCATCTGCACCATTGGGATCAAGCCAATATATAAATCCCCACTTGTGGGGCTTGTAGTTGTTGCACTTGATGAATTTGACCTTGTTCCTGCTGTTGGTGCTCATTAGTGTTTGTATGATGTTGGCAGCACTGTCCAAATGCACCTTCATCTCTTCTGGTCTGCTGAGAATGTAGAAGTTAATGGCTATGCAGTAATTTCAAGGCAGGGCATCAATTGATTGAAAAGTGGGCATGTTGAGATGGAGCAGAGTGCAAGAATAAAGATTTGAAGCAAGTTTTGGCAGTGAGAGTGTGCAGAACAGCAAAGTATGCACTTTTGTACCTGTAGGGATGCTTTACCAGCTTGCCTCTTTTAACCCTTTATTATAGGGGGTCTGGCTCAAGGAGGGGTTGAGCAGAACCTTAAATCAAATCACATTTCTCCGCCCAAACCCACTAAATAACCTGCCCCAAAAGTGAAATTTTATTAGTAGACCACTTGATTCCGCATTGATCTACATACTTATCATGGCAATTCAAAATCATTTGTTGAAATTCATGTCTTTAATATTTCACATTAAATTGCAGTTATGTGCAAGGATTTATTAGATAAGCAACCCTGAAAATGATATTCTACTAATAAACCACGTGATTCAGCGTTGATTCATATACATATCATTTCAATTTGCAAACATCAATCAAATTCATGTACTAACAGCCCAACAGAGCATGCACCTTCCATTTTTGGAAGTTAGGACTAGCATAAATGGAAAGAGAGGGTTGGATTACCCTGTGCAATGCAGTTCCAAGGATAGATATAGTGTATGAGAGGAGAAAATGAGAAATAAAGTAAATTTAACACATTTTGTTGAAGTGGGTAACTTCTGAAAAATGGACTAAATTTGGTCCATTGTTTGTTTGGTGCTCATCAAAAAGTTGCCCAGCACAAACAAAGCAAGAATGGACTAAATTTAGTCCATTTTTCAGAAGTTGCCCACTTCAACAAAATGCACTAAATTTACTTTCACAAATTATGACTAGATTTGCCACCATGGCTGCCCCATCCCCACACTTATGGCCTCCACTCAAGTTAGCCTTTAAGCCACCTGTATGTTGGTTTGCCAGCTCCTTCTTTCTGCCCATGCCACATGTCTCTGTGTGCTTTGTGTGTACTGTCTACATGATTCCCTCTCTGTGTTTTTCCTTGTAGATTTCTGTGGTTTGGTTTCTACAAGAAGTTTGCCTTAATTGAAATGTAGCTCTCATGCTTTCTGTGTATGTGGGGGCATTTATTCAAAAAAGAAGAAGAAAAAGAATTGCCACATGAGGGGCAGCACATATAATCAAGAACAATGAACTCACACTCACTGCACACCTGCTACCTCACATCACATGCAAACACCACTGCCATAAACCCATGTACATCTCTCCACCCTTCCTCTTGCATGGTCCATCAACTCCAGGTTCAGACAACAGTTGGCCAGTTCCATTGTTACCAATTCATTGATCATGGCAAGGTGCTCAACAAAGGCATGCTGTCATGACCCAAGAGGCATGGACACAGATACCCTAATATTCTATTATCATTTTATCTAAATTTTACGAATTATATGGACCAGGGGATGTTCCCAACATGACCACAGGCCATGCAGGACTCCCCTGGCAGAGCAATCAACATGGAATGTGAATGGTCCCTTTGTTTAGCCTGTTAGCTTTGTCCTCTGGTTACTTAGTTACCATATGTCCTTAGTTGCATTGTTCTATTGTTCTCTTAGTTACCCATACCTTTGTAGTATGTCTTCTATTGTTCTCTTAGTTACCCATACCTTTGTAGTATGTCTTCCATTGTTCTCCTTTGTACTTTACAGTTCCCTTGTTCTGTATGATGTATATAATGAAGGGAGAGTTCTGGCATTCAGACCAGAACTTGACCTCCTGTCAATCTACTGACTACCTCCCCACTCTCCTGCTCTACTCTAAGGGGTCTTGTGCCATATTTGGCAAGTAATCTCTCTATCTAAAGTGTTGGTTGCAGTCTTCTGCTTATCCCCAAAAGCCAGCACTGCCTCTTTAGGCATTTATCCCATTCTTCATTAGTCAGACTCTGACATTAGGTCAAGTTCTTGGCTCTGTGCAGTGCTCTTGTTAGTGCTAGCATATAATACTCTACTGGGTGACGCATTTGCCCCAGTATTGCTTAACTAGGACTATTGGTGGGCCAGCTTAGTGGGCACTATAGTCTTAGGGGATTGAGACCATCTGTGGTACCAGTACCTGGGGAATAGCTGAAGGTCATAAGGGTGTAATAATCAAAGACCCTGAGGGACTAAGCAGTACCTGGATTACTATAGGGCTATAGACTAGGAATCACCAACCTGACAGGTGGATACATTCACCTACTGCCTTGCAAACTTAGTCAGCAAAACACCCGCTTGCAGAACACCCACTTCTATATCACGCTTGTCCATAGCTGTTGATTAGTTGCAGGGGCTGTCCAAGGCTAGGTGTGGAGCAAAGTTTTAGCGCCTAGAGCAGGAATTTTTTAGTATAGTTTTTTGAACATTTTTAGGATAGTTTTTAGTAGTATAGCACTTTCAGTAGTATAGAACTCCTGTAACCTTTCTACTCTTTTCTACCTTTTATATTTCTTCTTCTTCTTTATTTTTCCACTTTCATCATGAGCAGCCAAAATCTCTTTGTTACTGTGGATCCTGATTCTGTTTCCATTGCACCTTCATTACCTGCAGAGGTGTCTCAGACCCTCACAGCCTTGAAAACCTTAATCATGGCTGTTAATCATAATTTGCAGGTAGCAATTGGTCAGATCCACAATAACACTGCTGATCTTGCTACTGCCAACAACTCTTTCAAAACCATGATGGTGGCATCACCCAGATGGAAGGGCAAGTCAAAGCCCTGGAGAATATTATCTCTGCTCTGGCTGGTGCCCTCAAGGTTCTGGTTCAGGCTCAGGCTCTGGGTCCAGGAGGCCCAAGCTTAACCTACCAGAGAAGTTTGATGGTAGTAACAAAGACAAAGCAGTTTCATTTAGGGTGGCTGTCTCTCACTATCTGAGGGTTTCATATCCCCAAGCCTCAGTTGAGGAACAGATAGCTTTTATTATCTCTTGCCTGGAGGGTAAAGCTCATGAGTGGCTTGAACCCTACTTAGAAGAGGATGTTGTCAATAATCACCCAGTGGCTTGGCTCCACAGTATCAATGGGTTCTGGTTGCAGTTCAATGCAAGGTGGAATGTCCAGAACAAGACTGAGAACTATAGGGCTAAATTCAAGACCCTAAAGCAAACCAAGTCTGTTCAAGATTACTACAAGGACTTCCAAACCTACTCCCAGAACCTAGGGTATAATGACATATCCCTAAGGGACTTTTTCTATGATGGCCTGTCTCTCAAAATCAAGGAGATGCTTATGGCTCAGGACTATGACCATAATGCCAGCAATGTTTCCTTAGAGAACCTTGCTGATAAAGCTCTGAAGATTGACCCGCGCCTAGAACAGTTCCAGGCACAACACAAGGGCCAGACCAAACTCCTGTTCCAAAAGGGCACTACATCGTCAACAGGAGCCTTGGGCAATGTGACCAGGGATAAACTCACTGTTGGGGATAAAGTGTACATGATTGGACCAGATGGAAAAGCAAGGAAAGGCACCATTTCAAAAATTGGCAAAAATGCAAAGGGCATGTCTATTCCTACTGTGAAGTGGAATGATGGCACTGTGGTTGAGAGTAGCTTCAAAAGTCTCAAAAAGGACTCACATCCTGTAGACCCCTCTCCAGTCCAGCCAAAATCTTCCAACTCTGGACCAAGCCCTATGGATCTTGACTCTGCAGGAAAGGGCAAAAAACCTATTGTATGCTCTACCTGTGGAGGAAAGGGACACTATGCTAGCCAATGTCCTTCCAATACATACTCTGGCTATGAAGCCCATCTATCTGAGAATGAGTCGGAAAATGGGGACCTCTGAACATGAAAAGGCACCATGTCTCAGAGGGAATTAAAAACTTGGACAATTTAGAAATATTTTCTGTAAATAACATCTCTCCACTCAATATTTACTATTCTGCATTTCCAAGTATTAGTGCCCCCAACAAAAAAGCACCACCCAGATGAAACCATTCTATGGGTGGGCTATGATTGACTCAGGAGCTTCATCCTGTTTCATCCATAAAAATCTTATTGACCAATCATATACCCTTGGTCAGGAAGTCAATTCCTAGGTCATTAAAGGTCATTGATGGTCGTGATATCAGCTCTGGTTTGGTTGAGTTTGAATGTACTTTTGAATTTTTTATAGGTAGCCATAAAGAGGTTCTGAAATGTAATGTAGCAGACATAGGTAGACACTCAATTGTTTTAGGAATGTCTTGGCTCAAGTTACACAACCCTACTATAGAATGGACTACCAAGCGTGTAATGTTTAACTCTGTATACTGTAGTACAACTTGTTTTTTCTTCTTCTCATATTATCCTGGGAAACACTGGTGGGACTGCCAACCACCTTGAAAGTGTACCAGAAGACCTAGGAGGTGCTGAGGCTCCTTATGAGGCTCTTGAAAGTATCCCTAGGGACCCTGGAGGTGCTGTGAATCATTCACTTGAAGGCATCCCAGAGGAACTCTGTGACTATGCAGAGGTATTTTCTGAGGACAAGGTGACAGAGTTGCCTCCTCATCGCTCCTATGACTTGGAGATAGTCCTCCAAGATCAAACCAAACAGGTTAAAGGACCTGTCTATCCCCTTAGACCTTCTGATGATGAGGAACTCAAGAGGATCCTAAAGGAACAGCTGGACCAAGGCCTTATCAGGCCCTCAAAATCCCATTACAGCTCTCCTGTGATCTTTGTTCCCAAAAAGAATGGCAAAAGGAGGATGTGCATTGACTATCGTGCACTGAATGCCAACACAGTCAAGAACTCTTACCCCCTTCCTTTGATTTCCAATCTCATTGAGAAGTTAAGGGTGCAAAGTGCTTTACTGCTCTGGACCTTAAATCTGGATATAACCTTGTCAGAATTAAGGAAGGAGATGAATGGAAAACAGCATTCAAGACTAAATATGGCCTTTTTGAATACCTGGTTATGCCCTTTGGGCTGTGCAATGCCCCAGCTACCTTCCAGATCATGATATCCTGAGGGACATCTTAGATGTCTATGTGAGAGTGTACTTGGATGATATCCTTATTTTCTCCAAATCCAGAGAAGAACATGTTACCCATCGTCAGGAAGTTCTCAAAAGGCTACAGAAACAAGTTGTACTGTCAGCTTGAGAAATGCAGGTTCTTCCAGGATCAAGTACACTACTTGGGAATCATAGCCAATGGGGAAGGGGTATGTGCAGACCCTGAAAAAATTTCCAAAGCTGTTGATTGGGCAACACCCCAGACAGTTAAAGGGGTTCAAGAGTTCTTAGGTTTTGTCAACTTCTACAGGCGGTTCATTATGAACTTCTCCAAGCTTGCATATCCACTCTACCAACTGTTGCGCAAGGAGAACCCTTGGAAGTGGGGTGCTGAACAGCAGGAGTCTTTTGACAACCTAAAAAGAGCTCTGATTGATCCCCTGTCCTCATTCAGCCTGATGTTTCAAAAGAGTTCTTCCTTGAGTGTGATGCATCAGATTATGCAACTGGTGCAATCCTTAGCCAAAAAGGTGGAGATGACAAACTCCATCCTGTGGCCTTCCTTTCAAAGAGCCTATCACCTGCAGAATGCAACTATGACATCTATGACAAAGAGTTGCTTGCAGTGATTAGAGCATTGAAGGAATGAGACACCTTTTGGAAGGCTCTGAAATCCCTGTCAAAGTCCTCACAGATCACAAAAACCTGGAATATTTCCAAACAAAGAGGGAACTTAACAGGCGTCAGGCTAGATGGATGGGATTTTTGGCAGACTATAACTACAGAATTGTTTACAGGCCTGGCTCCCAAAACAAAAAGCTGATATCCTTTCCAGGAGAGAAGACCTGAAAGGGGAGGCTAAAGGGGGGGGTGAAGCCCCTGCACTTATTGCACCAGAGCTTTTTATATCTTCAATTCTCACAGACAGTGACCTCAATGACCTTATCAGAGATGCACTGCCTGATGACAAAACTGTTGCCAAAATCCTGAAGTCCTTGGAGGAAAACATTCCTGTTAAAGGCTGGTCTCTGGATAATGGGTTGCTCTACTACCACCAGTGCATTTATGTACCCAATGAACCAGAAATCAGGCGCCTTGTCCTTGAAAGCAGGCATGATAATCCTTCCACAGGCCATCCAGGACAGTGGAGAACCATGGAGTTGCTGTCTCGCCATTATTATTGGTCTGGGATGAAGCAATCTGTGGCCAAATACATTCAGGCATGTGACTCATGCATTAGAAGTAACATTCCAACCAGGCAAAGATGGGGTTACTCCAACCTATTGATCTACCCAGAAAGCCTTGGAGGAAATTACATATGACCTGATTGTTGGCCTTCCTATTTCAGAGGGATATGATGCAATACTCACAGTGGTGGATAGACTATCCAAGATGGTCCATTTCATTCCTACCACCTCTAAGCCACTGCTGTTGATGTTGCAAATCTCTTTGTAAACTTCATATGGAAACTCCATGGGCTGCCCAGAAAAACCATCAGATTGTGGGCCTCAATTCAATGCCAAACCTGCGCCAAGTATACAAGCGTTTGGGGATAGAGCCACACTTCTCAACAGCCTACAGACCCCAAGTGGATGGGCAAAGTGAGAGGTTAAACCAGTTTGTTGAATCTTCCTAAGGCACTATCTTAGCCATAGGCAAGATGACTGGGTTGCTCTCCTTCCCTTGGCAGAATTTGCATATAACAATGGGGTTCATGCTGGGTCCAAACACTCTCCTTTTTACCTCTGTTATGGGTACAATCCAGATTTCACTGTTGGGGATATTACTGTTACCCAAGTCCCTCAAGCAGATGAACTGGCTGAGTTCTTGAAGAGAAACCTGGAGGAAGCCAAAGCTGCATTAACCATGGCCCAGAACAAGCAAGCCTTCTACTATAATAACAAGCACAAGGCAGCAATCAAGCTTGAACCTGGTGATAGGGTCTTCTTAGACAGCAGCAATATCAAAACTTCAAGGCCTTCCCACAAACTTGAGCACAAGAGGTTGGGACCATACAAAGTCTTGGAGAAGATTGGCAAAGAGAGCTACAAGTTGGAACTTCCAAAATCTATGAAGATCCATCCAGTATTCCACACAGCTCTACTCCACAAGGAACCCTTTGATGAATTCCAGCGCAAACCCAAACCTTTGCCTCCTGTAATTACCCAAACAGGAGAAGAATATGTGGTGGAGAAGATCTTGGATTCCAGGAAGCAAGGAAGGAACCTGTGGTACTATGTCAAGTGGAAAGGGTATGGACCAGAAGAGAACACCTGGGAACCCAAAAGTCACTTGGCCAATGCACCAAAACAGGTTGCCAAATTCCACCAGCTACACCCAGATGCACCTGGGCCTTGAAGGGGGGGAAGTGTCATGACCCAAGAGGCATGGACACAGATACCCTAATATTCTATTATCATTTTATCTAAATTTTACGAATTATATGGACCAGGGGATGTTCCCAACATGACCACAGGCCATGCAGGACTCCCCTGGCAGAGCAATCAACATGGAATGTGAATGGTCCCTTTGTTTAGCCTGTTAGCTTTGTCCTCTGGTTACTTAGTTACCATATGTCCTTAGTTGCATTGTTCTATTGTTCTCTTAGTTACCCATACCTTTGTAGTATGTCTTCTATTGTTCTCTTAGTTACCCATACCTTTGTAGTATGTCTTCCATTGTTCTCCTTTGTACTTTACAGTTCCCTTGTTCTGTATGATGTATATAATGAAGGGAGAGTTCTGGCATTCAGACCAGAACTTGACCTCCTGTCAATCTACTGACTACCCTCCCCACTCTCCTGCTCTACTCTAAGGGGTCTTGTGCCATATTTGGCAAGTAATCTCTCTATCTAAAGTGTTGGTTGCAGTCTTCTGCTTATCCCCAAAAGCCAGCACTGCCTCTTTAGGCATTTATCCCATTCTTCATTAGTCAGACTCTGACACATGCAACCAGTATCCAAGCTGGAGGTTCAAATGCATTGTGTTCAGGCCAATTTTGAGAATATTCTCTAGTGCTGCACAGTATGCTGCTTTGTTGTCACCAGAGTACTGCTCTGGATCACTACCAATAAAAAATGTATCTGGGCTAGAAATAGTGAGTTCTTGTAACTTGTTGGCCAATGTAGGTAAGCCCTTGATGTATTCAGGAGGGGCACCAAGAGAAAGCTGTTGTAGTGCCAGAAATTTGAGCCAAGCTAAAGGTTGGTCTGTTTACCACAGCATATTTTCTGGAGGATTGTCATGTTCCCCAATCCCTGTTGTCAGAGTTAGGATCTGCAAGCAAGGGAGTTGACAGAAGAGTGAAAGGGAGCTGTGTTGCAGCAGCTTGTGCAGGGACTGTGATGTTATGGAATGGATAATTTAGACATATGCACCCATAATTGCCAATAGTGAATAGTGCAAACTAGAGTAATCATACTTGCTCTATCCAAATATGGGCATGCACATTACTATATTTGGAAACTGGCAGTGCTACAAGACGTTTTATACTTTACTTCCTCATTGCACTTGCATATATACACATTTGATCATGCTAAGTGATCATACTATTATTTCTATGATTTTAGTACCATACATTTATATGCAGGAACAGTACTTACAGAGCATGGAACAAGTGCAAGTAAGCATGGAAGCACCAGCACTTAGTAACTGCAAATAAGTGCCAAAGGTTGGCAGATGTCATGACCCATGCCTTTGCTGGCATGTCTCCTGACCAAGCCACCTACTAATAGGATATTCCACAGTCTTTAGAAGGCCGCATATACTCACATATATGCAGTCAGAACTGTCATTACCCTAAGCGCTCATGACTTAGAGACTGACAGTCCACCAGGGTCACATGACCTCCCCCCCTCCAGTCCTTTATCAAATACTATACTAAACTACTACAGATTTGAGGTGGGGGGGGGATGACATAATCTCTTCTATTAATATATTTTCAGACCTTGCCTGCAGGCTCCCTTAACATTGGCCCACAGCTAGTGGGGCAGGGGGAGTGCAACATCCCCCAGTGACCTATATTATTAATATATCACTGTGCATCATATATACTATATATATCTTTGACAGTGGATATACATGGTAATAACCCTTCCAGATATGGGTTATGACACAATCCTGTTCTGTTGCATTTCTGTTAGCACAGTTATGGACTATAAATGTTGTAGACACACTCTATAACATGGATTTATTTCTGATTTTCTCAAATTTAAACAAACACAAACAGGCACCCTTTTTGATCATGTGACTTTGGCGCTTATGTGATACCCTAAGCAACTAGCCATGTCCCCTCCATTGCTTAGTCAACTATGTAGCCACCTCCACCTTGATGACATCATGGGTGACATACATGCATGAATAAGGCTGCTGATGGAGTGGGCTTCTTATTGGTTATGATATTTGTAATTAGCACTGCCTTGTAACTATATATAAGGAGGGCAATCAACCATGGTAATCCCCAGGTTGATTACCTCTTGTTGCAACCCCACATTATACAAGGGCCTTAAGCCCAGTAAGATATTTACCTAGTTATTCAGTCACTGCCTTAAGCAGCTTCATTGCTGTATGTAGATAGCTCACTGCTGCCTTAAGTGGTTTTGTCATTATTGTATAGTTGTTTGTTGTTGTAGTATAGGTACCCATTGCCTTAAGCAACTCATCCTTTGTACACTGCAGCCACAAGTGCCATCCCACACACCATCCTGGACTATGTCTAGGACAATAAGTAAGCTTGTGTTTCTCTTGCTTTGATCTGCAGTCAGTTAATCACAATTTTTGTAGCCCTCCAGTAATTGGTATCATTCCCAACATACCAACACAGCCCATTCAAACCCAGGCCACAGAAATCTTTTGGCTTCTGACTCAAATTCTGGTTAGTCAGATACATACTGAAATTACATATGGGGTTATTCAGCTCATAGTAATTTGTTAGAGAATGGTTTGGGGTCACTGTTCAATTGAGGTGTACCCATAATTTGGTGTCTTGGGTGAATAAGTATATTTGTTTTGAATGTATGCTAAAATACCTGACCAGTATACTACAGGGCCATTTAATGTGTGGACAGCAATTGGCCTATGTATAACCATATTGGAGGTACCTGACAGGAAACCTCAGCAATGCATAAGGTTATCTCTTGGTAAGAAATTAGATGACTGTTATATGAGCAACCTGTGTCCACAAGCTAATATAGTGAATACATGTACAGAGTGCAACCTTGGAGCTCCTAACCAGGTCAATTTTTGCCAAGGCATGGGTTTGGTTGTAGAGTCACATTGTAGTGTCTCAACTGTACCTGAAAATCTATTAGGTACTACAAGCAGTGACCATCTTAACTTGCATGACAATATTTATGACCAGGACAGTATGTTAAGAGTTGTGTAAGTACAGGAGTAAGAAAGAATCACTATATACAAAATGTCTATGAGAATAGCTAAGAACTAGTATTATGTATCAGAATATTTGCACAGAATATATGCACAATGTATGCTAAGTTTGTTGGAAATAGACAACTCCTAACAAATAGTCTACCAACTATCAAGTGCAGGTGGTTGGTTATGTATAGTATCTTAGACTAATGTTACTTAAGCCTAAGTGACTAAGGGTATGTATACTTAAGGTCTCTGGGGTAGTACCTTAGGTAAGTGGGTTACCTGACTAATGTACAGGATTTACAGGGTTTGCCTAATAAGTATAGGACTTAAATATGCTTGAGTAAGACTTAAGACTTATGTATGGGGTGTGCCTAAAATGTATCTAGGATTTATGAGATATTATAGATAAAGATATCTACAATATGGGAGTATGGATGATTGAAACACTATCACTCAATCACAACAATCCTTACAGTATTGTTGCGCTATACTTGATCTTGAGCTCAACAACTGTCACAGTCAAAGGGCACAGGGTTGCAGTAAGTACACTAATAGGCTACCATGTGTCTGTTGGGACTGGCCTATGGTTTTAGTGTGCCAAATAACCTCCTATGCTATTTACAGTGAGTCAATCACTAAAGTAAATGCGCAGATAAACTGTTAAAGGCTTGTGTGTATATGTCAATATATAAGAGTGGATAAATGGATGCATTAGAAGCGTCTTCACAGGGTCCTTTTATACCCTGAGAAGGCACACAAACAAGTATATACATCATTGGTATCAAGAGAGGGTACAGGAGGTACAGGTGGCAACTGAAACACTTGAGGGAGCCAATACTTTGGTACAAAGTAAATAACAACAGTCCCTAATATTTGCCCCAAGGCAGTATTTACCTATGTGAGTGCCTGGATGTCCCAAGGCTAAGTGTTTCATCCTTGGAGTAATCAGTCCCAAAGGTATGATACCCCTGAATTGGGTACTTACAGTAAATAGGGCATAATGCTGCCAAATGTTTATGTGTTCTGAGTGTTTGAGCTGTTGTTATGGAGCACACAAACTGGCACACCTAGGCACAAGAGATTTGGTAGTGTGGGATGCCCAGGTGATGGAGAAAAGGAGCATTTAGTGTGCTGGCACTTAAGTGCTGATTAAGTGTCAGAGTGCTTGCCTATGCAACAGGGGGGACCCTGAATATATCTGTGCATAGCCACAAGATAGAATCTTGTATGATAAATACTACAAACCAGGAAAATATTCTTTATTACTGCCTATAAGTCCAGATGAAATTTTATATATTTAAATGGACAGGAAAACAGCATATATGCAGAAGATATTGCATATTGAGGGTATTCCTGAGGCTTATAGATTTGGCCAAGGTTGCAATTGGAAAGAGAGACCTTGAAAACCTTATTTTGCATCTTCAACTCATTTTATCTACTGTAGTATTTGTGATGTAATAAATACAATAAGTACAGATCAAATGGTAAATGTGATATCTTGTCATAAACAGAGGAAAATAGAACTAGCCAGAATTGAACCAGCTTGACCACTAAGCCATAGAGCCCTATTATTCCTCTGCTGACAACCCATGATTACACCTGCTACCCCCCAAATTTGGGCTTGGGCCAGCATGCAACCACTTATACTGGTTGTGTGACCATATCCAGCACATATCTACAGTGCTGTTCAACACTGTTCACAGAGATGCTGTTTTATTCATAAACAAGCCATTATCTCATCACCAGTGGGCATACCAATTTGAAATGTCTCTCAAACAAGCACTATCACTTCTTTTATGTGTTGTACTTAGTTTGGTCTGATTTGGCTGAGAATTGACTGAGTAACAAACAAAATTATCAGGGTATGTCTGAACAGTTTTGAACAATGGGGTCTAGCCCCCCAATGATTTGATGGTGACATCAGCTGTGATGTCATATAATGTCATTCAATGATATCATACTCTACTGGCAGGTCATTTAATCCCTCCCAATTGCTCTGAGTCTGCCTCAACCCTCTGTTGTCCTCTGCCTACCATGCCTAAAGCTTTGCCTCCCTCTGATGTCCAGAATAATGTTGATAAGCTCATAAAAGGCCTTCACTTCTCAGAAATTCACTCTCAAACTGGTGTCAGTACTGGAATGATTAGCAGGATAGGGGCAATGCACTGTCCTGAGCTCCCCAAGCACTCAGGTGGCTGCCCTTCTAAGCTCTCACCCACCAATATTTGCCATGCCACCCACCTGTTGACTGGCCCTGCCCCCACAACCCCATGCCTAGTTGCTCAAGAGCTCTCTAGCACAAATGAGGACACTGTCTCAAGCCTTACTTTGCATTGGGCAGTGCAGAAAGCTGGTGTGGTGCCTTTTGTCAAGCCCAAAAAGCCAGCTATGACAAAGGAACATATCAAGGCATGCTATGAATTTGCTATGGCACACCAGCACTGGACAATTGATGACTGGCAGAGGGTCCAATGGTCAGATGAGACCAAGATCAACAAATTTGGGTCAGATGGGCACTGCTATGCCTATAAAAGGGTTGGCCAGGCACCTCAGCCCCACCAGATCATCAAAACCAATAAGAACGGAGGAGGCCATATCATGATATGGGCATGCATGGGGTGGAAAGGCCCTGGTCTTATGTGCAAGATAGATGGGTCTCTCACCAAGGAACTCTATGTGGAGATCCTAGAAGATGAATTCAAGCAAACTCTGGAGTACTATGGGCTGGACATGCAGAAGGGCATATTTATGCAAGACAATGCAAGCTCCCACAAGGCCCATATTATAAAAGACTGGTTCCAAGAGAATGGCTTGAGGTCTTTGAGTGGCCTGCTAACTCCCCAGACCTCAATCCAACTGAAAGCCTTTGGGATCAAATCAAGAGGGAGCTTTATAGCTATGAAACCCCTGCAAGTGGGATGTTGGAATTATTGGAGAGGGTGCAGGAGATTTGGGACAAAGTTAGTACCCAGAAGTGCCAGGATTTGATAGAGAGTATGCCTAAGAGAATTCAGGCTTGGATCAAGGCCAAAGGTGGCCCAACCAAGTATTGATATTTGCTTGACTTGTATATCCTGTAGTCCATTGTTCAAAACTGTTCACAGAGATTGTTCCATTGTTCTGAATGTATCTTCATCAAATCTCATTCAAACTGAATAAGATAAATTGTGTTAGACAGAGAAGACACTACCAATTATACCAGATGAATTTCAAATTTATCATGTGACAATTGATTTAGTAACAACTGATACAGTACAAATGTTCCAATCCTGTGAACAGTTTTGAACAGCACTGTATAACAACAGCTATCCTAGAGTTGAGACATGCCATCCAGTGGAGGATTGGGAAGATCAATAAGTGCATTAAGCCCAATATGCACCCATCCATGTACTCACTATGGTTGCTAACCCTGGTCCCAAGTTCCAATGGGTCAGCACCCATTGGAAACCTCAACAGGTCCAAGAGGTGGAGCTTATTGTCAAATGCAAGGTATTTCTTTTTAATTTCTTATCTATTTTAATACAGCTAATGATTCTTGTTCTGCAGATGCTATGTATACTACAGGCATGGGAGACTTACTGAGGGACTAAAATGAAGAGAGCAGTGCTGCAACTGCAGCAGCCTATGCCCAGTGGTCAGTTCATATGCAACTCCTCTCCTGTGCATTAGAGGGTGCTGCAAGTCTGTTGTAGACCTGCTATAAGGCAGTTTACTTGCTGGTAGGATGGGTGCTTAAGGCCATAGCTACTAGAACAAACTAACTAAGTAGTCTACTACTAACCAAGGCAAGGCAATGAAGGCAATACTTAAAGTGACAATATGTTGAAGACACATTCAATACTGTGGAATTTACTCCCATTTTCTTGATTTTAAACAAAGACAAACAGACAACATTTTCAATCATGTGACCTTGGTGCTTATGTCATACCCCAAGTGCCTTGCCACATCCCCTCCACTGCTTAGTCAGCTATGTAACACCTCCACCTTGATGACATCATAGGTGACATGTATGCATGAGTAAGGAATACATTGCTGAGTTCTGCAATGAGGTTGCAGAGCTTGATTGGAACAAAGAAGCGTATATTGCGCAATTCACTAGGGGCCTTCATTGGAAGGTTAAGGAACTCCTGTCCACTAAGGACAACATCCCAGACAATCTTGAAGCCATATTTGCTGCCTCAATCAAAACTGACAATACCCATTGGGAAAACAAGGAGAACCACCCCAAAAAGGCAGCCAAGGCCCCAGTCACTGCAACCACTTCCACCACTACCACTCATTGGGTCTGCCTATCTAAGGACCCCAACTATGTCACCCCTGAGGAACAACATTGCTGCCACACAGCAGGACTGTGCATCAAGTGCAGCCAAAATGGCCATGGGATCAAACAGTGCCCAAATGGTTGGAAAGCTATCCTAAAAGAAACAGCTAAGGTAGCTGAGTCTGAGGAGTTGGGAAAAGAATAAGACCAAGGATTACTGCCAAACCCTTGGTCCCAGAAAATGTGCCTGTAGAATCTGTAGAAACCAAATTTGTATTTATTGCTCTTGATTCAAATGAACACCCACTGCTTTTTATCAACCTACACATGCAACATTCCTTGGTTAAACCCATCAAAACCCTCATGGACTCCTGAGCCACCTGCAATTTCATATCCCCAGCACTAGTGGAAAAATTGAAAATCCCTAAAACCCTACTCAAAAATCCATGAGTAGTGGGAATGTTAAATGGTACTATTTCCCAGACTGGTTGCATTTGGCACCAGGCTCAACTTGCAGTCTTGGCCAATGGCCACTCACACTCCATTCCTTTCCTAGTTTGTCCCATTGGAGACACACCAGCCATACTTGGCATGACATGGCTCTCTCAGGAGTCATCCCTCATTGACTGGACTTCAGGGACAATCACCTTCCCAGATCAAGTACAAATTGCCTGAGAAGAAGATGCAGATCTAGACCCCCTAGCTGACCTACAGCCCAATATCACAAATTTGTCAGGGTCTTTGGAGAAGAAGAATTTAAGGTCCTCCCTCCACATAGGGAATATGACATTGCCATAGACCTCCTCCCAGATGCTAAACTCTCCCCAGGCTCCATTTACGGCATGACAGATGCAGAGTCTAAAGCCCTGAAACAACATATTGAAGTAGAATTAGCCACAGGCAAGATTTTCCCCAGTACTTCTTCAGCAGGGGCCCCTGCCATGTTTGTAAAAAAAGGCAGATGGTTCCCTACATCTAGTTGTAGATTACAGGAAGCTCAATGATGTTACGCTCAAAAATGTCTACCCCTTACCTAGTCAGGATGACCTAATGGCCAAGTTGCATCATGCCAAGATATTCACAAAACTAGACCTAAGGTGGGGCTATAACAATGTACAGATCAAGGCTGGAGATGAATGGAAAACAGTGTTTAGAACAAAATATGGGCTATTTGAATATCTGGTGATGCCTTTTGGCTGAACCAATGCCCCTGCTGCCTTCCAACACTTCATGAATGACCCCTTCCAAGATCTCATTGACATTACCATGGGCATCTATTTGCACAACATCTTGATCTTCTTGGAAAAAATGGAAGAACACCCAGAACATGTAAGAGAGGTACTATCCAGGCTATCACAGAACCAACTCTTCTGCAAGCTATCAAAATATCACTTCCAGGTCACTACGGTGGACTATCTTGGTATTGTCATCTCCCCAGCCAGACTCTCAACAGATGAGAAGAAGATAGAAGCAGTAACCACCTGGCCCATGCCCAGAACAGTCAAACAAGTCCAGGCCTTTGTAGGGTTTGTCAATTACCTCCAATGATTCATCCCCAATTTCAGCTCTGTGGCATGCCCCCTCCATAATCTCACAAAAAAGGAAATCCCTTGGTCATGGGGAAATCTGGAAGAGGAAGCATTTCAGGAATTGAAATGCCTGGTCACCAAGTCACCAGTACTAATCCACTCCAATTCCAATCTACCCTACCACTTAGAGACAGACACCTCAGGGGTAGCCATGGGAGCCATCTTTAGTCAAAGAGGGACAGACAACCAATTACACCCAGTAGCACACATGTCAAAATCCTTCTCAGGTGTACAATTGGTGTCTATCCAATTCTTGCCATCAACTGTGGCATAACTACAATCAGCAAACACAGAAGGCTTAGAATTGGAACAAATAACAGTAGAACACCCCCATTGGCAATGGCGCTCTGATCTGTAACTAGTGCAGAAGTTGAAGTCTTCCTGCACCCACATCTTTAATGGAACCTTGGACCAATCCATATCATCCAGCACTACATACTGAACCATAAGGTGATCACTAAATTAATTAGAGTTAAGGTTCTGTCTGAACCTAATATGGTGGCCCCAAGAACAAGCCAGGGCTGACTTCCCTGTCTCTGAGGGACCCCACAGAACAAGAATCTTACCACAATCAGATTCAGGGTCATGCTCCAATATATTGGAGGTAACCTACTCCTGAACACCCAGTGGCAAATTAACTGTAGCCCTGGTAACAGCTCATCAATACTCCCTTCTAACATAAGAAAAGAGGGATACTTACTTCTTAAGGGCCTTGGGCTCACACACACCCTGAGGAAGGGCATCCCTGTCCCTGTAGAAGTAAGCAGTAAAGGCCTTGAGGTTGGTATACCCCATGGCCATGTCACAAGGTTGGCACTCCTTGAGACAACCAAAGAACCCCTCAGCATCCTCTGCCTCCATTACATAGGCAAAGTCTTTGTTAAGAGTTGTGTAAGTACAGGAGTAAGAAAGAATTACTATATACAAAATGCATCTGGGAATAACTGAGAACTAGTATTAAGAAGCAGAATATATGCACAGAATATATGCACAATATAGGCTAGGTTATCAGGAATAACAACTCCTAACAAATAGTCTAGCAACTATGAAGTGCAGGTGGTTGGTTATGTATAGTACCTTAGACTAATGTTACTTAAGCCTAAGTGACTAAAGGTATGTATACTTAAGGTCTCTGGGGTAGTACCTTAAGTAAGAGGGTTACCTGACTAATGTACAGGATTTATAGGATTTGCCTAATAAGTATAGGACTTATATGCTTAAGTAAGACTTAAGACTTGTGGGGTTTACCTAAAATATATCTAGGATTTATGAGATATTGTATAAGGCTATCTACAATATAGGGGGTATGGTGGATTGAAACACTATCACTCAATCACAACAATCCTTACAGTATTGTTGCACTATACTCAATGTTGAACTCAACAACTGTGACAGTCAAGGGGCACAGGGTTGCAGTAAGTACACTAATAGGTTACCCTGTGTCTGTTGGGACTGGCCTATGGTCTTAGTGCACCAAATAACCTCCTATGCTATTTACAGTGAGTCAATCACTAAAGTAAATGCGCAGATAAGCTGTTAAAGGTTTGTGTGTATATGTCAATACATAAGAGTGGATAAATGGATGCATTAGAAGCGTCTTCACAGGGTCCTTTTCTACCCTGAGAAGGTGCACAAACAAGTATATACATGATTGATATCAAGAGGGGGTACAGGAGGTACATGTGGCAACTGAAACACTTGAGGGAGCCAATACTTTGGTAAATAGTAAACAAACAGATCCTAATATTTGCCCCAAGGCAGTATTTACCTGTGTGGGTCCTTAGATGTCCCAAGGCTAAGTATCACCCTTGGAGTAAATAGTCCCAAAGGTAGGATACTGCTGCATTGGGTACTTACAGTAAATGGGGCATAACTCTGCCAAATGTTGTCCGTTTTGGGAGTTTGACCCAGCGTTCTGGAGCGCACAACAGGCGCACCTAAGCGCAAGCAATGCGGCAGTGTGGGATGCCCGGGTGATGGAGAAAAGGCGCATTTAGTGCGTCGGCGCTTAAGCGCTGATTAAGCGCCAGAGCACTTGCCTATGCGACAGGGGGGACCCTGAATATTTCTGTGTGTAGCCACAAGATAGAATCTTGAATAATGAATACTACAAACAAGAGAAATATTACTTGTTACTGTTTATCTACTCAGCTGAATTTATATATTTAAATGAGTGAGAAAACAGCATATATGCAAAAGGCATTGCATATTGAGGGTATTCCTGAGGTTTAGGTTTTTAAAGGTCACTATCGGATAGAGGGACCTTGAAAACCTTAGTTCGCATTTTTATCTCATTTGTTTACTGTAAGATTACTAGTGTAATCAATAAAATAAGTACAGATTATTGAAGAAATGTCATATCCATAACAGATGGCATTGTTGGCTGCTGGAGCATCTGGGTAATTGGCAAAGAAGTTGCGCAATTTGTCCTTGCAATGCTGTAGATCCTTGGCTGGTTCCTGTGTGTCCTCATGGGGCGCATATCCCTTCCATCTCACCCTGTACTTCCAGATTCTGTCTTCTGCTGCCCAATCTACAAATTTGTCTACTTTGTACTCTTCTTCTCCTTCTGCTGTGATTACAGGCGGCAGAGGGGTGAATGTGCAATCAAACTCTGTGTCTTGTTTGAAAGCAGACAATAAGCTGACATGGAACACATCATGGATCTTCATGGTCTCAGGGAGAGCCAGGCAATAAGCATGAAAGCCTATTCTTTCTATGACAGGGAAAGGGCCATATTGTTTGTGGTCTAGCTTTTTATTGGGGCGCTGCAATGTGATATTGGAAGCCAGAAGCCAAACTTTGCCTCCTGGTTGAAACTCAGGAGGTGGTTTCCCTGTGTCTGCCTGTTTGTAGCGCTCCTGAGCCCATTTGATTGATGCCTGTACTGCCTGAATTGTCTCAGCCAGTTGCTTGGCTCTGTCATCAGCAATAGGCAATCCAGTGGGTTCCAGGAGTGTTGAAATGCCAGGAGAACATCCATACACAATCTCAAAGGGCAATTTGCCTGTTGCTTTGCTTCTGGCATTGTTGTGAGCAAATTCAGCCAGTGGGAGCCAATCAACCCAATCAGACTGTCTATGATTGATGAAGGGACGTAGGTAAGCCTCTAGCCATTGGTTCTTGATCTCAGTTTGTCCATCAGATTGTGGGTGGTAAGCAGTAGAGAAACTAGGAGTGATTTGCAGAGATTTATAGAGTGCCTTGAGGAGCTTGGAGTTGAATGTAGTCCCTCTGTCAGACACAGTGCGCTTCAAGTGCCATGTAGCTTCCAGACATGTTCCAAGAACATCTGAGCAACATCCTCAGCAGTAGCAGTTTCTTTGCAGGGAACCAGGTGCATCATCTTTGAGAAGTGGTCTACAACCACCAGGATGCTGTCATATCCCTTACACTTGGGAAACTTGATAATGAAATCATATGAGATGTCTTCCCAGGGACCTGCAGGGACAGAAAGCAGGTTGAGAGCATAGTTGTGTGCATGGCCCTTGCTTCTTTGGCAGATTTCACAAGACTCCACTTAGCAATTGACTTGGAATTTCATTGCTGGCCAGTAGTAGTGACAACTGATTAACTCTAGAGTTTGTGCTCTTCCTTGGTGACCAGAAGCAGGAGAATCATGGAAGTGAGATAAGAGTTGCTGTTTGATCTCAGGTTCATCTGGCACAACTACTCTTCCTTGATACAGAAGTAGACCCTTCTGTATTGTATAGTCCTTGAACTTCTGTGCAATGCTGTGGGGCATGGATTTAGGATCTGATACAGCTAGCAAGATTGTGTCAAGACTAGGGTCTTCCTGGGTAGCTTCCTTGATTTGATCCAACAAGGACAAATCTATGTGTGCTGAAAATGCCTCAAAGTGAGATTCTGGAATCATGACTTGTGGAGATGGTTCTAAGTCCATGTGATCTAGTTGTCTTGACAGGGCATCAGGTTTCTGTGACTGTTTCCCAGGTCAATAAGTGTTACACTCCCAAGATTTACACCATTAGAACTGGACAATTTTTCTGTTATTTTCAGTATTTTTTACAGACTTGATATCTATTGTTTTTCAATCACATGATCTTGGCGCTTATCATGCCAAGATGCCATGCCAAGATGCCGTGCCAAGGGCGCTTAGGAGAAATCCATGCTTCTGCGCAGCCTGCAGCACTCTTCTTATTTCATTTAGGTACTTCTTTTCTCACGCGCACAGACCATGTAGATAGCGCCCCTTGCATATATATACAGCAGGAAAATTGCTTGGAGACCCCAAGTCAATTTTACCTCATCTCATACTCATTGAGGAGGATATTTCAGCCAGCTAAGTAGCCAGCCCCCATCAGTAGAAACCTTACCCCTTACTTGCACTTACCACACCTCCCAGGCCTAAGGCCCCCTTGTCAACAGTAGTTAGTAGTAGGACACCTTAAGCGTCAGTAGTATAAGCCTTTGATAGATAGTTAGATAAGCATTGTCTGTAGTAGTACAGCCCTAAGCGCCTGCCCCACTAGCAAGTACCCACCTTACAGTGGTGTACAACAATAAGCAATGACAAAGTTGTAAGACGCCAGCATGAGATGCCAGCGCGCATTATGCCTGTTGAAGGTTCTAGCTGATTTCCAGTACTCCAGATTCTTGTGATCAGTAAACACAGTGATAGGCTGCTCAGTTCCTTCCAGAAAGATTCTCCAGTGCTCAAATGCACAAATGATGGCAAGTAGCTCCTTATCATGCGTGTCATAGTTCAGCTCAGCAGGTGAAAAGCTGGCTGACATGAATGCAACAGGATGTAGACAACCATCTTCCTTTCTCTGAGATAGTACAGCGCCCATGGCTGCTCCAGAAGTGTCTGTTTCCAAGGTGTAAGGTTTGGATTCATCAGGGTGAGCTAGAACAGGCTCCTTGCAAATCTCAGCCTTGATTGTGTCAAATGCAGCCTTCTGTTCTTCTAGCCAGATCCATGGTTGCTCCTTCTGAGTAAGGATATTCAGAGGGTGTGTGTAGACACAATCAATACCACGGAAATTATTCCAATTTTCTCAAATTTAAACAAAGTTAAACAGACAATATTTTCAATCACATGACTTCAGCACCTATATCATACGCTAAGCGCCAAGCCACATCCCCATCTGCACTTTAATCTGCATATGTAGCCACCTCCACCTATGATGTCATCATGACACGTCAGTGACACATATGCATGAGTAAGGCCAACTGCAGAGCAGGGTTCTTATTGGATTAGATATTGCATATAGTATATTTGTAAATTAGCCCACCTGTAGAATATATAAGGAGGCCAACCAACCATGGTAACACCCAGGTCAATTACCTCTTGTTGCATCACCCCACTGTACAAGGACCTTAGGTCCAGTAACCACTTAGTAACTAGTCTACACCGCCTCAAGCGGCTTCTCAGTTGTACTTAGCTAGCTTGCCATTGCCCTTATGGGCTTGGTTGCTGTAGTATAGTTGGTTGTCAATGTAGGTAGCTTACCTGTTGCCTTAAGCAACATTTACATAGTTCTATATGGCCGTAAGCACCTGCCTCCTTGACGCCCCTTAAGGACGTCTAGGACACTAGGTAATTGACCTTAAGTTGGTTGCAAACCGTGCCTACCTGCGCACCCCCACACTTAGCTCAACAACAAGAAGGACTCCTGTACTAGCACAAGGGAAATACTGGAGATTGGGATTGCCTTTTGCTGTCAATAATCAAACCAGTGTTGTCCCCTCCTAGTACCAAATTGCTATAAGGCAGACAGTCCCTATTGCCTGCATACCTCCAGTTGCTGCACCTTTTACCAGCAGACCTAGACAGCCAATACACCTGCTTGCAGAGACTGGGTTCTATATCAAACCTGCCCATGGCTGTGATTAGTGACTCCTACTGTTCAACGCTAGGTTGTTTGACACAAGGTCTTAGCAATCAAGTAATAAAGCACTCATAAGCCCTGATATAGGCACCTACCTCCTTACACCATCACCATTACCTCCTTCCGCACTCCCCCTCAATCTTCATCCCAAGCAGCCACCCACGCTGGACACTCATTCCCCACACATCCCATGGCAACCTGTTCCAGGCCGCCCTCTCAAGCTTGCTCCCCTGTCAATCAAGGACAGCTGGAACCCCTATTTCTGCCAGCCTCCCCTGAGCTTGGCAAAGTCTCTCTCAAGCAGGTCATCCGCCTCCTGTGGGGATTACAATCCCAAGTTGACCACATTGAGCAGACCCTCTTGGAACAAAACAAAATTAATCAAGAGGTTTGCACCAACGTCAAAAACATCTCCCAAGCAGTCAATGTTGTCAAGGATGGGCTTGCCCAGCTCCAACTCCCCTGGGGTCCCCACACCCCAGAAGATCAAAAACCCCCTGCGGTTAAGGAAATTCCCTGGGCTGCGCCTAAAGCCAAGCCTATTGGCAAGGCTCAGCCCTTCCTTGGGCCCCAGCCCCTATCATCTCCACAGGGGCCCCAAGGCGCAACCCCCTTACCCTGTTCAACCCATACCCTTCCTCCTCCTTCCCTTTGGGACCGCTCCAGCCACCCAAGGACCTCCACCAGCGCCCCAAGTCACTTTGGCGCTGCCTCCAGCCCCCTCTACCGCAAAGGTAGACCATCCAGATGCCTTCAAAGGTAAAATTGGCTTGGATGCCAAACAATGGTTGACATGTATGTTAGCCTGGGTTTGCCTCAACCAAAGGCAGTTCCCATTGGACCTGGAGGTCCTAAGTTTCCTCCTCATGAACATGACAGAGGCCAGTGGAGCATGGGCCCATCCCCATTTGGACCAACTAGGGTCCCATTGTGCGCTCATCCAGACCATGGATGAATTCAAAGTCAAATTCCTGGCTGCCTTTGGCAACCCAGATGCTACACAAGCAGCGGAGCAGAAAATAACTTCCCTCACACAGACCAGCACTTGTGCTGAATATTACCAAGTTCTTCATGCTGCAAATGGAACTTGACTGGAATGATGCCGCACTCCATGGCCAATTTGCACAAGGACTTCACTGGGAGGTCCAAAGACAGATTGCCACAAGGGAGAGGCAACCCTGTACACTGAGGGAGCTGCAAGATGCCTCCCTCATCATTGACAACGCCCTCCGTGAGGAACGTGCCAGCCACCTGCAACAGGGTAATAAGCCTGGCAAAACCTCAACCACCCCCAATTGGGGGGCAAGTGTTATGGATATGACATTTCTTCATTAATCTGTACTTATTTTATTGATTACACTAGTAATCTTACAGTAAACAATGAGATAAAAATGCGAACTAAGGTTTTCAAGGTCCCTCTATCCGATAGTGACCTTTACAAAACCTATAAACCTCAGGAATACCCTCAATATGCAATGCCTTTTGCATATATGCTGTTTTCTCACTCATTTAAATATATAAATTCAGCTGAGTAGATAAACAGTAACAAGTAATATTTCTCTTGTTTGTAGTATTCATTATTCAAGATTCTATCTTGTGGCTACACACAGAGATATTCAGGGTCCCCCCTGTCGCATAGGCAAGTGCTCCGGCGCTTAATCAGCGCTTAAGCGCCGACGCACTAAATGCGCCTTTTCTCCATCACCCGGGCATCCCACACTGCCGCATTGCTTGCGCTTAGGTGCGCCTGTTTGCGCGCTCCAGAACGCTGGGTCAAACTCCCAAAACGGACAACATTTGGCAGAGTTATGCCCCATTTACTGTAAGTACCCAATGCAGCAGTATCCTACCTTTGGGACTATTTACTCCAAGGATGAAACACTTAGCCTTGGGACATCTAAGGACCCACACAGGTAAATACTGCCTTGGGGCAAATATTAGGATCTGTTGTTTGTTTACCATGTACCAAAGTATTGGTTCCCTCAGGTGTTTCAGTTGCCACATGTACCCCCTGTACCCCCTCTTGGTATCAATCATGTATATACTTGTTTGTGCGCCTTCTCAGGGTACAAAAGGACCCTGTGAAGACGCTTCTAATGCATCCTACTTTTACTCTTATATATTGACATATACACACAAGCCTTTAACAGCTTATCTGCGCATTTACTTTAGTGATTGACTCACTGTAAATAGCATAGGAGGTTATTTGGCGCACTAAGACCATAGGCCAGTCCCAACAGACACAGGGTAACCTATTAGTGTACTTACTGCAACCCTGTGCCCCTTGACTGTCACAGTTGTTGAGTTCAACATTGAGTATAGTGCAACAATACTGTAAGGATTGTTGTGATTGAGTGATAGTGTTTCAATCCACCATACCCCCTATATTGTAGATAGCCTTATCTACAATATCTCATAAATCCTAGATATATTTTAGGTAAACCCCATAAGTCTTAAGTCTGACTTAAGCATATATAAGTCCTATACTTATTAGGCAAATCCTATAAATCCTGTACATTAGTCAGGTAACTCTCTTACTTAAGGTACTATCCCAGAGACCTTAAGTATACATACCCTTAGTCACTTAGGCTTAAGTAACATTAGTCTAAGGTACTATACATAACCAACCACCTGCACTTGATAGTTGCTAGACTATTTGTTAGGAGTTGTTATTCCTGATAACCTAGCCTATATTGTGCATATATTCTGTGCATATATTCTGCTTCTTAATACTAGTTCTCAGTTACTCCCATATACATCTTGTATATAGTAATTCTTTCTTACTCCTGTACTTACACAACTCTTAACAGCAAGTACCAGCCAACAGGCCACCAAAACCAGCCCCCTCTCCTCCAATCCCAATTATGTTTTGGAGGAAGAATGCAACCGCCAACAAGCAGAAGGCCAGACACAAGTTTGCCAAGTGTAGAACCAGCTGGAAGGCTACCCCTAAGGAGGATAAGGGGAAGGGCAAGGAAACCGCCAAAACTGGCAAAGACTCTGAGTACCAATTGGGAAAAGAGTAAGGGTACCTGCTGCCGCGCGCAAGGACCCCAAGGACTCTGGGCTTATTGAAATCTGTATTATATTGAATAGTAACAATAGAATCTCCCCTCTGTTTACAATTCCCATTAAGCCAGAGAAACAAGTGGAATCATTAGAAGTCCTGATAGACTCAGGCGCTACATCTCATTCCTTCACCCACGCACCACAGAACTACTCTGCCTCCCACTCATTGACCTCCCCACACCTTGCACTGTAACTATGCTTGATGGGTCAAGCCCCCAGGCTGGCAAAATCTGGAAGAAGGCCATTCTAAACTTCTCCCTTGATGGCAAACAAATGACCAAGACCTTCCTGATATGTAACACAGGGTCTCATGCTGCTATCTTGGGATTGAAATGGTTGGACGCCCATAATCTGGAAATCAATTGGAACCTGCACACCCTCACCTTCCCTCACACCTCTCCAGAGCACGTGGCCATTGCCAAAGAGGAAGAAGCTGACAAGGACCCCCTTGAAGGAGTACCCTCCAAATACCACCCATATGCCAAGGTATTTGGAGAAGAAGAATTCAACAAGCTTCCTCCACATAGGCACTACAACATTGGCATTGAACTTACAGAAGAAGGACCCCTCAACTCCCCCCTGTATAGCATGACTGACGCTGAATCTGCCACACTGAAGGATTGGCTCAGGGATGAGTTGAAAGCTGGGAAGATCCGCCCCAGCAAATCCTCAATCAGCTCACCCATAATGTTTGTGCCCAAAAAGGATGGCTCCTGTTGATTGGTTGTAGACTATTGTTGCCTAAACAATTGGACAAAGAAAAATGTGTACCCCTTACCTTGCCCCAATGACCTTATGGCCCAGCTATGCAGCGCCAAAGTCTTCACAAGATTAGACCTGCAATGGGGTTACAACAACGTCCAAGTTAAAGAAGGTGATGAATGGAAAACTGCCTTCCGCACCAAGTACGGGCTCTACAAGTCTCTGGTTATGACTTTTGGCCTTACAAATGCTCCCGCTGCCTTCCAGCACTTTATGAATGAGCTGTTCAAGGACTTATTGGATGTATGCGTCATCATTTACCTTGATGACATCCTGATCTACTCTAAGGATGACGCATCCCATACGCAGCACGTTCACAAAGTCCTTTGGCGCCTAATGGAGAACCAATTGTTCTGTAAAGCCTTCAAATGTACCTTCCACATCACCTCAGTGGAGTACCTAGGGATTATTGTCTCTGACAAAGGTTTCAGCCTAGATAAACTCAAAATCCAGGCCATTCAGGAATGGCCAGTGCCAACAAAGGTCAAGGAAGTCCAGTTGTTCTTAGGGTTTGCCAACTTCTTACGTTGATTTGTTGCCAATTTCAGCCACATGGCTAGGCCCTTGCACAACCTAGTCAAAAAGGAAGCGCCTTGGAAATGGGATGCAAAGGAACAGGAAGCCTTCCAAGGACTGAAAGATGCCATCACTAAGGCACCAGTACTTTGTCACACAGACCCTGCCAAACCATACTTCCTAGAAACAGATGCATCCAGTGCAGCCTTAGGTTCCATACTTAGTCAGCAGCAGGAAGACGGACAATTACACCCATTAGGATTCCTATCAGAATCATTCAAGGGAGCAGAGCAGAATTACAATATGCATGATAAGGAACTGCTTGCAATAATCCGCTCCTTTGAATACTGGCAAATATTCCTGGAAGGCACAGCTCACCCAATGACAGTCTTCACGGATCACTGGAACCTGGAATACTGGAAGGAGTCTAGAACCTTTAACTGCCACCACGCACAATGGCACCTCCTACTAGCTGGTTACAACTTCCAGATTGTGTACCGCCCTGGCAAGCAGTCCAGCAAACCAGATGCCTTATCCTGCCAACCTGATCATGCCAATGTTCCCCCGCCAATCAAACCATGTTACCTGAACCTGTCTTTGCCAATGTTGCACTAGTTTTACCAGAGAAAGAATTGCAACGCCGTATAGAGACTGGCCTGGATCAAGACAAGTCCCTAGAGGAAATCCTCCAGTTCCTTCAGAATGAGTCCAAGGCTCCGCCATCCATTAAACATGCCTTCAAGGATTACCAGATGGAAGCCAGGCTCCTCTTTTACCAGGGTAGAATAGTGGTCCCAGATGTTGGAACCCTACAAACAGACCTACTAAGGATATTCCACAATAGCCCCTTAGCAGGTCACCCAGGAAGGCAATGCACACTGGAGCTAGTATCAAGGAACTACTACTGGCTGGGGATCTGTGCTGACACTTACTGGCATGTGGACTCCTGCAAAACCTGTCAATGGATCAGGAAACCCAAATACGCATCCATTCCCCCTCAGCCACTAGAACTTCCCACGCGCCCCTGGCAGCATGTATCTTATGATATGATTGTAGATTTGCCTAAAGATGGTAATAACAACTCCATCCTTGTCATTGTGGACAGCTTCACCAAATACGTCATCCTGGTGGAATGTTCCAAAAAGCTCAAGGCCCCAGAACTGGCAGATCTATTTCTATGGCACATATGGAAACGCTACGGCATGCCCAAAAAAACAATCTCAGACCAAGGGAGGGTCTTCAACAACAAATTCCTGAAGGCACTATACCAGCGCCTAGGGATAGACCCCCACTTTTCTTTGGCGTATCATCTGCAAAGCAATGGGCAGACAGAGCGCATAAACCCCACAGTCAAACACTTCCTATGAGCCTACTCAGGAATCAACCAGAAAGACTGGGTGAAATGGCTACCAATGGCGGAATTTGCTTACAACAATGCAGTTCACAGCTCTACAGGCAAATCCCCCTTTAAGGCACTGTATGGATGGGAACTGGCTCTCACCCCTAGTAACGTCCCAACCAACGTGCCAGAAGCAGACAAATTGGCAATGCAAATGGAAGCACAATGGCAGGAAATAGAAGCAGCACTTTGGCAATCAAAGACATGCATGACTGCCAGAGAATCAGGAGAACCAATCAACTTCAAAATTGGAGAGGAGGCCTGGCTAGACGCCAAGAATGTGAAGCTAAAGACCCTGAGTCCTAAGCTATCAGAACAATGCCTAGGCCCTTTCAAAATAATTGAGAAAATCTCCAACCAAGCATATTGCTTGGAACTCCTGCCATCCATGAGGATCCACAATGTATTCTATGTTGGACTACTGTCTAAAGTCAAAAAACAAGAATTGCACCTTCAAAAACCAACCACCACCTGTCACTGTGGACAGAGAAGAAGAATACAAAGTAGAAGGTATCATGGATGCAGAAGAACGCAACAGAAGTGGTTCTTCGAGTCAAATGGAAGGGCTATGGACCAGAGGAGAATACATGGGAACCCTGGGAAAACCTGAAAAATGCAGGGAAATTTTTGAAAAAGTACAAGGAAGAAATGAGAAAGAAGGCCCTTGGCGCTGCCAAGGCCCTTAAAGGGGGGGCAGTGTTGTAGACACAATTGATACCACGGAAATTATTCCAATTTTCTCAAATTTAAACAAAGTTAAACAGACAATATTTTCAATCACATGACTTCAGCACCTATATCATACGCTAAGTGCCAAGCCACATCCCCATCTGCACTTTAATCTGCATATGTAGCCACCTCCACCTATGATGTCATCATGACACGTCAGTGACACATATGCATGAGTAAGGCCAACTGCAGAGCAGGGTTCTTATTGGATTAGATATTGCATATAGTATATTTGTAAATTAGCCCACCTGTAGAATATATAAGGAGGCCAACCAACCATGGTAACACCCAGGTCAATTACCTCTTGTTGCATCACCCCACTGTACAAGGACCTTAGGTCCAGTAACCACTTAGTTAACTAGTCTACACCGCCTCAAGTGGCTTCTCAGTTGTACTTAGCTAGCTTGCCATTGCCCTTATGGGCTTGGTTGCTGTAGTATAGTTGGTTGTCAATGTAGGTAGCTTACTTGTTGCCTTAAGCAACATTTACATAGTTCTATACAGCTGTAAGCGCCGCCTCCTCAACGCCCCTTAAGGATGTCCAGGACAGGGCGTGCTAAGCAAGAGAAGTTGGGAACAAAGCAACGGTAGAAGTTTGCAAAACCTAGGAATGATTGCACCTGTTTCACATTTTGGGGTTCAAGCCAATCCATGATTGCTTGCACCTTGTCCTTTTCCATGGAGATGCCCTCAGGAGTAATCACAAGACCAATGTAGGACTTCTGTGACAAAGAAGTAGCATTTGGCAGGGTTGCAGAATAAATTATGCTTCAGCAAGCAAGATAAGACTTCCTTGACGTGTTCCACATGCTCTTCTCTTGAGTTTGAGAAGATCAAGATGTCATCCAAATACACAACCACAGAGATGTCAAGTAAATCATGGAATATGTTGTTCATGAAGCGCATAAACACAGCTGGGGCGTTGCTAAGGCCAAATTGCATGACTGTGGGAGCAAAGTGACCAAGGGCAGTGCAAAATGCAGCCTTCCATTCATCTCCTTCCTTGATTCTGATGTTGTGATATCCATTCCTCAAATCCAGCTTTGTGAAGATCTTAGCATGGCGCAATTTCTCAATCAGCTTGTCCTGTCTGGGTAGTGCATATGTGTCCTTGATTGTGATGGCATTTAGCTAGCAATAGTCCACCACTAAGCAAAGGCTCCCATCAGCCCTTTTTACAAACATTACTGGAGCTCCTGCTGGTGAGGTGGTTGGCACAATCTTCCCAGCTGCAAGTTCTGAGTCAATGTGTTCCTTGAGTGCTTCTCTCTCTGCAGGGGTCATAGAATAGATAGGGCCATAGGGAGGCTGTTTGTCTTCTTCCAGGTCAATAGCAATGTCATAGGGGCAATGTTCTGGCAGTGTGGTAAAGAACTCTTCACTGAACACTTTCTGGAACTCCTGGAATTCAACAGGGAGGTTCTGAGGCTCAGGGTTGATGCTGCCAGCTTGTGCTTCTGTAGCTAAGCAGAGTGAAACTTTCATGGTGGTCCAATCAATGTCTGGATTAGCCAATTTGAGCCATGGGGTTCCAAGGATGAGGTTTCTGTTTCCAAGGGGAAGAGCATAGAAGATGGCGGAAAATTGCCTGTTTTGAGAGCTAAAGACTAACCAAGCCTTGAAGCGGATGGGGTTTTGGACTTGTTTGCCATGAATGCCAATGACAGAGCGTGGGGAATCCAATTCAATGAGTGGAATGTTGTGAGAACAGGCAAATTGGGGATCAATGAAGTTAGCAGAAGAACCAGAATCAATCAAAGCAGTTTGAGTGTCTGTGATTCCTTCTATGTCTATAGTGAGCAGTGGTGATTTATTGGTTTGCAGGGCTGCACAAAACAAGGGTTCTATAGACATTGAGGGAGATTCAGGAAGCCTAGACACAGGGCAAGACTTCCTCAGACTTTTCCCGCTTGGAGAAGTGATTCCAGCTCTTCTACTTCTGCAGCCTTTCCTGATTCAGGCTTAGAGCATTCTATTGTTTTGAGGCACCATCCATTCTTGCAGTCCTCCCATTTGTGAGATTTCTCCCCACACTTGGAACATTCTCCAGCGTTTATTCTTGCTTCCTGAATCTTCTTGGAAACAAAATTGCTTGAGCGCCCTTGAGCTGGGCGTTGTGGTGAGCTGGTGCTGCTGTTGCTATCTTTTCTTAGCTCCTTGCATGCTTCAAACAACGTATCATCAATTAGACAGGCAGTAGAAATGAACTTGTCCAGTGCAGTGATGTTCTTGTGCAGGGTGTACTCAATTAGCTTGCTTCTGACTTCTGCCTTGAGCCCCTGGCGGAAGGAGGCAATGAGGGCGGGGTCTAACCATTCTAGTTTGCTGGCTATGATTCTAAACTCTGTGGCATAATTGCTTGCTGATTTCAGCTGCTTGAGCTCACGCAGGCGTTGTTCTGCAATTTGTGCTGCTGCTGGATTGCTCCAGTTGCGCAAGAATGCTGCTTCAAAGGTATTCCAGGATTGCAAGGTTGGCTTGTCATCCCCATTCAGCAGCTTCTCTAAATAGATCTATCCCCACTTCTTGGGTTGTCCATCCTTTAAGTTCATGAGGACAAAGGAGATTCAACTGTGATCAGAAGGAATGAGGAAGCATTGCTAAGGAAGTAGGTTTTGCAATCCAGGATAAATGATTTGGCTGCAGGGCCCTTCTTGCCATCATACTTCTCAGGAGCAGGGATTTTGGATTTTGCTTGGGCTGGGCCAGGAGTTTGGGACAGTCCCCTGAAGGTGCTCTGGAGTGGGACAGATAAGGCTCTGCCCATGATGGTAGCAATGTTGTGTAGTGTTCTTGCCTCCTTTTCTTCATCTGTTTCTCCTGGTTGCGCTGATAGATATCCTTTGCTTAGGGGATTACTTGTTGCTGCTTGAGATGTGCTTGGGAGATCTACAGGCGTTGGTCTGATGAAGGGCTGCTCTGGGTTGAGGTCAAGGTGTTCCTGGGTGTGTGGGATTGCCCAGGAGGTGTTTGGGGTTGTTTTAGGTGGTTCTGGTGACTCCAATTTGACCCTTTTTTCCTTTGGGTCAGGCTCATCCTTGATAGGGACTAAGAAGTCCTTGTTGCCTGAGCTGCCTGAGCCAGAAGGGGCCTTGGGGGTGTTGTCTATGACTGTGAAGACTCTTCTGGGAGGTGTGTGTGGATCTGTGCTGCTGGGGGCAGTCAGAAGGCACTGAATTGCACTCTCTACTGCTTGTGTAACATCCTGCAACATGGTTTGTTTCCAAGCATCTAGATGGCTGATAAGGTGCCCTGTGTTCTTCTCCAGTAGTCTGTGGAGCGCTGGGGGCTAAGATCTGCTGCTGGCATTGTTGCCTATGAGATATCTGTGCAGGTGATTGAGTTTTGTAGCATCCTCTGCTGCCAGAGGATTTCTGGACGGAGTTCAACCCTTGTGCAACTTATAGGTGCGTTGGAAGGTCCTTCTAGTGTGGCTGGAGTGATAAGAGGGGATGCCTGCCTTGATGCAAGTGAGGCCATTGACAATTTGCGTGATCTGGTGTCTGCCATAGCATCTGATGCAAACTACACGCAATCTGAGGGGTGTATTGAGGTAAAAGAGTTCAGGTCTTTCTGAATCAATGTGAGGATAGCCTAGTTGGCGGTGTGCAATAACCCAGTGCGCTCTGTGGCAAGGGAAGAGAAAACTGTAAGAAGTAAAGGTGGGGATGAGGACCTGAGTGATGTCCAGGTTGATAAATTGGCTACAGCCAGGAAAGAACAATTCACAATGTCACAACCAAGAGTGAAATGGCTGCTGTGAGATATTGAGACAATTCACACAGATGAGAGAGTGGGAAATTGACAAGGTGAATTGTTCTTGGGGTTTCCAAGGCAATTCACAGTCTTCTTCTATAACAAAAGTGAAAGGGGGTAAAACAAGGAGAAGGGATGGTGTCCAGGCCACACAACTTGGAAGCAAGATGGAGCATATGGCTCAGAAGCTCTACACATTGAACCAGGCTGGTGCGCAGCAAGATAAGCAAGATAGAAGCACTTAGAGCGGAATAAGTCTGGGCTAAGTGCAAGAAGGGAACAAGGAAGAGGGAAGAACATAAACATGGAAGATAGGAACTATGCAAACAGATGAGATGGATACAGATGAGTTCCCCAGACAAATACACTGGGGGGAGGGAGGAGGTGGCAGGCAGCACATAATCATGTCAGGAGGTGAGGCTCATGACAGCTTTGGACAAACACAGGGCTTTGGCACTGAGTTGGATGGCTCAGAGACAGGAGCAATGGCAGTATTCAAAGCCACCATGACTTTAGTTGAAATCAAGGCAGAGGTGGAGGCTACAGCAGTGGATTTCTTCTTTGTCTTTGCACTTGCACTCTCCAGCTGCAAGACTTTGTCTTGGCAGTTCTGCGCCCAAGAGTTTGAGCGCCTGGACACCTTGTGTCAATCTCCAGTGAGAGTTTTTTGTGCTCAAGAAGAAAGTTAACTTACTTTCCCTTTGGTATGTACGCTGCCCTTTTGGTGCTTGGTTGGCGGGGGTTTTGCTGGTTTGGTTGCAGTTTCAAGGTTGGATTCCACACTGGGGCCAGGTTCAGGTTGAGCCTTCCTCTTGAGACTCTATAGACCGTTAGTAAATGTTAGTGTGTAAGAACAAGCATATACAGTATGCTTACTGGCAATGCACCCGTATTGGTGGACTTGGTGATCAGTACTGTTTGATTGGTAGTCTTACCAATGCCTGCCTTTTTCACAGTAGCCAGAGGCACCTTTGGAGGCAGGGATGGCTTCAATATGGACAAGGATTTGGCAATGGAAGCAGGTGTAGGTGCCTTGGTTAAGGCACTGGCAGACTTGGCAATGGCAGCAGCAGTGGGGGTCTTGGCCTTAGTTGCGGGAGTATTGGATCCAGCAGGCTTATGCGTGCAAGAGGAAGATTTGGATGCGCAAGCAGAGGGCTTGAGCACTGGAGCGTTGGATGTGGGAGTCAGGGCCGGAGTCAAGGTGCAAGCCTTGAATACAGATTGCTTGACCTCTGGTTCATCCTTGCTATTGGAATCCTCAATACAGCAGCGCTTCTAGTTGTATTAGAAAAGAAATTAGAATAAAAATATGATTAAAACGTACCTTTCCTAAATCTGCAGTCCTTGTTGAGCTCACCTGCACTCCAACATCATCCTTGTCTAAGTTGGGTCCAATGGTACCGGCAGGTTCTTCATCTGCAGGTTCTTTGGCCATGGGGTCCTCCTTGACAGGCTTTTCTTTGATGGGCTCTTCTTTGGCAGGATCTTCCTTGGCGCTTTGGAGAGGGGCATTTGTATTGGCATCTAACAAACCAAATTAATACACAATCAAGTGAGCACAATTCCAACTTACTCTTCCCTCTGCATAGCCGCCCTTGCTTATTGCCTTGGTGTCATGCTTGTTTTTGCATATGGTCTTCATCAAGGCTCTCCCAGCCCAGTCCTCTGGGAAGTGGTAGAGGACTGGGTATGCGGCCTTAGTCTTTAAAAAAAGCAATTGTTCATATTAGCAAAACATTGTGTGATAGAGAAAAAAAATGAAGATAAAATAAAATGAGATAAAACTCACAGAGACAAGGACAGCAGCCCAAACGTTGTAAGGGACTAGCTCCCAGGTAACTCCAACATTCCCAAGCATACTTGCCAAGTTGTTTCAAAATTTGGCCTAAGTACAAAATCAGTGTAGTGCTAAAAATACAAAGAAAGCAAATAAATGTGTTTGAGACTTACCTTGATATCTAACCACATGCCATGGGGGAATGTCTTTCTGATGCCAAAATCCATGTACCCTTCTAACCCCTTGCACTTCTTGATGTTCTGCAGTTTTTCAATGGTTGGGACAGTTTTCTGGGTACCATTGGGGAAGGTAATCTTTACAAATTTCCCCCCCTTTAGGTACCACGCTGATAAGAGATTTATCAGCAATCAACAATCAAATGAAATCTCAATTATTTACCAGGTAGATCTGTGGCTGTGCCACCAACAGGCGCCATGGCACTGGAGACACTATTGACCATACCTAGCATTGCAGACAAGTTAAGACGTGTCAAATACGTGGAAACAAGAGAGTATTGTGTTATTACTCACTTTATAAGGCTGTAGATGAATAGATGAACAATTTTCTTGGGCTTGGAGTGAAATTTGCAAAATGAATGCGCAGGTGGAATTTCATTGCAAAAGTTGGTAGATTGTCAGCAATAGGTAACAGGAACTTGGATAAATATTTACCAGATTATACAATTTTATGTATTCAGTCAAACAAGAGAGGATGGGGGAGAGGGAGTGTGCTGGTGATGGTTGGGAGGAAGGGAGGCAGGATGTCAACCAACACTCAAGTCCCCCCAATGCTTATGTCAGCCAACAGTGCTTGGCCCTTGGACAAAAGTTTTGTTTGCTCCCTACCCCCAGTCCGTCCTCAGTTATTGTCATAAATGGTTGATAAGCAGAAAGTATGGTGTGGTTGCTGTTGAAATTATCTAACCACTGAGACATTCAAGTCTCACCAATGGGTTTGAGAGGGGATGCCTAGGCCAGTTTGCAAACCTCTAGGCAAGCCAAGGAGGAGACCTAGCACTGAGAAGCTTTGGTAAGTAATAATTTAATCTTGTTATAGGCTAATAAAGATTCATTTAATCTACTATACAGACAACGCTTACGCCAGCATTCAAGCTGGGAATCCATCAACGCACACCAAGTGAATTCTCCCCCCATCCCAGTTATGCAGCCCCAGCCAAGCCCCATGCTGGACCTTTTCCCCCCAAGCCCAAAGATATAGACCATGATACAGAACTGTATCATTTGGAGCTCAAGACCATACCTGAACTCAACCTAACCCATATTTGGGAACAGGTCATGCAAGCACACAGCCCGCTCAACTTGGGAGATCAAGAGCTTTGCTCCAAAGGCTCTCATTCACACAGCACGCATACCTCAAAGATGCAATTGGATTTGTTGGAGCTTGGAGGAAGTGACTTGGATGAGTTGGCAGATGTGGACAACATGGAATACAACCCTGCAACATATGGATTACTGCCCAAATTGTTCATTCAGGAGCAATTGTTGGTCAAGGTTGCTAAACTGGGTATGTATTTTGTTTGATTTGCTCTGCATTTATCTTATATGCGCTTCAGCTCAAACAACCATTGGCCCAGATGATCTAGATACCATCTGGGACTTTAATTTTTTTGTTAGGGAGAAGACTGCTGTACATACACATGAAGCAATGCAAAGAACTTACTGTTGGTCTGAAACCAAAACTAAAATCCCAAGTCTTAAGTCTATTAGAACTTGGATGCTTGCGTTATTGGCACTGAAACCAGTTAAATACCACTGCTGCAAGAACTCATGCGTTTGCTATGCAGGATATCTTGCCAATCTCAACAATTGCCCTTACTGTCATTCCCCTTGCCTTGACCCTTCTGGACGTCTGTATTCCATTTTCCAACATATTCCACTTATCCCCCAGCTGCAAGCACTCTTTTGGAACCAAGCAAGATTCTTAAAAATGCTATATTGGTCTGAATTCCAGCAGAGTGGAACACATGTCCAGGATGTATTTGATGCCATACTCTATGAACTATTATGCACTACGCGTGTGGTTGTTGATGGAGTTGAACAGCCATACCAACATTTTGAGGACTTTTGAGAGCTTGCGCTGGCAATTGCACTGGATGGCATGGGCCCATTTAAGCAACAAAATCATTCATGTTAGCCAATACTTATTATTATCTACAACTTCCCCCCTGAAATCCAAACACACCTCTCCAACATGATATGCACCAGCATTATTCCTGGTCCCCACTCCCCCAAAGACCTCAACTCCTTCCTCCAGCCGCTAATCAACAAACTTGTGGAGCTGTCTCAAGGTGTTGAGGCCATAGATGTGGTTAACAAAGAGGTTTTTGCTCTTTGTGCGCATATTCTTGCAGCGTTTGGAGACTTACCAGCAATTGCAAAATTGATGGAGTTTGTAGGCCATAATGGCCGCTTCCCTTGTTGCTTATGCAAGATTGTGAATATTCTTGGTTGCACAGCCAAGAATACATCCCATCTGTATTGCCCACTCTATTGTTCAGACAACACTGGACTTGACCCCTACAAACTCCCACTCTGCACTCACAAGGAGTGCCTTAAAGATGGATACAATGTCCTCCAAGCTCCAAACAACACTGCACAGGCCAACTTAGCAACTGATTGCAGCATCAAGGGTGTGACGTTGTTGGCTAAACTCTTGTCAATCTGGATCCCCAACTTTTTCCCTGTCAAAGCTATGCATCTTGTGTGGATAAACTTGATCCCTCAGCTTGCAGACTTATGGCACAAAAAATTCAATGGAATTGATTCTGGATTTGAGGATTACTTGATCAACACGCTTGTCTGGAATTCTATGGGGGACATGTGTGTTGATTCTTTGCGTTCAACATGTTCTTTTGGCTTTCCTATTCCTCATTTCAGAAATTGCTCACATTTTACTGCTGAATCTTGGTCTTGCTGAGCAACTCACATGACCCCAAACTTACTGCGCCATTGCTTTATGGACTCAAGGTATTATATTCATTTTGTTCATCTAGTCAACCTGATGAACAAATGCACCAACTGTCACAACTCAGCTTGGACCTATGGTACAAGGGGGCTTAAAGTCCGTGGCCCTATCACCAATGGACTATGAGACAGAGAGGGGCAACAAGGGCCCAGGAGGTATGTTTAAGGGTAGAGGGCAACAATGGCCTGGGTGATGATACTTAGTAAAGTGCACTATAGCCAACTAAGGGCTTGGGCAAAGGGATAGGTGAAAGCAGAGGATGAATTGACAAAGAGGTCAAGTCTTGCTGTTTAGCAGCAACTTGACCTGGCTTAAATACATGAGGAAAGCCACATCAAAAACAACAGTACTAAATAACAAGTCATTTACAATTTCATCATATATCAAATATGTCACGTGATCTTGATGAGTCATAAATATATACCAAAAAAGGAAACTGTCTCAAAAAAAAGATAGGAAATAGTAAAAATTCATGTCATGCCAATGAAGGTCATGACACCAACCACGCCATCACTGCTCTGAGCTCCCAGTGATTTGTCAAGGCTTCATTGAGTGGGTGGAGGATTTCAAACAGTAAGCAATGCTTGCGTGTATATACATATTGGATGGTATATCAACTATGTAATAGGATCTACTACCAGCACAATCCAGAGCGCATACAAGTGTGTACAACAAATATACACTATTTGCTTCATATTGTGGACTCAATCAAGCGTCTTGGGCCCCTACCTGGCTACTGGGCATTCCCTATGGAGCAATACTGTAGCTTCATTGGGGCCTTGGTGAAAAGCCTGCAATTTCCTTACACAAACATTGCTTGGCGCATTTGCAATGTTGCTCAGCTTTGTATCATTCACAAAATATACAACTTATGCAATATGATCAGCTTTGGGCAAACCCAAGCATCAACCAAGGAAGACTTGAAGACTGAGATGAGGGAAGGTGATAAATTCAAAAACTGTATGTTTATCATTTATTGTTTCAATGTTAACTAATTATGTCTAGATACCAACCAAATATTCCTAACCCCCAGGCCAAGGCACTCACTGTAACTCCTGAACTACGCGCACAGATCTCCAAGTACTTGGCAACCACCTATGAAGTACAAATTGGAAAGAAATTAGCTCTAGAGCTGATTCCCAATACACTCCAACAATGGGGCCAAATGCAAATCACCCAGGGAGGCAACTTGATTCAAGCACAAGGCTACCATAAGCTACAATGGGACAGCTGCAACACATCATTTGTTTGGGTATGTTTTAGTTTATATATATTAATATTGACTCAATAAGTCTAGTATGAACTGCTGGCCAATCAACTTGCTCATCTTCCAAGAGCAACACCCAACTTTGTCCCAACTTCTTATTATGGTCAGCTTCAATATTTGTTTAAGTTGCCCCTAAAGCCCAAAAGTGTTGTCAATCCGTCAAAGGATGGATCCAAATATCTCATTCTCGCATTCATCTTGGAGGCACCAGTGGTTATTGAAAAAGCTTATGAATACAGGGTCACATGGTACAAGGGAAAGTTGGGAAGTGGGGAAGTGGTCAACGCCCTAACCATACAGTGTACTATTGGACAAATTCAAGACAACAAGCGTTGGTGGATCATTGATAGGAGTTTGGATTTGGCACACTTGGATTTTGTATGAGGTATATAATTGGTATTAATATGATTTTGACCTAGTTTACACTTGCTACGCGCTGGATGAGCAATCGCCTGGAAATCCAACCCTAATTCACGCATCCAACCCCAGTGCTCAAATCCGAACCCCTCAAATAAGCCCGACCCCGACGCAGAATGTAAATCCGACCCCCGGCCACGAATCCGGCCTCTCCGAAAATGTCCGACCCCTAACAAACCCAAGAACCCGACCCCCGAGCAGAAATCCGACCCCTCGAGAAATTCCGACCCCTGGGGATTACAGACATCCGACCCTCGAGAAAAAGTCCGACCCTTGAGGGGGTTCGGACTTAAAAAGCCGAACCCCAGCCGAAATAACCCCCGGCGCCGGGGTCCGGTTTTTCCTAGTGTCCAACCCCAGGGTCGAACTCTCCGTACCTTTTGGGTACACGGTGCTATGGTATACATCAGGTAAGCAAAAGACCGAGTCAGACCCTCAATCATCACACGGTTGCCCTGAATCAACCCCACCTGATCCCAGCTTGTGAACCTTATTCCGCGAGGCAAGCCAAGTGCAAATCGCCCACCCTGGCCTCAGACGCAACACTACCACACATACTTCGAGGCTCATAGATAGGTGATGTAATCCACGTGTCTATTTAATCTGACATGGTTTTAGTGATTATTTTTGATGAGCAATGGGTATACATCATTTTGCTATCTAGATACTCGCACAAATACATATGTCATTGGCTAATTGGTGTACGTAGGACTTTCATAGGACCAAGGTATGTCCTAATCGCTTGCCTTATGTAACTAATACATGCAATACGCAATTGCTTTGTGTCAGAGAGTTGACTGACGGCTCCCAACTGGGTTCCCGACCCCTGCCAACACCTACTGAAATAGCCGAACCTTGAAAAATCCAACCTACGGAAATATTCCGACCCCCCCGAAGACGACAAAGGTCCGACCCCTGGGAAAGTCCGCCCCCCCCCCCAGGCCAAAAGTCCGACCCCGGGACATTGCAAGAGTCCGACCCCCAGGTGAAAGTCCGGCCCTTAGCAAAGACCGACCCCCAGGCAAAGACCAACCCTTGAGCGGAGATCCGACCCCGGAGGACGACAGAAATCCGACCCTCTAATGGAAATCCGACCCCGGCGAGAGTCCGACCCCAGAAGAAGACAAGGATCCGGACCCCACCAGAGGCCGGACTTTCACATCCGTACCCCGACCGTGCATACCTACCTCCGGTAGGGTACGGATTCCCGGGCATCCGACCCCCAGGGTCGGACTATCCGTAACTTTTGGGTACACGGTGTTTATTTATTTCTTACATATCTTGTTACATATTGATTCCTATCATATCCATCCATGTGCGGTTCTCTGCCACCCCAAGCCCACGGTTGCAGTCTTGGGTGACCTGGCCAATGCCCTAGGCCGCCTGGGGGCGGACATGGCTCCCTCTTTTGTATCCTGTACAGAACCCACATCACTTACATAGTGACCAGAGCATGGGTCAAGTTGCTTGTCTGTTGCCTCTAAAGACGTTGTGATGAGTGCAAGTATGTTTGCATCAATAAGTGACATATCAGGCTGACCGCCACTACGGATCAAATCTTCAAGTGTGTCCTCATCGACCCCAGCAAAAGGAATTTGGCCGGTATATATCTCCCAAATGGTTATTCCAAGCGAATATAAATCTTCAGCCACAGTCAATGGTCTGGGATTGCCGCTAAGCAAGGCTGGGGCCGCATATTGCGGTGTAAAACCTCGTGGAAGCATGCTGCTACCTTTCTTAGTCGCTTCTGCAAAGTCACAAAAGCGGAGAGACCCATCAGAGCAGCGCAAGATATTGGATGGTTTTATGTCGCCATGAATCAGGCCCTTTGAATGAGTATATGATACTAGCAAGCATGTCTTGGCTATCAGCTCCAGCCTCTCTTGTCGAGTAAGCTGTGGGCATATTGTTTGAGTCCCGAACTGGCCAGCTGATTCCGTAATAGTCTTTTGCGCGGAGTAATGAACCCGCAGATTGTACCGCGGTCGAATACCCTGCCTAGGGGAATGACTGAGCAATCCTCCGCAAGGAGCATCATCCGTAGCTCGTGCGCCACGAGAGAAGAGCGCCCCGGGACTAACTTGACAAAATAGGTGTTATGAAGGATTCCAAAGCTACGTTCGGAGGAAACGAACAACGGCTGGAGGCCGGAGAGCTCGGTGAGGTTCTTGTCCATTGGCCAAGCGCCAGCGGGGTCCTCGATGGATCGTTGGGCGGAGGGGGCTCAGACATTGATGAAGCCTCGACTGATGTCTGGTTAGTTCAATTTCAGCTCATGGGACCAAAATTGCTCCAGCACCGTACCGGTTCTTTTTACAGTATCAGTAAAGAAACACAAGTAGCGTTGTTGCTGGTCTGCAATAGGGTGTAGTTAAAAACTCCAGAAAGGTTTATCACACGTTTCTAACATCACGTGTTTGTAATTTTTTTTAAAAAAAAACATTTCCATATAAAAACAATACGGGAGCTACATGCGAACTAGGCAAACCACTCACAGAACCGGAACCAAACCATGAGAGCTACAACACACGGCACAGAGCAGAGAGGCACGAGAAAGAAACAGAGGAGAAGACGAGAAACAAACGAGAACGTAGCACGGTCAGAGAAAGGAAAATTAAGGTTGCGTGGCGACGTACAGGTGGCTTAAGGCCTAACTCGGGGTAGAGGCCGTAAGGGCGGGAGTGAAATGGCGGCCTTAGGGGCGTATCTACTACATTTTTTGAGCGGCTGCCTGCGGGCCTCCTCGTCTTCTGCCTATGCCCGTCCTGGCAATGAACTTTGCGACTGCTTGGAGACCTGCAAGGGAGCCAAACAGTGTGGGATCGTTAATGTTGGTGGAAAACTCACTAAGTATCCCCCTGTGTCCCGCCGTAGCGGGACAGGAGGTGGTTAAATGATAGATGGTCTCGTCCGATTCCCCGCAAGCGCACCTGGGGTCGACGTCATGGTGAAATTGAGCGTGGTATTCTCCGTAGTGGATCCGTGCCCTGTGAGGAATTGCACAAGGCGGCACTTGAGGTCCCTGCCTAAGTTGCTGGTATTGAATATCGGGTGTAGCTTGAGAGCAGGTGGGCGGGGGATGTAGTATCTCGAGTTGATTCTGGACTCTGAATGTTCACGCCATTCTTTTTTCCATGAACGTACGGTCTTGAGGGCTGCTTGTTCTCTTGCCCATGTGATTGTGCCATTGAATATTGGGATCGGAGTCACTCTAGCTCCTTCGTTAGCCAATCGGTCCGCTCTTTGTTGCCTTCGACTCTGTTGTGCCCGGGCGTCTAGGTGATGTGTATAGATCGTTCTGGATGTCCTTCGATGAATGCCTTGGCGGCAAGAACAAATACTCTGGACGCATATTGGCACGGGTGTCTGGAGAGGTGGCTATAGTTTTTCACTGTCGGTAATAGTAATGCTGGCTGTCAGCCTCCATCGTCAGCCGATGACGCGCTTTGTACAAGCTCATTTGGACGCTGCATGACAGCGTATTCGCGGCTTCCAATCAGCATTTTAAAACGCTTGATGCAAGCCGATTTTGTCCCTTTTAGCGTCCTCGATTTTCAGCGCCTGAGGCCCGCGTCACGATACGCTTGCTCACCGCGTATATTAAGCTCTAAGCAACCGTTTGAGAAATTGGGTAGATGCCGATCAGACGCTGTCCCAAAGGTAGTTTTCTCGCAATCAATATAGTATATGCATTATTTCGCTGTATATGGACTAATGATATTTTGGGCTAGCGTAATTGAAAAAGAAATGAAGAAAGAAAAAATTAGAGGGAATCGCGACCAATCATAATGGATGCGTAAATGCTGACTACTTCTTGGCCTTTTGCTTCCGATTCTGATAGAAAAGATATTAGTTTATTTGTGGGCGTTCACGTAGCAGAAAGATATATACCTTAGGCTTACTGGACTTGTTAGCTGACGCTATATCTGACGCGGCTAGCCCATCGAGCTTGGCTAGCTTAGTGGTTGGCACGTACGGTAGCTGGACCGTAGCTAGCTGGCGCTAAGCACGGGTTATCACGTAGCCGACTACTTTGCCGCAAGGGAGTTGAGGTGGCTGGATCCGGCTGCAACTAATATTGGTAAAATACTTGATACAGAAGCAACGTACTTACCGCATCAAGGTTCTTTTCGAGGGGGCGTCGTCCTGGGATTGTTGGCAGCCGCGCCTGAATAAACGGTGAGCGCAATTCACCTTAAGTAGACGGAATAAACGTACTCCCAGCACCATTCGGGCCCTCTTGGGCAACAATTGATTAGTGGTACTAATAGATGGCGCTGACCCGGTGATTAGCTCATCTCCCCGTTTACGCTTGGTGTTCTTGATCTGCGGGCCAGTTGGTTGAGCGAGCATTGACTTGGGGTCTATGGCGCTGGTGGGATCGGTTACGTTATCAGCCAGAATGTGCCGCTTGAATTGTGACCGGTAGTCGTACTAAACGTGTTGGCTTGGTTGCAACTTGCTTCCCTTTCTTCTTTTCTTTTCTTGCCTTCTTCTGCGCCTTGTTCTTTGCTAGTAACGCTAAAACCATTATTTTGACCTCTTCGCTTACATCTTCACCCAAATAGATCTTGTTGCTGTCTGAATTGTCTTCCGAGTCCCCGAGCTGCAACTCTGGCCATGAAATGGCGTGACTAGAGGAGACGACATGTCAATATTGACCGGGACATGCACCTCTGCGGCTGAAAAAAGGTCCCTGGTCAGGCCCAAATGTCCCTGGGTTGGCCAGCTTGGGGATCCAATCACTGGAAGCAAGTCATTGGAAACCAGGTTAGAAACCATGGATGGGGGGGTTGAGATGATAGTAGAGCCTGAACTTGGGTTGGTGACCATATCCAGGGGCAGTGAAGCACACATAGAAGTAAGGGACCCAAGATGTTCATCTCCATCAGGTAAGTTGTTGTAATCATTGTATATAATAGCGTTGTCTTGACTTGAAGCCCCTTGCAGGCTTGTTCCAGCAACCACAACAGACAAATGTAGAGCTGCCTGCAACAGTAATTGTGGATCAGGGTCATGTGTTGCCTGTGGCTCAAGTGGCAAAAGCGCAGGCATGAGCATGGATGTGGACATGGACAGGCATGGGCATAGACACAAGGTCAAGCCTAGGCCTTGGTTGCACATGCACCTGCATTGGAGTAGGCCTTAGTGTGGGAGTGGGAGTGGGAGTGGGAGTGGGAGTGGGAGTGGGAGTGGGAGTGGGAGTGGGAGTGGGAGTGGGAGTGGGAGTGGGAGTGGGGTGGGAGTGGGAGTGGGAGTGGGAGTGGGAGTGGGAGTGGGAGTGGGAGTGGGAGTGGGTGGGAGTGGGAGTGGGAGTGGGAGTGGGAGTGGGAGTGGGAGTGGGAGCAGGTGCAGGAGCAGGCGTGGGTGTGGGCATGGGTGTGGGCGCAGGTGTGGGCATGTGTGTCTGTCTGTCTGCATCTGCGTCTGCAATCCCAATGGGTTGGATTAGTGCCATCAGGATAATTTTAGTGGTAGATGAGTTGTTAACATACCCTTCTTGCCCTTTTGGATGCCCCAATTGTCCTGCTATCCCTACAAGCACTGTCAGAAGAGCTCTTAAGTACCATCCAAATCACTTGACAATACAGCCAATCTGGGTCAGAGGTGTTTTGGAGCTTGGGCCATTCCTCATTGAGCTAAAGAAGCAAGGTTCAGAACTCAAACAAAGTGAGAGATGGCACCCAATCTTTGAGATGGTCCTTGTAACAGCTCCTGGCAATTGTTTTGTCATACATTTGGAGACATCCAAGTTTTCCCCAATAATACATTTGCATGCCCTCTGGAATAATCCATTGTGTCATTTTCTGAGCAAGTAAGACAAGAGAAACATACCCAAAAAGCCCCTTTCTCTGTTTTGGTGATCCCAAGTACTGCAGGGAGGTCAACCTTCTTACCTGGACTTGTGCACACCCAATTCAGATTGAAGTTTGGGCAAGTTGCTACAGAGGTGTGCCTGAGCAAGTACAAGTAAGGTATATTTGGTTACTTACTATCTATAAGGTTGTTGTTACCATCCCTGTTTGCACCATTTGTACCATTTGCACTGTTTGTGCCATTTGTACCAATGTTGCTGTTGCTACTGTTCTCAGTAGTCATAGCATTTGCCTGGATTTCCAAATTGTTCTGATTTGGTGGCTTGGCTCCAGTAGTTGTTGGTAGCACAGATGAAGTTGTTGATGGTGAACCTGTAGCCATGTGGACTTAAACTGGGTGAACAGCAATGCTTGGATTACTATATTTGGGCAAAGACATACCGGCAATCTGTTGTTGGAGCAGTTGAGCCTGCTGCATTATGTTGGTATATGCTGTCTGTAAATTGAATATGGACATGCTGGCTATGAATAACAATGTTGAATAATACTGTGAGGTTGTGGTGAAACTCAACAAGACTAGGAACCAACAAACCAACATGTAAAAGCAAAAACAAGCTGAGAGACCCTGTGCTGAAAGAAAGCTGTCAACAAGCATCTGGACCAATGTACCAAACAAACCACGCAGTTACATTTGAGCTGTTGGCCTAATAATATACCTGTCCTGCAATTGACTGTTGCCAGGATCTGGGACCCAGAAGGAAACTCAACCCAAGCCTCAATGCCTGCATGTGCTACACATATCCCATATGTAAAAATATTTCAATGCAATAACTAACAAATGCACAATTGTGGGAATTGTTTAGTCACAAGTAACCAGGGTCCACCCATAAGCACCACATTAGCAAACCATGGTATCAATGACACCAACCCAACCAATGAAAAATGATTGGGGGGACTTATACAGCTCTAAGAGCTTATTAGGGCCTTAGAACTGGGAAAGGCAGTCCCCATTCCCCCATGGCTCCTGGAGCATCTAGGAACTGCAGGCAACCAAAGGCCCCTAAGGCTTTGGTTGTTGTAGATACTTAGTTGGTTGTTGTAGGTAGCCTCCTCACCGCCTTACACAGTTTCTCTTGCTAGTCCATACAGCTGCAAGCACCTGCTGCCTCAATGCCCCTTAAGGATGTCTAGGATGCTTGGCACTTACCAAGCCAAGATGCCATGCCAAGGGTGCCTAGATAAGAAACACACTTCTGTGCAGTCTGCAGCACACTTCTCATTTTGTATCTTACTTCTTTCTCCCATGTCTTATCAATCTGTATTTAGTGATTCTTGTGTATATATACAGCAGGAAAATTGCTTGGAGACACCAAGTTGATTTTACCTTGTCTACTCATCAGACAGGTTACAGAAGTCCAGCCAGTAGTTCAGGGCCTTAAGCCTTTTTACTAACAGTAGTCACTTGGGCCTTACAGCCCTTCACTTGTCAGTAGTATAGCTCATCACTGGCCTTAGGCCTCTTACCATTGTAGATACATACTCCCATGCTGCCTTAAGCAGTTTTCTCAGTAGATAGCCTTACTTAGTCAGCAGTGTCCTGTAGTAGTACAGCCACAAGCATCTGCCACTAGCAAATAGTCCCCCTTACAGTGTGGTTATGACAGGTCACAACAGTGGATGTGTGTTACCCCCTCACAATATATACCTTTGGAATTGCACAACTTTTCTGATTTATAGTATTTTTACAGAATCTTTATCTTTTAATTTTTGATCACATGACCTCAGTGCTTATTATGCTGAGATGCCATGCCAAGATGCCATGCCAAGGGCGCTTACTATAAATCCATGCTTCTGCGCAGCCTGCAGCACACTTCTCCTCCTTCTTTTCTCACAAGCACAGACCACATGTAGATAGCTCCCCTTACTATATTTACAGCAGGAGAATTGCTTGGAGACCCCAAGTCAATTTTACCTTGCCTCTCATCTCAGACAGGTCCCAGCACTCTATGGGGCCCCAAAAATCTTGGGAGTGCTCTGGGACTTGCTATTGTTGACAAGCATTCCAGAGTGTTTGGTATGAGACTGGGAAGTGCTTGTGGAGTGCTCCCAAGTGCTCACCAAGCAATCCAGATCTGTTGGATCCTAACAAGGAGGCTCCCAAAACCAGAGCACTTCAGAGCTCCTGTGTTTTTGGGGCCCCATAGAGTAGCCAGCTAAGTAACTGGACCTTCAGAAGTACCCCACTCATGTCACATCAGTAGTCTACCCACTCCTCACTGGCCTAAGGCCCCTTGCCATCAACAGTAGTTAGTTAGTAGTTGCCTTAAGCAACTTAGATAGAAGTAGATAGCCTAGTTAGTTGTTTGTCACTGTTTAGTACAGCCTCAAGCACCTGCCACTAGCAAGTACCTGTTAAGAGTTGTGTAAGTACAGAAGTAAGAAAGAATTACTATATACAAAATGTATATGGGAATAGCCAGTAACAAGTATTAAGAATTAGAATATATGCACAGAATATATGCACAATATATGCTAGGTTATCAGGAATGAACAACTCCTAACAAATAGTCTAGCAACTATGAAGTGCAGGTGGTTGGTTATGTATAGTACCTTGAACTAATGTTACTTAAGGTCTCTGGGATACACTGAGCAGCAAAAGTATTGCAGGTCAGGAGAGGTCAAATGTTAATCTCCATTGCTGAGCAGCCAATCAGTGAATCCAATCCAAATTATACTGACATATGTGGCCATTGTAACACTATGTTTTAGCACAGAATTTTACAAATCCATCAAGAACTAAGGTCACAACCCCACTTTTGCTGTAATGCAACCTGCAAAACTTTTGCAAATTGTGTTATGCATCTTAAAAATCTGCACATAACTGATTATGCAGTTCAGTATAAGTCCTGGTTTTTTGCACACACATTCTCAGTTATATGGGCCATTGCTGGACAGAGTATCAGCTTGTTTCACCCATTAGGGACTGTGTAACAGAACTGTCTTCTCAGGGCCAGTAAAAGAAACTCAAAATTGCAGTTGCATTGCACTCAAGCCACTGTGTGGGCTGGAAATGCTTTGGGGTATTTCAGGAGACTGCTGGTACCCAGTGAAACAGTTTCCATGACATTCCCACACCTGGGACTGGTAATATAAGAGATTGAAGTGGGTTAGGCTGTATGAGCTGAAAATTGAAATGCCACTCATAAGCCAGAATCCAAGCCAAATGACATATGACTTCTAGCAGTAGTAGACACAGGTCAAGGGTATGCTGAGATTGATTATCTAGGGCAGCAGTGATGTGTACACAAAGATAGCATGCAGTACACACAGAGATTGCAGCCAATAGGTGGGGTCTCAAATTGAACATGTTCTAACTCTGAGATTGTGAATTGGAAGAGGTTCAAACTCATACAGTAGAAGGTATCTCTAAGACAGACCTGATGATGAGAAATTGGTTGCTTCCTGATTGACAATCTCAGAGTTAGGACATGTTCAATTTGTGTTGTACACCACTGTAAGGTGGGTACTTGCTAATAGGGCAGGTGCTTAAGGCTGTACTATACAGTTAATGCGTATGTAATCTACTCAAAAGGCTATACTAATGTTGCTTAAGGCAACCTACTGGTAACTACTGGCACAATGGGGCCCAAGGCCTAGGAGGTGTGGTAGGTGTAATAAAGGGGTAAGTGGTTACTACTGATGGGGGCCAGCTTACTTAGCTGGCTGGATACCTTCTCTGATGGATAAGAGACAAGGTAAAATTGACTTGGTGTTCCCAAGCAATTTTCCTGCTGTATATATAATCATAAGGGCGCTATCTACATGGTCTGTGCAAGTGAGAAAAGAAGTACATGGATGAAATGAGAAGCATGCTGCAGGCTGTGCAGAAGTGTGGATTTCTCCTGGGCGCTCTTGGCACAGCATCTCAGTGCGGCATCTTGGCATGATAAGCGCCAAGGTCATGTGACTAGAAAACATAAGATATAGAGTTCATAAAAAATAGTAACAATATCAGAAAAATTGTCCAAATTCAGTGGTATAGGTAAGGAGGTTGTAACAATTTGAGACCCCACCTATTGGCTGCAATCTCTGTGTGTACTGCATGATCTTTGTGTACACATCACTGCTGCCCTAGATAATCAATCTCAGCATACCCTTGACCTGTGTCTACTACTGCTAGAAGTCATATGTCATTTGGCTTGGATTCTGGCTTATGAGTGGCATTTCAATTTTCAGCTCATACAGCCTAACCCACTTCAATCTCTTATATTACCAGTCCCAGGTGTGGGAATGTCATGGAAACTGTTTCACTGGGTACCAGCAGTCTCCTGAAATACCCCAAAGCATTTCCAGCCCACACAGTGGCTTGAGTGCAATGCAACTGCAATTTTGAGTTTCTTTTACTGGCCCTGAGAAGACAGTTCTGTTACACAGTCCCTAATGGGTGAAACAAGCTGATACTCTGTCCAGCAATGGCCCATATAACTGAGAATGTGTGTGCAAAAAACCAGGACTTATACTGAACTGCATAATCAGTTATGTGCAGATTTTTAAGATGCATAACACAATTTGCAAAAGTTTTGCAGGTTGCATTACAGCAAAAGTGGGGTTGTGACCTTAGTTCTTGATGGATTTGTAAAATTCTGTGCTAAAACATAGTGTTACAATGGCCACATATGTCAGTATAATTTGGATTGGATTCACTGATTGGCTGCTCAGCAATGGAGATTAACATTTGACCTCTCCTGACCTGCAATACTTTTGCTGCTCAGTGTATCACTCAATCACAACAATCCTTGCAGTATTGTTGCACTATACTCAATGTTGGACTCAACAACTGTCATGGTCAAGGGGTACAGGGTTGCAGTAAGCACACTAATAGGTTACCCTGTGTCTGTTGGCACTGGCCTATGGTCTTAGTGCACCATATAACCTCCTATGCTATTTACAGTGAGTCAATCACTAAAGTAAATGCGCAGATAAGCTGTTAAAGGCTTGTGTGTATATGTCAATATATAAGAGTAAAAGTAGGATGCATTAGAAGCGTCTTCACAGGGTCCTTTTATACCCTGAGAAGGCGCACAAACAAGTATATACATGATTGATACCAAGAGGGGGTACAGGAGGTACATGTGGCAACTGAAACACTTGAGGGAGCCGATACCTTGGTACATAGTAAACAAACAACAGATCCTAATATTTGCCCCAAGGCATTATTTACCTGTGTGGGTCCTTAGATGTCCCAAGGCTAAGTGTTTCATCCTTGGAGTAAACAGTCCCAAAGGTAGGATACCTCTGCATTGGGTACTTACAGTAAATGGGGCATAACTCTACCAAATGTTGTCCGTTTTGGGAGTTTGACCCAGCGTTCTGGAGCGCGCAAACATGCGCACCTAAGCGCAAGCGATTCGGCAGTTGGGATGCCCGGGTGGAGAGAAAAGGCGCATTTAGTGCGTCGGCGCTTAAGGGCTGATTAAGCGCCGGAGCACTTGCCTATGCGACAGGGGGGACCCTGAATATTTCTGTGTGTAGCCACAGATAGAATCTTGAATAATAAATACTACAAACAAGAGAAATATTACTTGCTACTGTTTATCTACTCAGCTGAATTTATATATATTTAAATGAGTGAGAAAACAGCATATATGCAAAAGACATTCGTATTAAGGGTATTCCTGAGGTTTGTAGGTTTTGTAAAGGTCACTATTGGATAGAGGGACCTTGAAAACCTTAGTTCGCATCTTTATCTCACTTATTTACTGTAAGATTACTAGTGTAAAATAAAATAAGTACAGATTAAAGAAGAAATGTCATATCCATAACATATCCCCCCCAATCTGGACTTATCCTATCAAGAGATGGCTTCCTGATCAAAAGTTTGATGCTAATTGATTATACTCCTTGAAATAGGAATTAAATTCCTTTACTTCATTTGCTAAGTCTTAAAGTCAGAGCCATGGGCGCTTAAGGCTTAGTCACCCGCTCTGAGTCTACAGCTGGTGCAAGGTATTTACTTGTTGTATTATTACAGGGTCAAATCCGAGGCTTTTGACTTAGTTAAAAGTGCTATCAATATCTATCGGATCGTGGCTATCGATCGGTACTAAGTGTGGTGGGACGTTCACACGGATAAGGGTTGAATTCTTAGCGACGATTATTTAGACGAGTCAAAAACAATCGGATTCGCGAGTAGAGTATTAATGGTCGCAGAATACAGGAAAGAGGTGCTAAAAGCACGGATTGGAAGTTACAAGGCTGAAGGAGACACTGACTACTAGTTAGAGGCTACAGGACGAGTTTGAATGACATGGTTAGCGTTGATTTTGATTCCTCCGCCAATGTCGAAGTCCATATCCCCTTCGGTCCTTAAGTCGCGGGCGCGAACCTCGTGCCAATGGTCTTCCCATGAAAACGGAGGCGTGTGCTGCTGCAGTACGGAGGGCCACTCAGGAGGTCCCAGGTCGGCGACGGCTGAGGTTCTCCTGGCCATTCCCAAACAGATTTGACGAAGTCGGCGCTGAAGGACGGGGGTGCGGGATCGGCGTCCTGTACAACGGCCACTTGCGCAAGCTGCTCGGTAAGAGCGTTGACGTCAAGCTTGTAATTGCTGCTGTTGGGAGGTGCAGGGTACTCGCCTGCATTGCTTGCGGCGTGTAAGGGCTCGAACTCCGGCGCAGTGAATGAATCGCCGTATTGCTGTCCCAGCCATTGGATTCCGTGGGACTCAGGGATGACCGGAGGCTCGATTCCCCAAGCGGCGTAGTTGAAGATCTGTTCCGCAAATTCTTCCAACGCAGGCGGCGAAGAAACTTCAGTGGGCGGCGTAAGCGGGCCCAAGGACTCATTGTCGGCGTCGTAGTCGTTGATAGGGAATCCTGTGACACATATCCTTGTATATTTAGTGCACATATAATTCTATGCCAATCCTGCTTACCCGCGTCTGATAAATTGTCTTCAGAGCTATCAATGACAGGGTGCCCATGTAGACGACACCAGAAGCGTGTGCTGATACGCAAGCAGGGGAACCACGAATGTACCCAACATGGGCCATGTTGCTGTAATGGTTCTGCTTGGTAGCATTAATAATGATGGAAAGCGCGTTGAGACAGATGACATAGAAATTGTTGTGGTGGACTTGGCGCTGTAATTCATGGAAGGTGTCAAAAGGGAAGTGGTAGAGATTGCAAGTGAAGCAGATAGGACGAGGGGTATGGGAAGTTGATCTTTCTAGCTTAGAGGCATAATAAATTGCCCCAAGGATCATGGCAATTCCATCCTGTGGGTTGAACAGCATCCCCAAAGACCTGGAGAGCATGGTAGTAGGCCCCATGGAGAGCATGGGCAAGGTCAACACCTAGGAACCACTGGGGAGGGTGATCATCAGCCATGAGGAACACCTCAACATCTGGCATAGCATGAATGCGCCGCTCCAGAGGGTCAGGATGGTTCTCTGAGTAAGGTGAAGGGTGATCATTGTGGCGGTTAGCATAAATGTAGTATAAGTTGCGGACATGATTAGCCTCAATAATACCTGTCTCAGGGGAGAGAGGCACATCATTGCAATAGGTGGTGAAGATGGGGAAGCAGTAGAAGCTTTGAGCAAAAGACATATTGATAGAGTACTGAGTAGACGTATTCAGTGTGAGTGGGATGGCAATAGAGGAGTTGAGTGATAGCATTTATACAAAATCCATCCTCCATAAGATAGGTTTGACTTAGAGATTTGAACATTGAGTGTTGTTATTTCCTATTCTGGAGGATATGACCGGTTTAGTTACACCTGTGGTACATGGAAGAAGCCATGTGGAGCTTAGAACTCCTTCTTCTTCTTGTGATTGGGATGGATAGTGGAGCTAGAGGTTCGCTTCCATTCTTTGATTACTTCTGGAGCATTCCTTAATTCTTTCTCTGTCCTCCATCTATCATGTTCTGAGCTGTACCCAAGCCAACGGATTTTGTACTGCCTAATTCCTTGTTGCCTTTCTTTATTGTCCTTTCTTCTACTATCCTTTCCACCTCATATTCAGGCATCTGTTGGAAGTCTTCTCTAGGTATATTCTGAGTGGGTCGGCTTCCAAACTCTGGGGGTGATGCCTTGTAAGATTCCAAGTGTGCTATGTTAATGATTGGGTGTATGCGATAGCTAGCAGGTAATCTTATCCTATATGCTACTGGTGATATGCTTTCCATGACTTCAAATGGTCCTTCATAACGCATATTTAGCTTATTCCCTTTCCCTGACTGATGTTTGAGTAAGTTTAAGGAATGGGGATTGATTAAGACTAAATCTCCTGGCTCAAAGGTAACATGTGTCTTGTCAGAATTATAGTATTTCTGTTGATAATTCTGAGCTACTTTGAGAGCGTCCTTAGCTAATGATCGTGCTAATTCCATGGATTCCTTGAATTCTTCAGCTGTTTGACTTTCTTGGGCTGGTCTTGGAATGTTCTCAGAAGTGAGAGCCAGTAAGTCGGCTGATGTTAGAGGCTGGAATCCGCGGAGTAGGAAGGCTGGTGTCTGTTGTGTGGATGTATGCACACTTGTATTGTATGAGTGCGCAAATCCTGATAGAAGCTTACTCCAATTGTCCTTAGCTGGGTTAGTGAATACTCTAATAGCCACTTCTGTAGTTTGATTAAGTATCTCTGTTTGTCCATCACTCTGAGGATGATGTGCAGTGGTGCTGCCGAATTCCTAACATACTAACTAAGTGACCCCAAAAGGCTCCTGTCCATCTAGCATCTCTATCAGTGATTACTTGCCGAGGTAAACCATAGTGACACCATATGTGATCATGGAACAGTTGCGCTGTTTGTACTTCATCTATCTGAGTAGTACATGGGATGAAATGTCCATACTTAGTTAGTTTGTCCACAATAACTAGGATAGCGTTGTAGTTGTTACTTGGTGGAAGATCCATGATGAAGTCCATTGATACTACTTCAAAGGGTTGCTGTGGAATAGGTAAAGGTTGAAGGAATCCTCTGGGTCCATGCCGTCGATGTCCTGCTTTCTGACAGATATCACAAGTGTGTACATACTTCTGAATGCTTCTAGCCATCTTAGGCCAATAGTAAACAGAAGCAATTCGATGATATGTCTTAGCATAACCAGCATGTGCTCCTTGATTGAGGTTATCATGATTTTCCTTCAAAATATCTACTTGTAGATCCCTAGGTACACATAGCCAATACTTTTCCTGGGAATCTATAAAGTAGATCAATCCATTATCTCCTATCTGGTATTGATGGAAGGGTGGATTGAGTGGATTGTGGTGCGACTTGAACTCTTCCATCACTTGCTTAAAATGGGAGTCCTTCTTGTATGCTTCTATGAACCTTGTGATTTCTTCTGAGTTTATTGATATTTCCACAGAGTATGAGGTAGTTGTTTGATAAGATATAGCTTCTGCCGGTGTGGGTATCCACTTCTTGATGGGCTTCTGGCTATTTCCAATTTTGTAACTCTGGGTGAATGCGCTTGCAACTCTAAGAAGTTTCTCTTCAAAACGTTCATTTATCTCCTTGTAGAGGTTTCTTAATGGGTCTTCCTCCATATTGAGCTTGAGTGGAGTTGATTGATCTGCCAGAGGGCTGGTATGATATGGGGTTCTCCTCCTAAGTCTTGAGATAGGATCTGCATTGTCATGTACTCTTCCTGCGCGGTGCACAATCTGCATTCCTGGGTAGGCTGAGAATACTAAGCCCCATGTCATGAGTCTTCTGTTGACATTATTGTAAGTCTTGCTCCAAGTGAGAGCGGCGTGATCTGTGATAGCAACAAATTCAGCTCCTTCCAAGTATACCTGAAATTTCACAAGTGCTTCCTTGAGGGCTAATGCTTTGCGCTCTGTTGGGGAGTAGTTTCTTTCTGCTTCTTTTAGAATCCTTGACCAATAAGCAATGACTTGCTCCACTTGTACAGTTGTTTCTTCAAAGTCTTGCTTATCCCATGTATCCCCCCCAGTCACGTCGTCTCTCTGCTTGGAAGCAGGAATTGTCATTCTGGGAACTGGGTTTCCTTTATCATATTCCCCCCTTAAGTACTTGTATGCCTTTGTCCCTTTTAAGTCTTTTATCTTGATGATTGGACTTGCTGTAATATTCCTCCAAGGCCATAGTCGCATGCATCTGTATATAATCTGTAAGGTTTTCCAATAATAGGATAAGCCATTACTGGAGCAGATGCAAGGGCCTCTTTAGCAAGTTCAAACGCTTGTTGTTCCTTTTCCTCCCAAGACCAAGCTGTTCCTTTCTTGAGAAGCTTGAACAAAGGCGCTACAATCCATGAGTAGAAGGGAATATAGCTAGAGAAATAAGTCATCATCCCTAGGAAAGTCTGTAAGTAGGAACATTTTTAGGGGGTTCCAACTCTAAGATAGCATCAACTTTTTCCTTATGGGTTGATAGACCTAATCTTGATACCTTCTGTCCTAGCAATAGTAGTGATTGGTATCCAATGTGACATTTCTTTGGAGATAGGGTGATTTCAGCTTCTTCAATAGCTCCTAAGACTTGATCTAAGTGATTGCAATGGTCTTCAAACTCAACACTATAGATCACTATGTCATCAATATATACTAGGGCAAATTGCCATAGAAATCTTGAAAGTATCCTATTCATGACACGCTGGAACTCTGCTGGTCCATTCCTATATCCAAAGAGTAGTTTGGTAGGTTGCCAATGGCCGTTGTGACATCTGAAAGCAAGTTTCTCTCTGTCTTCCTCCTTAATGGTTAGCTGAGTGAAACCAGCTAGCGCATCTAAGGTAGTAAGCCATTGAGATCCTTCCAAGGCATGCAAGATGTCAGTTTGTTTTGGTAAGGGATACTCATCTGGTACAGCTACTTCATTGAGACGTCTGTAATCCACACATAGTCTGGGTTTACTGTTGCGATAGACTACTATGACAGGAAATCCCCAAGCACTCTTGGATGGCTCAATGACTCCAAGTTTAAGCCATTCCTCAATCTGCTTGTCAATGACTTCTCTTTTAGCTGGAGAAGCATGGTAAGGGGTTAGAGATATTTCTTTAGTTCCTGGCCTTAGTCTAATTTCCAGTTGAGTGTTATGAGTACCAAGTCTACCATCTAATCCAAAGGCTAACTCATGCTTGCGCAAGACTTTTTCTAGTTTAGCCCTTTGATTAGGAGTGAGATGTTCTGAGAAATTAACTTCTTGAAGAATCTATCTGAAGGGACAGGTTCTGGGTCAGGTACTTCAGCAGTCTTGGTCCTCCTTCAGGCGACTTCATTAATTCCTCTTCTTGTGCAGTAGGCTTTTCTTCAGCTTTCCTCTGCACCATGGCTTGTACTAAGGTAGCATACTTGATAATGCTGTCTTTTTCTTCCTTAGTAATGTCCTTTTTTTGCAAGGTATTCATTGGGATCATGCATATATCCAAGAATTTCTCCTCCTTGCAATCTTAAAGGATGTTCTGATAGGTTAGAAACCTGAATCTTAGGATTGTTCCTATCTATCAGGCAGTCTGTTATTGCAAACAGATGTTCTTCTTGTCGATGGGAATTGAAAGATCTGTCCATAAAACCAGAGGCTTGACCTTCCTTCCATATTGTCTTGACTTTGATGAGCTTGATGGTATGCGCTGGGATAGTAACTGTCTCATAGACTTTTACTTTGACAGTATTGGGAGGTAATTTCCTATGTTGGAGTCGCTTCTTGTAGGCTTTCTTAGAGATCTTGATTTTCTCAGAATTCTTGATGAATCCTTGCGCAACTTCAACCATAAAGGTATTACCTTGTTGGTCAATTCTTGGGCTGGAATCTGATTCTTCCACAGGAATAGAACGTCCTGTATCCCCAAAAACTATCCTTGTTCCTTCTCCATTCCTAACTAATGACAGTTGATACTGAGATGCAAAGTCTGTTCCTAAGATAAAAGGTGTGTTCATGTTAGGAACTATGTAGGCTTCTACAATCATTTTAACTAATCCTTGTTCAGTATCAAAGATGATAGGAAGGGAAATATACTGTGATAAGCTACTATTCCCAGTAACTTGAATTAACTTGAGTTTTTGTCCAATGCGCACTCTAGGTGATGGATCTAGAGTTTTAAGTATTGACTCATTAATGAGAGTGATCTCTGATCCTGAGTCAAAGGTGATGCGCTTCTTAGGTCCATTATTTGTCTGAAGCCAACCTTTGATGATGGTGGCTTTAGATCCAAAGAAAGCAGTTCCTGGTGGTCTTGACATTAATCGCTTGAGAGTGATTTCTTCTCCATTTTGGCAATAGCTGTATGACTACTAGCCATTTTCAGTTTCTTATTAAGGCTCTTCCTAGTGGGGAGCTTGGGTTGTACATATCCAGAGAATACAGATGAATCAGATTCCTTACTGCCCTGGTCAGCAGAGTTAGTACCCTGGCTGACAGTGGTCCCCTCCAGACCATGCTGTTCCTCCTGGGATCCAGAGCTGGGCTTAGCGCTGGAGGTAGAGACAGCTAATGACTGAAGGGGCTTATGAAAATCCTGCTCTTCCTCAGAAACAGACTCTTCTCCTTCAGTGTCATATTCTGTTTCATCAAGGTAGGCTTCATCACAGAGATCTTCATAAGCTTCCTGTGCTTCCCATTCATCATCATCTGCTTGTGCCATATGTGATTGCACAAATCTGGAGTTCTTCTTGGCATGCTTACAGTCTCTATCCCAGTGCATCATACTTCCACAGTGTCTACAAGGTCTAGCTTTCTTGTCTTTAGGAGTTTTACCTTTAGATACTGTAGAGTCATCCTTAGGGTATTTTGGTGGAGGATTATTTTGATGCCATCCTACTGGTTTAGATCCTGCTAAGTGTGAGCGCGCACTTGGCCTAGAGTGCCTGTTTCCTTCTAGTCTCTTGAGAGTAGATTGCATCTGGTGTAGTTGACGCTGTATGTCAGAGTTATGAGAAGAATCTTTTCCCAAAAGGTCCTCCTCATGCCATGCAATCTTGTCAAGGAAGTCTTCCCAAGTGACTATTCTTGAGGTGTCTATATGCGTGGTCCAGGACTTAGGAGCACCATTCATGATTTCAAAGATTAATTCAGAGTCAGTCCAGTCACTGACAATAGTGAGAGCTTCCATCTTCCTGATGACATAGTCTTCTGGGTCTCTTCTGAATGATCTTTATCCCTGAACCTGATGCGCATGGCTTCATTCTTGCTTCTGTTCAGGAAGGTCCTATTCATGAAGTGGATAGTGATAGCTTGCCTAAGTGCTGGCCAATCTTCAGTTATAATTCGCCTATAGTCCTTATCTAATGCATTGAACCATCTAAGAGCTCTTCCTGTGAACCTGAGAGGAATCTGCTGTCCAAGCTGAATTCTAGTGTAGCTACTATACTCAGCTATGTTGTTGATGGATGTCATCCAGCGCACAGCTTCTTAGTGTCTCCATCCCACTCTGGGATTATGTCAGGTTTCAGCTTAGTATCAAAATGTACAGGAGCTGGATTGAAAGGTCTAGCTCTAGCTGCATTTGCTTGAGCATATGGTTCATTTCCTGGGTCTTCTGGGTCGTTGGGAGGTCCTCCTCCATTCCTTCTAGGTGGGTTGTTCCTTCTTCTACCAGAGTTATCAAAATCTCCCTCATCGCTATCATATGGTGGGTCATTTCCTCCTCCTCCTTCAGCTAAGGGAGCTAGTCTATCTCTAAGTTGATCCCTAGGAGGTGGATCATTAAACAGCTCACTAAACCTTCTAGAGGAGACCATACGTCCTACAATATGAGGAGGTAACCTAGTCCTGTCAATGGGTGGTGCTGGAGGTACTTGAAGTTGTGGGACAGGTGCTAGTAGAGGGGCTAAGAAGTTTCCTCTCCTACTCATATTGCTTCTTCTCTAGTAGCTGGTGCTGGCTGCTCCTGTAAGTAAGGTAAATTGGTATGGATACTTAGAGGAGTTCTTCTTGATTCAGGAGAGGAGGTAGGTCTCCTGTGGGCACTTTCAGCTAGTCTAGAGGAGCGCTCTTCTGGGATTGTAGATACTCTGGTAAAGGATTCAGCTGGTATAGCTGGTCTTCCTGAGGATCGCCGATTTGCTCCCAAGGAAGATCTGCGATTATAAAGTCAGCATGTGGAGGTGGATCTCTAAGAGGAATACTTGGGCCTGCAAGGCTAACTCTTCTAGCAGCGTTGCTTAAAGGTGGATTATAAGGTATATTCCTAACATTATCCTCTTCTACTTGGCTCCTAATCCTGGGAGTAGATTGTGCTACTGGAATTTGTATGGTGTGTGTAGCAGCACTTGAGACAGAAGTAATAGAATCAGCAGGAGTAGCTGGGGCTATTAGTTCTGGGGCTACTTGGTCTCTTCCAGTTGATGATTCAGAAGAACTTAAGCCATCTATACTTCCATCTGAAAGATTGTTGATGTAGTCTTCAAGGGCTTGTATATTGAAAGGAGGTATAGCTGAAGGTTGTGCAATAGGAACACTTGCATTACCTCTAGGTGATGATGGTAAGGTTTCTTCTGAACTAGTGGAAGGGACTATAGTGGGTCTAGGAGTAGGTGGTCTAGGTCCTAGAGATCTAGCAGCTTCTCTCCTAAGTCTCTCAGTCCTTTCTAAGGTAGGTGGGACTTGTAATGTTACATGGGGTGACTCTTCTGGTATTCTTCCTAAGGGTATAGATCTAGAGGAAGAAGTAGCAATAGAGCTAGGAGGTGATGGTAAAGGTTCTGAGGGAATAAGTGTGGTTCCATTATCAGGTCCTAAATACCTAGGTTGCATAGTAACAGTAAGAGAGGCTTTGGATGAATGAAGACTACTAGGAGGTTGTCCTGGAGGAGTGCTACTGGAGGTGTGCAGGGTTACAGTTGGAGGAGAAACTTGAGGATCTGGAAGTAAAGGACTAGCAATAGTAACTTGACTAGTGGGTTTGATAAGACTCCTTAGTAAGTTTTCTTGAGCCGCCTCCTGTGGAGTGACAGAAGAGGCTCTAGAACTTTTGGGCACTAACAGGGTCATATCTTGCTTAAGTTGTAGAGTCCTATCCCTAAGGTGTTCTTGTCCAGGTTCTACCTCACTGAGATGTCCTGCTGAGATGACTGGGGAAGGTGGCCAGTCTGAAGTTGTCTACCAAGGATCTCATACAGCTTCTGAATGAAACGCTCCATCTGGTCCCTATAAGTGACTGCAGCTACCTCAAAGGAATGAGAGGTGAATAACAGTCATGTTCTGGCCATTCAGGAATGGGCAATAGTCCTCCATGTCATAGACGCTATGAACAGTTCTCTTGATTAGTTTATTCAGGTCTATGTGTAACTTACCATATTCAGGCCAATGGTTGATTTCTTGAGCAGGAATAACTTGGTAGTAATGCAACATGTAGGTCTAAAGGTTACTACAGTATCTAGTAGTTTGAAGTAGTGAGAAGCCCATTGCTCACAAGAAGGTGAGGGGTAGCGATTCTCATGGCTGGAGGTATCTCCACATGATAGAATACTCTTCCTAGCTGCCTGTAGACTTTCCTAAAACTATTAGCTTGAGGGTTCTTCCTGCACCAAGAGGTCATTTGGGTACAGTCAGGCTGATAGTTGAATTCTCCTGGAGATTCTTCATTTAAAGGGTATAAGGTAGTGGAAGGAGAATAGGGTAGGTACTTCTGGATTGCTGGGTCATTAGTAAAAGACCTATCATTAGGATCCAGTAAGGCAGCTTGAGTTTCCCTATGCTTAGATATGTGGGCTTCAGAAGTCTTTCCTTTAGATCTCTTAAGCTCATGAGAGTTCATAGGCTCAGAGGGCTGAGGTTTACTAGAGGAAGGTTCCAACATCTCTATATCAGGGAGTCCAAATACAGGTATCATCCTCTGGAAGGTAGCTGAGCTAGCCTTATGACCAAAAGGTGAAGGTTCCTTATAGAAGAACTTGGCTTAGCTAGCTTGTTGCTTCCTGAATAGCTTCATATTCCAAAGGAGACAATCTTGGAGAGTGTCTGGATGATGACTTATGAGAGTGAGGTGATATCCTTCTTGAGCTACTAGGTCCTGCTTGAGGGTCTTCCAAGGCTGGCATGGAAGCATGTGGCTTGATGGGTGATTCATAGGGTTGGATAGGTTGGGGAATCACTAGCTCCTCAGGAGAGGATTGCTCAATAGAGTACCTAGTAGGTCCAAAAGGGTTGTTGGGACTATCTGTAGGTATGCTGTCTCTAGGAAGCACAGAGCTTCTAGGGGTACTATGTCTAGGCATACCTTCTCTTGAAAGTCTTGTGTCCCAAGGGGTCCTATTAGAGGATGCAGGTCTACTTGATCTTCTAGACATAAAAGAATGTTAGTAGAGTATCACATTAGAATGTATATACAAAGTATGAAAGCTTGTACAAAAGATTACAGGTAAGAATTAAAGATAACCAACACTAGGCCCTGCGGTGGTCACCAATGTTAAGAGTTGTGTAAGTACAGGAGTAAGAAAGAATTACTATATACAAAATGTATATGAGAAAACTAAGAACTAGTATTAAGAATCAGAATATATGCACAGAATATATGCACAATATAGGCTAGGTTATCAGGAATAACAACTCCTAACAAATAGTCTAGCAACTATGAAGTGCAGGTGGTTGGTTATGTATAGTACCTTAGACTAATGTTACTTAAGCCTAAGTGACTAAGGGTATGTATACTTAAGGTCTCTGGATAGTACCTTAAGTAAGAGGGTTACCTGACTAATGTACAGGATTTATAGGATTTGCCTAATAAGTATAGGACTTATATATGCTTAAGTAAGACTTAAGACTTATGGGGTTTACCTAAAATATATCTAGGATTTATGAGATATTGTAGATAAAGCTATCTACAATATAGGGGTATGGTGGATTGAAACACTATCACTCAATCACAACAATCCTTACAGTATTGTCGCACTATACTCAATGTTGAACTCAACAACTGTGACAGTCAAGGGGCACAGGGTCGCAGTAAGTACACTAATAGGTTACCCTGTGTCTGTTGGGACTGGCCTATGGTCTTAGTGCGCCGAATAACCTCCTATGCTATTTACAGTGAGTCAATCACTAAAGTAAATGCGCAGATAAGCTGTTAAAGGCTTGTGTGTATATGTCAATATATAAGAGTGGATAAATGGATGCATTAGAAGCGTCTTCACAGGGTCCTTTTATACCCTGAGAAGGCGCACAAACAAGTATATACATGATTGATACCAAGAGGGGGTACAGGAGGTACATGTGGCAACTGAAACACTTGAGGGAGCCAATACTTGGTACATAGTAAACAAACAACAGATCCTAATATTTGCCCCAAGGCAATGTTTGCCCCAAGGCATTATTTACCTGTGTGGGTCCTTAGATGTCCCAAGGCTAAGTGTTTCATCCTTGGAGTAAACAGTCCCAAAGGTAGGATACCTCTGCATTGGGTACTTACAGTAAATGGGGCATAACTCTACCAAATGTTGTCCGTTTTGGGAGTTTGACCCAGCGTTCTGGAGCGCGCAAACATGCGCACCTAAGCGCAAGCGATTCGGCAGTGTGGGATGCCCGGGTGATGGAGAAAAGGCGCATTTAGTGCGTCGGCGCTTAAGGGCTGATTAAGCGCCGGAGCACTTGCCTATGCGACAGGGGGGACCCTGAATATTTCTGTGTGTAGCCACAAGATAGAATCTTGAATAATAAATACTACAAACAAGAGAAATATTACTTGTTACTGTTTATCTACTCAGCTGAATTTATATATTTAAATGAGTGAGAAAACAGCATATATGCGAAAGACATTCGTATTAAGGGTATTCCTGAGGTTTGTAGGTTTTGTAAAGGTCACTATTGGATAGAGGGACCTTGAAAACCTTAGTTCGCATCTTTATCTCACTTATTTACTGTAAGATTACTAGTGTAATTAATAAAATAAGTACAGATTAAAGAAGAAATGTCATATCCATAACAGATCCAGGGTTTGCAAACTCTTGAAACCAATGTGTCAAGAGTGTGTGTCTAAATTTTGAATTATGTGGGCTTGTTTAGCCCTTTGGTTCCCTGCAGTTCCTAGATGCTCCAGGAGCCATGGGGGAATGGGGACTGCTTTTCCCAGTTCTAAGGCCCTAATAAGCTCTTAGAGCCATAAAAATCTCCCCAATGCAGGAGCACCTTTGACCTAGGTTATTCAAAGATATAGACAAAATAATCTGTATCAAATTGATATTTATGTTTGGCAAGTTTAAGCAGATACTTACTGATTAGGGGTATTGAAGATTCATCTTGTAAGAAACATTGCCAAGTGGGCAGTTGGCCCTTGTAGGATGGAATTTGAAATGGATAGTTTGTTTGCAACATGTCCCTTGACAAACCTGTTGGGTACTTGGTACAACACTAACTTGATCCACCATACACATCAACTTGAGTTGGCCAACCATTTGAGTTATCTTTAGGTGTAACCATGCCATGTAATTGGCAGGAAATATGTCCTTGTTGCCAAAAAGCACTTCACTACAGAACAGTAAGACAACACCTCAAGAAAACAGGCACTAGACAACCTGAAAGGGCAAGTCAGAGAAACTTGGATAATGGCAACCCATGTAACTCAAACATTGACCTTTCTACCATAATCTCACAACTGGATGAACTGGATGTTGGGGCAGACAAGGGTGCCAACAGAGGTGCCTTTTTAGGTATGTATAGCTACCAGTTATACACAAGCTCACTCAGCAACCACACAGTCTTTGCTTTTTTTTTCATGGCATTCTTCCCACATACACATAAATCTACCATATCTTTTCTTTAACTAGATTCAGTCAACCTGGCTTGGAATGACAATGTCAGATCCAGAGGAGTTTCAAACCCCCATGAGATTTTGAGTACGTCCAATTGCCATATTTTGTGGTAAAATTTCTAACCTATGGGCCATAGATAACCCTGCTCCAATTTGCCAAAACCCACCGGTTACAATTGAAGACTGGCCTGAGCCAGGGGATGAAGACCCCAACAACTCTGAAATTGACCAAGCTATTCCAGAGGACTCTCCCAACCAAGGTCCCAATTTTGTTGAACAATGCAAGCCTCAAAACCTTGACCCTGATTTTGAAGGGGAATTCACTGACCAGGAACTATGCAATCTGATGGAATTGAATGGAACTTTTGACAAAGGGGAATGAATTGATTTATGTTTGCCTAAGAGTACTTCTGCGTACTTTCCCAACTTACTTTTGTTGTGATATTAGATGATTGCTTGTTGGGTCAAAGAGATCTCAATACATTTAACTTGCTAGCAGCTTGATTGCAAACTCATTTTTCATGTAACACATACAAGGACTTACGCCAGGGAATCTGTGGAGACCTAGGAGTTCCCAGCAAGTTTATGGCTTGGCACCACCTTTGAATTTTGTCAGGACTTGAAACATGGGTGTATGTCGTACTCCACTGTAAGGTGGGTACGCGCTGGTGGGAGCGGGCGCTTGGGGCCGTACTACTACAAGCAAAGCTATAGGACTACTAACTAAGGCTATACTAAGGTTACGTAAGGTAACCGTCCTACTGACTATCTACTGGCAAGGGGGGCTTAGCCCTGGAGGTGTGGTGAGTGCGATAAGGGGGTAAGCTACTGAACTACTTAAGGGGCCGGCTACTCAGCTGGCTGGGGGTCCTCCTCAATGATATGAGACGAGGTAAAATCGACTTGGGGTTTCCAAGCGATTTCCCTGCTGTATATATAGACAAAACTACTAATTACATGTGGTCTGTGCGTGTGTGAATAGAAGCCTACATGTGAAAAGAGAAGCGTGCTGCGGACTGCGCAGAAGCGTGGATTTCTCCTAAGCGCCCTTGGCACGGCATCTCGGCGCGGCATCTCGGCTCAAATAAGCGCCAAGATCACGTGATCGAAAAACAAAAGATATTGAGTCCGTAAAAAATACTAAAAATAATAGAAAAAATAGGCGAATCCAGTGGTATAATTTAGGAGGTTGTAACATTGCCTCCCCCTTAAAGGCTCTTGGCGGCGTCACGAGCCTTTCTGAGTCTAGCTTGGTTGAAGCGCTTGATCTCTTCCTGGCTGTGTTCCAGCAGTTCTTCCGGTTCCCACGAGTTATCTTCTGGGCCGTACCCTTTCCACTTGATTAAGTAAAACCATTTGCCTCGTTGTCGTTTAGAGTCAATGATTTGCTCGACTTCGTACTCTTCTTCCCCTTCTATTGTCTCAGGAGGGGGTCTTTCAGGAAATGGTTGATTAGGGGATTCGTGTGCCTTGGTCAGTAGTCCCACGTAGAACACATCGTGAATCTTCAGGGTTTCCGGGAGCTTTAAGCGATACGCATGACTGGAGATTTTTTCTGTGACCTCGAATGGTCCTAGTCTCTTGGGGTCCAGTTTGTTGGAGTTTGTTCTGAGCTCCACATTTTTTCCATCTAACCAGACTTTGTCTCCAATTGAGTACTCTGGTATCGTACCCTTGTCCCTAACCATTTTTTCCTTACTCATTCTTAGAGCTGACTCCGCTTCTTTCCATTCTTGTGCCAGGGTATCTGCCACGTGATTGGCCTCGGGCACATTTGCTGGAACGTTAGACGGGTTCATGACAGGGTTTCGCCCGTAAACCAATTCGAAGGGAGTTTTTCCAGTAGCGGAGTGCTTTGCGTTGTTGTAGGCATACTCCACCAAGGGAAGCCAAGTGGACCAGTCAGAATGGTCGGCTGCCACGTATGATCTGAGGTAGAATTCAATGAACTGATTGACTCGCTCTGTTTGGCCATCAGACTCCGGGTGATAAGCCGATGAGAAGGACGGTTTGATTCCTAACCGTTGATAAAGGGCTCTGAGGAATTTTCCCGTGAATGTGGTTCCTTGATCTGATATGGTTTTGACGGGTAGTCCGTGAAGTTTCCAGACGTGACTAATGAACAAATCTGCCAGACCCTTGGCTGTGACCTTCTTTGAGGTTGGGATGAAGTGCCCAAATTTGGAAAAGGAGTCAATTATTACCAGGATTGCGTCGTGACCATTGGACTTGGGGAAACCCGTGATGAAGTCGTAGGAGATGGTATGGAATGGGAAAGGTGGGACTTCTAACGGTTTCAGAGCAATGGCAGGACCATGGGCGCGACGGTTGGCTTGACAGGTTGGGCAGCATTCTACCCATTCCTTGGCGGATGACTTCATTCCTGGCCACCAGTAATTGCGGCTCAGGAGTTCCAGGGTCCGTTGTTGACCCGGATGACCTGCCAGGGGGGAGTCATGGAATTCCCTGAGTAATCGTTCCTTCAAGGCCTCTGAGTCTGGGACCACAAGTTTTCCTCGGTACCATAGTAGGTCTTCCTCCCAGTCATAGTCTCGATAGGCTTTCCGGATAGAAGGAGGTGCATTGTCCGCGTCTTCTGTCAAGAACTGTATGATTGGCTCAAGGGAGGGGTCTTCCCTCAGTTTGGCGCGTACTTCAGTGACTATTTCAAGTTCTTCTTCTGACGTGTTGGCAAAGACCTCTGCTGGCAACATGACTTCCGGTTCTGGGGGCATATCAATGTAATCCGATCGTCTTGATAAGGCATCTGGTTTACCCGACTGTTTTCCTGGGCGGTAATGGATTTCGAAGTTGAAGTCGCTCAGGAAAATGCGCCAACGTGCATGCCTTCTGTTGAATGTCCGTGCCTGCATCCAGTATTCCAGGTTCCGATGGTCCGTGAACACTTGTACCGGTTTGTCTGTCGCCTCCAGGAATATTCTCCATTCCTCCAATGCCTTAATGATAGCCAGGAGTTCTTTGTTGTGGGTGTCGTAATTAGCCTCCGCTCCTGAGAATGACTTGGACATATAGGCAATGGGATGTAACCGGTTGTCTGGGCCCCGCTGACTAAGGATGGCCCCCATTGCAACCCCTGAGGCGTCCGTCTCCAGATAATAGGGGAGATCTGGGTTGGAATGGATGAGTACCGGCGACTTGGTGACTAGAACCTTCAATTCCTGAAAAGCTGCCTCCTCTTGGGTGCCCCATGACCAGGGGGTTTCCTTTCTGGTGAGGTTGTGCAGAGGGCGTGCTACTGAACTGAAGTTGGGAATGAATCGGCGGAGATAGTTGACGAAACCTAAGAACGCCTGGACCTGTTTGACTGTTTTAGGTTGAGGCCATGATGTAACTGCCTCGATTTTCTTTTGATCCATGGAGAAGCCTGATGGGGATATAACAATGCCAAGATAATCAACCGTAGTGACGTGGAAGTGGCACTTTGACAGTTTGCAAAAGAGCTGGTTCTTCATGAGTCGGGACAGAACTTCTCTGACATGGGCAGGATGGTCTTCTGGGTTCTCGGAGAAGATGAGGATGTTGTCCAGATAGATTACCACGGTTACATCTATCAGATCTCTGAATAGGTCATTCATGAAGTGCTGGAATGCCGCAGGTGCGTTTGTAAGACCAAAGGGCATGACCAAGTACTCAAACAATCCATATTTGGTGCGGAAGGCTGTTTTCCATTCGTCACCCTCCTTGATCCGGACGTTATTGTAACCCCAGCGTAGATCCAGCTTGGTGAACATCTTGGCATGCCTTAACTTGGCCATGAGGTTGTCTTGTCTGGGGAGCGGATAGACATTTTTATGCGTGACGTCATTTAGCTTTCTATAGTCAACTACCAATCTGAGAGAGCCATCCGCTTTTTTGACAAACATAACCGGGGCTCCTGCGGAGGAAGTACTGGGTTGGATCTTCCCTGTGGCTAGTTCTTCCTCTATATGTTGTTTCAGGGCCTTCGATTCTGCGTCAGTCATGCCATAAATAGGCCCAGGGGACAGTTTTGCATCTGGGACAAGGTCTATGGCGATGTCGTACTCCCTATGTGGAGGGAGTACCTTGAATTCTTCTTCGCCAAAGACCTTAGCAAACTCATGGTACTGAGGGGGGAGATCTGCTAAAGGGTCCGAGTCCGCCTCTTCTTCTGAGGCAATTTGCACTTGTTCAGGGAAAGTAACTAATCCCTGTTGCCAGTCGATGAGGGGAGCTTCTGCCGTCAACCATGTCATGCCTAAAATTGCCGGGGTGTCCCCAATGGGACAGACTAGGAAGGGAATTGTGTGTGAGTGGCCATTGGCCGAAACCGCGAGTTGAACCTGGTGCCATATGCGACCAGTCTGGGATAGGGTACCATCTAACATTCTCACAACTCGTGGATTTTCGAGTTGGGTTTTTGGGATTTTATGTTTTTCCACAATCGAGGGGGAGATGAAATTCGACGTGGCTCCTGAGTCTATAAGGGTTTTAATAGGATCTGCCGGGGAGTTCTGGACGTGTAGATTGATAAAGAGTAGGGGTTTTTTTATTCGAATCAAGACCAACTGATACAAATTCAACGCAACTATCTAGATTGTCCATTTTGAGAGTCAAGGGCTTGGCAGCAGTCCTCGACTTTAATCTTTTCCCGACTCGTCCTCAGCCACCTTGGCTACCTCCTTGATTGTGGCTTTCCAACCGTTCGGGCATTGTTTGATTCCGTGCCCCTTCTGACCACATTTGACGCATAGGCCGGATGCGCGACGACGATCCCTTTCCTCCGGGGTTACGTAGTTGGGGTCTTTGGATAGGCGGACCCTAGTGGTGGTAGTGGTGGAAGTGGTCGCGGCGACCGGGGACTTAGCGGGTGCCTTCTTGGGGCGGTTTTCCTCATTCTCGCGGCGAATGTTATCAATTTTAATAGAGGCCGCAAAAATTGCCTCGAGTTCGTCAGGAACGCTATCCTTGGTTGACAGTAGTTCCTTGACCTTCCAATGGAGACCTCGCGTGAACTGCGCGATGTAGGCCTCCTCGTTCCAGTCTAATTCCGCCATTAAATTACGGAACTCCGTGACGTATTCGGAGGTGGTTGTGGTCTGGGAGAGGGCGGCTATTTTCCTGGCCGCGGCCCGTTTGGCATCTGGGTCATCAAAAGCCTCCTTGAATTTCGCCGTTAAGGCTGGGATGGTGTTAGGAGGGTTGCCTTCTCCCTTGATGATTGTCCCTATTATAGGGAGTGCCCAGTCGGCGGCCTTGTTGGTCATGTGGTATAATATCCAGACGACCATCTGCTCCTCTTCGTCAAACTGGTCCCTGTGTAGGGCAACCCAGAGTAGCATCCTATCAAGCCATTGAGTGGCCTTTCGTCCCCTTGTATCGCCCTTATAAGGGTCTGGCAGCTCCATTTTTGGCCTTTTTACGGAGGACCCTGTGTCAAATGGTGTGAGGGAGCTGAGACTCCTAGTCGTGTTGCAAGGCTCTTTTTTGGGAGCCCGCCGGGGTTCTTCTTCTTCCTCTGAGTCAAACCCGGTGCCCCTTGATGGGCGGAAGGGTGCCTTGAGCCCAGGCCTAATCGTTCCTGGAGTGGGAGCTTCTCCCCCTGTGTGAGTGGGGGGGTGACAGGCCCAGTCAATGGGCCAGGCTTGGCTTGGGCTCCTCCTTGGTCCTTATCGCCAACAAGGTCATTGGTTTCCTTGCATAAGGCTTTGAGTTCCGCGAGCTGCTGGCCTTGGGATGAGACTTGGGCCTGCAAGGACCCGACTTGGTTGGTGAGGGAATGGATAGCCTCGAGGAGAGCGGCAAGGGTCGGCTCCGGTTCCATTCTGGGCAGGTTTCGCGAAGCGGGAGATGTGCTGCAAGAGGGTGGTTGGGAATGGGCTGGAATGGAAGGGCGAGAGGAGCGGCTGGAAGGGCGAGAGTAGGGGTGTGGGACGCCAGAGCGTGTGGATGGAATGGTGGAAACGGCGTGGGGAATAGGTGCCTATATCAGGACTTATGGGCGGTTTTTATGTAGTGTATTAGGCGCTAAACCTTTGCGTCAAGCACCTAGCGTTGGATAGTCCCTACAGCAAATCAGCAGATCTGGCGATCGTGATATGAGCGGGTTTTCTACAAGCAGGTGTTTCAGCTGGCTAAGGTCGCTAACTACGGTGTTCCGGCAAAACACGTGGTATGCGGGGGATTAGGACTCGTCTGCCTTGTAGCAATTTGGTACTACGTGGGGGTGGGGGATTTTTGATTATTCTATCCCGCAAGGTGGCCCCGATCACGTGATTTCCCTCGTGCTAGTACAGGGAGCCTTCTCCTTGTCAAACAAGCCTACAGAAAGTTGATTTTACAATGTCGTACTCCACTGTAAGGTGGGTACGCGCTGGTGGGAGCGGGCGCTTGGGGCCGTACTACTACAAGCAAAGCTATAGGACTACTAACTAAGGCTATACTAAGGTTACGTAAGGTAACTGTCCTACTGACTATCTACTGGCGAGGGGGGCTTAGCCCTGGAGGTGTGGTGAGTGCGATAAGGGGGTAAGCTACTGAACTACTTAAGGGGCCGGCTACTCAGCTGGCTGGGGGTCCTCCTCAATGATATGAGACGAGGTAAAATCAACTTGGGGTTTCCAAGCGATTTCCCTGCTGTATATATAGACAAAACTACTAATTACATGTGGTCTGTGCGTGTGTGAATAGAAGCCTACATGTGAAAAGAGAAGCGTGCTGCGGACTGCGCAGAAGCGTGGATTTCTCCTAAGCGCCCTTGGCACGGCATCTCGGCGCGGCATCTCGGCTCAAATAAGCGCCGAGATCACGTGATCGAAAAACAAAAGATATTGAGTCCGTAAAAAATACTAAAAATAATAGAAAAAATAGGCGAATCCAGTGGTATAATTTAGGAGGTTGTAACAGTGTACAATTGCTGCATAAACTCATGCTGCTGTTTCCTAGGGAAACACAAGGACCTAACTTCATGCCCATATTGCAAGGAACCTTGCCTCAATTCAAGTGGCAAGCCTTGTTGTGTTTTCCACTACACCCCTCTCATTCTGCAACTACAGGGGCTATTCCAAAATGTGGATATGGTCAAGAAGCTCCAGTACTGTGTGGAGGTTGAAAAGGAGCATGAACCTGGTATAATTCAGGATGTTTTTAATGGCGCTCATTATTGCTCCCTATGCACAAAACAAGTTGCTCCCAACAACCCATACCATTTTTTTGATAACCCTGAGGACATTGCATTAAGCCTATCAACCAATGGGTTCACACTCTTCAAGCAACAAAGACAGGGGCTCTCAACTGCGTGGCCAATCATTCTGATTAACAATAATCTCAGCCCAAAAATTTGCACTTGCCTGGATAATGTAATTTGCGCTGGTGTAATTCCTGGACCATGGCAGTGCAAGGATCTCAATTTGTTCCTTGTCCCACTCTTGGATGAATTGCTTGAACTTGAACAAGGCATAGAGCACACTGGGCTCTCACCTGCAGGAGAGCTATATATTTTCCTTGCAAGCTTTTTTTATCCATATTTTTGGCAATATTCCAGCAGTCAGCAAACTATTACTCTTGAAAGGACACAATGCATTTTCCCCATGCTGTACTTGTTAAATCAAGGGATGCCTCTTTTCTTACCCCAGAGTTTCTGTTCATTATCTCCCTCTCACCCACCCAGGTCTTGAAGCCAAGTGGGATTGCAAAAACCTACCAATGCACTTGCATAAAGGATTTCTGGCCCATTATGGTGAACCTGACGCTGCCCATACACAGACAGCACATAACAACCTTGCCCAGCATTATGGAGTTAACAGTCAGCCTATATTCTTGTTCCTCAAGTCCTTTGATCTTGCCTCCTGTGCTCCTTACAACATCATGCATTTACTTTTCAAAAATATGGTTCCAAATATGCTCCTGCACTGGACTGGGAAGTTCAAAGGTTTGGATCAAGGTACCAGGAACTACAAGCTCCTCCCAGCAATTTTTGCGGTTATTGGATTGGAAACCGCTAGCTGTATTCAATATATGCCATACAGCTATGTTGGCACACTTCCCAACATTGCTCAAGACGGACACTTGTACAAAGCTGAGGCATATTTGTTCTGGATTCAGTATATTGCACCAATTGTGCTCAAGGATTGGTTGCCTGTCTGGTATTACAAGTAACAATACATTGGCCTTTGGCAGTTCTGAACTCAAGATGCAGAATGCTGACACCCCTGTTTATATAGGCATATGCTCCTCCTGCATGAGATTGTCACAATGTGCCTCAAGTTCAAGCTCACTTCTGATGATGTTGAACATTTGGATAAAATGGTTAAACTCTGGGTGACCCAATACAAGAAGTATGTATTACATCCTCACAATTCTGAACTTATATGTATACATTTACGTTACAGGTATTACTATCAATACTTGGCTGATTGTCTGCCTGTCTGCCCCTTAACCATCCATGCAATCCTTCATATCCCATCCTACATTTGGCAAACTGGCCCTCTCTGGGCATCCTGGGTGTTTGTAATGGAACAATTTTGTGGCTACCTTTTACCTGCTGTAAAGAATTGAGTTCAACTGTACAAAAATATCAACAACTATATTCAGCGCTGTATGCAAATGCAAATAGTTTCAATGATTCACAACCTTCCCACGCTTACGCACACTTCCGTTCCCAAGCGTTGGGCTGACAATAGGACAGAGATATCCTCAAAAGATACAATCTATCCTGAATGTATGTTTAACCCAGGCACAATGCTCCCCAGACTCATACTAACACCAATTCTTAGTTCCATCACTTATTCTTGGAATGCCAGTCATTAAGAAGGTAGCCATGACCAAGTCATTATACAACCAACTCACCAAGTACTTTGGTATTGTTTATTGGTCTAATAACGCACAGTATCTTTGGTCTTGCATTGACTGTAACTCACTGGTTTGGTATGGATGGTTTTGCATGTTGGGCAATGGTGATTGAATTTGTATGGCCAAATTGATAGATGGTGATCCAGGGGCATGCAACAATTCATTTGTGCAGGTAAGGCAACTATATATTCTGGCTTCACTGTAAAGATCTTGTTTCATTCCTTCCCCTTTGAATTAGTACACATTACTACCCAATGCAAATTCCGCTTTCTGGAACCAGCACAATCAACCAGTCCGTGAAAATCAGTATGGTTGGCTCCTTGATATTTACTATGTTGTGTATACAGAGGGGTGAGTACTGCTGGCTTGATTGTGCTTCAGCAACTGACTGCTATTTAGCAATGGCACTTGCAAGCCTTATTTATTGGCATTCATTCAGCCATGCAATACCCATGGAATGGATGCAACACACCCTGATACTCCCATGGTAACTTATGAACACATGCTAACCCCCCTATGGTACATCTTGAGACAGTTGAAGCCATGATTGGGCAAGTACAATGCAGGAATAGCTGGGCAATAGTTGATTGGAATCAAAGTGGAATCTGCACTCAATTTCTAGATGACAACAATGATTGTGCATAGCTTTCACTTGCGTTTCCACCTATCCTAGTTGGCTGTTTTTGTTAATTTCATTTTCTTATGTATTTACATCATGGTATGATTTTGTGTGATTTGTTTGCTACTCTATAAGAAAGGCGCCCAGACACTGAACTTGGGATCTGGCAGCGTCAAAGGCGTTTTGATCAGGTCAAGAACGCACCCAAGACGCTCTTGAGTGCTGACGCCAATCACAACAGCACTTTGGAGAGCCCTCAAGCGTCTTCTCAGCTGGTGGTCAGCGCTCAAGGGTCCTCAGCGCCTATGTCCAGTGCCCATACTTTCCACAGTGTTTTACAGCAGACTGGTTGTTGCAGTATATACAAATCTTGCAATAACCTTGATTTTCAGCTATTTGTTTTGCTTTCATGAATGCTAGCAATATGCCCAGCATTTCTGCATTGTAGATGTTTGCTTGCAGTCCAATACCAACCAACAACAACAGAGTCCTTTTTTCAGCATGTATAATGTAGCCAACGCCAACTTTCCAAATGCCATTGGACACTGCCGCATGCCCATCTGAGTAGCCAAGAATGCTGGCATGGCATTCTTTGAGTATGCTGATTTTGGATAGGATTTTGTTGCAGTATATGTTGCATTTGAGGCCATTGGTGGTATCCTTGATTTTGATTTGATCTGGGAACAGTATGGATGGGTTTGACAGGTGATTGAGGTATGGGGAGACAAACTCTATCTGTGGGTTGCTATGTGATGCAATGAAATGGATGGGTGACTGTAGGCTTTTGGAGTTGTTGCATCTGTTGCTATTAAGGGTGTGTGTATGCGTGTCCCATGATGTAGGGAGCCATTTAGCAACCTCAGACAGTTTGGGGATGGTTCTTAGTTTAGCCAAGTAATTCATGACAAGCTTTTTGCATGTGATGTGCAAAGGTGGGATAGAAGCTAGGTGTTCAAGACAGGAGATAGGTGTGGTCTTGAAGGCTCCAAGGAGCCATCTCAATCCTTGGTTCTGGACCTTCCTAAGTGGTTCAAGCAATGACTTCTGCCTGCGCCCCAGAAACCACAGAGGGGATCCATTTGTGAGGATTGGGATGACACGGGTAAGGTATAGGATGCGCGCATGCTTGATGGTCAGACCATGCTGTGTGTTGGCTAGCATGTTTAAACCAGCTATGACTGCCTTGGCTTTGTTGGCAGAGTTGGAAATATGCTCTTTGAATGAGAGCTTTCACATGTTTGTAACATGATGTTTTTAACACAGGTTGTTAACAAATGGAAATAAAAATGTAATATATTGTTATATCTCTGTATAGATCTAATATGAGTCAAGGTCCACACTGCTGGTGTCCTTCTTAGCCAAAGCCTTTGAGCTTTTAGACATGGGTGGCTCTGACTTCTTCAGAACAACAGAGTCTGTTGCTTGAGATGTTGGAATATCTGCCAGTAGATCCAGGAGTGCTGGATTTGTAGTATTGATACTGTATAAATCTGTATCATTGCCTAGCAAGTTCATAACCCCCAGTTCAATTGCATCTGGAATGTCTTTGTACTCCTCATCCAAAGCGTAGTTGGCATCAGAGTTGTTCTCCACCCCCAGAGTTGGTAGATATCTGTAGTTTTGGCTTCAGCATTGTCAATTGACCACCCCTTGATAAGATGGGTTTCAGCATTAGGGGCCAGGGAAACAGCTGCGCTGGGCGGATTCTGTTCAAGGACAGACTTGCTTAAATCACAGTACCGTAAAACAGGCTTGTGAACCTGTAATACATGATGATTTTAGCTCTGTAGAGCGCTTACGGACATATAGAACACTTACCTTTTTGTCAAGTTGACGCTTCCAAATCAAATGTTGACAAATCTGAGTCATATGAGCTAGGTTTGAAACCTTTTGAAGGGAGCGCTCTTTGGTGTTGATGGCCATAAAGCAGGAAACTGATTGCTCCTCACCCATGGAATTAGGGATAAGCAAGAACAGTTTCCTAGCTAAATACTGAAAATATTTGTAGTTAAGTAAAGACTGATATTGATTGCATCCAAAAGGCATCATATAGGCTACTTACTGCAAGAAAGCAAGTGTTGGGATCCCTCAATAATTTCCCCCAAAATTTATATGGGCTGAAATTGACTGCAATTGGCAAGGGAAGGGTGAAAGGGTATTCACCATGTGCATATGCAGCTAACTGTGATTTGAACACATTGATTGTAGAATGAACCCCTTTGCTAGTGCTTGGGAAGTTTCTTGCAGCTGGTATTGTCCCAGCATTCAGCTCAACACAAAGCAACTTCTTCAAGTATAATGCAACCTTAATAAACAACAGGAAAGCTTTAGTGAGATCATCAGCACTGCCAGGGGCTGATCTCTGGCTGGTCAGAGTATCAAGTTCCAGTGGAAAGTGGATTGAGATTATTGCGCCAAAGGATATCAGTGTCTCAATAGTCTATTTGTAAATATATCAAATTTGGTAATCCTCTGGCCAACGTATAGAATGAATTAACATACTTGGGTGAAGGAAGAATCTGGCAAGATAGACTTCATTCCCAGCTGCAAGGACCATATCATAGTAATGGGACTTGGAGATGGAACAAATGCTGTCAATAACATCAACAGGAAGTGCAAGTTCTGATTTGTTATTTTTGAATAGTTTTCAAAGCAATGCCACAATGCTCAAGTTGAACAGAAAGACATTGCTTGCAGTTGAGTGTCCAGACTCTAAGCACTTGGTAGCCTTTGCAAATGGTACAGTAACTTTCTTGAGTTGGCCCAACTGTTGTTTAAAACAATCATACTGTTGAAAGACACACAAAGTTGTCAATGCAGAGGGGCCAAAATGTATTCAAAGTCAGACAAAAATTTTAAGTACATGGGGAGAAGTCTTTGGAAGATCTCTTCCAGTCCTGTACAGTACATGCAGAATAGATGCCAAATACACAATATTCCAATACTCCCACTTGGGTAGAGGCGCAAACACATGGAGAGAGAAAGAAAAATCAACAGAAAAACAATGGGTAGCTCCCACTGAAGCTGGAAAGAAAATGGTCATGAAAAACATAAGAAAGAAAGAACTTGCAGCTCCCACTGAACCCAAGACCAAACACAAAGTCAAGGACACACAGTTGCTTGCGTAAGATTGCACAGGGACACATAGTCAACCCAAAAACACATGAGGGGACACACAGTTGACCCAAAAACACACAAGCAGTAGGGAGCACACAGCAGCATCCTACGCCCACACCAAAATAATCCCAATAAAGAGCTTAACAAGGGGGCACTCAGCCGTGTCTTGTTGTTGCTTGATATATTCATAGAGCATAAATCATTGCCAGTAACTCCTTTGAACAGCTTGATCCGTATGATCTTGAGCTACATTGGCGTTCTTGGTCTTCTTTGGCTCCTTCAAGGGCAATTCCAATCTCAATACTGGTGCTGGCGCGTTGCAATTTGCAGCAATGTGCCCATGTTTGCGGCAACAATAGCATTCACAACAATTGACAAACAGGGCCTGGTTTTTATTCTTCTGGCCTGTTGTGCTTTGTGCAGTAAATGCAGCTATCCTTCCGCCATTCTTCTTGTGTTCTCTTTGCACTAGATCTTCACACAAAACTGTTGCCACATCCTTCACTGTTAGAATTCTGGGTCAAATCATTAACAAGGACGCAACATGATTCCACGTGGATGGTAGGTTCATGATTAGTATGTCTGCTTCTTCCTTGTCTGATATGTTGACTCCCAATGCTTGTAAACGTGCTGCAAGATCACTGATTTGAGCTACATAATCTTGAACATCATTGTCAACTAGCAATACCATATTCATTTTCTGTTGTAGTGCAATTCAATTTGCCCTTGAACTTCTTGCATATATTTCCTTGAGTGTGGCCCACGCTTGATGCGCTGTCTTGCAGTCCTGTACATGTACCATTTCCAATTGACCAACCAATAGACCAATCATAGTATATGCGTCCTAATCAAGCTTTTCCCAGTCTCCCCTGCCATCTTTAGGCGGCTTCTGTACTCTTGTCAGCACGTCCCAAGCGCTGGCGCGCATTGCTATCATTTTGATGTTGAAGGCCCAGTCATGATAGTTATTGCCATTGAGCTTTGGCATAGCAGCAATGAGTGAATTGATAGAAGTTGTCATTGGGACTCATAACCTGTTGAAAGACACACAAAGTTGTCAATGCAGAGGGGCCAAAATGTATTCAAAGTCAGACAAAAATTTTAAGTACACAGGGAGAAGTCTTTGGAAGATCTCTTCTGGTCCTGTACAGTACATGCAGAATAGATGCCAAATAACAATATTCCAACACATACTGTTCCAGATTTCTAACAAATCCAAGCTTATGGTTCTACAATTTGATAGGAGTCAGAGAACAGACACACCAACAGAATATACTTAGACTTGCATACCTTCATCTTTTTAGGGTCTAAAACCCTGTTGACCACATACTCAATAGCAGGTAAGCACCGCCTAATGCTTGCAGCACAGTAATGCCAGCCTGCAAATCAAGTTTTCCCTGGCTTTTCTGTCCCCCAAGTGATCTTCTGTTGAACACAATAGTTGTTGAAATGTGTGGCTGCAAAAGTTGATTTACTGAGATATGAGCAAACCACATGGAGCTGGATCTTTAACTAATAGAAGGTTACATTAAGCCATAGAAATGGTGGAGAAGAATCACTTACCTCTTTAAAGTACTCTAATTGACAGATATTGTTGATTGCATTATGAAGTTGATGGCATGGGTCTGGAAGGATAATGATACAGGGGTATATCTGGTTAATGAGTTCCCAAGCCAATTGTGTGTTCCCAGTGCTATTGCAACTAATTCCAGAAAACATGGGAGCACCAATCTCTTCAATGACCTTGGAGTCCAGTTAGCTTAGTGAAGTTGGTTAAATGAGCACATATACACTTGCACCCAAAAAGATTGAGCCACATGAGCTCAAATCAATGACGCTCACACGTCACCCACACAATTGAGAATTCATTTACAATGTAATAGTAAATTACATAGATACAGTAGTATAGAACATATATACAAAGTTTTAGATTGAAACTAAGGCTCCCTGTGGAGATACATGTGAGCAAAATTTTTGGGCTGGCTCATTCTTTTTGATCACTTTATATAAGCTACTTGGTCCTCCCTTGTTGAGTGCCATTTACCACCCCTTTTTACGCTCAAACACCTGCCAAAAGTGCGCAAATGGCTTGAAACACTAGTCCCAAGACTAAGACTCAGATAATTGCGCTGAAAAAGCTCAAATACTCAGATTGGGCTATTGTTCAGCTTTTGCAACCTCTGACCAAGGTCTCTCACACTACTGTTGGTTGTATCTGGGCCAAGTATGGACTTACTGACTGCCCACTTGATTGACACAATCCCATTCCTGGGCGCCCACAAAAATTAACCCCCAGCAATGTCAGATTTGCTGCTTTGGCCCTAGCTTGGAGTAGAGTACCAACAGCAGCAAATATTAGATGGCAGTACTTCCCTGCTGTTGGGTCCTCTACCCTCTGCCACTACCTCCAAGAGCTGGGTTTACAGCCATACAAATGCTGCCAAGTACCCCTGCTCACTTATTGGCATAGAAAAGCCTGTTGCGTGTGGGCCCACAGTTGATTATTCTGGCCACAATCACGCTGGGACAACATTGTCTTCTTGGACAAAGTCCAAATCAAGTTATTTGGGGCTGACAGTGGCCAATATTACTGGAGGCAACCTAGTGAGTCCCTGTATAATCCCTGATACACCAAAAAGACAATATCTCATGGTGGCAGGGGTATCTTCATTTGGGGGTGCATTACCCAAGAGGGAGTTGGGTGATTGTACCTTATACAATGCAAGCTGAACACCCCAGGATACATTGAAATCCTTGGGGATGCCTTCTTTGGAACCCTTGCAAACTATAAAATCACCCCATTTGACATTATATTCCAGCACAACCAAGATCCAAAGCATACAGCCAGGCTGACACAATGTTGGCTCACCAGTTGGGGCATAAGCATCCTCCCATGGCCATCAAAAAGCCTGGATTTGAATATAATTGAGAACATCTGGTTGCATCTGAAGGAGTGCATGAGTACTCACCAACCTCCCACTTCAAATAAGGAAGATTTATGGAAAATAGTGAAGGACAAATGGAAACAAATTTCCCCAATATATATTGGCAATTTGTATGATTCATTACCACATCAAGTACAAGCTGTGTATTTAGCTAAAGGTGGAAACACCAAATGCTAAGATTTGTATCCAAATTATTCAGTTTTGCATGTCATTTTGGGTGCATGCATGCAGTTGCAGGTGCAATATGAAAATGCTCAAAAAGAATGAGCCAGCCCAAAAATTTTGCTCATGCGTATCTCCACAAGGAAACTTAGTTTCAATCTAAAACTTTGTATATATGTTCTATACTACTGTATCTACATAATTTACTATTACATTGTAAACAAATTCTCAATTGTGCAGGTGATGTGTGAGCATCATTGATTTGAGCTCACATGGCTCAATCTTTTTGGGCACAAGTGTATCTAACCTTCTTCAGCTCTTCACATAATACTGCCCAGTACAAGATATGCCAGACGCTTCAACTGCCTTCATCAAGTGGGCTTCCCAAGTATCTGGTGTTGTAATATGAATGGTGGTGAAGCTTTGTGGACAAATTGCTGTCCCCCTGTCAAAAGATATTGTGAGGTCCTTGTATAGTTGTAGTTCTTTGACTGTGCTGCAACAAATCCTAGCTGATTCCATTGGAAGTTGACACTGAGCAAGGTAGGAGCCAGACTTAGGTGTAGTATAGGAGTCAGCTGTTTGAATCATTTTGCCAAACTCAGGGAGATTAACTTTGCTAGGGAGAATCTGTGCTGTGCAGACATAGTTAACATCTGATAGGTCAAAGCAAAGTTGCTTGGCTTGTTGGCCCGCAGCAGGAGCAGCAGAAAATACTGAGGGCTGAGAGGTTGATTTAGTCAAAGCTGATGTACCAGAAGCTTTAGACAATGTAGAATTGGCTAATTAAGTTACCTGGGAGTCAAGTTCTGCAACTTTGGATCCAAGTGCAATTTTACTAGCCACCATAGAAATCTCAGTGAGCATATTAGGGTCAATAAAACAAAATTCTTCAATTGCATGAGCAAATTGGCACTGAGGCTGACAATTGGTCCAGGACTTTTGGCAACCAGCTGCAGAACATTGAAATTGGATTTTGTTTGTTGTCTTGCTTTTACACTTGATAACTAACTTGTCAACTTTGGAATAGCCATGTTGTCCTGTTGTGTACAGGGTTGCTTCCTCTGGTACATCCTCTAGGTCATCAATTCCATGTCTCCAGTTACACTAGTTATTGTGGGTTAGCTATCTACAGTCAAAAAAGAAATTGCATATACCCACCCCTTGTGCTGTTTTAGCCATTTCTGTAGCACACTTGTTTGCTTTTTTGGTTGCTTCAAGTGTAAGTCACTTTTGGTCTGCTACCTTACTGGCCTCAAGTTCCAGGTACTTGTTGGTTTGTTTCTGTACCACTGACAACTTGGAAGTTTGCTTAAGCTTGTATATAAAGTATTTAAGTCAGTGTTGTTGATACCAGTAGCTCTAACCCTCCCTTACCTGGATAGAAGTTGGATTGCCCTTTGAGACTTCTTCTGCAGCAGTAGTCAGGTCTTCAAGCCACTTGGCCAGCACAGGCTTCTCTTTATAGTTGCGTAGTAGATATTTGGACAGTAGGTCAGTAAGCAATTCAATTCCTGGGCCCTGTTCCTTGAATACAAGAGGTGATGTTGCTTGTAGCCCAAATATATTCTCCAGCTCAGCACTTAGCATGCCACATTCTGAGCCAAACCTGTCAAGAAGCTTGAGATTGGGGCACCAGCCTTGAAAGTTATACAATGAGCTTCTGGCTGGCAAGTTGGGTGGAAGCAGGTGAAGCGCTGCACAAAGCCAACTTATGTGGGCAGTATAGAGCAGATTAGAAGTCATTAAAGAGGATACAAAAGATAGTGAACTTTATGCACTCTATCCAGTGTATTTATAGCCCTGTTCTTGTTTACTGTCCTTTGAAGCAAGTAATATTGTGTTGTACACCACTGTAATGTGGGTACTTGCTAGTGGAATGGGCGCTTACAGCTGTACTACTACAGATATTGCTTATGTAATCTAATCTAAAGGCTATGCTACTAGCGCTTAAGGCGCTCTACTGCTAACTTCTATCAGCAAGGGGGGGCCTTAGGCCTGGGAGGTGTGGTGAGTAAGGTAAAGGAGTTTAGCTTCTGAGAACTACTGGGGGCTGGCTACTCAGCTGGCTGACTAATCCTCCTCAATGAGTATGAGACAAGGTAAAATTGACTTGGGGTTTCCAAGCAATTTCCCTGCTGTATATATAGAAGTATGTGCACTATCTACATGGTCTGTGCACATGTGAAAAGAAGTACATGTGTGAAATGAGAAGCATGCTGCAGGCTGCGCAGAAGCGTGGATTTTCCCTAAGCGCCCTTGGCACGGCATCTTGGCGCGGCATCTCGGCATAATAAGCGCCAAGATCATGTGATTAAAAAAGTAAAGATATTGAGTCCGTAAAAAATAGTAAAAATATTAGAAAAATCAGGCAAATCCAATGGTATAGTTAAGGAGGTTATGACATATTGGTACTACAGCTGTGTTTCTAACTCAAGTTCTATCTACAATGGTTTGAGCTGGTGTTAATGATAGGACAAGTTGATAATATGTTGTGCTGGATTAACAGCCAATCCCCAAGCTGCAAGGAAGTCAGAAAGTACTAGCTGTGCCAGTCAGCAAGTTCCAGTAAAACATGTTTGGTTCAAGTAGATTGAGCTCTTTCCAGGGTCAGTCTTACCCCAAACTCTGTAGTATCCCCCTCAGAATAGCTCTCAGTAAGTGGAAATTGCTGTGTGTACTTTCCTTCAGCTATGGTTGCTTTGTTCAGGGCTAATCATCATGCCTGGATGGTTTTTGTTGTTGGCATTGTGTCATTATTACTTTAAACATTGGTTATGGTGCAATCTCAAATTATGCCTGCCATATACTTGGTTCAACCCAGGAATCTGGGCTGAATTTGCTTCTCAATCATTGAAATTCAGTAGTTTGGGGCAAGTTGAGGACAAGTTGAGATTAAATTGCCAATTTATCTATTTATCTACTTGAAATTGTTTTTAACACACTCTGTTTTGTCTGTCTGGCCTGGTTGTGTTATCAATATGTTTGTAACACATTGTTACAAACATATGTTACAAACATAACAGTTTCTAACTACACCCTAGTCTGCAAGTGGAGACCTGACCAGAAACCATAAATTACACTGTATATTGGAGGGTCATAAACCCACAGTTTGGCGCTTGTTTATATAAGAGCAGCATTATACAAACCTATCAAGACCAAACTGGTCTTTGACCTCTCATGCAGATGCTCCACTGTACTGTTCTATGAACTCCATGATCGTACCTGCACACATTGGCCAATGATGTCTGTTGCTGCCAATAGAATAATGACTCATGTGGAGCAGTTGAATTCTGAACCAGTCAGTGGAACGCTATCCACTCAGGCACCATCAGTTCATACTAGTTGACAATATACTGAGCAGTAGGTATCCATCAAATTTTGCTGTGTGTTCCAACATATATCCCCCCATATATGTCTTTGCACAGCTTTTGCTATAATGTTACACCCTCTTAACATATACCATTGGAATTGCCTGATTTTTCTATTATTTTTGTATTTTTTACAAAGTCTATATCTTTTGTTTTCCAATCACGTGATCTTGGCGCTTATTATGCCAAGATGCCGCGCCAAGATGCTGTGCCAAGGGCGCTTAGGAGAAATCCATGCTTCTGCGCAAGCGTGCAGCACTCTTCTTATTTCCCATGTAGTCTTCTTTTCACACACGCACAGACCACATGTATTTACCTTCTTGTCTATATATACAGCAGGGAAATTGCTTGGAGACCCCAAGTTGATTTTACCTTGTCTCATATTCATTGAGGAGGCAGTAGTAGCCAGCTAAGTAGCTGGCCCCCCAGCAGTATCACAGACTTAGCCCTTACCTTCACTCACCACACCTCCTAGGCCTCAGGCCCCTTTGTTGATGTAGATACATCAGTAGATGCCACCTTAAGCAGTCAGACAGTAGTTAGCCTTACATAGTTAGATTGTAGTGTAGTAGTATGGCCTTAAGTGCCTGCCCACCAGCATGTACCCCACCTTACAGTGGAGTACAACATATAACCATACATGGTGTGTATCAATGTATATCACACACATGGGAACTGGGCAAAATTATACTGCAAATGTTACATTGAATATCTATTTTGTATAATTATGAAAGTATTGTGCAAATGATAATATTGACAGTTTGAAATGTATGTGTTTCTTGTATATGTATACAAAACATAACCAATAGATCCCAATAGTGGGCCAGGCCCCCTCCTATTTGAATGATTGATTCAATTAGATGTATCTAGCAAGAGGTTTAACAACCTGGGGTGTTAATTAGTATATGCTTGACATAACAACAAAACGTCACTTACAAGGGGTCAGATTATGGGGGAGTAAATTGCGCCTGTGGGGAGGTCTACAATGGTTGGAGTTTTGTCAGATAGAACTTCAAGCAATAAATGTTACAGGAAACAAACCTGTATGTCCAGGTGCACTTTATCTACCTTGTCTAACCAGCCCTTTTAATGAAAGCTTGGTACATTGAGTAGAAGGTAAACAAGTGTGTTGCTACATGCTAAAGTAAGACAAGCAAAGTGGAATTTAAAAAATTTAAAGGGAATGTTGTACACCACTGTAATGTGGGTACACGCTAGTGGAGGCGGGCACTTGAGGCCGTACTACTACAAGCTTATGTAATCTAACTAACTAACTAAGGCTATCCTAATACCGCTTAAGGCAGTCTGCTGCTTCTATACTACTGCGTGGGGGCCTTAGGCCTGGGAGGTGTGGTAGGTGAATATGAGGGGTAAGCGACTGATGTTACTAGGGGCCGGCTACTTAGCTGGCTGGCTACCTTCTCTAATGAGTAAGAGACAAGGTAAAATTGACTTGGTGTTCCCAGTCAATTTCCCTGCTGTATATATAGACAAAACGCACTATCTACATGGTCTGTGCGTGTGAGAGAAAGAAGTACAAAAGACAAATGAGAAGCATGCTGCGGGCTGCGCAGAAGCGTGGATTACTTCTAAGCGCCCTTGGCACGGCATCTCGGCGCGGCATCTCGGCATAATAAGCGCCGAGATCACGTGATCGAAAAAGTAAAGATAAAGAGTCCGTAAAAAATACTAAAAATAATAGAAAAAATAGGCGAATCCAATGGTATAATTCTTGAGGGTGTAACAGGGAAACATTAGACAACTGGTGCTCAACCTCCCAGAGCTTGGGAATAATACCAGTGTTTTGCCAGCAATTCTGGATGCTTGATGCAGAGACTTTGTTCCATGCTTGCTGTAACAAATGCATTGAATCCAACTGACACAGGACTTCACCCTCTTTTTGACAAAGGGTGTGTGGTGGGCACAGGACTTGGACAGCACATGTCCAGCCTTTGTCAAGGCTTGAACTGGACTTTTTTGTTGTGTCTGGTACAGTAATAGACCAGACTGTCCAGCATTTGTTGATTATTGGGATACAAATGCTGGCCCACCACTTGACAATATCTCTGCTATGTCTGGGACCAATGTATATGTACACTTTGGGCCCTTTGTTTCTTTAAGATAAATTGAATATATTTATTTGATTACATACATAATGGTTTCATTATTACATTTCAATCCATTACTGTCCAACACCTGAATAGGATGCACCCACCCTCCCCCAGAAGGGGGGACAGGGGGGGTGTTTTTTGGTATGCTGGTCAGTGCATCAGAAGCTGCAAATGTCAAGGTACTCACCCAAACACCTCCTACCATCAACCTTGACATCCCTCAGTACAATTGCTGCATTGCAATGACTGAAAGGTCATTTACATCCAAAGACCCTGTGCTACCACCTAGCACACCTTGAATGTTGCTGTCTAGGTTGCTGTTGGTTTTGCAAGTGCATCTGCACAACCCTGGGCATGCAGGCACTAACCAAGAATTAGGTTCAGCACTGGCATTAGGGAAATGTGAGTACAAATATATGTGCATAAATTGAGGCTTACTTGGTCTCAAGATGTCCCCCCTTCCATTTGTCATAACCCATATCTGGAAAGGTTATTACCATATATATCCACTGTCAAAGATATATATAGTATATGTGACGCACAGTGATACATGAATAATATATGTTGCTGGGGGATGTTGCACTCCCCTTGCCCCCCTTGCTGCAGGCCAACATTAAGGCCCATGGGTGAGGTCTGAATAATATATTATTATAGAAGAGATTATGTCACCCCCCCACCTCACATCCATAGTAGTTTAGTATAGCATTTGATAAAGGACTGGAGGGGGGAGGTCACATGACCTGGACTTAGAGAATATCACTAAGTCCAGCCATGTTAACCATCAGTCTCTTATATGTGGGAACTTGGAGGTTCTGAGTGTGTAAGTGCAAGTATATGCGTGCTTGTGGTCATGCTGGTGTGGAACATGAGTGTGTTAGAGGCTTGACTAGGTCAGGACTCATAGAAAATAATGGAGTGGGTCATGACAAATCTTGTATAATAAATACTACAAACAAGGAAAATATTGGTAGTTACTATTTATCTACTCAGCAGAATTTACATATATTTAAATGAGTGAGAAAACAGCATATATGCAAAGAATATTGCATATTGAGGGTATTCCTGAAGCCTTTAAGTTTTTGTTACAACCTCCTAACATATACCATTAGAATCAGACAAATTTTCTGATATTTGTACAATTTTTTTGGACTCATTATCTTTTGTTTTTTGATCACATGACCTCAATGCTTATTTTGCCAAGATCCCACACCAAGATGCCATGCCAAGGGTGCTTAGGAGAAATCCACACTTCTGCACAGCCTGCAGCATGCTTCTCTTTTCACATGTAGTCTTCTATTCACACATGCACAGACCACATGTACTTAGAAGCTTGGTCTATATACAGCAGGAAATTTGCTTGGAGACCCCAAGTCAATTTTACCTTGTCTCTAAGCACAGACAGGTCCAGTAGTCCAGCTAAGTAGCTGGAACCTTCAGAAGCAACACACTCACCCCTGCCTCAGACAGACCTACCACACCTCTAGGCCTAAGGCCCCCTTGTTGTTGTAGTTAGATTAGTAGTTGCCATCTTAAGCAGTTATCCCAGTAGTTAGCCTAGATAGTTAGCTTAGTCAGCATTCACCTTGTATTAGTTACAGCCCCAAGCACCTGCCACTAGTGTGTACCCACCTTACAGTGGTGTACAACAGTTTTTTAAAGGTTGCAATTGGATGGAGGGACCTTGAAAACCTTAGTTTGCATCTTCATCTCATTTTATTTACTGTATTATTACTTGTGTAAATAATAAAATAAGTACAGATTATTGAAGAAATGTCATATCCATAACACCAACCTCCTTGGCATCCCACACAATGTCTAGGACAGATGCCATCAGATGCCCCCCCAGATGTATCAAATTGCATGTCTTAATACATCTGGACGTCATGTGCCATCTTGCATATATCTTGAACACTCACAGATGAACCTTAATTGTAATATAGTGGGTGTCATAAACAGAGGAAAATAGAACTAGCCAGAATTGAACCAGCTTGACCACTAAGCCATAGAGCCCTATTACCTCTGCTGACAACCCATGATTACACCTGCTACCCCCCAAATTTGGGCTTGGGCCAGCATGCAACCGCTTGTACTGGTCATGTGACCATGTCCAGGACAGTGGGCCACGTAAATGGAATAAAATATTATATGCTCCTAAGCTTGCCAGCTACTGCCACCAGACCTTGAGATGCTTGTTGCATGGCTGATTCATGAATACCTTCAACCTGAGAAATGGTATGAATCTATTGCTCCCAGTCTACCTCCTATTGACCCTCTGCATTAGCCTGCCAATTGTGCTGAACTTCAGAAGAAGCAGTGCTCCTAAACCAATACCTAATGCTTCAATTACAACACCTAAATTTGCCTAGACTTGTGTAAGCTGAGACTTAATATAATCAATTTCAATGGTGTGTTCCTCTTGTTTATCTTTCAGATCCACACTATTGATTTGAAAGTTGTCTATGAGGCTTTGGTGGGAGCAAATGCATTCATTGGTTCCTTCAGTGCACAAGTTCAGTTGAACAGGCCCCACCATCATTGCAGCATTTGTGGTTCAACTGGCCCAAGGGAGTTTGGGGGTTCTGCTGTGGACCAGAGGTTGCCCAACTAGTTATTGGAGAAGGTGTGTTCTGTGCATTTGTTTTGTTGAAGTTAAAGCTATTTTGAGTTAGCTGCACTTATACAGACTGTTTCATACCCCTGGCTGTGCAAAATTAATCCCTCTGGCACCTCAAAAATTGACAAGGGTGGCTTGTAAGCCCAACTATTGCCCAGGAGGGGTGTAGAAGGGGACAAAAAAGTACATACCAATTTTCAATGTTTATCTTTCACTGTCACTATAGTTTCAAAGATCACAGTCAACAGGAGCAGTTGCTTTATTGCAAGCACCAGAGCTGGGCTGATATTAAATATTATGTTCATTCCACAGTGAGAGGGACAGGTCTGAGATAATGTATATATTCACTAAGTATAGACATACTTATGGTCCAGTGACTAGGACGGATAAATGTACAGCCCAGGGCTATTTCACATCCACCTCACGTGCGTATCATTTTTTATTATTATTCATATTTAAAGAGCAACAAGCAAACAATCACATGCGTATCTTTTTTTAATTCATATTTTGAGAGCTACTCACGTGCGTATCAAGATCCGCTGACCAGATGCTTCAAAAGGTTGAATCTCAGTTACATCTTGTTAGCCGGTTAGTCATAGCCTGCCTCTATGAGGCCAAGTAAGCTATATGCTCTGCGAGAAAGCTCCGTTGAACCTTTGACTTCATACCGTCCCCGCCCAGCCATTCAAACCAGATTTTACAGTCACTGGCATGGTCTCTACGATAATAGCCGGCTCTAGCAAATTTGTGGACTTTCATGGGACCATACTTCTCAACTTAGCCAAATGGAGCTTTCCGGTGGCTCTCCAGCGATTTACAACGCATGTTAGGATTCTAATAATACTCTTCAAGCACCAGGATACAATGAAGACAAAGTCCGCGAGATAATCAATCTCTGAATTTGGCTGGTTCCTGGATAATCAAAGGTCAGTTGATCCTGTGAATGTAGACTGGGTCGTACTACCTTCATAAAGCTCGAAAATTTTGCTGTCTCTGAACAACTTTTCGACGGGGTATTCGGTATTGAAACCTGCCCCACCAAACACTTGAACGGCAAGATTGGCGTTCTCAACGGCTGTTCGAGATGCTAACGTTTTTGCCATCGACGCATACAATGCTAATTTGATTTGAATCAAGTCTTAACAGTTCGATATTACGCTACTTACTATTGCGATGACCCGCATCTTTACTCCAAGCTGCCTTCCACACAAGCGCACGCGCCGCCTCTGTCTGGATCGCCATATCAGCCAACATAAAGGCCACCGCCTGGTGTTGAATGATCGGCACACCCATCGTCTGCACCATGAGGAACGGATCATGCGCCATACATGAGTTGAAGCCAGTAGACGAGCATCTATCCACCCACCTTGCGGGTTTGGGCGTATTGTGTTGCCTCTTCCAAGGCTCGTTGAGCCAGCCCAACTGCTGCAGAAGCAACCAAAGGACGAGTGATATCAAAGGCCTCTTAATACCGCGTCAGCAAGTTGATGATATTCGGTCTGGCCCTTGTTCTTTAAGTACTTACTCATAGCAATTTTGAATCCCTCTCCAGGAGCCCCAATAACGTTCTGTGATGGCAACAGTTCGACCCAAGTGACTTGTCTATCGAAACAGGTTAACCCACCTCCTCTGGTACCTCGACGTCCTCGAATGTCACCATCCTTGTATCGGAGCAACGCTGCCCCATATTTATTTTTTTTTCCCCAGACTTATCCCAGGCGAGTCAGCATCCACCACAAATCCTGTCATTCCGCGCGAGGCCGGCTGCGAGCCATCTGTACGCGCCAAGACGAAAAACCAATTTGCATGGCCTGCATTCGTGATCCTAACTGATTCTCAGAAACCATCCGAGTTGATTCATTTTATGGAAACGCACCACATCTTCGTTCCGTTCAAGATCCACTTGTCCCCTTTTTTGACTGCTTTGGTGCTGATATTGGCGACATCGGAACCGGCCCCGGGCTCGGTCTAAAACAATTACATGAGATCTGACAGTGGGCAGGTTCGGGCAAACACTCACCACACCATACGCTGCTACCAACGGAGCCTCGGTCATTCGCCCGAGGTATTTTTTCTTGATTTCTTCGCTCGCAGCGACAATGAGAGGAGCCTGTGCCAGTCCGTTTGCTTCGATCGCAGTTTGTATCCCCGTGCATCCATAAGCGAGTTCTGGGGAGTTAATGAATGAGAACACGATCACGATCTCCACTGCAGGCCCACCTTCGGAAATTAACGCGCACTCCACCAATCCCAGACCAGGGCCCCCATACTAGGACAAAGTCAGCACGGCAATAAAAAATACGCATTACGGACGAACCTCCTCGGGAATATGTGTATTGAGCAAGCCAACACCATGGGCTTTCTTGATAATCGGCCAAGGGTATTGCTGCGATGCACCATATTGAGAACGAGCTTGAGAGTGAACATGCCCGCGAGGTACTGACCATGGATCGATCGTACTGGGCTGCGACAGGCACAATGTTCTCTCGTGTAAATTTCCTGGCCAGGTCTATAATCGTAGAGATAAAATAGCCGTTTTGCATATGGCATGTGCCTCGTACCTTGTATTCCTGCCTGTTCTTCAGAGAGGGCAAATCCAACTCCGCTAGGGCCCGGTGCTTGTGTGGCCATCCGTCGGCATTGAGCCAGGGAGAGAGGCCTTAAAACCTTGGGAAATGCTCTGGAGGTGTTCATAGCAGGGCGTAGTGGTGGTCGCTCAACTTGGCGGGTCGACCTACAGATGAGGCTGCTTTAGAGCACATCGGACCGGTTCAGGCGATTCACATGCCAATGGCGGGGCACGTGCCATGCTCACATGGTCTTATCTCATCAGTATTTTGACAACAACATTTAGAGACAGGTACAATGGCGCACAAGGACAGCGTAGAATAAATTATGGATATGAACTTCAGTGCAGAGTCAAGTTTGGCAAGATTGCGTGCTACTCTTCGTCATCGTGTGAGTGATGGTCTTCATCCGGGGGATGAACGCCTTGAGCAGCAGCGGCTTGGTGCTGGATCGGGCGAGATCAATCGGCGCACATTCAAAGTGACATGGCGCTTACCTGCCTCAACTTGGCGAGATAGATCTTGAGGGTGGCCTCGTAATCGTCAAAGCCTAGGCTGGTCATGGCATAGAGAATATCCTCTCCGCCGATAGTCTTCCGTTTCTCCATGAAACATTTTTCGGCGGCTTCACTGGTAATGAAACTTATGAGTTCGGAGACACACTCTTGGAGGCATTCCTTTGCATCCTTTGCAATTTTGGCGTTTTCCGGTATGGCGGCTTTCATGATTCGGGCAACATTAGCGATCTGAACAGACCACGGGGTTGAGAGCGGGAGAATACGGAGTGGGGCCTGCTGAATACGCACCGGAAGGTACCTGTCCTGTTCTCGATACTCGCCCACTTCCTGCTCCGTGATGTTGTGCGGCTCCTCGGGTGGAGCGTGCGGATTATGCGGATCAATTAGCATGATTCCGCTGCTGTTTTCTATGTTCGCCGGTTGCGAGGGGCCTGCGCCAGACATCGACATTATGGTCCAATTATCAACCCACTCCTCGAGTCCAGAAGTAAACCGCTGATCAAGTCACAATACCCACGTGACCAATCCTTGTAAGGCTTTGTTTGGCTGTTCTCATACCGAGTGTCCGGGTTCTGAAATCAATTTAACCTGCTAGTCTAGATCTGAAATACCGACACAACCAGAGTCCTTGCTGGTCCCTCCCCCTCGCGCTGAGATTGATGGTACAGTATATTCGATGTACGCCTCGTATTTTTTGCGGCTAGCTCCACACTTCCCGAAAATACTCCCGCTCGGCTGCTGCGCGACGCTTTCGTAATGGCCTCGGATGGTCATCGGGAGACCAAGAGGGGTATGAGAACCCGCAACTCAACGCCTTCTATCGCGGGCAAATTAATAAGACAAATAAATTGGACCACGATTGACTAGTCGAATTTCAGTGAGCATTGGGCGTTCTATTTTAATTTGGTCATTTTCAGATTGTACTCTCAGAGTATAAATTCCCGCCGTAGTTTATGTCGTTCCCACTCGTGGCCTTCTATCCTCCGCTCGTTCTCTTTGCCCTCGCATACTCTTCTCCTGCGATTCGACATGGCTCGGCCACCCGTGACTCTCAACTTTCAGTCCGATAAAATCAATGACGGCGAAATGTCCGCTTCTACAGCCAAAGCTTCACCTTCGGTTTATCCCCCTCCTATCAATACCAACACCCCGCCCAGGTCTACGCTAGACAACAGCATTCCACCCAGGCCTCGCCCGTATGTATTTTCGGGATCTACCCTACTCGACATCCCAAGTAGGCTCGCCAGGCCTCCGAGCGTTAAAAGTGTTGGGAAGCAATGGACAAGTCAGTACAAGTCTCGCAAGTTTGCTTTGGTTTTTCAGCCCCTCCCTCCTCTTCCCCTCCCATTTCATTTACTTTCTTATTTTGCCGACTGTATGCTTATCATTTGCCTGCTCACCTTCTAGTGGTTCCCGAAATGTCTGTCAGCCTTGATGAAATTTTGGCGATGCGGCATCTCTCACCCTTGAGTCTCAAGGATTTCGAACAGTACCTCTTGTTCGAGGAGTATGGAGCAGAGAACCTGTGAGTGAAAAATCATTATCAACTCAACTATCTCATTCTTAGCTCTCTTCTCTTCTATTCTCTTCTTTGATATTCCCTTTTAATTTGACTCACCAATTTCATCATTTAGATATTTCCTTCTCTGGCTCAACGACTATGCTGCACTTTATCACGCTGGTAACTCTCCGCTTCGCCTCTATCACTCGCTGGTTCGTGCCAAGGCAACATTCTTCTCATCCGACTCCCAGTACGAGCTCAACCTTGCCGCTGTGCGCATCTCTGAGTTCTATGCCCTCGTCGATGGCCTCGTCGACGGAGTTGCACCAGGAGACCCCAGCACCTCCACACCCCGACGCCTTTGCCGCCATCCGAACGGATGTCGAGGTCATGCTTCGTACCTCGGCTCGCCGTTTTGTCAAGTCCCGCAGCCGCAATGCGGGCACCCAACGCGTGCTTTGTGTGATCTTTGGGGGATTGTTGACCATGGCGATCGCGCTTGCGCCTTTGATGGTTAGTCACTTCTCTGAACGAAACCGGTACATTCGATTCGGGATGATTCCTCCACTCTGGCTCGGCCTTACTGTATTCTTGTGCTCTGCCAACGGTGTTTGTCTAATTCTGGTAGGTTCCAACTGTATTGGCTTTGGAATTTTATTAACTGGATGTAGTATTTGATGGGCGGCTCTCGCCAACTGCACCCTTTCGAATTGGTACGACCAGCTATCTCTGCCCCGGTCCCCCGCGAGCCACAATCCCCCTATCAAGCATCATTCACGACCATCGACACCTCACACGACGTCAAGGGCCAACCCCTCGGTTCGAGTTTTGTCCAGTACCCGAATGCTGTGCACTCTCCTCAACAAGCTCGCGCTCACGTTGATCTCAGCTCCCGCCCGGATGTTTACGTTCTTCCACGCATCCGCCCAGGAACCCCGATTATGGAATCGGCGTTCGAGTTCGAGACTGCGGGCTTTATTCCCTCTCAGGACGATGACGACACTGCGACTATGAGCGATCATGCGAGCACCTACGTAGAGTCGACTATCGCCCCGTCGGCCTCTGCTCAGACCGCTGGTGCCCGATCGAGCGTCACCAAGTTCAACTTTGATTTCGACGCACTTCCTTCCAAGACTTTGAACTCTACTTCTGGCCCTCCTACCCTCGAAGCTGCTCGCGGAAACGGGATCAAGAGAATGTTGACCAAGGTAGCTGGTCCTGTCACTCGCGTTAGCAGTCCGGTGATTAGTAGGGCTCAATGGGAGGTTGTTATTCGTTCCATGGTGGTTGCAGCCCTGTTTGCCTTGATCGTCTCAGGCATCCTCGTCGCCGTGCCTATTTAAATCTTATTCTATTTATCTTCACCTCCAGTCGCCGCTCCTTCCTTGTTGTTGTGCTCTTGATTTTTGTTTTTATTCCCTTACGATTTCTCGGGCTGAGCCTATCCTAATTTGTATCCGTCTTTACCAGAACGGTTTGTTTGTATGTGGAAAGTAGGATAACATTGTTCAATTACACGACCGCAATGCGATTATAATACAACACAAGCCTGTGTCGGAATCTCAGAAAATATAAATCACCACTCGAGTTTACTGTCTCCGCAACTTGACCCTCCTGCACAAGCTGCCTTGGCGATTTCGGGTGCTACTCGGCCATCCGGACCAATGATTTCAATCATACCCGCAGATCCTTTGCCGTAAACTTGTGCGGTAGCTTGACGAACCATCCACTTGCTGGTACCAATGACCGAGTCGAGGGCGTCAGAATCGGGGAGCAGAACCGAGATAACCCCATCTTCCTCCCTGGCGTCAAAGGTGAGGATCTTCATTTCAGGGTCGCTGCTGCAGTTGCCCCCTTTCAACCCATAATTTCGCTTGTGCAGAGGACCTGATCATACTCGGTTGGTACCTACTATCGTTACACAAATTAGATAATACTCACATGAGACGTAGAGATTCCCGTTCGCATCCTTATTTGATTTATTAATTGTAAAACCAGGTCTTCTAGTTTAGCCAATTACTCACGTCTCCAACTATGCCATGATCCAGAACGAACGCTCGTTTATGAGGACACATCTGGCGGTATCTATTAGCAAGTGAGATTATTCGCACGATGTTTTGTTACGCCTACCTGCTGAGTAGCGAAATAGCCCCGACCAGGTACATGAAAAATCGCAATCTGCGTGTCTCCATACTTGGCCACTGCGGATCTGTAATTGGTAAACTATGAGTACCACACTAGAACTTCATTCCTGTTGGCAAACGTACGTTGTACCCGCAGGAGTGGGACGCATGTCCGACGTCTTGGCCAGAGGCTGCCAACTCCACTGCGATTTGGGCGAGGGGATATCTGATTCGTTGAATTTTACAGGAGGGAACTCCTTGGGCCAGTCTGCTGGTCGAGTTTGACCACGTTCAATGATGGGCTCGATTTGAGATTGCCGCTCATCCTGGGAAGTAATAATTAGATCTCTAACTTAATTCAATGTGGCGTATAACTGAAACACACCGAGTTGACAAATTGGCGGAATTGCTTTCGACGCTCTGGGTTCTTGACAACGGTAGTCCATTCACACTGGTACGTCCCTACGAGTGCATCCATTTCACGGTCAAGGTCGGCGCATACGCCTAGTTCATCTTCGAGGATGATTTTTTTCAGTTTCTAGGTGGTTGTTAGCCTGTAGATCATACGGCAAATGCCTCACTTACCTCAATCCCTCCTTCGAATTGCTCTATCCATCGGGCACTGTTTCAAGTTTTCGTCAGTCTGACGCGCGAGACTTGATCATATGCTGAAACCCACGTGCGCATCAATTTGTCCGCTGTGCGAATGTAAAACATCAAGAATCTGTCAATGATGCGTACGACCTTGGAGGGAGGAACATCGGTCGCAAAAAGGGTTGCATGGCGGGGGTTCGACCCGCCGTTGCCTGCGAGATAAACTGTGTGCACCCAATTAGTCCATATAATTGTCCGATACGTATGATATCTGAATGTACCATTCCAACCCTTGTCCGTCGCTATTTATATGATAAAATCTATAAGTATGTGCGCTACGCATATAGTTCAGCAAAACCCACCAATCAAACCAAAATCCTATTGTTATACCGTTAGTCACAAAATGCCTAGGTTATACAAGAATCCCTACCTTAGACTGTGCTTCCGCACATTCGCGAATACAGCCACTAACGCCACCTTTGATCTTGTGAGGCGATCTGACGCCCTTGTATCGCTCCTCGAGCTGAATTGCCAGGCCAACACTATCACCTACACCATAGCGACACCAGGCAGTTCCAACCTAGGAAACAATAGCCGTTTAGGAAGTTGCTGACTTCGTAAAAAATACTACTTACGCATGATTTGACTGTCCGCAACGATTTCCCGTATGCGTGCCCGCTCTCAAATCCGGCATTTACCAGCTCCTCCTACAATTCGGGGTAGGTTCATATCTGAAGGCACACCAGCGAAATATACGCACCCAGATATCGGGCAGATCCTGCTTCTGTGCACCAAACATGTCTATTCTTTGCCTGTTTATAATTAGTACGGGCTTGAATAACTTAAGAAGGTCAAACTTACCCTCCGGTAATCTTCGTATAAAGGTTGTCTGTTTGAACATCTCGGGATCAGCACGTGTTATCACTCAATATTACCAAACTTGGTTACTCACATTTCTTTGCAATTTGACCAATTACAATGAGTCCGTCCGGCGTAATCTGTGGCCATCCCTTGATCATCTGCTCCACCACCCTTAGCTTGAGAACTACTCACCTCTCCTCCAGCTACTCTAGGGATAACGGAGAACGTGCCATTTCGCTGGATATTCGCCAGATATCTGTCGTTCGTATCTTGCAATTGATGGTGAGGGGGATCCATCACATGTTCATTGTAAAGTGAACTCAAGATGCTCCCGATCGCAGGTTTGCAGGTCTCACATCCCACACACTTTGGAATCGGCGAGACGACTACAGCGATCTCATTGAATGTCCTCAGTTGCTTGATTCTGAAAAAAGTATGTCAAAGATGGTTTACGGAAGAGATCGAGCAAGTGGTCGTACTTGACAATGTTAAAGAGATCAGTTCGAGACATCGGAAAGTGAACACAGAGATTGTTGTTAGTCTCTTTTCCTGCTTTCTTCATCTCGACCTTACATTCGGTTAGTACCATCTAACTGCTTCAACAGGGCACTCACTTTAAATATGTTTGTCACCAGGGGGATGCAACCACCGCACCCTAGGTAGGCTACATCAGCGTACGAGATGTACAACAAATGCGATTCACGCACCTGTGCCAGCTTTAGTTTTGAGCTTTATGTCCCCGATATTGTCGACACCATTCTTGACTGCATCCACAACTTGCCCTTTGGTGACATTCTGGATATCGAAATTTATTCACTTCCGAAAAAGAGTCCATTTCCTGGATACTCACGTGGCAACTACAAATCTGTGTGTCGTCGTCTAGATCTGCGCCGTCCTCGTCACCACCCTTGCTGGCACCAATGATAAACTGCGAAGGTGGGACGTCTAATGCTTTCTGAGAGTGCCGAAACATGGTCAAAGGTTGCTAACTTTATTATTTGGACATACAGCACACCTTTTTCTTGACGATCGCGACAAGTTTGACATAGTCGCTGGTATCACCAATCATCATACCTTGACGATTTGGGTCAACGCCTATTTCCAAGTTTCTATAATTTCCTATACGTACCTCCTAGCAAGTATTTCCCGTCGGCACTGAAGATATACCTAAAACCCATTATTAGCAACCTGCTTATCAACACATAGCATCCCCGCGTACTTTTTGTACACGCTCGAAAATGGATCCTTGTAGGTCAAACACTTGATAGGCTCATCCCTCATATTCCGGTGCCTATGTATCCTCTTTCCATTCGACGACCTTGGCACATTTTCAACCATCTGCTCGCTATCTCGCATATATGGACTCACTTGGCACCATTCGAGGTCAAGGAAACCCGATTTCCATTTTCAACCTTGAGAGAAGGTGCATTGGAGGTGTTTAATTCCCACACTGAAGGCTTTCCGTTCGACTCTTCTTGTGAAATCTCTTTTGCTTTGCTCTCCGATTCTTCGGCCTTCATACGTTCTTGCATCCGCTTGTCTGCAAAAAAGTCACCAAACGACGCGACCTACAAACTCGTTTCGCATCCTAAAATCATACGGGTTCGACATTGACTCACGTCGACACCCATCAACTTGAGTTTGGTCGATAAGTCTGGATCATTCATCTTGCGTGGTTTATGTGTTCCATTGTGTGTTTGGGTCAAATTGAAGCTCAGAATATCGGCCATCTCGACTAAGAGGCACGTTAGCAATGGCTCATGGACCTTTCAAGAGTACCTACCTCCGGGCGCAATCAACCCGTAAGTGTTCCCCTTCCAACTAGTACACTCGCCGATGGCATAGACATTCGGTGCAGAAGTACTGAGATCATCATTCACAATAACCCCACCACGTGAGTGGCATTCGATATTCGCTGATCGTGCAAGGTCATCCCGGGACTTGATCCCGATCGCTATTCAGATACCGAATAAATCCAACGGAACCAGCTACAATGAGCTGACCTACCAAAGACGGCTAAATCACATTCCACGTGTGTTCCATCGACGAGATCGAATCCGGTCATCACCTCGGACTTCCCGTCGCTCTCGATTTCTGTTTCTGGCTAATCATGAACACGGTTATTTTTGATGAAAAAGCTTCGTAAAAAGCGAGAAGCAACCCACAATCTTTTTGGTAGTGATGTTTGCGACGTTGACTTTAGTTATCACCTTGACACCCATCCCTTCTATCTTACGCAGTACCATTTCCCCGGCCTCGCTGTCTAATTGGCGAGATAACGGATAAGCCTGGCGGTTAATAATAGCTACATCCGGAATGGCCGGTCTAGTGCGGGGGTAAATTCATATATTAGAACTCTGGGGGACGACTCACAAGTCATAAAGAGCCTTGGCCGCTTCAAGACCTAGCAGGCCACCCCCCACAACTACTGCTTTCTTTACATTAGGCCTATCAGAGTAGGCGAGCATGGCATCGAGATCGGCGATAGATCTATACACAAATATACCCTGGGAAACAAAGTTAATGTAATGGAGCCTCCAGTCCGCATGCTACGCACTCGTGTCTTAGGGCTGGTTTCCGGTGTTATGTATGGGGGCACGCTGGCTTCGGAACCAGTTGCAAGAACACATACATCGTACTGCGAAAGGGTGAGTGCACTCATCACTAGGTCGTACATATGGGCTTACAGGAATAATGCGATGCTTGCTTGTAGTCGCGCATTGTGCTTGATGGTCTAGTTTGGTGACTTGCTCTCCGACGTGGAAAGTGAATCGTTCAGGATCTTGCTCCGCATACCAGGCCGGCGAGTTGAGGTAGAGTTCCTCAACGGAGCGGTGTTGGCTAAATTTGGTCGTTGTCAGACTTCGAAAACAGGTTGTTCAGCTGCCAAAAGCTCACAAATACTCAGTGAGTGCGACCTAGTTAGAAGTGGAGGTTAATGATACATCTCGGTATCCAGCCTTTGGTTACGTACGCGATTGTAGGCGAGATGCGTCTCTTCTCCACAAGTCACAATGCGATAACGGTTTTCATCATCTAGGGCCAGTATCTTCTCGATAAAGGCTAGTAAGCATATATAAGTCAAGACTACCAGGTCGTGCACGAAGATCTTACCGATGCCGACCATCCCAAGGCCGACGACCAATATGGTTTTTCGATCAGCCATAGAGGGCTCAGAGACAGCTACTGGAGCCATGCTGGAGGTAGTTCGAACGGGGTCCGGAGCAAAGATTCATGGAGATGCTCAGCTATTACTAGGCGCTTGAGCAACACCAAGGGCCTGGTGTCCTGATAGAATCGGATATCGAACCCGAGCATCCTGATAGGTGGACGTTTTTCGCCATGCGGAAATATCCCGAATCTATTGCAGGCGAGCGAAGGGGGGAGCATCAAACGATCGCGCATGCGACTGGTAGCAACTGTTGTGGGGAATCAAAAAAGCACCTCGAACCCCGGCCAGAAGCTATTAAGCGCCGCTCAGCTTCGGATGCAAACGATTCCGGTGGCGCTTCTCAGCTCTTATCTCTGTACCTTTGGAGATATGCTGGTTCGTTGATACAAACGCGCCCCGTTATCTCAAGCTTTATTCGTTATTAACTTCTCAATATGGAGTTCTTTACTCGGCCGAAAATGATAACCAGGGCTATTATTCATCGTTCTGGACTTTTTTCTGCGCAAAGTTCCTGAATCCCCGGCGCACCTTGTCGTTCCGATCGACACGTTAACTCGATTGTGCCTTGGCTCATACTCAGTATCTGGTCTTCAAGAACTATATCTTGCGGGTCTGCAGTTTCCGCGTCTCTTTGGTGCTTCATTCACCTGCAACTTACGTTTTCCGCTCTCCACGGTCGCATTATGCATTCCCATGATGCTCTTTCCGACGGACCTCCGCCTTTCAGGTGGTCTTCGCTATGGAAAGCACCCGTAGTCAATCCGCTAAACCTCAAGAGCTACACTATTCCCATTTTCAACTTGAACAATCGGTATAGCGTTAGTTTTCATCTGTCTTGGCTCGGCTTTCTGGTTGCCTTGTGAGTTGCGGACAATGGACACCCAGGGATCACCATTCACATTTTATTTATTAGTCTTTCGTGGTTTGCATTCCCTCCCTTGATCCCGGAGGCTATAAAGTCTGACTTGAAGCTCACCAATGCCCAAGTTGGTCCGTATACTTCTTAACAAAGTTCGCTCTCGATGTCTGAAACACATCTATCCTGTAGCAAACTCAAACATTATTGCGTTACTAGCTACTCTCTTGGTTCGTATAGTCGTTGGACCTCTTGTCGACCGTTATGGTCCTCGCAAGGTAGTTCCTACTTCAATAAGATTTCTACGATCGCTCACTATTGATCAGGTCATGGCAAGCCTCCTTGTTCTCGGAGCCATTCCATCTGGACTCGCTGGAACTGCGACTAAGGCTTCTCACCTATATGCTATTCGTTTCTTCATAGGCATTCTAGGGGGCACATTTGTCCCGTGCCAAGCCTGGACGACAGCATTTTTCGACAAAAACGTTGTCGGCACTGCCAATGCTCTTGTGGGTGGATGGGGTAACATGGGCGGTGGTATCACCTTTATCATCATGGTCTCACTTTTCCAGCAACTCATTCACTCTGGTTTAAGCGACCATATTGCATGGAGAGTTGCGTTTGTGGCCGTTCCAGTGCCCGTGCTGCTGTCCGTCGCCGCACTTACAATGATCTTTGGGTGGGATCATCCTGCCGGAAAATGGGAAGATCGACACAAACTTTCTGCGCATACCGCAGTACCGGGACATGGTCCCATTATGGTACAAGAAAAGGAAGTTAACGAAAAGGACTTCGATAAGGAGAAGAGTCAAGGCGTCAGTGTTCAGGTCAAAGAAGTTTCTGATGCTCCTAATAATAGTATGTTATCCAACTATAATGGGTGGGTATACACTTCTTATCTTATTTTTAGTTCAATCCGAGCTCGATGTGGCCGTCAATGAGCCACTTACTCTTAAAACCGCTATGGCCATTGTATCAAACCCACTTACCTGGCTTCCGGCTATTGCTTATGTGACTACGTAAGCCATCTTGCTTCTTTGCGGAAACTTTACTGATCCTATTTTTAGCTTTGGGTTTGAGTTGGCCGTTGACGCCAACTTGGTCAATGTCCTCTACGGTCTCTATCAATCACCCACATTTGGGCAACTCGAGGCAGGATACGTATGTGTATTCATTTCTTCACCTCTCTGCGGAAACTCACTCCGTCGGCATGATCCACCAGATCACGGCCATCTACGGCCTTCTCAATATATGGACTCGTCCGCTTGGTGGTCTGATCGGTGACGCAGTCTATCGTCGTTGGGGCGTTCCGGGGAAGAAATGGTTCATGCTATTGTGCGGATTCATTGAAGGAGCCTTGGCCATCGCTCTCGGCCTATACATTGAGACACACCACAAAAGCGGAAGTACTCCCCAACGTGAGTCTTGCGTCCTAGAAGGGTAGTCTGTAAACCTCCGCTGCGCAGTGCTAATAATGCCTTTTATCAGTCGCAACTATTATTGGGATCTTTGTCGTCATGGCGATCTTCAACGAGGCAGGCTGCGGGGCAAACTTTGCTCTCGTCCCCCACTGTAATCCATGTAAGCCGATTGAACTCGTGTTATTTGATGAAATTATAACTATGCACCTTTAGATTCCAATGGTCTCATGAGTGGGATCGTCGGCAGCATGGGTAATCTCGGAGGAATCATCTTTGCACTCGTGTTCCGATTCCAACCTGCCCCGCTCGGCAAGGCCTTTTGGATTTGTGGTGTGATTGTCATGACCCTCAATGCATCCTTGGTCTGGATTCGAGTCCCAGCAAAATGAACAGTCAGTTTGATATAGTGTATGACCAGCATGATTAAAAATTATTGTGTCATCATAATAACAATTTGATGGCGTTACACTCCTTAGCGTTACGGTGGATCCCAGATATATTTATAGCAAGATTTGAATTCAGCTCGAATTGTATTGCAATTAGGATCCATGATACAATCCCAAGGGCGGCTAAGTAAGGCCTGGCTGGTCCTTGACCTTTTTCTTTTGACCAAATTCTGATTCGCGAATCCGCTACGTGGTTGCATTATGTGCCCCTTTTAAGGGTATGCGCAATACTAGGTTGGGTTCGGAACATCCATTGGCTACTCAGCTTGAGGAACTTTACACAGCCCGCCTGGCCTGCTGAAATGCGCCTATAAATAGTACTTTCAAATTCAAACGGCAGAAGTCGATCCAACTACTATGTGCACTGTAGTCTCTGGCTAGAAGTAATACACTATATTTCATAAAGTACGCCAACAAAGACATTCTCTCTCCGAATCCGTCGAAGAATGAGGAAGTAGCGAGCTGTCATGGACTTCAGTTTCTCTTTGAATTTCCAGAGACTATGGCCATGGGCCGTGACCCACGACTGAAGTATGTGTGACATGTTATTGAGCTGGTACAAAACTGTACCTGTTTGATAATTTTAGGTACGCATGTAGTTTTTCATGAACTGCCTGTCTTTGTCCGGCCGTTCCATGGCCCATAGCCATGTCCGTGTTCAAACCCGCCCGACCGCTCCGGAGCTTCATGATTCACCTCACTCTCTGATCGATCCAACTTGATTGGCATACACAGCCGGTATTGACAGCGCCGGGGAGAACAATATCATTGAAACGTTTAAGCAGACAGTTGAGACGGCTTTGACGCAGATGTATACGTTCTTCCTCTATCAGGAAACTGGCCCATCAGTCCGGGGTTCGCGGTGATCTCTTAACTCTCTCTAAGGACGGCAGTAATTGAGGGCTCTAACAGATATACTAGCATATCTCTCTGGTCTTTGTTATTTTCTGATACTACCCTTAAGCTTTACATCTTCTTAAATATTCTCAAGATTATTCTGGTATTTTGGGTAGTATAGCTACAATAGTACATTCACAATGCGCCATAAGTGCGATACGTGTTACTTCAGTCTCTTCAAGAACCTCGCTGCTAACAGTGAGATACGTACTTAATGAGAATCGAATTATTTCTAAGAGAGCGTTTTGCTCATTATTTCGCCATTTCTCCAGGCCACACAATTCTCACGTCAGTATAACTAGTCCGTAGCGTTGAATAGATAGGGATCGGTTAAGATTCCAAACATTGAAACACTCAATTCCTCCATCTGGGTCTTGATATACGCTGACTTGGTGGCATAATGTCTCGCACAAGTATATTCTCGCACGCTGGTGCTATAGCCGTGGCATATTCATCACTTCTCTACAACATGACAGCCATCAATCAACCTTCCAGACATATCTCCACTTGAAAAAAAATCCTGTATTTCACGCGCATATTCGCTCAAACTCCATTTCATTCTCGACCTCAGTGATGTTGCCATGTCGATTCAGCGCACATGTCCTTCCCCGGCTCATCCGTGCTACGACGGGTCATGATCGCGGGCGATTCGGTCAACGCGAGAGATGTATGCCGTTGATAAACGGCAGGCTAAATGCGCATGAAGAGCGTCAATTTAAATTACCTCATAACTCTTATGCAACTATTTATTATGGCTTTCATCTCAATGGTGATGGGTAGTTTTATTTATAGTAAACTTGGTCTTACGATTACAAGAACTTAGTTTCTATACAACACATGTGCCGGATGCTAATCTATGAACAGTTTTATCCTATTGTTAAAGACTTTAAAATTGACCTTTGCAGATGATCGTATTCTATAAATTATGAACTATATCAACAGAACCCAGAAACAGAGATGCGTTAGGGGAAATCGGTCACGTGGCTTAACCAGCTTTTTCTGCTTCTCGTAATGTTTTCAAATAATAATGAGTGGTTTCTCGTATCTCTCCTAGTCCCTGACCGACTGAAAGACTTTGCGGGGGCGATAACAGCTCCAGGAGCAATCTTTTTCAGATAGGTGGGAGTACAAGATGCGCCTTCAATCTCCGAATAAGCGCGACCAAGCCAAGCTTCGTGGTCTAGTCCGGAATGATCCATAGCTGTCACAACTCGTGGTGTCAACCTCATCCGCAAGCGGAGCTCGATTGGCTATTCATTGTCGTTCGATTGGTTATTCTATATTCTATATTCTATATAATTTATTACCCCTCCAGCCACTCCTTTAGCTCACTAACCACCTGCCATCTATCGATATGCCCAGCCCGCTCCTTGCCAGCGTCCAGTCTTTTGAGACGACAGACTCGTCTTCAAACTCCTCACCCGACTACTCACCTGAGAGCACTGCTCCATCCTCTCCATCCACCGTCATCATCGATCACAAGCTTAGCCACACCAACCGATTACCGAGTCATTTCCCCGCTCTTCCCGAGTCCACCCCGCCCTCTCAAGTCAGTTCTCAAGATGTGCAAACACCTGATAACTGGGTTGTGCGCGATGGTAGATTGATCAGATTGACCGGAAAGCACCCCTTTAACTGCGAGGCCAAGCTCTCAGATCTCTTCGCGGCAGTGAGTACGACTTGTGTTTGGGCTATCGCTCTCAGCCTCATTATACATTCAGGGATTTCTCACTCCAACTGAGCTCTTCTATGTGCGCAACCACGGCGCAGTTCCTAGAGTTGATGAAGAGCTTGCTCGGAACTGGTCCTTACGGGTCCATGGGCTAGTCAAAAACGAATGTGCGCTTACGCTGGACGATCTCAAGCGCAAGTTCCCTGTAGTAACACTGCCTGTCACATTGGTCTGTGCAGGCAACCGCCGCAAAGAACAAAACATGGTTCTCAAGGGACTGGGCTTCAGTTGGGGAGCTGCCGGAGGTAAAATAATATCCTCTTCGTCCCTCGAATGGGGCTTCATTGACGGAAAATGTTTTAGTTTCAACTGCACTGTTCACCGGGGTATACCTCGCTGATGTCCTTGAATACGTCCAACCCATACGACCCGCCGCGAAACATGTTGTCTTTGAAGGAACTGACTCCCTACCAAACGGTCCATACGGGACCTCCCAACGACTCTCATGGGCGGCAAGCAAGGAGAAGGGAATGCTCCTTGCCTGGGCAATGAACGGCCTGTCATTGACCCCTGACCATGGGTTTCCCTTGCGAGTAGTTGTGAGTGACTTTTATCTCTTTTATAAACATTTGCTAATACATTAGCTTCCAGGTACCTGGTCAGATTGGTGGGAGGTCTGTAAAATGGTTGAATCGTATCGAAGTCAGCGAAGAAGAAAGTCAACATTACGTGAGTGCATATACGCAGATTTCAGACAGGAAACTGACTATCTCCCCAGCTACATTTCTTCGACAACAAAGTGCTTCCAACACAGCTTTCACCTGAACAAGGTACAACTGTCATAATTTACCAATTAAATCGCTAATCCGTATTTGAAGCTCGCGACGAGAAGAAGTGGTGGTATGATCCCAAGTGAGTCATACCATAGCATCCGCCAAACCATCATTCTGATATAATCTTTTACCAGATACCTCATCAAGTAGGATATAGTAGCTCTTTCTTAGATTCATTGAACTTACCCCCACACTCAGTGATTTGAATGTCAATAGCGCTATTGCAAAACCTGATCATGAAGAGAGGGTCGAGATACCTCAGCCGGAAGATGCGAAAGATCTATTTTACCCTATTCGCGGCTATGCATACGCAGGCGGAGGTCGGAGGATCACCCGAGTCGAGATTTCCCTCGATGAAGGAACCACGTGGACTCTGGCTGAAATGTAAGGCTGTCTCTGTTGGTGAAATCAAAAAGCACTCACGCAGTGTATTTTTAGAACATATCCCGAGGATCTATACCGAACAGTGTGTTATAATGATGAGTCATACGGGACATTGGACCTCACAGAAAGGGACACCTGCTTGTGAGTACTCCGTAGACCATGGAGAATCAGCACTCACATGTACTATAAACAGCTGCTGGTGTTTCTGGACATTCCCAATATCGTTGTCGGAACTCTCTAGGAGCCACTCTATCATGTGTCGAGCAATGGACGAGAGTCTTGCTCTCCAGCAGCGGGACATGTATTGGAAGTATGTGATTTACCCAACGCCCCTTGATGTATGCACTAAATCCTCTTCGTGATTTTAGTCCGACTGGTATGATGAAGTAAGCCCTTTTTTGGAAGAGTGAAGAGTAAATACTAACCATTCATTAGTAATTGGTAGCTTTATTTCATCTGAGTATTTGTAGTCCGCTTATGGATATTTTAGGTGGTTCCGAATTGCCGTACATCGAGTCGAAGTTGAGGGCCGAACTGTTCTCCAGTTTGAACACCCAACTCTCGCAGGAACCGCCTCCGGTGGCTGGATGCAGGTTAGTTCCCAGGAGGTTGAAACTTCGGAATGGGCTCTGATATTTTCGTATAAGCGTATGAAAGAAGCGGGCCAAAGTGTCACAACCCCTATATTCGGGACACTCCAAACCTCCTTGAACGAGCCAACTACGCCCCCCAACCGGTTGAAATAATCAATGAAAAACCCTGGTATCAAGCGAGTGATTACAATTGAAGAACTAAAAGCCCAGCCCAAGGAGCAACCGTGGTTTGTGGTCGATGGAGAAGGTTTGTTGCAGTATTTTCAGAAACTTCCAAAATCTAATTAATTTCGTTCCAGTATACGATGGTACTGGCTACCTCGCCGATCACCCCGGAGCGGATTCGATTATACTCACTGCGGGACAAGACGCGTCCGAGGACTTCTTTGCCATTCATAGTCCTGACGCAAAGAAGAAGATGGCTGCGGTGTGTAGAATTGGCATTTACATGCATCTAATAATCAGTTCTGATGTGATTTCTATAGTTCCATATTGGCACTCTAGTCAAAGGCGAGGGTAGCCTTCAAGCGACGATTCCAGTGATGATGAGGAATCGTCTCACTTCCTTCACAAGACTAAGTGGAAACCAATTAAACTTCAAACTATCACCCCATTTCTCCAGACACTTCGATCTTTCGCTTCGCCCTACAAACACCCGAACAGCGTCTTGGACTACCTGTTGGTCAACACGTGTTTGTTAGACTGAAAAGGAAAGATACAGGAGAGGTGTGCAACGAGCTTACACACCAGTCTCTCGAGAACAGGAAGTTGGTCACATTGATCTATTGGTCAAGTGAGTGCTTTCTCTTCCACAACTTTTAATGCTCTTACTGACTAGACACCAAGGATGTACCTCCCGACCGATGAGTATCCCCAGGGAGGCAAGATGAGCATTGGTTTCCACCAACTCATAGTTGACGACACGAACTCAAAGGACCACTTGGCTCCTTCATATGGAACGGCAATGGCACCGCTTTATGGAAGGGAATCGAGCGCCGCGTAAGGAATATTGGATTGATATGTGCTGGAAGTGGTGAGTCTAGTTGACCAAAGCTGCTCGAAAACAATATAACCTCGTGAATCTCAGGCATTACGCCAATTTTACAAGTTCTCAGGAGTGCTGAGGACGGCACTGACCATGAAACTACGTTGTGGCTATTGGATAGCAACCGCACCGAGCAAGACATTCTGTGCCGTGATGAACTGTTAACCTTTGCCGAGCGAAAGGGTCGGATGAAGCCCACTTCACCTCAGTAAATCACCGAGCGAGGGGTGGACATTCAGCACCGGCAGAATCAACGATGAGATGATGAAAGCCCACCTGCCTTCTCCAGATACTCCGGACACCTTGATCTTGATCTGCGGTACGTGGGTTTGATGCTTGCTTCTGTCTATTCTAATCGGCGATCTAGGGCCGGATAATCTGATCAAACAAACGGTTAAGCCCGGTCTCGAGCGGTTGGGTTGGGACACTTCCAAAACTCTTGTTGTGTTTTGATATATTTCGCGGCTTATATACGTATATATAATAAAATTCACCATTGATACACAAGATCGCCAACAAAATCAAAGCGCGAATGTTTCGGAAAAGTACAAGCTGAATGAATTTAATCTATTTCCAAATCTGGAAGACTGGTACAATCATCTTGCCCCTATCATATATATGCCAAGGTAAGACTGACCCCTGTCCTCTAGAGTTTCCACTAACAACCACAAGTCGCACCGAGATGGCCAGGCGCCTGCTGGTCGGGATTTGTTTTTACTCCATCGCCCTTGCCTTGACGAACCATGACACACAACTTGAGCGACAAAACCTGAAAAGAAGTGAACGATTTCTTGAAAATGCGACCATATTCGGCCAAGAAACCTCGTCTATAACCACTCGAACCGCCAGATTGCGCACGAATCTTCCGGTCTTTGAGCTTATCTATGGTCGCACCGCAGATTATGAGCTTGGGCGGGCGTTAGAGGAAAACATGCTCGTTAAGGGCCACCCACTTTCAAAACTTACCTACGAAGTGGAACCAGATTTGGCCATGTTTAACTGGATGGGATTCGACCAGTGAGTAGATTAACTGTAAATCTGTGATCCCGAGGGTTCACATAGTTAACATCAGGACAAAACATATCTTGCGAGGAACACCCCCTATTGCGCAACCGCTACCTATACCCTCAGGTAGTCCAGCGTATTTAGACATATATGTCTACATTGGAACCGACCGCTCTTACCGACTTCGCGCTGTCCTGGGACTCATCATCCGAGAAGCGAGTGAGATTACAGAACCAAATAGCGCCCCCACCGTTTCCTTGGTTCCAACAGACCAACAGGCTTCGAGTCCAAGAGGTCCAGTGTTAGGGGCACTGATTACCGCATGCGTCCTGCTCGCGCTATTAATTATTGGTGGCATAGGATGGATGATATCTATGAGGGAGTATTTCAAACAAGATCATCGTTATAGTGATACGAACTCTCACCACCAAAGTACTATCCGACCCCACCGGTCAAATAGTCCCTCAATTCCCTCAACTTCCAACCGAAATACGAGCATTACATTAACCCGCCGACGGGTTCGAACGGCCGACCACGAAATTCAAAGTCCTTCCAAATCTGGGTTTCAGCTCTCTCCTGGACAAAACGATACAAAAGGATCCAGCCCTCATAGTGCGCGAAAACGCGCGACGACGTTATTACAGACAATCCAAACTCGCACTATCCATGGATCTCCTAAAATTGGACTTGTGAATAGTACTAGCAGATTCAGCTTGGATTCTTCTTCGATAACAGCCCGAAAGGCATTTTCTCCTAGACTTGGTCTGAGTCAGTTTTCGCCGAGTTTCACATCGAGGAAAGTCCCAAGAAGGAAAAGGATTCACTAGGCATCGAAAAATCCCCTATTTATATGAACTCGTGGTCCAGTGCTCTTCGGTTGGATCCCTTCCATTCTCCTGGGCAAAAGGCAGACTCGGTGGTGGGGATAGAACGGGAACGACCAATTTCACCTACTCCAAACAAGGCCCTCCGTATTCGAGGGAACAGAACAATGAGTGTAAGCGAGTTATTCCCCCTGATCATTTGGGAAACGAATCCGGACCCGGCGTTGCTGTCGATGATTCGGGTATTTCTCCGAACCGCTATGACCATACTGGAAATCTAGGATTCATGAACGACAACTCGACACAGCTTGGATCGAGCGCACAGGTTACTCCTCAGATTCCAGCCATACCAAGCCGGGCGGAAAGTTATGTCGAACGGACTAATCAGCTCGGCGTGGCGCTGTTAATCCGCCAGAAGATATGCATACAAAGCCAGTAAACGGAGCCCTAGGTATTACTTTTGACTCGTTCTTTTCGCCTGTCAAAGGGCAATCCAACCCAGAACCAAGGTACGGCGAGGTATCCTCTGAACGAATGGTTAAAATTGGTCACTCTCAAGAAACGCTCGCTACGGTATACGTGACGGCGTCGGAATCAGGCGTGTCTCCTGGAGTTCAAAGTGGACAGGATTCCCCTAACGATGGACCAGGGATTCCAGAGTGCGTTGTTATTGGGAGTCCAATCACCTTGCATTCGCAGATTGTTGAATTTGACAATGTTGCGACTTCGCCATTCATCACGGGCCCGGACACCATGATCGTATCCAAAGGAGAGATCGTATACGGGGCGCTTGACACAGGAAATTCGAGCAACTCGCTCAGGGTTGAGTATGGGCGCGCAGACCGGTCGTTGCGTGCTTTGGATTCGTTCCCAGCTATGCTACGTGGGAGCCTGTCGTGTTTTCCAGAAGACGTGTCGCTCAACACTCCAATGCTCAATACTCCCGTTCTACCCTCGACGGAACTGTTCGTAGCGACTTGACTCATCGAGAAGAGTCCGATATCATGCTCCTTCCGACTGATGATTTATCGCAAGGATGTCTCGTGCTGACTAGAGTTGGCGAAATTCGGTTGAGCAAGGCGAGGGCGCGGACACGAATGGAAACGCCGGAGTTCTATCATTCGAGGTAATCCAAGAGGCCAGTAATCTGGTGATGCGGTCGGAGGGGGATTCGATTTTGTCTCCAGACTTGAGTGAGCATACTGAGCAGACGGATTCCATTGTTAGTCGCGAACAAGATAGCAATATGCGTAGTAGTGTCGATTCTATAATGGTAAGCAATGTCTGATTGAGAAGTTGTACTGGCAGGGCTGATAGATTATACGTAGAGCGGTCGAGGAGCTCGAGCGATAGAAGTTCGAATGGGCTAAAATATGCGTCTCATTTGTTTTTGTCTTTGGGTAATTGATTCGGAATGTAAGCGCTGTGGTTTTAAATATACTGGGATTTTTTCGAGGTGTGAGTTTTTGTTGTGGATGTATTGTGTGAGTCAATTGTGCGACTATTGGGAAGCGAATATGCAGCGAGCCGAGAGCGAGCGAGCGCCCGGCGCTTCTGGCGGCTCCTCGTGACTGATTCCCTCATTCGGTCCCTATAATTACACGACCACCTCGTTCACGTCTATTCGACTCGTTTCGTCCACGATGTCTGGCACGCCCGCAACTGCTGACTTCACCTCTGCCCCCCTCAAGCGCACCAAGATTGTGCTCTTGGGAGACCAATCTGTGGGCAAAACCTCACTTATCACGCGGTACGTACGACTATAGACTTTGCTTTTCAGATAGTTAAAGCTATTATATCCAGGTTCATGTACGACACGTTTGATAACACATACCAGGCCACTATTGGAATCGATTTCTTGAGCAAGACTATGTACCTCGACGACCGAACTGTGCGACTGCAGTTATGGGACACAGCTGGCCAGGTTCGGCTCAAGTTTCCTCCCGATTGTTCGCGTATTTATGCCGTAATTATTACAGGAACGCTTCCGCTCCCTTATTCCGTCTTATATTCGCGACTCGTCCGTGGCCATTGTTGTATATGACATTACCAGTGAGTCGGCGCTTAGTCGTTGTCCGTGCCTGGATGGATAATATTAATTTCCCCTTCACGTGTCAGACCGAGCCTCCTTTATGTCGACCAGCAAATGGATTGACGACGTTCGTTCCGAGAGGGGCACAGATGTTATTATCGTTCTAGTTGGAAACAAGGCTGATCTCTCCGACAAGCGGTACGGTACCGTTCACATCCACTTCGTGCCTTTCATTCCTGACAATTTCTATAGACAAGTCACCATGGAAGAAGCAACCCAACGAGCCAACGAACTCAACATTATGTTTATGGAAACATCTGCCAAGGCGGGACATAACGTTAAAACACTGTTCAAAAAAATTGCCATGAGCCTTCCGGGCATGGAGAAAGACGGAACAAACGGATGGGGCGAATAGTGCGTAATTTCCATAGTTTCCTTGTGGGGGTGGGTGCTAACCCCTTCCTTTGTTACGTCAATTCAGAGGTGAATGTCAACGCACAGGCTCCTGAAGTCCCTGAGGCTGCGACATGTGCTTGCTAAACTACTTACGGCTCGGTATGACTGAGGGACGAGATTCATATCTTGTGGTTATTCATGTGTATGTAACACTATTGTGTCCTATTCTTTTATACATAATACAGCTACGGATTAGACTTTTGGACTTAATCTGGTGTGTACCGAAAGCCGAAAATTCCGAGCTTTGTTTCGATATTTATGCTTCAATCACTAATTTTATGTCAATAATTACACGAGGCCTAGTTGAGATGCTTTGCCAAGAAATCCCACAACGCGTTCGGGTCTTTGTAATCGTGATGCACGATGCTCACTAGCCAGCGCGTCTTTGTCACATTTTCGAGCAACTTGCGTGTTGGCGAGTCGGGAGAATAGCACAGCCCAAAGTCGTGCCATATCATAAACGCGTCATCCTGTTCCATATACTCAATTGCAATTTCTCGCATGGTCCATGTATAAATACTTGCCTTCCAAGCAAGGAATGAATCCCGATCAATGATTGTCGGCTGAGCAATTTCCTGGCCTGGAAAAACGCCCCAGGTTACCGCGTTACTACCGCTATCTGGGATATTCGATAAGAATCCGTCCTGCATATTTATTTCAACTTTGCCTCACAACCGGCACCTTGAAAGCACTCACATCATTGTTCCCCGCGAAAAAAGTGACCCATCCGTCTCCCGAATCTTCAATAGCTTTGGCAACTTCACTAACTCTTCTTCGGTCGCAAAGAACTCAACAAACGATTTCTGGAAGACTCGTCCGTCTTTCGGGCCCCATCCTACGACCGGGTCGCTCGATAAGATACCATCCACGGCTGGCTGAGATGCCACGGTCCAGAGACCTTTCGAAGTGAGCGATATGAGATGAGGTAGAATGGTGATGGATTCGTCTGAAAGGGGAGTCGGGGAGAAGGGTGTTGTGGGTGCTTTATGGTTTAAGTATGCAAGAAACAGGTCAGCTAGATCTTGTTCTGTTGTAGGGCGGCCCCATTGAGAGATGGCTACATGCGGCTAGCAATCAAAACAACTCTTCGATCACTCGATCACATAATCTTACAACTGCGAAACGCACCGGAACACCCAGTCCTCCTCCATCCCATGGGTCGACGGCTCCGAATGCGGGACTCTTGGAGTCACCGAACCGGCCGTTGGGGAAGTCGTCCCAGCCGCTATTAATGGCCTCAGCCGCCGTCCGGAGTGTTCCGGTCCGGGTGTGTTCTGCTAGAGAGGTCGCGGCATGTTGAGTTGCCTCAAGGGCTGATCGTAAATGTCACGGGGTGAGGGGCATCTGCTGGTGCAGGCAAGATGTGTGGAGATTGGCTCGCATCCTAACATATTTTGGGTATTGTTTAACTTTTGTATCTATGAAATAAAGGTGCTTACCGTGATAATTTGGTTGGGATGGTGTGTTCCGTGCGTCCATCCTAACTCGTCTAGGATTTTTCGAACACTCTTCTCAAGATTTAGGGTACAAAAATGCACTCCTTTGACATCTCCGTCTACTAGAATACTCCGTATCATAGAAACCGCCAGGCTTGCGCCATATTCTTTACCAATTGATCATCGTGCTAGAATCAACCCGGGGCTGAATACGATAGAGTCATTCAAAGATGAATTACCTTGATGGCGTCTAGATTGGCTTGGATATGTTGAGGTACCGTAGCTTTGCATAAATCTGTCATCCGGGTAAAAGTTGCGTACGTTTGTAGGGGCATCATTCCAGGTATTACTGGTACGGATACCTAACTAACGGATTGAGCAAGGGCTGTTGCTTCTGAGATACAGTTTAACTCACCCGTATTTCGTACTTTTCGAAGCCACGATTTGAACTTTTCCACATCGTAGAAAAGCTGTGTGATGATAAATTCCGCACCGGCTTCAACCTTCCGTTTGAGATGCGTTAGCTGTTCTTCTTCACTGCCGCCTTCACTATGTCCATCTGGATATCCTGTACACATACCCAAAAAGATCAGCTGACGAAGGCATGAGCTACATGGTATCGCTTACCCGCCACACCAATACAGAAATGATTTCCAAACTTTGGGTGCTGCTTGATGTACGTAACCAAATCTTCCGCGTGTTGGAACCGGGGTCGGTAGGAATCCAGTACTCCTCGCCTCTGGGAGGATCTGGTAAAAATAGGTCAAATATCAAGGATGTGGGTCAGAACTAAATGCACACCTCCTCGAAGTGCCAGTAGTGCTTACACCTTTTTCCATTGCGGTCTACCCCGGTCAGGCCTATTTAATACTATAATACTGGACAGTTGTAAACGTACCGTCAACGCCTCGTCGATTGTTCCCTTTTCCATATTCGTGCATGTCAAATGCAGGATGGTATCTAGTCCATTCTCTGCTTGACAGAACGCTGCCAGGTCTAGGCTCCGGTCTCTCGTTGAGCCGCCAGCTCCCCAAGTCACACTAGCAGCAATGGGCTTCAAACTCGCTAGACCGGTGATTCGAGTCAGAAGATTCGAGTATCCCTATTCCAATATTGTCAATTCGAATCATGTCCAGTCAATACGGGGCATACTTGTTCTGTGCGAGGTGGGAAGAATTCAAAAGTAAAATATGGTGCATCGATGTATATTTGCAGTTTTTCTGATAATTTCATGTGGTCGATCAGTCTGAAGAAGCCGAAGTCCGAAGAGAGTATTAAGGAGTGATGTCGCAATTGATCCCAGCGTCCAGTAGACACGTGACCTACGTCCATCTCGCTACGTTGGCCACCATCACTCGACTTCACCATGTGGGGCCCGGTCCAAGCGCGTCGGGAATTTGGTGAATCTCTGATCGATTATCTTGTCTTTGTCCTCTGATTTCAGGGCCATGATATCTTCTTGCAATGCTTTGATGACAAACCTCTCGAAAGCCTCAGATCTATGACACACAGTACATCCCTCGATACATTTTATGATACTCTCCACTAATGAATAAATCACTTTCCTAGTACGGGTTAGGGAAATTCATCATCTGTCTTTCAGGACACTTGAAATATGTGACCGAAACAACTCGACACCATGAGACCCTCAGGTAACCGAACAACTAGCAACTACTCGAAGTCTGTGGTAAACCTACCTCCAACAGAGCATTTCATCCCACTCCAACATGCGTTGATGCGCAGAGAAGGACTCGCATCTGCCGTTTTGACCATAGCCCGGCATTTGTCAGGACTTCATGAAGCTCGGTCCCGTCAAAGAATTCCCGGGTCGAACTTCCGAGTCAATGAGACAAAGACATTTTGTTCGACCCGCTCGCTAACGTTATTCATTTGCTTTTCTGATATGCATTGCACTGGTATATTGCTTCTCAGCCGGCGTTCAGCCTCTACAAATGACCTAACACCGCGACCCTGTCTTCCAGGCGCAATCGCGACTACTAATATATACTTAAAGTACTACAACTTCCGCATCCTAAACCCAAAGGATCATGTAACATCATGAATCACCACGCGGCGTCTTAACAACTTCCATTTTTGATCGAAATTCGGCGGTCCGGGTCCCGTCTCAGGCTGGACCTATATTGAAGTCTCTGCGCTGCTTGGTATTATGGCAGGTGACCCAGCTCTTCTTAGTGGAGCTTGGTGATAGTGGCAAGTTGACATAGCAAAGACCCTCCACTCATCAGGCGATAATTTAAGAGCTTGGTACACGGCCAACATACTCCAGATCTTGTCCTTGACTCCTCTTTACTATGCAACCATTCAGAGTCCCTAAACCTGAGCCCCAGGAGGTCGATGTCATCGTCGCGGGAGGTTCGTTCTTGAATGCGCATATACACTGGCTATGCTGACCTATCTGGGAGTGTAGGTGGACCCGCGGGTTGCGTGGTCGCCGGCCGTTTGGCCAAAGCGGACCCCAACTTACAGGTCATGTTATTGAGTATGGCCCCAACAACATCGACGTATGTGAGCTATCGCTCTTCTCGTGCTTGCCACTCAATTGTTGCGTAGGACCCCATGGTTTCAACTCCGCCGTCTACCCTCGCAATATGCGTTTACTCGAATCGGACAAGGCCCACTTCTACTATGATACTAACAAGTCATCACATCTCCGTGGCCGAAGACTATTGTCCCTTGTGCAAAGGTATGTTCCGCTCCGTTCCATTCGGTATCTTCTTTCTGACTAATGTTATATTGTAGGTGCTTGGTACGTTGTTATTCAGGGTTAACCCAAATGCAGTGTATACTGAGTATATAATCAGGCGGCGGAAGCTCAATTAACTTCCAAATGTACACCCGCGCCTCTGCTCAGACTGGAGTGGGTATTTATCTAGATCTTTAAGAATACATACTCACAAGGCCGATATAGATGACTTCAAGACCGAAGGCTGGAATTATCAAGGTAAGTTTCATTCTGTTCATCTACGGGACCGGACTTAATGCGCACTTGGAAGATCTGTTGCCCCTGATGAAGCGCCTTGAGAACTATCAGAAGCCATGCAACAATGTAAGCTCCGTGTTCATTCCTTCCGTCACTTCCTCTAAGCTATCTCCATTTGGCAGGATACCCATGGGTTTGACGGACCTGTTGCAATTTCCAATGGTGGATGGGTTGCGCCTATTGCCCAAGATTTCTTGCGCGCTTCGACGGCTGTCGGGATTCCTTTGACTGACGACCTTCAAGACTGCCAACAATCACACGCGGCTGAGATTTGGGCAAAATGGATTAATAAGGATACCGGGCGTAGAAGGTATCTGAACACTCTATCTCTTCTGCTCAACAATTTACCAATCTCTAATTCTAGCGATGCTGCATCCGCATATGTTCATCCCATAATGGCAGAACAAAGTAACCTCCACTTGCGCTGCAACTCCAAAGTTGCCCGTGTTATCTTTGAGGGCAACAAGGCGGTCGGTGTTGCCTATGTAAACTCTAGGCAAGTTAGCGCTCCATACCCTGCGACTGTTCCTGACCGACATCTATTCCAGGGATCATGGTCAAACCAAGACGGTGGAGACTATCGTAAAAGCTCGCAAGATGGTGGTTTTGACCTCCGGAACGTTATCTACCCCCCAGGTACGGGTCTTGACTCCCGTATTATTATTCTCCACTGATCAGCTATGGTAGATTTTGGAACGCTCTGGCATCGGCGGAAAGGACATACTTGATAAAGCTGGCGTCAAGACCCTCGTTGGTAAGTGCCCTATCACCAGCATACAGGGGTCGACTAAATACCAGTTCCCTAGATCTACCGGGTGTCGGAAAACAATACCAGGACCATTACACTACCTTCTCCGTCTTCCGCGCTCGCGCTAGTGAGCCTACTGCTGACGACTGGCTCCGCGGTGACCCCAAAGTACAAGAAGAATGGATGCGACTACACGCCGCCACTGGCAAGGGACCCGCGGCATCTAATGGTATTGATGCTGGATTCAAAATCAGGCCCACCGAGGAAGAGTTGAAGGAAATGGGGCCCGCATTCCAAAAAGCATGGGATTCATATTTCAAGGTAAAGGCAATATGTGTGTGGCCACGGGTTTAGCCGGAGTTTAACGATGGAATGTAGGATAAACCCGATAAACCAGTCATGTTCGCCAGTATTGTCAACGGGTTCTTCGGCGATCATACTCTCGGTCAGCAGACACGGCTTGTGGCCCGGCTCATCTAACTTCTCGATTATTATAGTTCCCCCTGGAAAGTATTTCTCAATGTTCCAATATCTCGGTGTGTCCGTAAGACTGTAGGCCGGCGCGCGTCTTATTCACAATCTTTCATAGAGTATCCATTCTCGCGAGGCTCTATCCATATCTCAAGCAGCGATCCTTATGCGGACCCCATCTTTGATAGTGGTTTCCTTAACCATGAGGCTGATGTTGCGCCAATTAGGTGAGTACTGTACGGGACCAACTATCCAGTTGCTCAATATGCACACGTATAGATGGTCTTATAAGAAGGTTCGCGAGGTAGCACGCCGGATGGACGCGTACCGAGGTATGCTTCCTTTCCGCTTATTCCATGCATTATCGATCACTAAACAATCCCGCAGGGGAGCTTACCTCTCTTCACCCCCACTTCCACCCTGACTCACCCGCGGCATGTGAAGATGTTGATCTCCAAACCGCAAAGTACGTTCTTGTATGCGTAATAATTGTTTGGTTTTCTTAAGCATGATGTCAGGGAGTACATGCCTGCTGGCCAACTTACTGTCGGTATTCACATGGGCACCTGGTCTAAACCTCGTAAGCCTCTGGCTCCTGGAGAGAGGCGTATAGTCGATGAAATCAAATATAGTACGTTTCATCCATATTTTTCTGCATTCGGCTCTAACTAAAGTTTCTTAGGCAAGGAAGATGACGAAGCTATCGAGTAAGCCCCCGCATTCATTCCCACATCGTTGTCGACTAACCATTTTTCATAGCAACTGGGTGCGCGACCACGTTGAGACCACATGGCACAGCCTTGGAACTTGTGCGATGAAACCACGCGACCAAGAGGGTGTCCTTGATCCTCGGTAGGAATTACTCTTTCTTTGGTTCTTAGTACCCTTGCTTATCTAGTTCGTCTAACTAGCCTGAATGTTTATGGTACAACTAACCTGAAAGTTGGCGTAAGTTACCCAATCTATCCTGATTTGATCTCAGCTAATAAAGTTAATCTTAATAGGACCTCTCTCTCTGGTTCGGGCACCTTTCCTTTATTAGGCTTATAGGTTATTAATCGAGTTTTCTCTTCGTTCCTTGTTATTTTTGCAGCCCCGACAACCTTGGAACCAATACTTACAGCTCTGCCCTCCTGTAAGCACTGCAACGGTCCTCCTCCAAAGAACATCACTAATCGACCCAACTAGATGTGGAGAGAAGTGCGCCGAGCTCATTGCTGAGGAGCTGGGTCTCACAATCACGAACCGTAAGTCAAGTGTCAACTGAGAACTCAGGTGTATGCTGATCCAAAGGCTGCAGCTCATATTCCCATCATGCGCCGTGCCTCTACCAAGCAACAGCAAGCGCAGAGCACCCAAGCGTCCGGCCAGCAAATTTGAATACGACAAGAGCATCAAATGAGTTAAGATATCAAGATTTCCATTGTCTCGATCGATTCTGTATTGGAACCACTGAATGCGTTTGCTATCTGAGCCACTTCATCCACCAAGGCTGAGTGCTTGTATGCTACAAAAGATTGCCTGAAATTCAAAAAAACTTTATATCTGAATTTATAACATTAATATGTGCCGTAAAATCAGGAAAGAACTTGGCGCCTACTCCCTACTTCAGCCAGAAGACGTAGTCAGCTTGTGAGACAGCCAAATCCGCCGACCTCATAGTTCACAACAAGGATATGTAAAAAGTGGAGAATGGAGATTCTGAGTACTTACCAGCTCCATTGCTTTCGAAGAGTGTTCGAACGAGTTGTCCTCGATTGAACATTGTGGGTCTGTGATCATAGACTGCATAAGCCTCTCGTCACATATCAACAGTAAATATGGTAAAGGAGTTGAAGATTTTAATTGAACTATGGACCAGCGTGCCACTTGAATGAACCATGCCAATGGGGTATCAATCTCATGGGCTCCATTCTGAATTCTGGACTCCTATGCGAGTGGAAAATACCAGACGGAATTAGCCGTAGCACGGACCTACAGCAGGCCAATTTGACCGGGTCTTACATAACTAATTTTCTATGATTTGTTTAAATTTTGGGATCAAGTATACATTGCAGAAGTTTCAATTTAGCTCTGCGAGTCACAGCCATCACCGAAAGCTCGCCAAGGAGTGTGGGTACTGGAAACCCCCAGATGTAGCTATGTGAAGGCTTATTAACAATTACACGTATACTCCATATGGGCTGCAAGTCAGGTGGCTTCTCCGAACAGCAAACGTAGGCTATCAGGCTACGAAAAACCTCAGCTGGCGCAGTCCTATACTTCGCTAAGTACCGTGCCACGTCTAAATGTACGTTAAGGGGAAGATAATTCATGCCGATTCCCCAGGCTGACTGGACAAGTGATCAGGCATGGCATGTTAATTTAGCTAAGAATCATGGCCTTTCGTAATAGATGCTCCTTGGTATGGTTCTAAGTATAATCCACGGCCAGTAATGACAAGTAATCCTTGGAACATACATACACTTGTAAGTGCTTCTCTGAAAGTCCTATTGGGTACCTCTGAGATACACAGGCCTCAACCAAGGTCATTGATAACTCGATCTCGGGTAAATTATGGTAATTCCCATGGAGGCTACAAGTTCGGCAGAGCTCTCAAACTTCGAGTGCTCTGGTCATATGTTTAGCACTATCACGTACGGCGGTTCATGAGCGGGCCGGGGTCGGGGCTCATGAGAGATGAGAGCAGGCCTTGTGGTGTCGTACCGTTAGTATTTAAGGGAACACATCGCTCGTAGCCATGCATCAACTCGGGTTCCACAGTTCTCCAGTATTAGCCTATACCAGTACCCCTCTCATTCCTTCTCTACTTTTAGGCCTTTCAGCTCATGCATTACCTCCCCCTCGGTGTGCTTGCACTTGCTCCGTTGCTGGCAACTGCTTCTCCAATCGGTCGTTGTACCGGAACTATATCCTCACTTAATGATGTTTCTGCAGCCCAGAAATGCACCACCATAAATATCAAGGGTTTCACCGTCCCAGCCGGCAAGACCTTTGCACTCAGCCTGCTCGAGAATACTCAGTCAATCTACAAGGTGATATCAAGTTTGAGGTAGCCAATTGGGGGGGCCCACTCTTCCAAATTACCGGAAAGGGTATTACTTGTTAGCTCCTCTCTGTGTATCTGTATAATACCACCCACTAATTGAAGTTAGTCAACGGCAACGGGCACACCTTTGATGGACAAGGGCCCTCGTACTGGGATGGCCAAGGTGGGAACGGAGGGGCCACTAAACCCCACCCGATGATGAAGATTAAGATGTCGGGGACCTACACAAATGTCAAGGTGCTCAACTCTCCCGCCCATACCTATAGTATCTCGAATCCCGCCAAACTAGTTATGTCGAAACTTACGATTGATAACTGTAAGCTTTATCCGCTCAATTATTGGATGCGAACTAATGAGTGCCATTTCAAGCTGCCGGGGATCAACCAAATAACAAGTCGGGCGGCAAAGCTGCCGGCCACAACACGTGAGTATTCCATGCCTATGGTCAATATAGATATCGGCTTGAATCATTTGGTCTTGTTTAGGGATGGATTCGATGCCTCGACTACCGATTTGACTATCGAGGATAGCAAGATTTACAATCAAGACGATTGTATTGCTATTAACAAAGGTTCGAATATAATATTTCAACGCAACTATTGCAGTGGTGGCCATGGGATATCCATTGGTTCGATCTCCTCGGACGCAACGGTTAAAGGAATTAAAATTCTCGACAACCAAATTGTGAACAACGATCAAGCCCTGCGCATCAAGACCAAGAAGGATGCCACAAACGCAGCAGTTTCCGATATCACATATTCTGGTAATACTGGAACAGGGTTGAGGAGATTTGGAATAATCATCGATCAAGGTTATCCTACGACTTTGGGGTCCCCAGGAAATGGCGTGTCGATGTCCGTAAGTACTAAGTTAACGCCCAAATGTATACGATAGTTGAGGTCATTCATGCACTATCTTTTTAGGGCATTAATTTCACCGGAAGTAACAATAAGATTGCTGTCATCGATAAAGCCCAACGGGTCGCCGTTAACTGCGGATCCAAGTGCTCCGGTGAGAACAAGATTGGTTTGGGCATGCTTTCACAAATAGGCTAACGCTACGTTTTTACTAGGCACCTGGGACTGGTCAAAACTGAGTGTTACTGGAGGAAAGGCCGCCGATTCCAAGTTTAGGTACTCCGGAATTAAGGGCGGAAGTTTCTAATGCTAAAGTCCGAGTTTGAGTTTACATGTATTATTCAAATTCTCGAACCGGAATGACTCTTGATTGATACATTTCTTGAGAATATGACGACCAGTTCCCGGTACTCCAGAGCGCAGCTAAGTCCAGCTATCCAACAAGGCCTATCGGCTCGTTAATGCCTGAGTTTATGCTCTCTGCTCGTGTCCGAACCCACTGCAAGCAGTCGCCGCTACACAAAAGAGTCGGGACACGAGGACAGGATCGAGCGTATAGCCTCAGCTAAATGCAGGTAGCAGATCACGAACCAATAGCCAATATCAATGGAGTGGGAATATGGGTTTTCGCTCCTCCCTCCCGTCAGCCCCCACAAATAGAGCGTTGTGCATCGTAGCCTGCGCAGTTGCACAACCAGCTCTACGGGGGCCCCAAAAACCCGGGAGCGCTCTGAAGTGCTCCGGTTTTGGGAGCCTCCTCGTTAGGATCCGACGAATCCGGATTGCTCGGCGAGGACTTGAGAGCACTCCACGAGCCCTTCCGAGCGTCATACCAAACGCTCCGGAATGCTCGCTGACAATAGCGAGTCCCGGAGCGCTCCCGAGATTTTCGGGGCCCCGTAGGGAGGACTAGCCGGAGCTCATGTCGCGACTACCCGCTATTGGTTCCTCACCTTGTTTCTGTATTCTCCCACCTTCCCCGGTCTGTTTCCCATCGTAGTCGATGTCTGTGTTTCTCCCTTATATGTCTGTTTCCACTACCGTGTTCATATATCTTATATGTATGCACATTTATACCGCATCACGTCACGAGCGCGCCTAGACTAAGTCTCTATCTCTGCCGTCTTGTCCGGAAAATTTAGGTCTCGGAAATCCGGATGTCGCGAGGTCCGTTATTACAGATTATCGTCAGACCCCGAATATGGGCTAGGGGATCCGGCACACCACATCATACACTGGATAGTCTCTGAGGTACTGAGAGGCGAGCAGAACTCACGCGTAGGTCGGGTGGGCGATGCCTGACGACAACCGTGGCAGATGCAGGAATAGCAAGAAGTAGTCTTCGATCGATTCGTTGAGGGAGAAATTCTGGTAGAAATGAATCTAAAATGAGGGTAGGTAACCTGATTCAATCTGTAGGTGTGATATTCGTGGAGTTTTGCGACGGAGCCTGCGGGGGCCGTGAAGCGTGTACTGGGCCGATCAGGCCGGAGCCGGTACCATTTTTCACGGACTATGTATCGTATTTGTGTGTTGCTTATAGTACCGCGTTCCGGTGCTTGCGCGCCTTGTCCATCTCCCTTCCTTACTACTTACTGCAATCTCTCGTCCCTTTTTCTGTGATTCCCACTCGCATCTTTTCTATTGGTATACGACCGAGTTTGGCCGTCCGCCCAGCTCGCTCGGTGGCTCGGCCCTGGTGACACCCCGGTTCGGCGTTCCGCCTCCTCGGTCCCTCGCCCTTCTTCTATCCGCCAGTCCTGGTCGTATGCGTATTTCCTCATTTGATATACTTTCATTTTCCTTTCTTGTATGGGCCGGCCCGAGGCCAAGTAGCCATTCGGGTATACGCATAAATTAGTCGAAACAAGCGAGATATAACCATTCTGAAAGACAAAAAAAAATAGTACAGAACGAGGAAGCAAGGGGTATATCATCAAATCATTGGGAGTCAAGCCCTCGATTCTTTGCAAATTTTCTTCCTCAGTTTCTTTGTGCTTAGTTTGTGTCGTTGAGAGTCGGCAACGCCATGTGTGGTGCTTCCGTGAGACAAGACGGGATGAAATGAGGCAGGGACCAAAGACGAGAAGCACGCGAGGCACGGGATTTCTTGCTGACACATACCGGAAAGTGAAAGGTTGCCAGTTGATTATTTGAATAGGACATGTAGTTACATGGGTATCTCTAATCTACTCGGATTGGGAGTCGCTGCTCTCAATATCTACTGGTTCAATAATATGAGACATAAAATCCAAACTTTGCACTGTGGTGTGATAAGATCTTGAAAATCAGTATGTAAGTAAAAGATTTTTTTTCAGTATAATTCGATCGAAAAACTACAACGTCAGTATGCCTTCCTCAGTGAATCAGACTAAGGGAGAATTGAAATTTAAAGTTAGCATATATCGACCTTGATTTCAGCTCAATTTCTACTTAAACACACATTTTTATTTTCAGTATTTTAACCTTATACAGTGTTGGTTAGTATCGTCTGCACGACGGCGATGCAGCGAGTGCTTGAGGACCCATAATTCTCCATGTGCTCTGCGGAGATCTTGTTATGTTCACGCGTGCATGCCAATTTACTTGACAAAAAGCGCGTTCAGAGGATACAGACGATCGCAGGCTAGATAAGATATTGCGTTAGTCGTAAAGATCAGTGAATACGCAAAAATCATACCTTTACTGGTTTTGCAATGGGACGTGTGGTTGTTGCAGTGTGCTATCTATGCCAGAATTGATGTTTTGATGTAAGTAATGGCTCAAAGATGAGCCTATAATGATTTCGCAGGAAGTGGGCAATTGAAAGTAAATGGCAGCGTGAGGAAGGGCCGGGAATTCACAAACTGGTAGGGAACAGCTTCAGTAGCATGAGCAAATCCAGCGGCCACTTGAAGAATATTTTCGACATTCAAATTAGAGAGCTTGCGCTGCATTTCTAAATTCTGAATGGTATTTTGCTATTGCTGAGCCTAGAGCCTAGAGCCGAGATCTTTCGATGTATGCGGGTAATCCTACATGGGGAATACTGCCACCACAAAGGCGAGCGAAAACACCGACAAGTGGGGAGACTCCCGAGCCGGAGTTGCCCAGGCGTGAGTACGACTCGAGGGTCGGGCAGAGGCCTCCTGCGCCCGACATCGCGCGTGGTAGCAGGGAATGAGGCTAGGAAGAAAAGACAACAACCCGTTGCTCGACTCGTCTGCGGGCGGGACGTGGTCGATATTCGTAGCCACACGGGACAGGCGATAGCCACGTGCCACCGTGGTCTCACAAGCGCCGGTTTCCTGGGCCGGGTACCGGTCGCTCGAGGTAGTCCGCGGAGCCACACCACTCCCATATAGCCAACCACATTCCAACCAAATGGAGATAACTTCTCAGTAACTCCGTGATGATCAGTCCGATCACTTGTGTTGGCTGGCAAGGTACGACAATAAAAGTCGATCTTCCAGGTGCAGCCGCAGGTTGGTGATCTCTGGCTTTAAATTCAGAATGCTGGAGCAATCTCCCTGTAGATGCACGACCTTGATAAAAATAGTATCGGTGTCTGAAAAATATGTCGTAATACTATATCCAGTATACGGCAGCGCTATAGCATAGATATCAAGTTTGGTTCGATCCGGGTCGTAACTCACAATGTCGAGATCCCCAAGCCAGTTCATTCCTATGTTTAAAATTCGTAGGTGTCATTGACATATATATACTAGAGAGTCAAACAGGTAACTAGGAACCAAATAAAAAAGGAAAAGAAAACATATTTGTATCCTACAAGTTGCAGCGCACATCGCATATACGAGAAAATAATCATACAATACACTATGCATCCCTGAAAGTAGGCAAACGATCTTCAAGCAACGCACAACGCCAAGCCAACCATGCTTGATTGAAAACCGAGCCCGTGCACACATATCTCCGTCTTGCCGAACCAGATCCAACGCCGCCTTACTTCTTCGCCACGACTTTTGCCTTTGCCTTGGTCGGCAAGCTCTCTTTCTCACGCGGGAGTGGCGGCGGCTCCTCCGAATCATCGAGCACCTTGCGTGACTGGGCAAAGAAGATGTAGGCATCGCGTTGTGATATATTGGCGATGGTGTATACGTTGCCTAGAAGAATAAGTCAGCTCGAATCTAGTTCGTGAGAGATTGAGGAGGGTGTTTCGAGAGTAGCTGAAACTGGACAGCGCTTGGGTATATGGAAGGTGTGAACGTGGGTGGATTAGGCAACGAGTCGCGCGGGCCTTGATACCTGAACCATCCTGGGCGTGTCCCCCACACGACTTGTCTCTGCTATCCCCCCTACAGGCTACAACGGTCGACTGCCCCAACTTCATTGGGCCAGTGCCGTGTCTGGACCAGAGGGGACTAGTGCTGTATCCATTTGGCCTAGCCCATCTCCACCTTGTCACCAATCAGGTCCAGCCCAGAAACCACATGGACGAGCCGGCGGCAACGTGCTTATGACGTCGGAGAGTACCAGAAATGGCCAACTTACCTCTCGGAGCCAAAAACATCCCACCGGAGCGATGTAAACGTGCTCTTGTGGACTTTGACCTCGACAGCTCCAGATACACAGTAAAAAGCCTGGAAAAAAAGTTAGCGATTGGCACCCGAAATTTATCGTGGAAAAAATGATGTTTGGTCCAGCCCGACAAATTTGCCATATTGAACTCGACCAAAATGGATAGGCACTTACGAATGTGTTCTCTTTACTCGGCCTATTCGGCTTCCTCCCCGCCAACCGGTATCTTCATCACACCAGCAGCAAAGTAATCCGAATCTCCAAAAATCTTCTGGAAGCTGAATGGACCTTCAGAAGGACTAAAGTCACTCGAGCACCGGGAATGCGATTCCTGAGGAAGCGGTTAGTACCTGTACTTGGCCAAGGGGGAGAACGAGATACTCACGTCGTTCAACTTCCCTCCCGGTCGCATAGTCCATGACAACCCCGAGCTCCTCGGTTTCTTCGTCCAGCCCATCCTCTTGCGTCCTTGGCGCACCAAAGACGCCCACCTCTCCCAGCTCCTGGTCTTCCTCTTCTTTTTTACCTTGGTCTTCCTTCCGCCTTTCTTGGGTACCTTTTTGGATAGTGCGGCTGCGGGGTTTGGGAGGTCGTTCAATGGCGCGGATGAGGGGAACGAGTAGTGGGCCTTCTTCTGGATCTGGAGAGCGCCCGTAGACGAACTTTTCACCGCGCCACCACTCCAGGGAGAAAATCTTTCACGTTGGGAGCGTCGCACGTTGGGGTGTGTTTGCTTTGGATCGGAATATGAGCGAGGTTAGGCGATGGCGAGAAGGAAAGCGAGGTAAGAAGTCGATATCAGGACCAATCAGCCTAGCACAGTAAATAGAACATACCACTGAAATCGCGCTTTTTCCTCCGACCCACAGGCTCAACAGTGGTTTCCCTCGCATTCGCATTCTCCTTGCCCTTTCCTGCTCTAGGCTTCTTGGGTGATTTTTGGCCGTCCTCTTCCTCATCTCGGCCTCTTTTCTTTGGCGTTGCCCTTGCCCTTTGGCCTGCCCTTGGCTTTTGCGCCGGATTTGGCGGGAGGCTCGGGTTCTGGCTCGTCCTCTTCGTCCTCCGGCATCCAGCTGTGCTAAGCCATTGGCAATTTCTTCCTCCATATCATCGTTCGCAGGTGGCGGCGGGGTCGGTGTGAGAGTGCGGGCTGGTGGTTGGGCAGTCTTGGAAGCAGGCTTGTTAACAGACGAGGCGGCGGTTGGACTTGTTGCCCGACGAGGAAGAGGGTTTCTCCGCAGGAGCGATAGCTTCTCCTTCTTGACGACCTTTGGAGGGGAGGTGGTGGGGGAGGTGGCGATCCAACATCAACATCGATTTCCTCGTCCTGCTCCTGTACCACGGACAGAGTGGGTTCGTCCAACTCCATGTCCACGCTATGATCACCATTCCCGAGCGTGGACCTCCTTGAGATCGTTCGTCTCCTGCTCTTCTCCGGTTCAGGCTGTGGCTCGGGTTCCTCCTCTTCCTCTTCCTCCTCTGGTTCGGGGTCAGGTGCAATAGGCGACGAGCTCCGCATGAGACTGTGACTCCGTCGCGGAATTAAGCGGAGCCCTTGCTCGTGTGGATTGCGAAGATTGGGAGAATCGTTGAGGAGAGGGAACGTGATCGTCCATGATAGGCGAGGACCTGTGTACGACCGGTCGTCGCACAGGTGCTGGAGCGGCTGTAAACAATATCAAGTGAGCGACCAACGAACGACGGAATGAGCACAAGACGCACGCTGGACCTCGGGAATATCGTAGTCGTCCATATCATCTTCATTTTCGGCTACTGTACTACCATCAGCAAGGTCATGGTGAGGATGATGGGAAGGGACCTACTGCGGGTCAACTCCATGCTCTCTCCTTCTTCCTCTTCCTCCTCGATATAGCTGTACTCCACCACGGTAGCCGCTTCTTCCTTGCTCGTTGTTTAGGAGCATCGACGGCATAGGCCTGGCTACCAAATAGCCCTTCAATCGATTCGAATCCATCCTCATCCAGTTGAACTGTAGGGATGAATTTCCCTGTCCGTCTATTTATCCACAGTAAACACTAGACCAATTAAATATATTAAATTTGCACCTACCGTCCTGTATTGGCGTCATCCACGAATGCAGGAGCTCCCTTGCGTAACTCTGCCCTACTCCGCCGGCGGTCGTTCATCGTTGCGTAGTGTGTACTGAATGGAAATCACTGCGTGAGCCACGTGATCCAAAACAGAGGTCACGTGGCAGGATATTGCTTTGCAAATACAGAGAGTGATCGGGTGATCAAAATTACTGGATCGTGAATGTTTCGACAACTTGGAAGGTATGGGATATGGGACTTGTGTATCCGACCACTTGGCGGTGGTAGTCAAGGTACTATAGAATTGAGGGGCTGACTCATCTATCTGTAAACCACTGACATATCGTTTAGTGCGCTTTAAGTTAAATGTGCTTGATACTCGGCTCGTGCGCCACGGGAGGAGACTCGGAACGAGTGCGACGCGGTCTGATTTGGTCCCACCGCTGGGTAGCAAAGGTGAGCTTCACTCCTAAAACCTCAATCTCTAGTTGACTGTTTCTGTCCCCGTGCGGTAGTGGTGGTGGCCATGTCTGGCGGAGTAGACTCTTCCGTCACAGCAGCGCTTTTAAAACGAGATCGCAAAGCAAGCACTCCACAACACATCCATCCCTACTAACTCTAATCGACCCCCTCTTTAGGACCTCCAAATATCAGCGGTATTCATGCGCAACTGGGACACCCGTGACGAGACTGGCTCAGACGTGGGATGCGAGTGGGAGAAGATTGGGAAGATGTGAAGCGCGTATGCCAGCATATCGGTATTCCTTACGAGCTCGTAAGTAATTTTCCCACCTCTTAACCGGTCATTAGTTTATTTACTACAATTAGAAAGATTTTTCTCGACAATATTGGACCCGGGTATTCACACCTGCCCTCGACGCCTGGGCAAACGAGAAGGACGCCGAATCCTGACGTGTTTTGTAACCGGTACGCCACATTTGCTAGTGATGGATGACGTCTGGTCGTAATTCTGAGCTTTCTGGAACAGCGAGATCAAGTTTGGTGCTTTGTTTGAATCGATCATTCCCCCGAACGATGAGAATACTTGGCTAGCGACAGGTAAATGCATTATCTGTAGTCATCTTGGTCGTTGCCTCTTACTGAGGCCAAATAGGCCACTATGCAAGGATTGCGTACTACCACGGGAGACCAAGGTTGATGCGTTCCGATGATCCAAACAAAGATCAAACGTACTACCTATCAAGTGTCAGAGAAAGCAAACTCAAAAGGGTAAGTCGTCCTATGAATGTACCCCACACCCAACAATACCACAGCGTACGACACATTCGCTGATGCCTTACTCGTGTTTCGCATATAGACACTCTTCCCCCTATCCGACCTCACAAAACCTAGAATTAGAGCCCTGGCTCAAGAGATGCGGCTCCCAACGGCCGAGAGAGGGGAAAGCATGGGACTGTGCTTTGTCGGTGAACGGAGAAAGTTTGATCAATTCTTATGCAAGTTTTCATTCTGCCCACCTCTAATGAGTATTAATGCATCTATGCAGCAGAATATATACCTCCCTCCAGCGGCCCTATACTTCTTTACCCTAGCATGAAGCAAGTGGGCGAACATAAAGGGTTGCACACACTTACCATCGGTCAAAATGCTCGTATTCCTGGCCAACCAAAGAAATTGTTTGTGGCGAAGAAAACTGCGGAAGCTATTTTGGTTGTCGATGATGTGTGAGTGTCATACGTGATGCATCGAGGTCATCAATTCACCTTTTTTTAAAAAGGAATCATCCTGCTCTAATGTGCCAATCCGTTACTCTCGCAAACTGGAAATGGATTTCACAGGATCAGGATGAGGTTATGGAGTTAGATGGTATGCTTTCGCGTTTCGGACAATTCTAGCTACTTAATTACAACAGAGAAAGCGTCGGGCCCGAGGGGAATACCAGTCTTTACTCAAATTCGACATCGAATGGTGCCTGTTTCCGGTATATTGCGAAAGGTGTGGGTATATGCGTCCAGTTTTGTGATACTTCTGCAATAATGCCCCTCACCTTGTAGCAATCGGATCGCTGACTATCGAGCTGCTGACTGATTATTCTCAATTATCAGGGACAATATATTCGCTTTCGTTTGACTCTCCTATTCATGGTGTTGCACCGGGCCAGGTTGGTACAGCTTGGGATCTGGATTGGTGTCTTGGGTGTGGAGAGATAGAAAGCACAGTTTGTTTGGAGTAGCGTCGCGCAGTGGTTCAATTAGCTTGCTTCCGTTAAGACACAAGCTAATGATAGATGAATGTTATAGCAAACATGTAAATCTGGCCTCGGGTATTCTATACATCACCTATCGTTGATAACCGTTGGAATATCAGAGGAAAAGTTCGAGCCCATTATGCGCTCTAGTCCTGATGAGCCCCAGATTGTAAGCGTTTGTCAGGCGACACTTATCCCAGGACTAGAGGACGGGAAGAGATGGGGGTGGAAGAGGCGGTACTACCGAACCGGGGTGCTACTGGGGCTGCGCTATCGAGTGAGCTGGACGGGTGGCCAAACCAAGCCTCATGCAAGTAACAGTGGTGTGGATGGGCTAACTTCTCAGAGAAAACATACAGTAGTTATAAGGACCCCTGAAGCGAGCATAACAGGCTCGCAGTGCGTAGTATAGAAGGAAAAGGCGAGGCGCACGAGCGTCGTATCGTAGTACCGTAATCAATCAAAGACAAATAGTGTCTATATAGAGACCGGCTTGATCGGCCCAGTACAAGTCTTTCAGACTCCGTGAGCTCTGTGGCAAAACTCCACTTGGTTTGATTCTCTTTTGTGTCAATTGAACTTGATAAGGTGGTGAGCTTGTGTTCAGCACGGAGTTCCCCGAACTAAGAAAAGCAACTGGCTTGCAATTGAGCTGAATTAAATTCCAGCTTTGCATTTCTGTGATGAGAGCCTGGATGATGAGTATCTAATAGTCACATTTGGTGCCCTTTCCAGATTCTAAAGAGGAAATAAGCCATCGAGGAGGCATGTATACTGAATAACATCCGACCACTTAACATTCGCGTGAAGGCCGTATATCCTGGATGTCATCTTTAGAATGAGGGCCAAGGCGAGGTAGCCAAGCGGTCTAAGGCGCTAGACTAAGGTGCTTGTGAGGCAGTTGAAATCTAGTTCTTCGGAGCGTGGGTTCGAATCCCACCCTCGTCATCCGTTTTGTCAAGCGTGCAAAGTCGTATAAGGTATATTGAAATCCCACAATAGGTACTCAATAGCGCATTCATGAAGTTCGCGAAGGGTTGGTTCAAGTTTCGTTCTCCTCCTTTCCTTCAAAATGGACCTAACTGAGCATGTGGTCAACCACCACCTTGGCAGTTTTCACGATCGCTCATACCAGGAGATACAAAAATCCAGGAGATACAAAAATTTATTGAAACTTTCGAAAGTAGTAAAATGACTTCGGTTCAAGATGGATACTCGCAGATAAATCACACTGTGGGACGTAAACATAACAAAAAAAAAAACACAAAACTGAGCGTCCGTTAGTCTTCTGGACTATTACTCTCCTAACTATGTAGAGCATATAATTATCATTTCTAGCGAAATTTTAGTACCACCGCTCAAGTACGGTGGCAGCTGCCGTGAATCCCACATATGCAGATTTTCCGCATTTTGTGGGCTCGTCGTGATATATATACATCTATCGTCTCCCCTGTAGTTAGGCCTTTTTCAAGGATAAGGGCCATCAATTCAAAGTATACGTAGGCTTATCCAGAGGCAAGTGAGAAAAATTGATGTGCACAATGAGAGGAAACTCTTTGGAAGGTATTCTGTGGTCCTGTATAGCACGAATACATAGAGACTAAGCGCCGAACACACGACGCTCCAACATGTCCTCGCCTTTCTGTCAAATAGTATAACATTTCGTAGGCTACGCGAGCTCATAAGCTCCCGCATCGACGCCACACTCTCTCGTTCGACCAAGACCACCCGTATCTCATATTTAAGTACTATCAATATACAGTTATAGTGTGATACATGTACAAGCCAGCGATTACTTCGAATTTTTATCGGGTAGAGCTTCAACAGTTTTTATCCATATCTGATGCATGGCACTTTCAATCTTCTCTAAACCATCTTCGTAGGAAGCAAATCCAAAGTTTTGTACCGTTTCACAATGCTTCACGATCCGGCTCTCAATATATTCTTGTAGCGGTGGCTGAGGCACTTCGTTTTGGACCTGCGCTTTCTTATCAATGAACAGGCGCTTGACCACATTAGCCTATCGTACAAGTAGATCAGTAAGGTGGTGTATATTCTATACATAATATCATTTACCTTGGCACGTTCTCCTATCTTCAATCGGTCATCGTCCAGGTCTGGAATCTTTGCAAGAATGCCTTCTTGCATACTGTTTACTATTTGCGAAATATGTTCCTCTCGTACTGAATGCATATGGTCCCATTCTCGTCGCCATGCTGCTCTGGCTTGTCTGCACGCATTCTGACCAATAGGTCTATTCTGATCACCATCTCCGGCCGTTATTTTCGCATCCCACTGAAGTTGCCATACTCGATCCCACTCTTGAACCCAGCCGTCAGCCGGGGCGGCCTTTGCGGACTCCGCGGCAGCCGCAGCTGCGCATGTTACGTCCCATGCGATGTCACAATGGTCGCTCCACTCAAGCCCTGCGTACACCAAACTCTCTGGTTTTGCTGGATGTAGTGCTGTAATCACCCTCATGGCCATCTCACCTGCCGCACGCACAGCAGAGAGACTGATAACTTGGGTTGCGGCGTCCCTCACGTCCTTGTCGATTTGCTCCTCGAGGGTGGATGCTAGCTGGGACCGAAGGAGAAGGTTACGAATGGATAATCGGATGGTCTCGCGAAGCTCGATCAATGGTTTCCTAAGGAGCGAACTGAACTTCTCTTGATGCGACTCTGCCCCGTCTACGAGACTATGGAACATGGGGGCGTCCGGCAACGAGGGCTTTGGCTTGAAACCAACAAACTTGCCAATCTTCGAAACCCGGGCTAAGAACCTTTTTCCAGTTGATGCCTTTGAGCGATTCAAGGAAGCCGGTGCTAGATGTTTGAGAGAATCGTTGACAATCGTTGCCCAAGTCTCCTCCGACTGCGCAAATCCATCCCAGTCAACCGCCCTTCGAGCAGCAAGCAATGCGGTTATTGTCCAAGAGAAGAAGTAGCAATTATATATAAAAAGGTTTATGAGGCAGCAAGTGGGTGTGTCTTTATGCTGTGGCAGATGGAAAGGATAAGCGATAAATCTCTCTCGTTGGGGAAAAAAGGGTGAGCAGTAGCTCGGAGCTGTCTACCTCTTTCTGATCGTCGTCGGTTTTTATAATCCGTGCAGTGTCTTTGGACTTTGTTCCTTCTTCAAGTGGGGCATTTATACGACCGGCATCCTCAGCCGCCCGATCAAAGCGACAACGGGTGCCATCCTTAAACACCACACACGATAAACTCGTGTCGAACTCCGCTCTTTTCCTTTCTATATTCAAGGCTATAAAAAATCTTCTCCGGCTGCCCCGTATACCATTCATGAGGTGCTCCGCTATCCCAGTTCGAATCCAGAGGAAAGTCCAGTACGACCTGGATTGGTTGTCGCTTATTCGGGATGAATGATAGAAGCTTTGGTTGGCTCCGGGAGGAAGCGCCGATTGCGCGGATAGTGGGAGCCAAGGCGTATCGATACATCACGGCTGCTACATAGCGGGTCGGGTCGAAGCGGCGCGATTGAGATTTATGTTTATTAGTGGGCATGGTTCAGTTTGAGGGGATATGTAGCTCGTGCAGGTTTGGTCACTGGGTTAAAGCTGTGGTCTCCATCTTCAGGGCCGGTCCCGAATCGGCCTGGTGGTCACCTCGAGGTCTGCCTCGAGGTAAATTAGCTGCAAGTCTCTAAGTCACGAGTATTTATAATCTCGCCCTCTCCGGTTCTCGTTCTGCTCTCTATCACTCACCAGTGAGTCGATAGCTCCGCATAACTAACACTTGCACAGATCACGACCAAGCGTCGAGGCATTCAAGAATATCATATAACTCATATAAATTGACTACTCGCAATGGTACGGTCTCTCGCGCCTATATTTCCCATTTATCAAGCATCGCCGATAATTATATACCATAATCCTATCGTTCTATTATTGTGCGATTTCCGATATGCAGGGTTCAAAGGTATGAGATGTAAAAACATACGAAGCGCTTCGACTTGCTGAGTCTAGCCCAATCCCCCGCGTATTCTGAAGGATGTAAGATAGAGCTCTGTGTATAACAGTATATGATCCTGACAAAATATGATATACCCATATAGGAAGTGAGTGGGATTTGGACTTGGCGATCCGGTTTTGCAGTCCGATTGACAATCGGTCTCAACGAATCTGTACAGCGAGTGCGTACTAAACCCTAATCCTGATCATGATTGAAGCGAAGAAAGCTAAAGCGTTGATAGGCGGTTCGTACGCAAATCTTCAGATAAGACCTAGGTGCTGACGATGGTCGTCGGGAACGCTTCAACAGAGGGTGAGTGAATTGTCATACTGATGTACTAAAGAGTTTGAGTCCGTTCGGAAACAGGATGTGAGTATGCGCCAACTGAGGTATCTATACATGGCATGATAACTTTTGAGCAGTGGGTATGTCCAAATGACAACAGTATCGGGAGTTATGACCTTAGGCCGGGACCATATATCAATATAGATCGTACGTTCGAGTGTGCGGCTATGGTTTTGAGATTCGCTGCTAACTCGGACTTCACAATGAACAGAAAGTCAGGGTTCCCAAAAGCCATATGAGTGTGACCTCGTTTCTCACATTATTTATAGATGGTGGGTGCCTTAGAGTGGGGCTGAGGCAAAGGACTGATCAACGTGCTTTCACAGAAGGTATATATCGCATTTACTATCATCCTATTCGTATCTTTTCTTGATGTAGAAGTCATAATAACAATTCCATTAGTTGGTGGTAGGTCTCCTACATTCAAGGTCCACGTGACAATATATTCGATTACACTTATCGCCGATCTGTTAGGCTGTCGTGTAGAAAATCCTAACACATAGATCTGAGCGCGATAAATGAGACAATTTGTAAGTACGTTCTGTACGCTACCAATAGGCATGCCGGTTATCAGCCTATATGCTAACAAATGGTTGATCGGTATCAATAGCATTTAGGAAGTGAGTACTCACAACCCAATCTGGTGGTGCCTACTGGGGGACTGCCTAAAAGTGTGTGAGTCTCAGATGGTTTCGTAAACAAATCAAATATAGCTTACTTATCCAAAGAAAGGAGGCGCGTGTCGCCAGAGCTAAACACGTGTCATACGAATAGCAGGTAGGGGATTTTTTTGAAGAAGACAGCAGTGTCTGATGCAGGGTATTGATGAATAGAGAGTGAGCCGATTATAACTACTACAGTAACAAGTACGAAAAACATGCACGGTGGTTCGAGGTCATTGATTGGCTAATGATTGTATGAAGGCTTGACAAAGTATTCATCAACGGACCACATGGCAGGCAGTACGTAGCTAAATATGAATCTTAACATTGTGATTGAGTACTAATGACGTTGTGGCGGTCGGGAATAAATAGATGGTACATTCATTCACAGTTTGTGATTGAGCCAAGGGTGGAAGCACTGAATTTTGGGACTGTAGGAGGTACGTAGACGGTGACCCACGAGTACATGGATATTCAAGTAAATTATTCGGAACTACAATACCAGACAGTAAGTGAATGATGTTTCTGGAGATGATGTGTGTGCCCACAGCTTTCATACTGACATGTTGTATTTCAGAAGGTTCGGTGAAAATAAGTTCGCGATAGAAATGCTTGTTCAATGCGTGATACTCGATACCGGTGGGAATCAAGTCGGTGCGTATTGAGCAAACTGAGAGAGAATATACCTGGCGATAGATAATTAATCTGCATGCGGTAATGTAGGATGTGCGTACTGCATGAATGTCAAGCATAGGTCTGTACTGACGATCGACTGTGTGCCGTCCGGTACATCAGTGGGTACGTATAGGATTGATGTCGAGGATGGATACGCACTGACGGCACAATGCGTGCCCTTCGGTACCTCAGTGGGTGCGTATAGTGTTCATGTCGAGGATCGATATGCGCTGACGACACACTGCGTGCCGTTCGGTACCTCAGCGGGTGCGTATAGGGCTGGTGTGGAGGATGGATATGTACTGACGACACACTGCGTGCCGTTCGGTACCTCAGTGGGTGCGTATAGTGTTCATGTCGAGGATAGATATGCACTGACGACACAATGCGTGCCGTTCGGTACCTCAGGAGGTGCGTATAGTGTTCATGTCAAGGATGGATATGCGCTGACGACACACTGCATGCCGTTTGGTACCTCAGGAGGTGCGTATAGGATTGATGTCGAGGATGGATACGCACTGACGGCACAATGCGTGCCCTTCGGTACCTCAGTGGGTGCGTATAGTGTTCATGTCGAGGATCGATATGCGCTGACGACACACTGCGTGCCGTTCGGTACCTCAGCGGGTGCGTATAGGGCTGGTGTGGAGGATGGATATGTACTGACGACACACTGCGTGCCGTTCGGTACCTCAGTGGGTGCGTATAGTGTTCATGTCGAGGATAGATATGCACTGACGACACAATGCGTGCCGTTCGGTACCTCAGGAGGTGCGTATAGTGTTCATGTCAAGGATGGATATGCGCTGACGACACAATGCGTGCCGTTCGGTACCTCAGCTTGTGCGTATAGTGTTCATGTCGAGGATGGATATGCACTGACGACACACTACATGCTGTTTGGCTCCTCAGCGGGTGCGTAATGTATGGCATAGATCGGACTAGCTTACGAAGTAGTGCTTAACAATTTAGAGAGTGGGCCCATGTTTCCTTTATTTGCACCGTGACAAATGTTTACGACTTCTACGCAGCATGTGCCTAGATTTTACTTTGAGCGTACGAATGGTGACTGACACCTCTGCCACCCCTCTCCCTTTTCGTATTTATAGAACGTGTGTACAAAACAACGATCAGGAGGCATTGTGCACTCATCTTCGCGGTTTGGTGGCTTTAATCTCAGCCCGTGAGTCTGCTATGGATCTCAAGCCATATCGCATGTACTTACCACTCTTTGATCGGCTTACTTATTTTCTCAGTGGGTATGTTTTATCTGGTCATTTATCACTGCCGCAGAGGGCACCCGTTGATCACTCGAGACCTTCCCGCTTGATGTCCCAGCTCGTGTGTACCTAATACCAGTTTTATCTAAGCGATTTTCACTAACAGAAGCTCGTGTCTAACCTCCCAGAAGGTACAAATACGGCAGCAACTTGCTCGAATATCCGTCAATAACTAGAGAATCCGATCTCTTTTTTTTTAGGCTGTATGGACCTATTTCTTCTTTAGAACAAATTTATACTCACAGCTGAGGATTGGGAACCTCTACCATAGATGGTTTGTATGAGTTGTGTTCCCTGTAACAGCACATTGATGGCTTGAGGACCGGTATTCATGATCTTAGAGTGTATGTGTACTTGGCTCAATGTTTTGGGGTGGGCTTTAACTAATACAGAAGCACTGTTGTTTTGTTCTTTCAGCGGGTGAGTGCATAGAATCTCTTGTATAACGATATGCTCTAGTCCTGATTACGGTCAATATATTCCGCAGTTGGTGCGTATATCAGTAGAATTTGATTCTTCTTATTTTGTCAAATGCGATATTCGCACATACTATTTTAGGAACAAATACTGGGTAATTATGGTGTCCAAGAGATCGGGAACCCCTCTTCGGAATCACATCATGGTAAGTCTGTATTGTACCCTGAAACGGAATGGGCTCAGAGCATTTCCGCGTTCAACGTTCCAGATCAAGCACAATCGGGATCTCAGGTGTCAGCTGAAAACTAGCAAATCTGGGTCTGGTATTTTGGATGGTATATAATAAGAAACTATCTATAAGGCCGGCCCGGACGCTGACTATATACACAGGTTACTTTGGTTTCTGGTGTAGATGTATTATGGTTGCTACGGGGTCAAATGTGGCTGGAATGATATATATTGGCCCCATAAGAGCATAAAAACTCTCCTTAGTCTTCAGAGCTTGGATAGTTGTTAGACTCATCGATAGAGATCACCTTTTGGCTCTAGATAAGAAGGGTGGGCCATTCGGCGCCGCAACTTCGCGGCATCGGGTGGTCTGGGAGTCGAGAGGCTAGCAGAAATCCAAGGTCGAGTGGGCGGTGCCTTACAACAGTACATAGGAGTGCAGTGGCTGAGAAGGGAACCCTATCGATGAGATGTTGAACATGTCGCATAGTCGCGCCATACCTGCGGCCACGCGGCACAATGCCTCACACGTATTGAAATTGGAATATTTTTGCGTCTTCTGAATTTTCCGTATTTTACTCTCTCACATTCCCACATATGCCCCGAGGACTTTACTTCTTGGAGGTACCTCCTCTTGTGCTCAGTATAAAGGAAGTGGGGTTTTGTGCCGGAGGCCGGAGGCCGCAAAACTTATACTGGGCCGCCCAGGCCGGGGATTTAGATCGGCGCTACCCGGTGTAACACCATAGTTCGGAGCTTGCGCCTTTTTGTTCCTTTCCATTCATACCACATCCTACAAGCTCGCCGTCATCCGCAGCATCAGTCACTCGTTTCCTCCCCTTTTTCTGTGAGTCCATCCCACCCGCACCTTATTCTCCCATTCGACCCGGTTTGGCCGCCCACCCAGCTCATTCGGTGGCGCGGCCCCGGTGGCACCCTGCTTCGGTGTTCCGCCTCTCCGACACCCACTCCTCCTCATCCGCCGGTCCCAGTCGTTTGTCTTACTTATCGTGCTGTGCCCCCTCTCTCGCTGTGCCGGCCCAAGACCAAGTTAGAACTTATACCGTCGGGATGATCTACGGGTTTTCTTCATTCTCATCTTAGCTTGTTCAAGTTCGCTCTATTGAGCTTATTATTGCTTTATTTACTGCATTTATTTACACTTAAAGTATTCGATTTCTATCCGGTTTAACAGGGGTATTCGGTCGAGTTGCGCAAGAAAATAAGAAAAACAAAACAAGACAAGACAAGAAAAAACAGAAAGAACAAAACAAAACGGGAAAAACAAAGACGAACCCGTCTCGTTGTCACAAATCGCAAGGAAAAAGATGCTTATCAGGTCAAGAGGATGAGGTGGTAAGTAAAGTGTTGTTGAAAGCTAATACTCGAATTGCATTCCCTTCTGCAAACCCACACTAGCTAATTGGGATAGAAGAGAAAACACGGTGCACATGAGCGCGCTCTTCTTACTTCCTTCACCAACGGGAGCCTTGGCAGGTTGACGCGTATGGCTTCCCTATTCTGCGCCGCACTCCCCACCTCTTTCACCACCCTTCCTATGCCTTTTCTGCTTGCAAACGCACAATCCTCTTACCCGGATGCTTTGCTACACCGTCTTAATCGTCTTCCGACACACCTGTAATTTCCCGGGCGAACCGAAAGGCTGATTCAGTCACTTTAAGATGAGGAACGGATAAAGTGGACTTGAAGCCATGGATTGAGCTCCTATACCTTTACTGCTCTCGGTCGGGCCAGGATCGTATTGTAACGAATAGGTAACCAATTTCATTCTCAGTGTCTCATATAGGGAGCAAAACGGGTGAATTTGATTCACCCACGGTCAGCTTTGCTGCCTTGTATCTCCTATAATCAGAAAGCTTTGAAACCAAGGCTATGTATTTGGAGCAAGCAGTAGGCATATTACAGCCTCAGAAAAGATTATTTGAATTCTACTAGCAGGATGACAAGAAAAATCTTGCCCGTGGATGAATTTGATTCACCCACTTTACTCCCTCAACTAGTTACCCGTTACATCTATCAGCCACTGATCAAGTTTCGTTTAGTGTTTCAGTCATGTATAGTGCTTGTCCCCTTACTTGGCCTTGGGCCGAGAAAGGGAATAAGTGATAGACGAGGGCGAAGGATATAAGGTAGATACAAACGACCGGGACCGGAGGACGAAGAGAGATGGGGGCAGGTGAGGCGGAACGCCGGACTGGGGTGCCACTGGGGCCGCGGCACCGAGCGAGCTGGGTGGGCGGTCAAACCAGGTCGAATGCAGTCAGTAAAAGTGCGGGTGGGTGGGATTCACTGAAAAGGGAGAGGAATATGAAGACGAAAACACTGCGAGCGCAATGGATGTGGTGCGTGGTGTGGAAAGGAGGCTAACGCAGCATAACAAGCGCCGTGTCGTAATACGATTAAGCATATGCAAATATAGTACAAAAGGCGAAATAGCGCTAAGCCCAGCCTGATCGGCCCAGTATAAGTTTTGCGGCCTCCACAGGCTCCGTCGCAAAACTCCACTTAAGGGGCTCGTACCCAAAAGGATCCTGCATCTACTTAGCTTCGGCCACGAATATAAGTAACTTGAGGATTTTCACTCAGCTAGATTTATTTGTTCGATTAATCTTTATATGATATCGTATTCACGAAGCCAACACGTATTATATTTCTTATTATTATTTCGTTTAGTGTTATTTGCTTTTCATAGCTGTACTGTACACAAGGCTTATCATACAAGAAAAAAAGGGGGGAGGGAGAGAAACCCAAAGACCAGTCAATGAACCTATGCTCACCGTACTGACCACCTGCTTCCCCGAGGACATTTTTGAGACAGATCTCCTTTCCCTACAATTAGTCTTCCGTCAGGTGTATAAGTTGATAAGCGCCCAAAGACTGTCAGGTCTTCATGTTACTCCTTCTTTCTGCACCTTCTCGAATCATTACGTGAGTTAGTGATTGAGCTACGAGGCGAATCATAAGTTCAGCCAGTAAGCACTTTATCTCTCGTCCATTACCTCGTTGAACAGTGTTTCGTTTGTGTTCATGTTTATATCACTCAATTTCCAGGGGGTCTTGTTGATGTCCCCACCATTACCCCGAGCGTGGTTTACTTGTACTTCTTTCAAAAGCACCGAGTTTCACACAGTGCATTGTGATCAACTGTGAGTTGCACTAGTCAAACGACCTCCAGCGCTTGCCAACAGTGTTGGTCTCTGGTTGATAGATAACGATGTAATTCTGGCGCAAAAGGTTATCTATATTTCACTACAACCGATAAAAAAAATCAAAACTCCGTAACTCCGCTTTGTACACTATGTGCATACTGCGACTCCGAGTCATCCGCGTCAATCACACTATCCTGGCTCTTGTAATCGTACGCCGACATGCTCCCGATATCCGATGTACCCGCCATTGAGGTGAACGAGTTGCGTCTTCTAATTCGATCTGATTGTGAAAATACAATGCTTCCGTTGTGTTCGAATTGAGATCCGGAAACGCTGCTAGCGTCTGTTCCTCCCGGGACTCCAGCAACATCCTGGGAGATGATCGAGCTCGCATAACTAGCGTATGTCGCTCGTTTCTGACCAGCCACCGCTTTCTGTTTGGAAGGACCGAAGGGAGCAGCGGTGCCAAAGTGTGGTAACCCGGACGCTGAAGATTTGACTGATTGAATATCCGAAGGAATATATCCAAGTGGGTCGTGGGTACGGTAGAAGCCACTCTCATACGCGCTTGTAGAAGCACGGCGAGCTATAGCAGCGAGCATTAAGTAGTCGAAGGTATGAATCTGCTTTATACTCACCATCATTCAATACAGGCGCCCCGCTGGTCGCTTCGGCATCGCTATAGTCATGACGGCGGAATTGCTCCATAGACTTGTTCAGCGCCCGTCGAGGCTTACTGAACTGTATCATACTGGGTTGTAAGTTGTTAAGTGGACCTTCAACCAGGCACTGCTTCTCCTTGTAATGGGTAAGTAGATAGTGCCACAGGGGATGCTTTGCTATAACATGAGTAATAGCTTAAAATCATAGACCGAATAGTACACACTTTGCTGAGAACTTTCGGATTACCCAGGATTACAACTCCGTACTTGGACCGAGTAAGCGCAACGTTCAAACGTCTTGGATCGTTCAAAAACCCAATCCCCTGATGCTCGTTGCTTCGTACGCAGCTAAGTATGATGTAGTCCTTCTCGCGGCCTTGGAACGCGTCAACGCTCGCCACCTCGATATCCTTGTATAGATCCTTTTTGAGTGTTCCATGGTACTGCATATATGTAACGATATATGAGCGTTGGCCTTCGTAAGGGGTGATGACACCGATTTGGGCCGGGACTACCCCTGCTTTGAAGAACTTGGTCACGATTTTTTCGACATTCGAAGCTTCGGTTCTATTGGGTCGAATTGGCAAGGACGTTCCTTACATCATGGAACTACTCACCGATTCAAGAATGAGGTTCCACTGGACGAAATCTCTTCCTGGCCTAGATTCTGGTAAAACATCATCGGTGTGTCGGCAACTGGCCATGGGAAATCAACGTTCTTGCGGAGCCTCTCGGGAGCAGTAACACCGTTTTGCAAGGTACCCTCGTAGAACATGTTTGAAGGAAATTCTGAAAGACAGGGGTGCATGCGATATTGAACTTGAAGCCGAATCGGTCGGTTACCAAGAAGGACCAGCCGCTCGAAGAGAGACTGGGTCAGCCCAGCTCGAGCGGCTTTTTTGTTCATGATAACAGGCCCAAGTTGCTGTCAAGACGTTTGATGTTTAGTTGTCGCGGAAGCTTATGTTATGTTTGGGACATACCTGATGGTCTCCGACTAGCACCACCTGCTTGCATCCTAAGACCAAAGGTATCATACACTCTGTATGTCGTTCATCAGATCAGCTATCCTCGCTCGAACGAACAACTGAAGTACCTGGCTCAGCAGCTTGTGTAGCCTCGTCGATCAAGACGGTTCTAAACTTTAGTTTGGATAGCCTGGGGTCCCCCGTTCCAACGCATGTACAGCAAATGACATCGGCTGCAGCCAAGATCTCTCGCTCGACGTTCCTGACAAGTGTCTTGTACTTTCTCTCGTCGGATTGACTCAGCTCTCCCAGTTCGTTTTTGAGCTGGATAAGCTTCTGGAGCTCGGTGTGAGACGTGTAGGCAGCGACTTGTCGATGGAGGGTCAAGAACGCTATCGAACTTTCGAGGGCTTCTCGGGACTTGGCAGTAAGGCGGACGACCTTGAGGCCGGTAGCGTGTATCTTTTCCGTTAGTTGATCGACTGCGACGTTGGAGGGTGCGCAGACCAAGACTTGGCCAGGATTCATTTTGGCCAAGTGATAAACAATCGACGCAGATGTCACAGTCTTGCCAGTACCGGGTGGCCCCTGAATAAGAGATATCGGTTTCTGGAGAACGCTTTTCACCGCGTACATCTGAGAGTGGTTAAGTTCCGGAAGGCCAGGAGCTGAGAAGCGCTTAGGCATTTGAGTTCGTAGGATAGTTGGCTCAAGGTCGTGACCTAACAATTTATGATACTGCCAGACGTGTAAGCTTTCTCACTAGTAATAGGAAGGTTTACTGACAATGTAACCGCTGACGCTCTTTTCGTCAATCGCGAACGTTTTCATAGCTAGCTGCATCCTATCGAAGCTCGTCGACTTCCAGACAAAATCTACTGAGAAGCCGTGGGTACAATCAACAGGAACACCATCGTTTCTTCTTAGTTCCAAACCAATTTCATCGGAGATATCTGATAATTGCTTCTTTAGCATAAACAAAGTATCCTCCGAATAACTGTACTCACTATTCGGAATCTTCAAGACGTGCCCAGACCCCTCCCAAGCATGGTGGCTATCACCGTGATAGCGCAACCTCAGCTCGTCTCCAACTGCCAAACGAACCTCGCCGCTTTCGAGTTTAGGAAAGTTGAACCAGGCTATCCGCTTCTGGTTGAGGCCTTGGTCCCATCGCACTACCACATCGTCTTGAGTTTGAGACTCTTTCAGTCGTTTGTCATAATCGGCCTCGATTTTCACTAGTGGACCAAAGATGTTCTGGTACTGATAGGCGTCTTCGTACCTAAAGCAGATCGTTATATTCGACTAATGATAGTGAATAGGTAGCTGAATCACCTTTGGAGAATGGGTTGAGGCTCGTCGTCTACTCCTGGTTTTTCCAGATCTTCAAGCGTAGCATTCGCATTGTCTCTCCATAGGTCCTCTAATCGATTGATCTGGGCGTATGTAATCTGTCGCGCACGTAGCTGCTCTTGTTCGGAAGGAGGTGTGACCAGCCACGACAAGAATGATCGATCCTCTATAAGTGGGGCCCAGAGCGCAGTATTCCAAGAGATATCTTTAGATATAGCCGCACAGGGTTGACTGTACGTAGCGTTAGCTAAATTAAAATGAGTAGTCGTAGATGTATAACGCACCGACAAAGCAACACAACAACAGTATCGCTTTTGGCTGGGATGAAGCCAAGCATGAAAGCATTCTTGCTTCCGCAGTTGTAGCACTCTGGGGTGGTTTCTCCAAGCGGACTCTCGGCATGCAATACAACCTCCTTATGTTTCGCCCTGACCAGATGATTGACGATGTGGGATGCCGCTGTATTTCCTCTCGAGTTGCAGAACCATTTTGAGCAGACCAAGCACTTGACTACCGAGGCTGGCGAATGGATGCCGCAGTAACTACAATGTGAAGAGTGAGTAACCTGCCGTGAAGAGCACGAGTTGTGCTTGCCTGCACGCATATTCCGGAAGGTCGACTCCTATTCCGTTATCCTCTAAGTTGACGTCAAAGTCATCATCTAGTCCTCCGGCAAAATCGTTGGCCAGCTCTGATCGCCTGTTTGCCACATGATCGTCGGCAATAGAAAGGGCATCAAGGTCCAACGCGTCTGCCGCGTTCAACGAGAGCTTCGAAGGACCGGCTCCTGTTCTTTGCGTATATCCAGAGATAATCGAAGCGGTGTCATCGTCTCCGATTCCACCGTATTCAGACTGAAAGTTGTCGAATGTGTCCATGCGGTAGTGGAGAGTGCACAGCGGATGCTCGAAAGTTCTCGGACCCTGATATTACCTAATGCTCCAAAGCGCTGTACGGGGACCCCTCAGCTCTGCCACGATCACCGCACGTCAGTTTTGAGTTACTACTGAATGTCTGGAGAACTTCCATTATCTGCTATATACGACCAGGCGCTCGCTTCCTCGTCTCGTTTATCGGAATACTCGGCTCTATCCCCCGAATACAAGTCTCTTTCCGACGAAGCCCTGAGAGATCTTCGGCAGGTGGCCCAAGCGGTCTCCGACTTGCAACTTTTTAGCAGAAACGAAACTCTGGAAGACATATCGACCAAACAGCTCGTCTATCTTACTGTGCCATATGCTACCGCAGAACTCTTGCTTGCGCTCCCTCGGCTGAACCTGCGATCCGAAAAGATATACTGGGACAGGCTGAGGTGCTTTATTCTAGCATCTGTGAAATCAATAGAGTTCTCTAACTCTGGAGCTTCACTTAGTCTCAGCTACAAAAATTCATTACTTATGTAACCGACTATGGTATTGTGGACGACACCACAATCCAAACAACTAATCGGCTGGCTCAAATGTCGAAGAATCCAGCCCAGAGGCGAGAAGCAAAAATCCAACAATACCAGGCTGAGAAACAGTTGAAATCACGAATTCAAGTATATAGCCGTATTTCTAGTCCCCAAACTCCTGCTGACTTGCTGGCAGGCTCTAAGATCCCAAACGCTTGCGACCAACATTGAAGAGCCCTCCAATAACTACGACTCGATTCGAATGCTAATCAGCTCTGGAGCATCACACGCGGGGAGCGTCAATGTTGACGACGACGATCTTGACATGGACGATGAAACTCGGCGCGAATTAACTATCACCCTTCTTCGCCTGCTGTATGCGCAAACACAATCATCTCTTCAGCAAATCAAAGAAGAAGCTCAAATTCTTCAAAATATGCCCTCACCCTCCAGCAGCCATTCTCAACCCGAAACAAGTAAACGTAATGATGATACATGGCGACTTGATACGACACCTCGCGGAGGACCCGATGGACGAGGGCCACTTATGGATTCACAGGGACGCCCACTAAGGCCCTTTACTATATTACCAAGTAACGTTGCAGAGCGAACGAGACTCCAGAACGAGGTCTTCCGTCCAGATCACAGGCTTCCGAGCATGTCAATCGACGAATATCTGGCTGAAGAAGAGAGGAGAGGGAACATCTTGAGAGGAGGGGGGTAAGTTGACCGGAACTCCAGCGCTCTTTACTCCTTTGGTTATTCACTGAGTTGAGTCACAGGAAAGCATCCGAGCAAGCTCCCACATCGTCGGAGCGGCTCGCTGTAGATTCGGAACAAGATGGCACTCGATTTGGAGAGGAGAAGTCAGAAGAGAAGCGAAAAAAGGACGAAGAATGGGCGGTGTTTACGGATGCAAACCCCAAGGGCGCGGGCAACACTATGAATAGGGGGTGATAACGAAAAGCATGTAAATAAAAATTAATCGTACGAACCGCTTGAATAAATGGATACAATGCCGCATACATATTCCAAACCCAAAGTAATGGGACTGTCAACCATAGCATCATTCTGCGCGTCCCTTCACCATCTGTAAGGGGTATCCCTTACAAGGCAGAGCAAGTCAATCTTGACATTAAATCTAGTCGCATTCAAGGTTGAACTTGTATGTGTTATAGTTTTGAGGATTCGCCACCGGTCACGTGCTGCACGGAACTATGCAGTACGAAAGCCCAACCCCTTCTAGACCATCACCGCCACATAGATGGTCTCCTCATCTCACCGACACTTTTACCGGCACCTCAAATATTCCCATTTCTTCTTCCAAAGCCTCACCAGCCTCACGCTACACCTATCCCCCGGAACGGACAGGTCAAGTTTAATGAACGACGCGATTTGAAAGAGGAGGCCGATGTACTAAGTGATGAGGAATTAGAAATCGAGGAATTGGTCTGTCTTTGATTTTTTCTGTTTTCAACCCCCTAACTCCAACACTATATACGCATAGATGGCAGAGATCAAAACTTACGGGCATAACTTCCTTATACCAATTGGAAAGAACATGACATTGGATGAGGAGAGTGCAGATGTAAGTACTACAATGAAGTCGGTCGACTACTTAACTCAAGCATAAGAATAGGCCGCAGATCCGTCGGAGCCTGGGAGCTCGGACTCCAACTCTCAAACTCAATCAGCCTCTCAAGCTGAGGAACTGGGGACTGATTTGGATGCGGATATGCAAGATCTGGATGCTGAAGTCCAGGATCTGGATGCGAGCACTCAAGATTTAGATACCAGTGCTCAAGACTTGGACGCCAGTGTACAAGACCTGGATGCAAGCATACAAGACCTGGACGCAGATATCCCCAACGAAGATTCAGAGGCAAGCATAGCGACGGACCAGAGTTTTGTAGATGATGAACAAGTCGACCAGGGCCTTTAGCACTCTTCTATTTTCACTGGGTGATTTACGAAGTGGTATGATATTAGAATTTGGTTTGTAAGGACATTGCAGGGGGTGGTCCTATGCATGTTGGATTCTTCGAATCCATCAATCGGCGCACCAGCCAAGTTTGATCTTGCGTCGACAGCCGCTGTATTTCGACAGTATGTAATAATTTTTGAGCTTTAGCCTATAGTCTGGGTGAGCTACTTTCCTCACTTCAAGAAGTATATGAAACGGTGTGGCGATTAATCTCCTACCATGGGCTAGTTATGAGATTACATAATGGACGCGTCCCATATACACGTGATCGCGTTACTTGACAAGACCGACCTCGCTGGGCATTTTATCGTACTGAGCTACATGTCGTTATTTGAACCCACTGGACTTCTGGGGGGCGAACAATCTGGAGGCTCTAATTTTGTATCTAATGGACTCTTATTTGAACCCACTGGACCTGGAGCAAGTGTTGGCTTGTCCTCGAACAACTACATTGGCCATCATGTATTTATACGAGATTTTTCTGGACACTCTTTCTCGCTTCCTAAAAGGAAAAAGCCAGCACGGGTATGTGCACTCAATAAAACCTTTCTACTCCCTTTTTGACATATTTAATAGACAACATCAGCGAATATGAGAACCCCAAGGGACCTTGAGAACTTATTAGAGACACCAACTCATCGAATGATGGAACAGTTGTCTCTTTCTGCGGCCAACGATGAATCAAGGTTTGGTTTTGAATAGTCACTCGATAAAGACATATTTAAATTATCCCAGAAGCCAGAAAGCGTCTGGAAAGAGTGGCACCAGCGATGGTGGAGTAAATCATTCCATGTGGGTAGACCGTTATCGGCCCAAGTGCTTTACAGATCTCTTAGGAGACGAGGTACGCATTTTCGAATATTCAAATACAGATGAATAATGTCCAAGCACTCAGCGAGTACACCGGGAAACTATGGCATGGCTCAAAGAGTGGGATCAGTGCGTCTTTGGTAGGCGGAAACGGCGCCCTCTGAGGCAGGAGGCGAATGAAGTATGTTTTTTGCACTGGATGTGTTAAGCATTTTTTACCATTGCTGCAACTTTAGGGACCTCAATACCAAGATGAACACGGGCGACCCGAGAAAAAGTAAGTTGTGAATGATTTTATTAATTGTTGTCTTTGTAATGATATAGTAGATTCTCTTATTATCTGGTCCTCCTGGTCTAGGAAAAACTACTCTCGCCCATATTGTTGGAAAACAGGCGGGCTATGGGGTTGCTGAGATCAACGCAAGGTATTAAACTCCCTTCCCTTTCTCTATTCGAATTCTTATCCCACTACAGCGACGCACGCACTGGTTCCATCGTTGATGATAGGATTAGACCTATACTAGAAAGCGGAACCGCAATGGGTAGTAACAAACCCGTCTTGATGGTAATAGACGAGGTAGATGGCGCTACTGGTGATAGTGTGAGTTTTGTGCGACTCGGGTACGAACTTAGCATGACAATAAGATAGGCTAGCGGATTTATCAATAAGCTTATCCAACTCACTCTGGATAAACCTAAAGCGAAGAGTAAGGTGCATCTCATATTCCTACTGCCTCCCGCCTAACCCATAAGTCCAGAGGCCCGTGGAGACAAAGGCGGAAAAGATTCCAGGCCATTACTGCGTCCAATTATATGTATTTGTAACGATCTGTGAGTTGGGCTTCCTACCTCCCTGCTGTTATTCATAGCCTTTGGTAGTTATGCGCCCTCCTTGGCCCGCCTCCGCCCTATTGCAAGGGTCATTCGCTTCCGAAAAGCACAGCCTGTCCTCCTCACTAATCGCCTGCGTGATATCTGCACTGAAGAGAGCCTACGCGCTGATACTCGCGCATTGACCGCTCTGGTTACAGTCACGCAGGGAGATATGCGCGCGTGTATCAACACACTTCAGGTCAACCCATCCCATTTTCCCTCAAGGGTTCCCTACTAATATGGGTTTTGCCGATAGTTAATCAAATCTCGCTCCGATACAGTATCTGAGAATGATATTAATCGAGCCACAGCCGGGATGAAGGAAACCGAGAGCTCAGTCCAGTCTGTCTGGAACGACCTTTTTACTCCAGTCACCGCCAAAACACGCAAGCATATATCTGGAGCGAGCGCTATGGAGACTGACAAGTATGTTTCGAGATTATCACGAGTGATTGACAATGCTGGGACAGACCGAGTGGCTGTTGGTAAGGTTATCATTGTGCATATATAAATATCGACTCAAAATCTTACTTAGCGTGCTTCGAGCACTATACCACTCTGCGAAAGGGTAGGTCATCCTGGGATAGTCTGCTAGCCGCACATGAATGGTTCGGGTGGTACGATACACTTTCGATGACTATCCGAACCGAACAAGAGTACGGACTTCTACCATACCAACCGTATGCTATAACCGCATTTCATCATTTGTTCGCCACGCTTGGGAATCCCAAGTACGAACGAGTAAACAATGATTGGGATGTGGGTCTATTCTGGCCGCTGGGTATACGTTGACTTTACTAACGATGACTCCCCAGCACTTTACTAGAACAAGAGTCAATGAGGAGATCAAGACCACTGTCTCCAACTCCCTCACTACCGGAGCTCGAGATTCGGATGCCGCAGCACATTTGCATATGATGTCTGGAAGCAAGGCAGTTCTCGAGTTTCTTCCACTGGTCAATCGGATTATCAATCCTCCCCTAAAACCTGTAAGGCATCTGAAAGTCTTATCTTTGACATAATGCTCACATGGTTTAATTTAGCTTAACAGCCAGATTGTTAGGACTCAAGAGCGACTGATTCTAAAACGCTTGGTGGAAATCATGGCTGCCCTGGAATTGAGGTACATCCAGGACAAGAACGAAGACGGTCAACCCATCTATAGGCTTGAACCGTGCGTAAAGTGTCGATGTAGACTCGGCCTGTTGCTTAAACTCCTTATCTCCGTTTTAGTGCCATTGACGTCTTTGTTACTTACGATGGGAAGAAAGCGGCCGACATGAATCCTTCCAGGTTCGCAGTACGGCAGATGGTGGCTGAAGAGGTTAGTATTTTGGTTCGGACGCACTATCTGCATCTCAATATATACACACAGCTTGATGCTCTGATCGATAGGCGCCGTCACGATGCCACGACAGTAACTAGCGCAGCGAATGGCCTGAACTTCGGGTCACGGAAGCCAAAAGCCACCAGCGCCACAGATCAGGATGCAAATGAAGCAGCTCAGACCATCAAGGAAAAGAAGACCCCTCTTGGGGAAAAGGTATGAGCCAAAGCAAGACATCGTCAACATAAACTCACGAAATGATGATATAGCAACCTCTCGACTTCTTCGGCCGTCCAATAGTTCCTAAAGATAAACCTTCAGCTACTTCCGGATCCCGAAAACCTTCGTCAACCATAGGTACGGCTTGGACTCGCTTTTCAATACTTTGATCTCACATAAACGTAGCAGTGAATAAAACGACATTGTCTGGTTGTAAAGTCAAGTACAAGTACAATGAAGGGAACTCCTCGGCAGTTAGGAAACCAGTAAAACTTTCGGCCCTAGTCTAGTACAGTCAGTTCATATTTTGTATATGTCTATTCCTTATCCGAGCTATATTTAAATACTCATATCGAGCTATCGTCTCTTAAATAGCAATTTGACGGATTGTTGAGATACATCCACTATCTTTGTATTTAACCATAAACCGCTTGTTAGATTGCCTTGGCTATAGCTTTATTTTCAGCTAGGACGGAATCCTGCATGTAGTCAAAGTAGCTGTGAAGACGAGTTTGATTTTTGTCCATCATCTCACATCAACCCGTCTCTCGGGAGTTCAGCGCACTTATAGTTCGCCGTACGCTCACTGAACTTCATAAAGCCTCAATCAGCTGGCATCTATGTCATTGTGGTAGATTAATGTGTCACTTATCGGTCCGAGGCGAATAAGACACGTGATGATTAAGCTTCATGTATTACTTCTAGAGCTACTGCGAGACCATAGAGAGTCATGGGCACTCCCGAATGTTCGCCAACCCCAGCGATTTTGTAGAGTTGGTTTCAGTGTCTCAACTCATGGAGGTTGGGATGCTGCGTTCTGAATTTCCAATTAGCGAAACCAATTTATCCTTGGGCGATCGGAGTCACGTGGCATTTCCTCACTCTCACACCCCCACAGTCCTTCGTGGCAAGGCGCATCTGCCCAGAATGAATATCATGGTGTGTGTCATATCTTTATATACAAGTAAGCTGAATCTTACTGAATTATGCTTCTGTTAGGAAACGTTGTTCGGGCGGAGCGTGACGCCCGCCGAACGGCTAAGGCAGCACCAACGCGCACTGGCCAAAGCTCAGCGTGAATTGGACAGGGAACGCACGAAACTAGAGCAGCAGGAAAAGAAACTAATTATGGATATAAAGAAGAGCGCAAAAGCTGGTCAAATGGTATGTCAGTGGCTAAAGTCCAAACCCTCAGATGATTCACCGTACCGCCGACTTGACAACCTATTTAGAACGCCGCAAAAATAATGGCCAAAGACCTTGTCCGTACTCGACGTTATGTACAGAAATTCTATCAGATGAGGACCCAACTTCAGGCGGTCGGGCTGCGGATCCAGACCCTGCGCAGCAACCAACAAATGGCAGAAGCGATGCGTGGTGCAACACGGGCAAGTTCCTTTCTTAATTGTTATTAAATTGATCGAGTGTTTTGATCTGGAATCTTTAGGCTATGGCGAGTATGAACCGAGGTCTCAACCTCCCGCAAATTCAACGAATCATGACAGAATTCGAAAAAGAAAGTGCCACGATGGATATGAAAGAGGAAATGATGAGCGATGCTGTGGATGATGTGATGGATGATGAACTCGAAGACGAGGAGGAAGAAGGAGACAAGATCCTGAATCAAGTCCTTGATGAGATAGGAGTTGGGCTACAACAAGACGTAAGCGCCTTGAATTGTAGATCATTGTGAACGTGATCGCTGACCTCGACTCCGGATCTTCTTATCTCAACTAATAAAATACAAACACATCGAATGACATCACTTCTATGTTTTACAGCTTCAGCTGCCTCCCACCGCACTGGGAACCACTGCTAGCCAACTACCCAACCAGCGCCAGATGGTTGCGATCGGTGAAGGTGCTGACGGTCCTGATTCACACAAACCTCCCACATCAGGCGAAGGCGGCCCTGGAAATTCGGACGAAGACGCGCTTCAAGCACGGTTGGATGCACTCAAGAAAGGATTCTAATTAGAATAGGATCGGTGTGGGATGGTATTTGATTCTTTTCTGGTGGAGAGCGTTGTAACTGGAATAATGGTTTAGTATGTGATGTAGATATCTTGTAGCGCTATGAAACACATAAACTTAACTTTGTTCTTTACCTATTAACCCATAGTAATTGTTCGCAAACCGGAGTTGTTGTTCAACTTATTCGACCACCCTGTTTAACTGGCCCCCGTTCAGCTCAGTAGAATCCATTTGGACTGACCTAATCACTAGGATTTACATGCACATCAACTACTCTGCGAGGATCTTCATGTATACTGGATTCCCAATATTGTGTGGCATTCTCTCTGGATGAGATAGCGTAGATTTTCTTGGTTTCTGCATTCTGATGCTACTATAGACTTTTTCGCTGGAACCTTACTGAAACCTGTCAGTATGACTATGAGTTCTTCTGCAAAATCGAATATGTGGTCAAACCGAGTGGTTTCATTGATTTCCCGGATGTAATCCAGAGCGATCATAGCAAGCAACATGACCTTGCGCCGGTAACCGCACCAGTTATATATGCGCTCATATCGTGTTCCTCAAATCTTAGTGGCTTATTACACGACTTATATTCTTTCAAAAGTTTCGCTAGTAAGGAGTGACCAAGAACATTATGTTCTGTTATCTCCACCCACAGAGCCTCTGTGCCCAACTATTAAACCGACAACTTATTAGTTTTGTGGACATATGCGTATCTCATACTCTTATGTGATGCTAAAAACCGGTCAACTGGTGGTCACTGATAATCATCAGAATCTACACATACTTGGGGAGGATCCCGAGTCGGCAAGGTTCTCGCGTAGAGGTAGGCTAACACAAAAAAGGCTACGTAACGACATATATTTCTCAAGCCTCAGCAAGATCCATAGAACTTTTGCTGAGCTACCTTTGGTTAAATGCTAAGCGTGAAAGTTGAGATAGGAGTGGAAAGACGCTAGTGCTCTCTACATGAAGTGCACGTGACCTTCCAAATATAGAGTTAGATCAAGTGGCACAAGCACTGGGTTGCCACCGACTTCGACCTGGATGACTCGTTATGGTGCATGGTAACCCTGCTCCCTGTTCATAATTCTGATATTATATCTTCGACAGAATCAACATCCTCTTATGCTGCATACCAGCGCCGCCGAGCTTGGGAGAATCGATTTTAAACTTGCCATTATGTGCAAACCTAGATATTGAGTTGCCTTCTGAACAACTTTCTAAGAATCTCTTCTGGTCTTACATTTAATAATATACCAGATACATGAGCTTACCCGTTGCTGTTATTCGCCATATTTTCAGGATTCGGCCATCAGTTGAGCCCAGCTTGGTCGGCTTTCAGGGAACTCATGCGACCGAAGACTCAGTTTGGCTGGAAGGCACAAAGCTTTCGAACTAGTGCCTTGCTGATATTTCGTGGGGCATCTATTTTGTAGTTCGGCCTGGTACACAGCACGGACCAGAATGATTTGGAACCGTGGCAGAATTCGTGTGTACCCATGTGAGTTGAAAATATATCCGGCTCTGGCGCTCCGCAAAACTGTAAATCGCTCTTTTGTGATTTCTCCCAGAGTTGTGACAACTAGGTCCCGTAGCTTGTTGAGTCCTTGTGCGTCAATCTCGTCGGTTTGGTAGATATCCGAATACTGGCGTCCCAATGCGCTTGTTCGGGCCAGAGTCCGACTTGGGTGAATATACATTGAGAACTAACAAGACCTTCGCTCGGGATGGTACGTCCGCGGGCGCCTTGCTTGAACATTTGCTTCGCAACATCATATCTCTCCGTCTTGGAGGTGAAGCCAGAGTCAAAATCTCTGGGGGTTGAACGGGCAATACAGGGCAACGGGAGAGACCAAAACTGATATGATCGGATAGCAACATGACTCATAGCGTATATGCAAAATGATACAGTTATACCCGCAACGCACTTACAGCTCTCGCCTCGCTAGCGCTCAACTTCCATGCAATTCCGGAAGTAGTATAAAATTCGTCAGGATCTTCCTCCTACAACAGCCAAAATCAGACGCTTAGCTGTTTCCGGCAATAGACAATGTCACTACTCACGGCATCGAGATTGAGTAGGGTAGAGACCTGTTGTAGCCTGATAAATTTATCTCTGGCATCTCCAACTGAGAGATGTCCGATAATAGCCCGTAGGTCCCTGTCGAATCGGATGGCACCCAACTGAACTTGCATTCAGCAAGTTTATGCTTAAAAAATTAACGAAAGAACTCACTTCAGTGAATTTCATTCCCATAATATACTTTTCCCATGGCCTCACGACAACTTCGACAGCGAGAGCGAAAAAGGCACGGTAGTTTTCTTCAGTTAGTGTGTCCTACATTGACCAATCAGCCATTTCGTTCATCATTCCGGTTCAGTCTCAGGGCTTACTTTGTAAGAGCCGACAACTTCCCCCCACCCTTTCACGAATCTCTTCCTCACAGCGTCATCATGTTCAGCGGTATTATAAGTCGATTCATCCAGTACTAGGAAAAATAACTTTAGTACGACAAACAAACGATAGGCGGGCGACAGGCACACCATATGTGACATCCTTGTATACGTCCGGTATCAAGGATCGTAATCGTGGTTTAACAAGCTGAGTGAACAGGTTATCGATCCCAGTCTATATGCGAATTAGTAGAAAGACCCCGCATGGATAAGGAAGTGCCCACCTTGACAACTCCCTTGAACCCACCCAAATCACTTAGTCCTGCAACTATACCACGTGCTTCCTCAACTTCGTCCTCCAAGAACCCTTGTGCAAGGGAAGAAGACATTGCCAAATCGTGTGCTAAACGCTCCGCATGATGCGCGCACATAGATAGATCATTGAGATACGTCTGTCGTCATTTTGTTTTAGATTTACATTCATAAAACGAGCAGTAGGGAGATATACGTACAACAAATATGGCAACCCTGTCTTCTCCAGCACCTTTTTTTCCAGCCACAGGGGTCCTCCAACAGTCCTCCATCCTCCGCCTAACGATTCCAACCAAATCGCGCTCCACTACTTCCCGTACGTTCTTCACGGTTTTCTTGACGCAGACTACCGATCCAGAGGACAGGGAGCGAGAAAGCGTCAAATGTAGAATAAAGAACGCATCGTCAGGCGTAGTGCTCGTCTGAGCAGTACCCATCGAGCCTGGGTTGGCAGGCGCAGAGTTCACGTGCGCCCGGTCCAAAGCCGCACGTAGGTGCCATGTCTCCAGCGGAGAGTACGTGGATTCGAACAAGGTCCCCAGTCTAACATGTGTTCCGGTTTGCGTGACTATTTCAAGAGCTTTTTTATGTGGCGATAGCTCTGGCTCTTTTTCTGGCTCGGGTTCGATGGACTTTTGAAAGGACGTATTGGCAGGAGTGAGGAGTTTGAGTCCGAACCCAGGGGTTGCAGGACCGGGAGTTGTCGGTTTGAACAGGAGAGTGGTGCCGTCTGGGGTGGGAGGCGCTGATGGTGTCATATCATCCTAACAGTCCGTCAAATCGTGTGGATTCACCTTGGCAATGGAGCATACCTCCAACCGGTCAACCAAAAATCGTCTAAACAGCGCCCACCTTCCTGCCATTGTCGCCAGTTCACCCAGCACGCGATCGATTTCCCGAGGGTCTGGTCCTGAGTCGTCTATGGCCGAAAGTTGGCCTGGTTTTGCACGAGCTGCAGGGACAAGCGTTTGGAATGTTGCGGTCCTGGCATCCGATAGCTGCCAAACCCCGTGAGGATGAGCGAGGGAGTGTGAGGTAGTATGGAGCGGACTTACCTTTCGTGAAATGTCCCGTTCTTCCTCCCACCCATCATACAACCCGTTGACCACTCGGTCACATTCGCGGAGTAGTCTCGCGACCACGGTATGCATGTTCCCTGATCCATAATATTTCTCCACAATGGGCTGGTGCTGGTCAATCAGTCCTGCTACAGACTCATATAATGCAGTTAGGGCGGCAGTATAATATACCGGTGAGGATGCTACCCAATACCATCCCGTTAGTTCAATGGCAAATCCTGCTCCCGGATCACCACACCTTTAACAGAAGGTGGCGCCCTTCTCGCCACTAAATCTAGTACAAAATCAGAATACGCAGCCAAACCATCTGCAGGGCAGTTGATCGTTGGGAAAAGCTTGAAGAACCTCGAGATTGCTACTGGGTCTCGGGCAATTGCAGCCGCATCAAACTCTTTCCTGAACACGCCTAAAAGGGCAGTGCGCGCGTCGGCGAGGGTCTGAGTTGGCGGATCGGGGAGGTCTGTGGATGGCTATGAGAGGAATGAGCGGATACCAAGGAATGTGAACGATAACCTACAATCGCGACCTGAGCAAATGGCCCTTCCATGACTTCTTTCGGGACAGCCATTGCCCGTGCACAATGCCGCGCGGCGGTCTCCCAGTCTCGTTGTTCCATAGCAGCTTGTAGGGCGGCTAACGATGCCTATCTTAATTAATCAAAAATGTTTGAAATTATTACACCAGTCTTGCCTACCTTGGCATCCGCAACTTGGCCCACTCTCTCTGCTGCAATCCTAACCCGTCCCATGACCCTCTCAAGGCCCCTAACCCCAGCTCCAACACGCTCTGCAGTCTCTGCAGTCTTCCCTACGTTTCTCTTTAGCGTGTCTCCGTTTTGCACCAGCCCATCTAGCATCGGAACGAGATTCTCAAGCCTCGCGAGGGCAGTTCGAATACGGTCACGGTCTGCTATGATTTCAGCCAATGAGTGGGATAGCTCGGATTCTTCGGCCTCCGACTTGGATAGTGCTTCTAATACATCTTCAATTCGCGTTGCGGTTTGAGCGCTCATGGTAAGGAATAATGGCGACTGGCTTGCCGGCTGGAAAGCAGAGGAGATCACGTGGCCATGGAAGCGGTACTGCCTAGAACCAAATCAAGTCATTAATAGTCTAATTTACGAGGAACGTCTCTCTGGTAGCTTTTTGCCGTATTTTTTCGTGAGCGTTTTAGTTAAAAGGAGCATAACAATCGGACTCTCTATCGTTATAATACATCCGCCTCTCTAGAACGTGGATCATTGAGTCGAGTATTGCAGCGCCCAAACCGCTCTATGTACATGAGTGGTCTATTGTTAAGAATCACGTTTCTACCAGGCCGAGCCATCAATTCCCAAGGTTCCTATGCTCCAGCGGACGTATCATCTGGTGTTAGTCTAATAAGTCTTGTCACTATTTCATCATAGATGCGTACCAGCCACTTCATGCGCAAATCGGAAGACTCATTTCCGTTCGTTCTACGCCTCACAATTGGTTGTACAGCACATCTTGCCCAATTCCAATGACTACGCGCTGGCAGCCACTGTTCTTTCAAGGACACGATCTCTTTTATGATATACAATACACTCGGCAGTCGTGTTCATAACTTGAGGACACTGAAATTCAAACTCGAGAAAGATGATGTTCCCAGACTCAAACAAGCGATCGATGAGTCCACAGTCTACACTCATTCATATACGTAGCAAAATGGCCACCTCCTGGTATCTAGTGTGTCTCCGATTGTGTAGTTCTTCCACATCCCTATTTTCATATTTGTTTGGTTACCAGCAAGTCATAATTTGCATGCTTCGAGAGATAATACATACCATCATTAGGAACACGTGTCGATTTGTCCAGCCAAGGAGGCTGACCATTGGGATACTGGTCAAGCGCTGATGTGTTCTACGAGCATGTGCGACGGTATTTAGCACTTAGCTGAGAAATGCTATAGCTTTTTGCGTACCTGAACAGAACCCCCATGGAATGCATATTTATTTTTATCACTCTTCTCCTGCCATAGCCACCAGAGGCGGTCCACGTTCTGTATGTTATTGTTAGTCGGGTCGACGCATACAGCTAGCTCGAACTATACTTACGCCGTGATGAAGATGAAAGGTCACCTATGCAGTTAATGACATATAGGTATGGACTGCTGTATGCTAATAAAACCCAACTCACATCGTTGGCAGAAAACGTCGCAGCCTCGTGAACAGGACAAGTCTCTGAGCCTTTGGTACCTGCGGGGCACCTCGAACTCATATCTCTGTCACTAGCATAAGTGACCAGCCATAGAAGAAATACTAATTCAGAAGCTCACCCTCCCAACATGGCATGAATCGAGCTGTGCATTCCGACAGGTCGCTCAAGATACGATTGGAACTTGGTGAAGTTTCCTTCTGGCTGCGCAAGCAGCTTTCTGACCTCTGCTGGTGTAAACGTATCCGTCGCCTTGACCTTGGAGTAGTTGCCTCTTGGATTATTGTATGGATAAGGTCTATAATGTCGTCGAAGCTTGTGTGGTCTAATAAGTTCAAAGCTATTTAACATCACGTTTGCAGTGTTTAAGAAGTTACGCACGATGGATATGTGAGATAAATATCAAGTGCTCCATCATGAATTGTATAGTCACTGGATTAAGATCAGATTGGTGTTGACCTTTTAGTTTGTTTTGGACTTACTCTGAAGAGTCATTGCTGAATCCTCCTAACCCAGACTTGGGGTCGGTATCCCATATCTTGCTGCCTACAAAATCCACCGTATCTACCAATTCAATGTCACCGAACTGAGCGGGAGGATGTCTGATACTACATGTATGGGTTTAGTCCTCACCTTTCTCCCAAGCTGGCGGTCCGAAATGCGAATATCAGGGCGCCGAATTCCAAGATTGTGCTAAATTGCAATGCTTACCCCAATCTGAAACATAAAGATAAGTTTGAAACGTCTAGGGGAAGTATATTTGGATAACTCACACGGCGCTACACCCTTGTATCCGCATTCCTGTCGCAGAGCATTCGTCCGTTCAAACAAATACACTCTATGAGCGAGACAATGAATGATAAGAACGGATTGCTAGACATGAAGGGGGTCGTAGAGACATACCGATGCCACGGGAGAAATTGACCAGTAAAATGAATCACAGCTAATTCAGTTACTAAGTAAGTGAGCTGACGGTAGTGGACCGGCTCTTACGGTTCAAATTCATGTGGCTTGTAAAATCAACAGTTAATAATGTTAGGAGGAGGGTACGAAGAAGTACCAGCTGAGCGGCTTACACATAAACAAGATCATCGTAATAAGATCCACTACTGTTGTAAGGAGGAATCTATACCACAAGCCTGGTCAAGAGTTGTCTTTACTCAAAGTAATATGCGTACGTAAAAGAAAGGATTGTTGTATTTGCTTGTGTCGACCTCGAGGTTGAGCTTTCCATTGCTAGGCTTCTTGTTCAGGCACTTGAGGACATTATCAAGTAAAAAAATCAATGGATGGATCAATAACACATACATTATTGGCGTCAATCCAAGCTTTGCGCTCTGCTCTAGTCAAAGCTCTCCACTCCTTACGGACTTCCAGCAAAGTGCATTTATTCGTGTATTGAGCGCGAGAAACAAGTGGAAAGAGCGCGATAAAGCCGAGGGAAATGAGGAGCTTCATTGTGGGTCCACTGAGAGGTAGCTGTGGGTATGAAGCAAAGCACTAGGAACTTTTTATAACCCAGGACCCCATAAATTGTTCTAAATTAAACCACTGTATTCCTTGGCATAGCGAAAAGCGGCGGCCGATTCCTTGATCCTACGCCCAAGCAGGAGCGGAGCAATTCATTGATGCTGTGATTATCAATAGAATCGCATGGGTAGATAATGGCGCTGGGGGCTGATCATGAGCAAGTGGACAATCCTGACAGTCATAATTATTCGATTACGTGTGATGTCTGACAAATTGTGTTCAGCATTCGGCACGCCGTCGATCACAAACAATTGATCGGGGATGACTCATGTATATGTATCCCCTGCTTGACTTCCCAATATGGACCCGGCTTCCAACACCCTGTGCTAGTTGACTAAGACATCCGCTTGCACATTGTGGATAGAAAGAATCGTGTGCTCCGCATTGTGCGGGAGAAGTTCTGCTATCCTTTGTAGCGTGCTTCAGTTATCTGAACTTAAAGTAGCCTTCAACAAGGCCCATTGAGTATATATACTATGAAACCTTGAGAATTGTGGCATGTCAACTGCAGCATGCGGAGAATTCACATGAAATACTTGGCCGAGACACGAAGGTTCGGTCACGTGAACCAACTACACGCGGCTCCTTACCACTTCGAGCAGTCACAAAGCGCAAGAGATTATGTGGCTCAGCTTTTCTAAGTCTTCCCCCTTCCCCGTTACTCCTGACGGTACCATAAAGCAAACACACATAGTTCTCTGCCACCCCGAGCCTTTGACCCGGACAGCTGCAGTCTTAGGCGGCCTGGCCAACGCCCCTAGGCAGCCTTTGGCAGCCCCATGTTCTCCCACTTGTACTGTGTTGAGAACCAGCTTTGTATATGTATACATACATTCAGATAGATATACGTATATGCATATGTCTTCTCATTTGCTAGCATACACAAGACCATACTGGAGTATAAGCTAAGTTTACTGTATTGTATTGATTTAGCAGGAGTAAGATTTGAACTTAACCAATTGCAACGCTTTGGTCTGACAGGTTCGTATGTGTAGGCCCTGTACGTGGTGCAGTTGGCGGGCTCGCGGTCTCCCGCAGACGTCTAGGGGCATCAATAATGGACAAGCCACCTGATACTACACGGTGAGCCCCAGAAGTGTGTGTTTTCTAGACATATGAATTCGCGCGGCATACGCTGAGTAATATACCAGCAAGGTACAACCAGTAGTTTCATGAACCCGCATTCCAAGGTCATCCCTGCGCTGCTATTGAGTTGTAGACCCTGGGTTTTCGGGTGTAGATCCCTAGCAAAAGCTAGGTGTCATGCAGATTTTCTTTACTTTGGAGGCTCACAGTGACTGCAGCTCTCCGGGTCGGATAAGTGCCAGTATATGTTGTTACTAGAACTCAATACATCTGGCTCTATGCTAGTATTGCCTGTTAGATTAATGCGTATTCGGGGCTTATTATTCATGTACCAGCATATACAGGACTGCACCATGTACCCAAAAGTTATGGATGCTCGAGAATCCATACCCTACCAGTGGAGTTTTGCGACGGAGCCTGTGGAGGCCGCAAAACTTATACTGGGCTTATCGCTACTTTGCCTTTTGTACTATATTTGCATATGCTTAATCGTATTACGACACGGCGCTTGTTATGCCGCGTTAGCCTCCTTTCCACACCACGCACCACATCCATTGCGCTCGCAGTGTTTTCGTCTTCATATTCCTCTCCCTTTTCAGTGAATCCCGCCCACCCGCACCTTTACTGACTGCATTCGACCTGGTTTGGCCGCCCACCCAGCTCGCTCGGTGGCGCGGCCCCGGTGGCACCCCAGTACGGCGTTCCGCCTCACCTCCCCCCATCCCTCTTCGTCCTCCGGTCCCGGTCGTTTGTGTCTACCTTATATCCTTCGCCCTCGTCTATCACCTATTCCCTGTCCCGGCCCAAGGCCAAGTTGGGGAATATGCTTGGTCAGGGTGCAGATACAAAAGGCTCAACCCCTAGTGGGGTCCAGACCCTCTTTGCCTTCCGCCGTGCGGCTCTGCTGAGGCAGACCGCAGGCGCTTAGCTGCGAGTATGGTTCGCAAGAAGACGGACTGTGTTGAGAATACGAAGTACAGTGGTAAAGAAGGGGTCGGTCAACCCGAAAAGTACGGGAAAGTCGTCTCACGACCGCACTTTGTCGAGCACCCGCACGCAGAAACGCAAGATCCGCAGCTGGAAGTTGGGCCCAGGATCAGCTGAGAATACGGACTCATGGAAACACTGGTCAGATTTCGACGATTCTCCGTATGTAGTATATAACGAGCAGCTTTTTGTGTGTAGACAGCACCCACTTTTATAGTTCACCGCGAACGCTCGAAATGATCTCTTATTTACATCAATTTTTTACTGGTTTTAAGTATACTGTAATAGATAAACGCACAGCGCACACAGTGCGAGATGCAAAAGATGGGATCCAGAAGGCTGGGAATAGGTTGAACCGGAACAAGAATTGTAGTGCGCTACAGCGAGGGTCAGGATAGCTTGTTTATATCTTACAGATGGATAAGACAGCGAGTTGGACATGCGATTGATCATTAAGCTGGCGATGCAGTGTATACAAATATTTGAACCAGTTAGTTGAATACATTGAGCGTAATACTTTGTGATCTTGAAGTACTAGGTGCTGGCCCATGCTGTTACCCGAAATTCCTTGGTAAATAAACCTCCCCTTCCCCTTAATTTCGCTGTTATCAATTACTCAGAGATAAGGTCCAGCTTGAGCTTGTAGACAGGGATACTTTGATTTTTTGTGGCCGCGGTTGTATCACTTGGAGGAAGTCCTAATGTCATAGGCGCGCCTTGTCGGAGTGCCTCTGAAGTGCGTATAATGACGTCGACTATGGAATAAATATAAGCATACAAAGTCTAGAATAAGCTCAAAATTACTTACCAAGCTCTGGAGCGATACTAGGGTCTCTCTTTAGATCTTCACCTACACGACACTTAAGCTATATTTAGTAACGTGAGCGTACAGGGCTTACTGTGCACGCGACGTTCTGTCCCGTCCTCTTGATTGTAAGAAAAGTAGTATCCATTCTCTACGTTGGCAGACGAAATCGGCCGTGATGACCCTCCGATTGGTTGTGTACTGGGGTCGATGTGTGTTGGTAATATACTCGTTGTCCTTGCTTGAACATAGGTTCGGTAAATAACTCAGGAACCTCGATGTGATTACCACAAACCTTGAAAAGAATACATCTCTCGCACCCTCTGCGAAACGCTAGATATCCCACTAGACTGTTCGAGACAATACATTAGGTAAGTTATATAAGCAACTCGATTCTTCTCACCGTATTTGTAGTAGTTGACTCAACGACTTCGTTTACCTGTATCGATGAAACGCTCCTCATACCCCTCGCTTTGGTACTGGAACTCTGTAACAAAGTTCCGATATTAAGGATTCAGCATACATGTAATATTGATCCGAATAAACACAAACCAGCAAGTCCTTTTTATTACTTCGTATAGTTCCATGAATGCGTCGAAGGTTGTTTATAGACTCAGACTTCTCGGATTTTGTTTGCGAGGCGGAACCAATCCTCTCTTCCTCTTTCTGAAGTTTGACCTCCAAACTTTGAGTTTCAGTTAGATTGGCTTGTAGCTTTGCTCTATATCAATACATACCGGGTGCACCGCCCCTCAAAATCTTTCAATTCTTGCGCCGTAAGTACTCCCCCTCTCTATTGAGTGTTATGTTGAAGGAGTCAAGTTCTGTCTTGACTTTTGACAACTCTTTTGCTGGATCCGGCGTGGATTTCGCGTTGACGTAGTTCGAAAGTTGCAGAAATAGAGCCCCTATGCTTATCGCATTTGTGACAGTGCCAAAGATCTGCTGATTATAATCTGATTGATTGCTCGACATGCTGAAGCGTGGCAGGGGAGGAGTGCAAAGTTTGGTATGTTGACCGACTTCTGGTCGTACTGTGGTCTTATAGATCTAACTAAGTTTTGTCACCCGTTTTTGTATACTGTTAAGATATCTTTATTTGACTCGTTTTGTTTCTATTTGAATTCGCATGACAAATATATCGAGTTATTTCTATGTATAAATATGGGAGACAAGAGACTGGAGACAAAGGTTATGTGTCAAACTATTGGACACAATGAAACTTTCAACAATTATTGGTTGTCGACATTCTGACCGTAATCGAAAGGTTTCGGACTTAACGAGATAAGATGACCATTGGAAGTCCTGTCGGTGTCCGAGCCTCAGCGCGTGTCGCATCATACTTTCCACGGAATCGACTGCCTCAAGTATTTCGTCTAGATGCTTTCTTAATTCTTTCCGCCATTTATAATCCTCCTTCACGACAGTTGACCTTCATAGTGGCCTACGACATACGCAAGCTCCTTCTACGCCCACACAGATGGAAGATGATGATGCTGTCTATGGACTCAACAAAACCGAATTGGAGTGGGTGACACATCAACCTTATCTAAAAGCAAAGGGCTACACCCTCCGACCTCGATACAGCCCAGGCTGGGTTCCTTCATGGAAATCAAACGGGAGAAACCCAGCTGATTGTGAAGATAGTTGGGAGCTTCCAGTTGAGTACTTTTTTGTTGTGTAACCGCTAAATTCTAAGAGGTTGAGAATAGGCGATCAAAACACTGGATGCAATCAAAGATGAAGATAACAAACATGTTTCTATCAAGAAATCAATACCATCAACCAACGACGATGAGGCACAGAACGAGCTCGATATTCTTCGATATTTGTCTGAGGATGACCAACGTGATGACCCCCATAATCACGGATTACAATTACTTGATCACTTTCCTATTCCGGGATCATCCAACGGCTCCTTCCTTATTACACCCTTTCTGTCAGACTGGGATTCGATTCCGTTCTCTCGATTTAGCGAACTTACAGATTTCCTTCAGCAAATACTCGAGGTACGCATCCTCTAAAGCGGCTTAGTCGTATCCTATTCTGTACTCCTAACCATTGTTTTTAGGGTTTACAATTTCTACATTCTCGTCATATTGCTCATCGGTGGGTGGTTCAAATGGGGGCACATAGTCTCTCTTACCTGCTTCAACAGTGATGCGCAAATCGCTAATATCATGATGGATGCAACTTCGTTATACGGCGAGCCGTTTCATCCGTGCGATTCTCAGTCGTCGCTGGACGGCAAGCGGCGGTTGAAGGTTAAGCGGCGGTTTGAGGCACCTGTCCGTTACTATTTTATTGATTTTGGCCTCTCAACTCGCTTTCCAAGCTTAAAAGACCGACGTTTAGTTACCGGGGTGAAAGGGAGAGAACAACGAGCGCCTGAGTTGCTACCTGCAGTTCCGCCTCCGTATGATCCGTTCAAGCTGGACATATTTACCATAGGGATGGTTTTCAAAGAAAATATTGTTCAGGTGTGTATATGTCTAGCTCATACGTTTGGATAGCGTGATTTTGAGCTGGATCCTTAGAAATCATGGATTCCAAACACTTCGCCCTTTGATAGACAGGATGACCGCCGTAGATCCGGACATCCGACCTGACGTCGATGAAGCTTTAGGGTTGTATATGAAGTGGGCTCACGCTCAGGGAAATTTGGTCAAACACTCAGACGCGGTTCCCATAGATCGTGGCTGGGTCTATCGCTTGGTTGTCACTCCGAAAGCCATGTTTAGGTATTGCCAGTTCTGTCTTCTTCGTATCTTAAGGCTGTTGCTGTTTCCATTGAGTCGCCGCAGTGATTCTGTTAAAGCAGGTATCCTTGGATAGCCGATGTCGTATATTTCTTACAGTTGAAATCGGGTGATACCCAGTCTAATGTAGTACACAATTGTTTTTGTTATGGGCTGCATGCTCTATAAAGAATTTCACATTTCCGCCGATTGAAACAGATAACGTACACAATATTCCAGACTTCATACGACCGCTTACTGGGGTTACCTGAGCGGTATTTTCACGAGACACGAGACATATTAGGCAACCTCATTGGATAGAAAAGTCAGCATACAGTCGTCAATCTGCTGAATTCACATCTTGACGGCGCCACGGACAAAACACGCGTGTGCAATTTTGGGTGCAAGTCAAAGAATTCCCACAGGATACACAAGTCAGCTCTGGGTAGCTACAAATCCATTATACGAAAACCAATAATTTACGGACGAAAGCAACGTAGAATCAAAACCAAAAGAACGAGTAAAGTTCCAAAACAAACCTATGGCCTTCGCCTCATACCTTCGAGGTGAGGGTAAGGATTATCCCTCGTCGCAGTTGTTGGACTGAGGATCCGTCTTAACAAAAACTTGAGCAATGTTCCAGAATGCACATTGTTTCGCGGGAAAAACTTTCGGTGTTTCTTGGTATACTTGGAAAGCTCGAGTTCCGAGTTGAAATGTTGGACAGGCTTGCCTGTGAGCTTTGTATCGATCAGGTCGACAATGTTCACGTACGTTGCCGCAACTAACTACATTCGCGGCTTAGTCGACTTGGAAAAGCGGTCGCAGGCGTAAACTCACCCTCCTACACTCTTCAAGATCATCAGGGATGTTCTCAAACTCCAACACCCGACACAGTCCTTTCCAAGCTTTCAAATCATCCACATCCGTACCATACATCACATTAAAGTCCTTGGTCAACGCGTCCTCTTTCCCTCTTGACCTGGGCTTGCGATCCTGTGGGAAACCACTTTGAACCGACCATGCGGTGGAATTCGGACATGACAGGCTGAGACGGGTTATACGAAAATGATCTGCTGCTGTACTGGCTGAAGAACTGGTGTATGTTGGTTTGTGAGTGCTTCAGGTTTGACAGGATCTGGGTCGAATAATTGAGAGAACGGTTCGGGCTTTGCTCTTTGCGAAACGGGTTCTGGTTTAGGGTATGTAGTAGGCCAGGGAGGTATGTCGTCCGAGTCAGAGTCAGAGCTGTCAGGGTATGAACTCGGAGGTGGAATAAAACTCGAGCTGGGCATTGCTACAGCAGTTTTTGAATCAGACTCCGAGTCTGACATTTCCAGCTTTAATCTCGGCTTTTTGGAAGAAGGTTGAACTTCATCCTCTGAGTCCGAGGACAAACTTAACTTGCATGCCCATATCAGTAAATTCATTAAAAGGTAATATAATATTAAACACATACGATTTCTTCTTCCTCCGACTCCTCCAAGTTGACGTCGCATCCGCAGCCACATTCTGGGCAGGGGATCGTAATTGTTGTAAATTCGATTTTGGCTATTTTTCGGACACGCATCTCGGACGTGGTGTGATGAGGTGGAGGTTCAAGATGTACGATCACGTGGGGCGTGTTTGATGTGACGGATCGCCGCGCAAATTCGGAGGCAACCAAACTTATCAATTGATGGTAAATCACAGAAAAGTCCCCCGTATCTATCTATCTTGTCCTTTCTATGTTATCTCCGGATTTTACATTCGTAGGATGTGCGATAAACCTCAATAGGAACTTCAATAAGCTGCCAGCATGCTCGCTATCATTCGGAAAGTATTTCCCCATCGTTTTTGTATACGAACTCAACTCGGCCTCCGACTCGAACTGTAGAACAGGAATACCGGTGATTCGGGTATCAACCAAATCGACTATATTAACAATCTAGAACGAATAATCTGCCACGCAATAAGCATGCGAATTCGGGCTGACACGAATGGGATACAACAAACCTTTCGACACTCCTCAATATCATCCGGAACTTTTGCCACCACAGCCCGACATAGACGTTGCCACGAGCCCAAATCATCCTCGTCGACTCCGTACATCTCGTTGAAATCTCGAGTCAATGCGTCCCGGAATCCTTGTCTTGCCTTTTCGCGATCGACCAAGGTAAAGGCACATAGTCGGTAGAACTCGGCCATGATGGGTTGGGTAGTGTTGAAAGTGAATGAACGGTATTTCGAAAAGAAAGTTTCGACGTGTGTTGCGGAGGGCTCCGCTGTCGGGTCCGGCTCATCGTCAGTGTTGGGCTCAGAGGTTATATATGGGTCTGGCTCCGAGTCCGATCGAGTACTCAGGTCAGGATGAGTTTCGGAGTCGGTATCAAAGTCGAACGTGGGAGTCGCACGGCGGGCTCGTTTAGCTACATGCTCCGAATCCGAATCTGAAAGCACAATAACCTGGGTAAATCCCTAAATAAGTATAACCCCACAGACAGCCAGGCTAAAAATACATACATCCTCATCTCGGTCGTTACCTCCCAAGATCACGTCACAATCACAACCACAGTTTGGACAAGGTATGATAATGGTCGCCCATTTACTCCGTTTCCGAGTTCTCATCCAGTTTGTCGTTGTAAGTTGCAACAATGATGCTGACAAGTCTCGACTTGTGCACGTGACAATTCGAGCTTGATGTGGCTATGCACTAGCCACTTCAGACGTGGCGTCGAGCGAGGCACTACCTTGGCACTACTTTGTCCTCGTTTAGCTGGCAAACTATAGCCCCGCAGTCCTTTGACCGAATACACGTTTATTTGTTTTCAGTCACTACTCTCATAGTCCACAAAAAAGCAATTGTTCAAGTTGAGAGAGAGAGAGCGATAAAACTCGAGTCCCAAAGAATAAACCCATCCAAACTCCCAAGTATCCAGTCCTACTTGTCATACACATAACAGAATGGCCAGCTTCGAGTATCCAGAGTCTCTCCGATAGTATATTCACCCCATAGCCCTATTGTTGAATAATCGATATACTACGAGCAGGCTGCTTCAAGGTAGGAATACGCACCAGCATTAGGGAGGCGACTTGACTTGCTCAACCAGGGTGGTTGGCCATTGGGATACACGTCAAGCGATGAGACGTTCTATCAAGCAACCAGAGAATTCATATCAGTGCTCTGGTCTCAATCGCAAACAAGTGTGCACACCTGAACAGAACCTCCGTAGAAAGCGTTTTTATTCTTGCTGCTCTTCTCTTGCCATAACCACCAGAGACGATCGATATTCTACGTTTTGCAAAGTCAGAAAAAAAAGGTCCCCTCGCGTTCATACCCGATTCAAATTGTACTTACCCCGTGATGCAGATGGAAGATGGGCTACAAGGTGGTGTGTATATAATTAGTAATTGTCAGAGAGTGGTGTGGTGTAACCCACATCATTGGTCGAAAAAGTCGCAGTCCTTTGAGCAGGGCAGTACTCGGTACCTTCCGTACCAGCAGGGCATATAGTACCCATGTCCCTACGATCAACACCAACATGAGCACACAATCCTGGAAGAAAGAGAAATAATCGATTCTGCAACGTACCCTCCTATCATGAGGTGAAGCGAACTATGCATGCCAATGAGCGACTCCATGTAAGACTGGAACCGGGTGTAATTTCCTTCGGGTTGAGCGAGCAGTTTTTTGACCTCTTCCGGAGTAAACGTGTCGGTCGCTTTGATTTTGGAGTTGTTGAACGGAACGGGGATATCGTATGGGTAGGGAATATAATGTCTACGGAGCCTATGGGGTCTACAAAAGTTGAAAGATGATTTAGTACTTGGGTTCAAACCACATGAGAAATTCGCTGACGTCGGGTATGCAAGGTCAATATCAAGTGCTCCATCATGGATCACATAGTCGCTGAATAAGGGGTCAGACTCGTTTTGACCTTGTAGTCAACTATTGAACCCACTCTGACGAATCGTTGCTGAACCCTCCGAGTCCATATTCAGAATCAGTATCCCATATCTCGCTACCTTCAAAATCGTCGGTATCTATCAAGGGCGGCGTAGTTAGCACTGTAATCGGTACTATCGAATACAAACTCTTACCTTTCTCCCATGCTAGTATTCAGAATACAAAGATTAGCGGGTCACAGTCTCGAGATACACCCAATTCAATGCGCTTACCCCAATCTACAAAGAGCAAGATCAACTACGGTCATTTGAGGGCTCGAATGAAGAACAATGGAATGACTTACATGGCACTACGCCCTCGTATCCACATTCCTCCCGAAGAATGTTGGTCCATTCAAACAAATAAACACTGTTGATCGAAGCAATGTTGGTATCAGCTTCTGTGCAGCGCAAAGATTCCAGATCATACCGATGCCAAGGAAGGAAGCGGCCAGTCCAATGAATTAAAGCTGAAACACCGAGTGAGTTATATGGGATTCCTTGCAAAAATAATTTTCATACGATTCAAGTTCATGTGTCTGTTATTAAAAAAAAAGTTAGAATCAGAAGTAGATGGATTTCGGTCGCTTACTTACGCATAAATTAAATCGTCATAATACGTCCCACTTTCGTTATAAGGAGCAATCTATACAATAAAATTCAGCAAGAATCATACCGAACCGAACTCATCTACGTACGCGCCAAGCAGGATTATTAAAACTGTTGGTATCAACCTCGAGTTCTAGCTTTCCATTGCTGGGTCTCTTGTTCAGACACTTGGACGGCGCTATGTTAGTGACGACCGACGGAGGACTGGGGAGTACACACATTGGTAGCATCAATCCAGGCCTTGCGTTCCGCTTTGGTGAAGGACCTCCATTCCTTGCGCACTTCGAGCGAAGTACACTTCCTCGCGTATTGAGCACGAGTAACAAGAGGAAGAAGCGCGAGCAAGCCGAGGGCACTGAGGAACTTCATTGCAGAAACACCAGGAAGGGAACTGTGACTGTAGAACAGAACACGAGGTCTTTTATGCTCCTATCACTCAAAAACTGGGGGGGTTTCCAAATTAAAACGTGGCCCTAGTTCTTGGCCTGTCGCCGAGACTGGCTTCGTGATCTGGCGCCTCGAGGGCGAGATGGAGTAATAAGTGCATTCTTGCGATCAACAGAACTATAAACGAGCGCTGATGATACAACTCGGAGTAGGTAAGATGCTGATGGCTGAGGTCTCGTCGCAGCTTATAGAAGCAAGTCGTGTTCCGGAGGCAGTGGATGACGCACGATTCATATCCATCAATTCAGTCAGCCGTGCTTCTTGTCGGCGACACCGATGTCCAAAAACCCTGTCGTTGACACATTATCAAGTATATGGTTCTTGTAAGTATCGACAGACTGCCGATTCTCAGCTGTGTGTACGTCATAATACAAGGCGGATGCATACGAAGTATGTGGACGCATGCTCTGTCGGCACCTCGTGACCGTGATTTGGAGAAACGTGCCTCACCAAGGATGCAAGTTATCCGGCTCCTCACCCACCCGGCGCTCCGCTCGTCTTGTTCGCTGATCGTCTATATAGTATATTCTACTCAATCATGGGTCCTCTATGATGGCGTGGTACATTGTATAATACAGCCCCGTCCCTAAGACGTTCACTCACAACCCGATTCCCAAATTAAAATCATGAATGTCGCTAAGCCATGCACTCGTGCCGAACAGTCCTCGGGTGATTTGAACTAGCCCCTCGACCGCATGCACCATCCTCAATCACCTCGTTCTCAGCCATGGCATACCCGATATCTGTAGCCCGTGCCTCTGACTGTAGCTTGTTCATTAATTCAGAATTGAGCGCGTCGAGTGCTTTGCGCGCCGATGGGAGGACCTGAGGCAGTGCTCGCCTCGAACGGAAAGCGTGTTCGCAGGCGAACAACGAGAGAGTGATGCACGAGGCCTATCGGGTCATCAAAAAATAATGGGGGTGTAAGAATTAGACGTGGTTCAAGTCTATGATCGAGCTGTCAATCACGTACAGCCCGTTGTCTGTGTACCAGTACGGAATCGATCGCCGTGTGTGGTACATTCTCTGATACGGCGTAAACCAGCTACCAGGTCTACCAATCGCTGTGCATAATTGGTAGCCTCACGATATGCTGAAGTGGGTTTCTGTTCGCAATTTAACCCTATTTAGACAGGACCTAATAGTGAAGTCCGTACACGTACCGGCATTAAACTGAGCTCGTGCTCCATCTGACTAAGATACATCTTTTCTCGAGCAACGAGTTCCTATTATTATTCGAGTCGTATTGAACGCATATAGTTGTCATACCAGGACAGCGTCCAGTCAGTCTGAAGCACCACAGAGCATAAATAGACGCCTACCCGTAGTCTCAGTTCCAGCTTGGCCGTATTAGAGTGCTATGTGCTGGTCCACGCACAGAATCGGGGCGCGAACGTGGATGGCGGTCATTCAGTGTTCGACTGAATACGATAGTATGAGTAGGGATATCAAAAATGTATATTCTGTGAGCTCACCGGCTCAACCCGCTATAGAGTTCCCTCGTATCTTCTAATACCTTGGCCATCCCGCTCAGGAACATCACGCGAGGATGTTTGGGGAATAACACATGGTTGATAAGAATGGCTGCAATGATTCCGATTGCAATTTGGAGGGTACGTAACCGGCGGGTCTATCCAAAACACGTGAGGTGTCAATTGTAGTCGATCCACAGACCATTCTGGACTCACGTAACATAGATGTATGACCTATCTTAAGATAGGGGATGAAAACAATACTGGCGGGATGGTTACGGATCTAGAAGTAAAGAGTAAGATTCGGCGGCGGGCGTGGCTTCTAAATTTACTACGCAACAACCCCCACGCCAGGCGTAGACGATCTAACCAACCATGTCAAAAATATCTCGCGACCTGTTAAAACCTTGTTGGTAGGCTTTCATCAGATCCTGGGGTACCCGGTACTTACGGTCACGAGTGCAACGACTCCATATGGGTTTGTTCCTGCAATACGCCAAGTCTGGGCGTTCGAAAAGTATCAGTACTACTAAATTTAGTATACACCTATTTAGACGGACAGTATACGCATTATAACGCTCCAAGTCCAGTTCCACACTTGAAAAAGTCAGTAGAGTGTAATTGAAGCCAAACCAATGATAGCCTACCAATCTCCAAATGCCAATCCTCCATGTCAAGGCCGTATTTGGTCAAGCACATAAACAAATGAGATGATGGCCCATACGCCATAATTAGAATGTAAATTTCTTTCCTGTATTTACCCCGCGTTAGTTCCAAGGACATGCATAAACGACCACGATTAATACCACTGGACGATGCAGGCAAGACGGCAGGGATCAAAAGTAAAGCAATACCCAGAGCATTTTTGATAGCATGTTGGACATGCTTCGAATGTCGTGCTCTCCATAGCCAATTGGATAGGTTGATGCGAGCTTGGAGGGCAACAGGTGTGCGCATAATTTGTATCAATGACCATTTATGGGAAGGAGAGGTTGTAGTCGGGATAGGAAGCAAGACTGTTCGCGCTTCGTTCAAGGATAATGTATCCGCATCGACATCGGTATCAAGTTCGGTCGATGGCCCAGGAGTAACGGGTGAATCCTCCTCGGCAACAACGGTACGAGGTGACATTCCAAGCCAAAACCACGACGGTCTGAGGAAGAATACGTGGGGTGTGGATGTAGTGTGATGGATTTCGAGAATGGCATGTGCTAGTGTTAACGCTCGGATAAGCTCTGACGATATCTAGCCGGACAGAGGGATCCTAAATATCATTCTGAAAGAATAGTCAAAAATAAGACGAACGTGTAGAAGAGAAGCAGAATGTAAGCTTTTCCGAAAGAGTTCTTTGTGATGGCCCTCTACTCTGCTCAGAGTGGAGGTTTTGTTGATCCCGTGCACGACTGAGTCGAGTGTCCCCTTGAGCTCCGCCCGAGCATTCGTAATTACAGTTCGAGCTAGGAGAGGATCATTTAGGTGAATTGATTTATGTGCATTGTTGGGTAGCTTGATCCCATAGCACTTCCCGACTGCTGCTTGCAGGGTAGATATTCCATCGATGATCGCAGACGAACATGCTCTGCAGGGGTCATCCAGTTCTGCAAGAAGAGCGGTATCTCCAGAGGGACTGTCCACACATCATGAGTCTTGAATTTAAATGGAGATGGAATATAATGCGTACGTTTCCCAACCTTCCAATGCTGGCACATTTCCCCACGCGAGTTCTTCTCTGATTCGATTGACAGTGATCAGTAGTGGCTTGATCACCTTGATTGGTACCCTTCCAATTCGTAGTTCATATGCTGAGTAAGCGTAGGATGTATGCAGAGCAAGTGCCTTGTCTAGACTCTTGCTATGCAATGTTTCTGTCCGCAACATTGATTTCTCTAGATCTGAAAATGTTCTAGAAGTAGAGTTGTGAAGTAGGTCCTTGAGAATTCCAAGTGCGTCAATGACGTCTTTAGCGTATCCGCCAGGATGTGTAAATATTCGAGCGACCAGAGAGACGAACAGACTTGCAGCTCCTGCAACGGAGAATATAAATAGAAGCTCTGTAAAGTAGCGGTAGTTCCATTGCTAGAGCAGGGCGTAGTCAGAATGGACCTGATGAATTTGTAGATGAATTTGTACTTCTGGGGTTTCCGGTGTGCGGGCCAAGAGCCAAATACCAATAAAACACACCGCACGGGAGGCTAGCGTGAGGCGTGGCATTCGACTTCGCACCAATCCCGCTTTACGTGTCGAATTAGCCAAAGCAAACCGAGGCAACTAACGAGACATACCGAGGAAGCCGAGAAAGACAAGAAAACAGGCCCGGATGGCTCGGCTTTCGCTCGAGTCAGGTCCATACCGTCGTGCTGCGAAAGCAGCGCATGCCAACCCAAGATTACTCCATCCGAGTCCTATAAGAACACCAATCATATTGACGACTATGAGGCTTTATCAGATGTTTCAGTATTAGAGTGATAGATGACGCTGGAGCGTACCAAGGGCTTCGACTTGCGCCGAAGGATTTGTGGAAGGGGGGAATGAAAGGTCCTACCAACCAACCGCTAGGCATAAGTCCAAATCACAATTCTACCAAAATACGCCTACTTTGGCCGTTATTATCAAGTACGTGTAAGCTCCAGCTAATTTGGGGGTTGGACGCAGAACAGCCACAAGTGCACAGATAAAGAGAACAGACATTCGACATAGTAGCTGGGCAGAAGGGCGCAAGGTAGCCAGAGAGAACGGGAGTAAGCGGCCACTCATGGCGACCTTGGATTAAGGCGGAGAGTACGCAGAATGAGAAGGTTAAGTAAGTCGAGGACTTGCTCGGTATTTATTTGGGCAAGTGATCATGAAGTCCCTGATTTGCATTTTAACTCCACACTCGAGCGGACGCTCACGGACGATGACTAAGACCGATATGGAGAGGATGGCGAGACAAGCGCCCTATTTGTCTGATAGTTCACCAAGCTGAAGCAGTAATACCAAAAGTGTATCCAAAATGTGCAAGACAGCTGGACAGTGGTACAGTCAGGTCAATTTCCTGTAGCGGTAAAAGCATTGAAACAGAAGATGCGAGGAGCCTTCCTGACAGATCGGGAAATGTCGGGCGAGCATTTGTAGAAAAATTCAACTCGAGTTAATAGCATTATAGTTTAATTGACTGGCGTGTGAATGCGAGAAATGCGGCTGCCGCAGGCCGGTAAAGGAACCCGCCGGTTTGAGGACATCTAAACCCAGATTCCAGTTACCGCTCGACAGTCAAAGACACATCACGGATTCAAATTAGGATTGGTTCGCACTGGCCGCACAGACTCCTTGAGAGCAAGACATTCCCTGATCATGGCAAGTTAGAGGAGGTAGGATCTCGGGTAAATTGCAATGCGGTAAACTATGACGGATATATTACAAATAGAACGAAACAACAACACACACACCGACTACACTATATGCGACAGAACAGTAAATTACAACAGCAACGCGAGGTAGATATAAACAAAAATAGTGCAAGTCAACCAATTATACGACATGTATACAACTACAAGCAACATAACAAGCCCTAGAAATTAATGAAAAGAATCCATCCTTCTCAATGACGCGGCTGAACTGTGCACAGCAGGAGTCTCAATCCCACTAATCCCAAACGAACACACCCCATCCGAAAGCCACCTGTTCGTGCCAAATAGTTCTCTCGTGATCGTGATCAGCATCTCGATCGCGTCGATTAATTCCTCGTAGACTTCGTTTTCAGCGATTGCGTACGCTACGTCTGTGGCGCGCGTTGTGCTCTGAAGAGCATCCATCATTTCACGTCGAAGGTCATCGAACGCTTTACGAGGGGACGGTAAAATCTGGGGGAGTGGTTGTCGAGACCGGAAAGCGTGTTCGCAGGCAAAGAGGATAATACAAACACATGAGATCTAATCGGTTCGCGGTCAGATACGGTAACAAAATGATGAGCCGAATGTTACGCACTGTATGCTGCCTGTATTGCAATACTTGATGAATCGCCTCCTTCTGGGGAACATTTTCTCGAATTCTGCGTAGGCCAGACATCAGGTCCGCGATCCTTTGGACAGTCTCCGTTGCCTCCCTGTATAGATCTGTCGGTTTCTACCATATCGGAATTAGACACCCGCTTTTTTTTAGATTGGTCTAAACTTACCGGCATAAGGCTAACTTCATGTACCATCTGAGTCAGTAGCAGTTTTTCACGTGCAATCATTTCCTATGGGACCGTTAGTCACATCTATAGGCTAAACGACCGCTACTTACCCTAAGCCTCAAATCCATCTTGGCACCCCTCACCATCCCATTTCTCGTACGTGCCGCCTCATTCAGTGTTCTCCTAAACCCCAAAACGGATCAACACCTGGTCTATAACTGTTATCGAAGCACTCACTGGCTCAAATGCAAAAATAGTGCCGTCTCTTTCGACAATACTTGTGCCATGCCCTCCAAAAACATGACTCGACAGTGACGCGGGAATACGAAATGATTGATGAGGATTGCAGCGACTATACCGATCGCGACTTGAGCTCCACGGAGAGCTGCTAGACCTGAATCCGTTGATTTTAGTATGAGAGTACGAGATGGTCATGAGGAGAGGAGATCATACCTATTACGGAAGGATGGGGAAGACCGAGATATGGCGTGAAAATAATTGGAGGCATAGTAATCGATCTGAAAACCAATGATTTATTGACTATGCATTGATCATTCAGGGAGGTAAGCACTCACGCAACAATCCCCACACCCGGTGTTGAAGTCCGAATCAAAAATGTCAACATGATTTCTCCTACCTGCGAGCTAGTTAGCTCTGATATTTGTTCTGGAGAGAGAAGAACGGCTTACAGTAAGCATAATGACGATTCCATATGGATTCTCTCGGCATATCGCCCATGTCTTTTGCTCGTATTAGACTCGGCCTAGTTCAGAAACAGAATCAACTTACAACATAGGCGTATACAGCACCAATGAACGTCCCGCACTACCATGCGCATTCAGTTGGTCTAATTCACGCAAAGTGACGGGGGACTTACAAGACGCATAATGCCTAGGCGCCAGGTCAGGCAGTGTTGGCTCTAAAACATAAACAAAAGAAATAATCGCCCATACACCCCGCTGGGAAACAAAATAAGTTCGTCCTAACCCAACAAGTCATCTCTCGCAATGTATGAATAAGAGAAACTGACCAGGCGTCCCAGTAGGCAAAAAGCTAGGAATCGCTAAGAGCGTGATACCAAATGCATGCTTGATCGCATGCCGCGCATGTTTCGAATGCTGGACCTTTCGCACAGCGCGAGACAGCCAAACTCGAAAGTGAAGAACGTTGGACTTGTTCCATTGAATGACAAGTATTCTTCGTGGAAGGTCAATGAGGTTCGAGAGGGTTTCCAGATTCAAAGGCGTTGAGCGAATATTTTCCCATGTCTTTTGCATTTTCTCCCGTACTGGGACGGGGGAAGCATACTGAACGGCAGGAGACATTAATAACGCCTTGTCTCGTCGTTGGACTACTCCTTGTCTGGCTTCTTGCGTTGATAAGGCAATCGTGTCGTCCGCATCAGAAGCAGCCTCGGCACCTCCTCGATCCTCTTCTTGCGCTTGATCAAATAATGCGCGTGGAGACATGCCTAGCCACAGCCAGGAAGGCCGTAAAAAGAAAACTCTAGGTCTATTAGAGGCGTGGATTTCCAAAACGGAGAGCATGAGCGTCAGGGCACGGTTGATCTCAGAGGATATCTGCGAAAACGTAAGTTAAAGTTCCAGAAACATGAACAAGGCTTACATGAAGTAACGATGTCGCGTATAGGCTCTTTCTGAAAAGTTGGTTATGATGACTCGTCTCTCCTACACTCGAGCGGGTAGGAACCCTCTCTAGACTTTGAACCACTTCGTTGGACCTTGAACATATGTGCATCGTTCATTTCCTTCACAACCGAATCCAACTGCTTCCTCAGCACCACTTGAACATCCGCGAGTCTTGCTCTCTCGACATGGATATTCGATACGCATAGCTTGGACAATTCGGCGCTCCGCCCGGTACGAGGTTTTGGATGGGTTTTCTTTTCATGTCCTGTTACACCCGATTCTATGCTGTCCGGTTTCTTTGAAAGACAGACACACCCAGGGACATGGAAACCATAACATAAGCCAATAGCACATTGAAGAGCAGAAATGCTATCCTCGATCGAATCGGCGCAAGATCTGGATGGGTCATCGAGCGTAGCCAATAATTCCAGCTCTTCCTTTGAGAGCTGGTCCTCATGTTGTGGTTGGGACTGTGTAGCGTGAACGATCCCCCAGGCTAGTTCTTCCCTTACACGACCGATAGTGGTCAAGAGTGGTTTAATGAGACTGATGGGTACCCTACCAACGCGGAGTTCGAAAGCCGAGTAAGCGTAGGATGTATGTAATGCGAGAGAAGCCTCTAGACATTTTCGTTGGAGAGCCTCGATGGACTGTGCGGGTTGAGTTGGGACAGGATGATTTGTCACGGTTAGGGTCGGGGAGGACGGTCTGGTAAGCTCTGAGATTGGAGGGTCGATCGTCCGAGTAGTAGCCAGATGTACAAGATCTTTGAGTAGTCCGAGAGCATTGATAGAGTCTTTGGCATATCCGCCAGCAGGAACAAATATTCTCGCGCCAAAGGAGACCACAAGACTCGAAGTGCTAGCAATCACGCACACAAATAATAGCTGCGTGAAATTTGTATATTGCCACTGGAAAACCACTGAGTCACAGAGCCACCTATTATGACGTAAGTGGTATTTACCTTGGTAGAGTCCGAATCCGTCGTTAATAAAAAAGCGCTCATTAGTCCAGCCGCCCGCGAGGCAAAAGTCAATCGAGGCAACCAGCTCCGAGCCAGCCCGGCTATAAAAGTTAATACTTGGCCGTGCAAATCAAAATCTTAAAGCTTACTGAATAACCCTAGCATAAGCAGAAAGATTGCCCGGATCACCCTTGGCGCATCCGAGTCGACCCCGTATCGACGAGCAGCATATGTGGCGCATACGAGACCTAAATTACTCCACCCAAGTCCGAACAACGCTCCGCTCATATTGACCACTAAATTGGTAAGTGGTACTTACTCGAAAAGGGCGCAAGTGGACATACCTGATGCTTCGATCTGAGCAGAGGGACTTGTAGAAGGGGGGAACACCAGTTCCTTCAGGGGAAATTAGGGAAAACGGCACAGAAAAGAATATTTTGGCACACACACACCTTGACAGTCAGTATCAGGAAGAGATACGGGCCTCCAAGAGACGCGACTGGCCGAAGAACAATAATTACAGAGCAAATACACGTAACACACATCCTGGCCACCAGATGTGGCGAGGGAATGAATGGCTGCCATCGAAGGCTCATCATGAGGGGGAACCACGCCAGGTGTGTGGTGTCTACTGATAAAAAAGACTGATCAAAGGTGTTGACTTGGTGCCGGCATGTCAAAATTATTTCAAATATCTCTTGACAGGACCGTCCAGACTTTACGCATTCGCCCGGCAGGCTCTCTAAAGTGGTATGATAGACAAGATGGAAATTCACAAAACAAATAAGGACCACTATCCGCCCCCACACTCATAATTACACAAACAAGGATCTCAAAATCATGGACAAATAAATGCCAATCAAGGCGTGATCGCAGCCAGCCGTCGGATATGCTGTATCCGCCGAGTTAGTATGGCATTGAATCGAGGTGAAACCGATTCACACACCGGAACGTTAAGGTAGGCGGGCACATAGTGCTCCAGCCCTGCCACCTCGCGCGGCAGCGGCAATTCATACGGCGCAACGTCCTCGTTTTCGGGCGTGAGCAAGAGGTGGTCAGTCCTATCATTAGGCTGAACTCGCTGTGCTACGAGCTTGAGGATCTCGGGAGAAATAGGGTTCTAAGCGATGAGGTTAAATTAGCTTCTCTCATCGCTTGGCGCTCGGACAAATAGGGCTTACCTCGTAGTCTGCGACGAAGTAGTTGGCACACATGCGTTGGATTTGGGATGGGGTTAAGATCCAGCATACGTCGTAGATGATGTCAATGTCGGCTTGGGTCGCCTAGTTTCAGCTATATTTAGTATATCTTTTGACAGGACCATCGATGCGAGCTCACCTTCTTAAGCTGCAACAACTTGGTGGCCTGCATCAAGTGTTCTAGTTGCAGCGTACCCTCAGGCATCTCATGTGACTTGCACCACTCTTCGATACGCGTAATGTTGTATTGGATTTGCATCGCTAGAAAACGAGAAAAAGTCAGCCCTGGTGCTCGCCACTCTGGTTGTCCCGAACTCACCCCGCTTCCACGAACAGAAGTTCCTCCTCATCAGCAAGTCATTGAAGCTCGTCACACCAACCAATTTCAATAACTCGGTCACAACCTGCTGAATCACACTCTCCTCCATGAAGAAGCATTTCAAACTCTTCAAGACCTTGTTTAGCAAGTTGAGTACGTCGTCCATATTGTACGCAGGAGCCGTGTTTTGATTCAGGAGCCTGTTGAACAACCTTCCAGCACCCTCGGAGATAATGAAACCGGGCAAAGACTGAGTCTCGATAAGCGCGGGAATAATCATTTTACTGAGTCGCTTCTTGGTCTCGACCATCCACGAATGGTAGATGTTGTACTCCAAGCTATCAAGATCTGACTTGACCATCTGGATAAGATGTTGATACGCGGCCCAATCGTAGTTGGCAGATTCGGATGCAGGACCAATACCCTGCATCATATCCGCCTCGGCGCAGCACACAAACGAAAGAACCTCGTGGACGTTGCTCAACCAGAATACACCCGGGACAATCGCATCTTCGCCGGTAAAGCTCTACAAGCCAATTGAGCCCAGTTCACCTAACATATCCTCGAACTCACCATGACATGTGCCTGGACAGTCTGCATGGTATTCGCCAAGAACCGTTCACTCTCCTTGATCATTCCATACCTCCACATCTCGTTCGAGATCAACGAGATCAAGTTGGCCGGGAACAGCACTTCCTTCAAGCTCGGAGCATTCGCATTGGTGGGTGAAGGAATCTTGAGGCCAAGGATAAGTCCCTCATACACCTCCTGGTCGAGCCGATCGAGGTCAGACAACAATCGGATGCGCTCTTCGGCAGGATCGTCGTAAATCTCCTCCAACCCGTTCCTGAAACGAGGAAGCCCGTCGAGACCATTGTACGCGACCGAGACAGCACGAGGGTTGTTCGCCTGGCTGCGTTTGCTAGCAATCATACGTTCGTCAACTGAATCGCGCACGCTGGCGTCGTTGTAATTGCCAGCAGATGAATGGCGGCGCTGGTGCCTCTTTCCATTGGTGGACGCGGGCGCACCCAATCCAGGGGCAGCCCCATTCTGCTGACTCGCGTATTCTTTGAGCAATCCAGTCTGGAACGTGGGTGACACGGGTGGCTCGGCCGCCGGCCTGCGTGATCCACCGCTGAGCGAGTTGAGCGCGTTGGCACGGTTGAGCTGGTCGCGCATTTGGCTCAGCTCTTGCTTGAGCGCGGCGATCTGTCCAAGGTCTCCCGCATTCGACGCTGCTTCGTTTGCACGGGCTTCGAGTTTGGTGGTCGCTGCTTGTACCTCGGCGCTAAGTTTCGTAATCTGCGCCTCCTGTTCTGCGACTTTGGCGGACGCTGCTTCGAGCCTGGATTCCACCTCTGCCTTGGATTTGAGTAGCTCTTCAAACTTGGCGGTTGGCACATGAAGGGTCTGAATATCGTTTTGGAGTTTACGAGCACGGGCCTCCGCTTCTTCGTGCTTGCTCTGCCATCCAGTGAGTTGTCGCTCGAGATCCCGTACTTGGGTCTCTGCAGCCTTGCGCTCGTTGGTGCGCTGTTGAAGTGATTGAGTGAGCTGAACGACCTTGTTCTCAAGTTGGTAGGAGATTTCTTTCTGCTTGGCGGCTGAACGAGCTTCAATCTTGAGAGCCTGAAGAACCTTGCGAGCCATTCGTCGACGCATGTGAGACTGCATCCACAATGCTGCGGAGATTCGCCTTGTACTTGCGACGAACCAAACTATACCGATTTTTAGCCAAATACCAACTGTCCATACCAGATCACTTACATTCCACGGAAGAAGCTTTGCAACCTTGTCGCAGCGACATCCAACCTGGTATCCTTGAAATTCTTCCTAACATTCTGCCCACGGATATCTAGTACGCTCCAGTGAGTATGCCTGCCCGGTCGGCGCAAAAAATGAACTTACAGCTCTGTAGTCCGACAACAGCATTATGAACGTCCAGGAAAATCTGCGTTGTATGAACCTCCTCGCAGCAGCCTGCAATCTGCGCGCTGCAACCTCTTCCCTAATCTTCTGCACCAAGTTACGCGCCATAATTCCGCGCCACACACGTTTGGATCCTAATGGTAGCATGCCTGAGCTCCTTGTACCTCTTGACTGCCAACCTCCGGCGAACATTCTTTTGTACGAGCGTCACGAGCGAGTTGAGCTTTTCGGATCGTTGGGCTTCAAGGTACGCAAGCATACCCGCACGGAAAAAGATCTTGGTCAGACCAGCTTGGTACTTGTCCTCATCCTTGATCGTAACTCCAAGAATCATATGACACAGGTCCTTGATCTTGGTTTGAGCGTTCCAGTTCTTGGAGTGCACGAGCATGTAATAACGTTCCGCAAATTCCTCGTACGTCCATCGAGTAGGATAACCGGCACAACTGATACGAATCGTTTCGAGTACACCGCAAGCACGGAGCTGCGACAAGACTTGCTGAGGAGTGAATTCCCAAGCGCGTTTGGCTTCGTTTGGCTTGATGCATCGGATATAGTGCACGTTCGTGACGCTGATCGTGTCCATTAGACTGATCAAACTTCCCTTGAAGATGGAGCCGAGGGTCGGTTTTTTGGCTACAGCGCCCGGACGTTTAGCTCCTCCACCTCCCTGAAGCAAGGACGAACGGCCCGGGTCGGGAATCAAACTGGACCTGCGAGACCCATTGCTGCCAGAGTCGGAGAAAGTGGGGGTGCCCGGAGCAGGAGTTTCGGACTGTCGACTGGATGCAAGGGCCGCGTCGAGGACTTCCTTGAAGAATGGATTTTGTGTGCCTGCGAGTAGAGCCAGGTGCTCGTCTGGGACAGTATCACGATTCTTCTCGATGAAGCCCTCGGCCTCGTATGTGACGTCCAGGGCATAGTGCGCAATCGTAAAGGCCGAGTTTCCGAAACGGGGCTTTTTGAAAACGTTCTTGTTCTTGGGAGTATCGAGCTGGGAAAGAAGTTTGGTCAAGAAGGACTGATCTGTTCCGGAAGGGAGGCGGGATTCTTCGTCAAGAAGAGCAAGAACGCCGAGCTTTCCTTCAATCACATCGATACAAGGTTGATTGTCACTAAAGTCGATAAAGGTCCAGTTGATTTGCTCCCGGACGTATTCCTCTTGTTCGAGTTTGAATACATGTGCGTTGAACTACGCCAATGTCAGTAACGGTTGCACATTATCTCACTGGTCCTACCTCTTGTTGGAGTTTTTCATTGGCATAATTGATACAGAACTGCTCAAACCTTGATTTTACGTCAGATGGACCCAGCGTGTGCAAGACGAGACCCAAACAACTCACGAATTCTTCTTAAAATGCTCGAACCCATAAATATCCAGTACACCAATAAACTTCTCAGCCTTGAGAGCACCTTCACCGTTCTCCCCGGACAAACTCTCATTGACAATTGCCACGAGCCACTCGAACAAACAAGCGTACACAAACTTGCTGACCGAGTCTCGCACCACCGTCGCTTGCGCTGCGTTCAAGCTCGAAATGATCTTTTCGCTTCGGGTCGTGATTTGCTTCTTTGTGGTCCATTTCTTGAATTCGACGGGGCTAATGCCAAGGAATTTGCAGGCAGTGATCATATTCGGCTCATTATCGTCGATATTACTATCGCTGCGCCCAGCTGTGATCTTGATGTTTCCAAGATGCAGAAGGGCAGCAAGAAGCTTGAAAACGGACCACTGCTTGTCGATGGCGACACCGACTGTGGAAAGGGCATCCTGCGTGGCACGGAATTCCTCGGCATCATCCACGCCGTTGATAGGGGTTGAATGCGGGCCACCGCCACTGAGATACCCAAATTTACTCGTGTCGGTCTCGAGTCCGAGATCTTTACGTTCTTTCAACGGAGCGCCGGCACAGAGTTGGTAGAAGATGTGGTAATTACGCTCGATCTCGGGTTGGTAGACCAGACGTGATCGTTCGAGCAGGTATGTGCGGATCCGAGCGCCGACGATGTTTTGCTTCCCATCGAATAGAATCTGGAGGTATTTACCGAACCGGGACGAATTGTCGTTTCGCGTAGTCTTAGCGTTACCAAAGGCTTCGAGGATAGGGTTGGTAGCCAAGATTTGCTGTTCCATTTCCGAGGAGCCTTCGAGCGTGGCCTTGGCCCGATTCTTAGGAGTGTGACCCTCAGGGACCGCAGAAGCAAGGAAGCGCATAATGAGTTTAGCCTATGATAATACCATGAGAAAGTGTAGGGATTTAATTTCATTCAGAGACTCACAGATTCGGTTTTTCCAGCACCACTATAGTGAATTTGGTCAAATACACTCTACATCGTTCAGAGAAAAAAACTCACCTCTCTCCTGAAACAATGATGGTTTGACCCTCGGAATCCTTTGTCATACGGTTATAGGCGTCCTCGGCGATGGCGAAAATGTGCGGCTCGAGTTCGCCTTTTCGCCTACCGCTGTAGGCCTGGATAATCTCGGGTCCATAAAGAGCAACTCGTTGGAAAGGATTGACAGCAATGAGCACGATGCCTGAATAGGTATATATACTATGCTGAGAGTATCGGTTCCGAATTGTATGGAGGACTGAAAACAGCGATCGTGAGCTAGGATTATTTGCATAATTTTTATACACTTACCGGAAGGCTCGTTCAAGTGAGAGAGTGTGGCAAGATCGTCGACGGCCTCGAGCAGAGGAGGATTTCGTAAAGGGGGCAAATAATCTTTGGCATCCTTAATATCTTGGTCGTTCGTATCGATATTGTGTTCCTACACGGTTTTAGTCGATTTTTACCAAATCATATGGAATTTACTACTTTTCCCCGTTCATCTTGCAAAGTAATTTTGATCTTGGCGTCGGTACGAGTGAACGACTGGACCTCTGCGGATATCCAGCCAGAGTCCTTGTCCGCGATCCATACGCGTGTCCCTGAGAGCAGATAAGGAATAGGCTTCTTAAGAAAAACCTACACTAACCTCTAGTATATATGTCGGACATTATCTAGGGCGTGGTCATAAGAGGAGTCGTGGTCGTGCACGAGTGCGAGATACACGTGATCGAACCCTTGGCAACTATAGCGCTCGTCCAATCAGGAGCTCGGCGCGTACGCCTCGAAACAAACCTTACTGACTAAAACAGACATTTCAGGTTCTCTGGATCACTTTATGAAACCCTTGATCCAGTATCTCCTAAAATTATTAATGCAGATATCCTTATGTCTTTTATTTCTACAGCTGGGTGTATCCACTTGTGGCTTATATCCTAACGGCTTTTGGAATCGAGAGGTATCTAATGGTATTATCACTGACTACTATATGCGCAAGCACTGGCAGAAGTTTATGATACAGCCAAATACGTCATTTTAAGAGCGGGTGAATTTAGCAGTACGTAATTATCTGCTAGAGCCTTTGAACGATCGCCGTTGTCTCTGACCGTGTCTCATAATCGAAAGGGGGAGAAAGAAGTGCAGCTGATAATGAATATTCACGTGACATTCCAAGGACAGGCGCTAATCTAATCTAATCTCTCCGTAATACCTCGCACCCCGCCACAACCACAATGTCGGCATATGTGGACGAAGATGAACCATCGGCGTCTCTCTATGTATCCCGCGCTCCGAACTCGATGAGATCGAGCCAATCTGGCCGCCCCTTTCTATCTATGCTCAATCCCATGGGACGGAGCTATGCTGGCTATGCCCATCCTGGAGTAGTCGAAGAGGAAGACGAGGAAGAAATAGATCTTGTCCAACACCCTGGTCAGCCTAGTCATCTGACGAGACGGGACTCTGTGGATGACGACGAGGTCCCAACAAGTCTCATGATTGAAACTTCCAAGCCCAAGCAGCTTTCATTCGAGGTTAACCAACCACCTCGTCCCTCAGATCTCATCCAGCCTTCATTACCTCAGCCTGCGGTTGCACCTCCTAAACCAATGAGAGGAATGGATAACTACGAGCGTGCCTTATGGAACTGGTTTAATGTATATAATCTGGACGCGTTTCTCCAGGAGGTCTGTGTTATTCGCCCAATTTGGGCTACTTGCGCGTGCTGACGTGAGAAGTAGGTTTACGCCTACTAGGGAAAGGGAATCTATTGCATTGCCCTATCCAAAGGGCTTAACTTACTGTGCGTGATAACTCATTCTATTTCCCCGCGATGTGTCTGACTGGCGTCTTTGCAGCACAGTTGGGTTTGTGATTGGTTTCTCCACGTTTCTTCTAGGTTGTGTCGACTACTCGAAAATTCGACACACCGGGACTACCCAACTATCAGACGTTGTCATTTCTCGTTGTGTTTCACGGCAAGTTCAATGTTCTAGATTCTTCTCATAATCATTGAGCATGGCACAGGTTCTCAGGATTCACATGGCTGTTCTTTATGCTATTTGGAGCTTTCTACATTTATCAGATTCTTCAATTCATCTTTAGCATGCAACGCCTATTTGAGCTATACCAATTCTATACTCACCTCTTGGGGGTGCCTGATGTGAGTCTCTCCGACTTGTCTCTAAGTATCGGCTCAAGTTGGTCCTAGTCTGATGTGCAAACGATATCCTGGCCCGAAGTCGTTCGTCGCATTGGTCTTATTCGAGAGCACAACCCTATTACCTCACTCTCATCCCAAACCGACGGCGCTAACCCTACTACCGCCAAACTCGACGCACACGATATTGCTAACCGTATAATGCGACAAGAAAACTATCTCATCGCATTATTTGACCGCGAGCTCCTTGATCTACGTGTCCCCTTGCCCAAATTACTGGAGAGACTTTTCCCGCCGAATGAACAGAAACAGAATCTCACACGGGCGCTAGAATGGAACTTGCGTGCATGCTTACTAGGGCATTTATTCGATCATCGGGGCACAGTCAGGGGTGTGTTCTTGAAGGAGAAGAATAAACATGGATTAGCTGCCGAGTTAAGGAGACGAATGATATTCTTTGGGGCGATCAACTTTATATTTGCACCGCTGATCGTGACGTACCTTCTTATGCACAGCTTTTTCCGGTATTTTGAAGTGCGTTCGCTTCTAATCAGGTCTACGCAGTTGCTAACCTCTATTTACAGGAGTACCACAAGAACCCGTCTTCGGCTGGAGCTCGACAATACACACCTTATGCTAAGTGGACATTCAGGGAATACAATGAGCTTCCACACATTTTTGCTCGGCGGCTGGACAACTCGTACCCTATGGCTAGCGAGTACATGGATCAATTCCCAAAGGAAAAGATGACAATTATCGCTCGGTATGCGCGAATTTAACCAACGAGATTATGTTGTGCTCATTGTCAAGATAGATTTGTATCGTTTATTTCGGGATCTTTCGCCGCCGTATTGATTCTGGCGTCGGTTATTGATCCCGACATCTTTCTACATTTCGAGATTACTCCTGGCCGAACTGTAGTATTTTATATACTGGTGAGCTGATCCCCGGCCCCTCGTATTTAATTCTTGAAATTTAATTTTATTCCAGTGTTTGGTACGATTCTCGGTATTGCACGCGGAATGGTTCCCGATGCACATCAAGTGTTTGACCCGGAAATGATCTTGAAGGAAGTGATAAGGTACACCCATTATCTACCCAAAGAGTGGGAAGGTCAACTACATTCTAAACGGGTTAGTATTACCCATGCCTCCAATACTCTCACTTAACTCATTTCAGGTACACACCGAATTTGGTCTCTTGTTCGACACTAAAGTTACCATCTTTCTCAACGAGCTGATCTCTGTCATGGTCACTCCATTTATCCTTTGGTACAGCCTTCCTCAACATGCTGAAAAGATCATCGACTTTTTCCGGGAATCCACCTGGCATGTGGAAGGTCTGGGTTACGTATGCAACTCTGCGGTGTTTGACCTGGGGAGACACGGTCGGCCAGTAAGTTTGACCATCGCATTTGGGTTTAATACTTGCTAATTGGTCTGTAGTTTGAGCATGAACCCGAGGAACCCGAGCCCAGGAAAGTTGGAAAAGGTAAATTACGAGAGAGGGAAACCAAGATGGAGCAGTCCCTTCTTAATTTCAAGGTAAGTGGAACGCAACCAGGCCAATACCACCTCCTTCTCAAATACGATCTTCTATAGGCAGCAAACCCTGAATGGAACCCATCAGACCAAACTGGCTCTTTGTACCTATCTCGAAACGCAGACATGGCGCATCCTTCTTCTCGTGCTGGCCACAACCTCCGCCAAGCCCGTTCACGCAGTCGGTTCAGACAACACTTGCATCCAACCAGCCACACCCAACCACGCGCGAGCAGCCCAACAATCATCCACCGTGACCGTGCAGGGGCAACGGCGACCGAAAACTTCGGCGCCGAGGTTCAGATGCCCGAGGCCAAACTCGCAGAGCGAGCCGCAGTCTACGAACGCGCGTTGCAACACAGCGTGAAGCTTCGGAGCAGTACGACTTCGGCACCAAGACGGGCGTCGGAACCCACCCCCGAACCTATGAACAAAGACCCAGATTCTCAAAGGTTGGATATCGGGAGTGCGCTGGGCGAGTCGTACGATGATGCGCAGCCGATATTCGGGGAGCCTCAGGGACGAGCCGAGGATCCTATCGATGAAGAATTCGTGGATGGTGGATTCATGGGCTTGCTTGGGAACATATACGAGCAGCGGAAAGGAGTTTTGTGATTCACGCTTTGTGTTCGTTTGCTTTATATGTGAACCTTTTGTTGCGCTTGCGTTATGATGGAAGGACAAAGCATGGTAATAGGCTTCTTCCCATGTTAGACCAGATTGACGCGCATATATCCTCACAAAGTCGGCCCGCGTTACTTAAGATCCGAAAGCTGCGAATCTCTGACAAAGAGCCTTGGTTACAAGTTTTTAAATATGTATATAAAAGGCAGCTGCATAATCACAATGGCAGTTTAAGCCCTCGACGACAAGCAACATCGTTTGTTCTTCAGGTGCACGTGGCTTGTGGCTTGCGGCCTATATATACTCGAGTGGCAACTCTCCCAAACTAGCAGTGCACTCGCCAACCGATAGAAGGAGAGGGGACTTGCATCAGTGTTATATTGTTTTTACTTCAGACATGGTATCTTCTGTCGTGGGAAACGATAATCAGAATGTAAGCTTCGGGCCCCTATGTAGTACGTGCCTTGACAGATATTTCTCAGGAACTACCCCCGCCTCCCGCCGTACCGGCACCCCCGACGACTCAACCCAATACAGCCGTCCATCTGGTCGAATTCTTTTCACAGTTTCCTGCATTCACCTATGACCCGACTCGCCCAGTTCTTAGTGAACTTAAACGCATGAAAAAAGTTTTCGGCTGGGATAAAAAGACTTGGAAATCATCTGGAGCTTTGTCGGGCCTACGTCGCGCACTGGTTTTACAGTTCAACCTGACGTACGGGACGGACCAGAACGATCTCGCATCATGGCAAAACTTGTGTAGAGTGATGGATATAGCAAACATCCCAGAGAAACTGAGTGACTGCAAAAAGGTATGTCAAATCGTAAGTTAGTATCCCGGTTTAATGAACTGACCAAGACTCTCAGCTCGTCAATACCATTTATGTTAATCTAGTTGACCTGGTTGACATGCCGAATACTGGAAAGAAAGCGAGGTTGTTTGAAACTGAGGGGGCATTGAGCAAGTATACCAAAAACTCCGAAAAGATTTTCCCCCGAAAGGACGCTCGTGCAGGAGGTTTATTGAAGCACTTGCTTCGAAACATCGTAAACCCACGCCGTGGAGGTAGAATCAAGGCCAAGACTTCATAGATTTGGGGTGTTTAATAACGAGCCTCTCCCCGAAAGGAATTTGAATGCTCGCCGGTCTCCCTTGGCTATATCAAGGTCCATATGTTAGCTCAGTAGACGGTCCACGTACTAGTTCTCGACTTGATCATGTATTTTCCTGCCTAACCCGCAAAATATTTCACATATACGTACTAGACTTGGACACATCGCCATGGAAGATACCCGGGTGTTCGATCATGCCAAGGGTAGATTTTCCGTCCTTATTAAATCACTACACTCTATAACGACACCACCGCCAAGGTTTACATAAATCAACTTCTTGAAGCAACATGGGCTATTGCGCGAATCATGAGCACGGGATACTAAGAGAAAGCGATGCTGTGATTGCTACTACTTCGAAGCAGCTAAAAGCTCAAAAGGGAAATTTTAATCCCGAGGCAAACTAATTGATACCTCTAAAATCTTCTGAATAAGCTCAAGAGAATCCCTAGATGTCTAATTTGTGATCTGTATTAGAGATTTTGTTAGCAATCCACCACTCAAAATCAGGTGGGGGGGGGGTTGTCCGATGATGGGGACTGTGCACGTGATATCGGAAGCCACTTGCTTACAACCCATTCTGCACCCCGACCAGGAACAGTAGGATAATTGCTTGGCTGACACTTGAGAGCTTGATCAGTGGCTCGAATTAGAGTCCCAAGTGCATACAGCTTGGGGATACCGGTTTTTTTGGCCTAACTTCAGTCGGTAATTGTCCGATCTCTGCGGTGGCCCCAGTTGCTTTTGGCATATATCTAGTCAATAGAGCCTTCCTCTTACCCCGATCCATCATAATGCCGTAAAAAATATGTGTATCAATGCCAGCTTTACTCCCATGACGCCCGGAAACCGATACACACTCCGTCGCACATGCTCAATGTGTACATTCACACGCCAATCATCCAGTTCTTATTCTTTTCGAACACGACGCCAGCTAAAGGGAAGAAATTTTCTACGTAACTCTATCCGAAAATCTCCCCGCCAATTTCCCACCATGTCGCGAAGTTTTGTCACTTGAAAGGATGGGGCTACTTGATTGACGGTATCTTATGCCCTTTCAGACTAATTAGGAACTATGTTGGACTGCAGTTGAGGTTCCCTATATCCTCCGAGGAAATAGTTTACCTTGGACCTCGGAGTTCAAGTAGTACTCCAAGCTATCTGAGTGTACTTGTCCGTTCGTGCCCGCGGACTGCTGGTATTGCCAAGGTCCCCCGCGAGCCACGCCATATGTGGGGCGAAACGTCGATAAAGAGTTGTGTATGCTATTTAAGATAAAGGTATGCTCAGATCTTCTCATTCATATCCAACCCGAACAATCTACACTTATTCGTCATGGGCGGTGGCACATTCTCATCCTCCTTACTAGCTATGCTATCTCCTTCGGCCCAGCTTCTTTGTCGTATGTCTGTGGTATTCATCTGTGCGGTCGTGGCCGTTTTAAGTCCCACTCCAAAACTGGTTGGAGCTTACACTTATTTAGTTTTGACGGCCAAGGTATGGATGCGTTAGTTAGTATGTATTCCAATATGTAACATATGTGATCGTTGGCAGGACGTTTCCTTCCCCCCTTCGGCCAACCCTTCAGCTCAGATTGAAGGACTAGGTATAATGCCACCTGTCTTTGCCTGAGTCAAACATCTAACAAAAGCTCTTAGCTGTGAATATCATTGGCGTTCTCATTGGGCTCGGCTGGAGCAATTTAGGTCTAGCCTGTGCCGCATTTACTGCACGAAGATACGGCATTGGCTCTGCAGAAAGCCGAGCAGTTCGCGGTTTTTTTCTTGTTGTTCTCGGCTTTTTTGGTAAATCTCAAAATCACATATACCGTACCCGTAATGACTGTTTGCATGAAGCGGGTCTAGTGCGGAGCCGAATGCCCCGCCTTATTCTGGCCTGTCGAGCAGTGAGCTTTATTGGTATTTGGCTGATAGCTCGTGCGCCTGAAACGGGTCAGGTAAGATGCCTTAGCTGTTTCTTCGGTTCATATCTGAATATGGTGTATCTCATTTAGTGGGACTATAATCTCACTCAGCTTCTCTTTGCATTCGGCGTCGCTGGTGCCGCCAGCCTTGTTGTTTCCCTGATCGCTCGGATTTTCACGCATCCTGGTGGATACGCCAAGGATGTCCTCGATGTCCTCGAGGCTCTCAAAGACTTAGTACAGTCTTCTACCTCCCAGACGCTCTTTGACAACGATAAACCGGCATCACAAACCGAGTCATTACACACCAAGAGTCTGGATAAGGCACTCGCCCTGCATACGTCATATGCTTACTCTGCATATGAACTACGAATTGGAAGAGTACCAATCAAGGCCATTAAGCCCCTGCTGATTACAATCAATCGGGTCAGAGAAGAGCTCGCGTGGGGAAGAGTACCGGCGCTGGAGGGCACAGAGACGTAGGTGATTTAAACTCTTTGAGCTCTAAGGCAATCTGACATTGGGATAGTCCTTTGGAGATACCATGCTACTTGCTCAATTGGACGACCCCTGCCGGGGGTGCTCGTCGGCGATCATTGATAGCATATCTACTTTACAAGCGGCCGTTGGTAAGTGCTACGGAATTAAAATGCGCAATGGCCTGCACAAGGATGTCAACTCGAATGATCCGCTTGCTGCCCGAACAGCAGTTACGAATGCCCGCGTGGTATTAAAAACATCTCTGGATTCGGTCGTGCACGAAATCAATAAAGCGTGCACTTTGAAACGAACTGAGAGACATCATAAAGAGCTCTTTCGAAAAAGCTTACACTGTGCTGCACTTCTACATGTTAGTACCTCTGGGCTATCGTATATTGTTGAACAATTCTTAAGAGACTCTAGATTTCTTCGGAACTCATTCGTGCTCTGACATTGGCACATGGGATCCTTACAATTCACCAGACATCTCGACTGCATATCTTCTTCCTGCGTCCGTCCTGGTTCTGGCTCGGCATGTCTCCCAGATCCGTCATCGAAGAAGAAGACTCTCCTGGTACTGTCGAGCTTAGATCCGCAGCTGGCCCTGATACTAGCTCCAGCGCGGAGAAGTCGCCGTTCGAAGACCCTCATACAACCTTGCTTCCTACCCCTACAACGGCCAAATCGACCCCAAAATGGTCGCTATCAACAATCACGCACACACCTACTATCCTCCGGGCTCGAATACAGTTATCAAATTGGATATGGAAGGCAAGAAACTCGAAGCACATCCAATTCGCATTCAAGCACGCGCTAGGCATTGCAATCTTGATGATTCCCGCTCTGCTTCCTGAGACTTCTAGTGGTGAGCTCGATTGAAGACTCGTGTGTCCCAATAGAAATTTACAAGGATACAGGAAAGCAATTCTATAACTCTAGCTATGGTGTTTGGGCTATCATCTCGTTTGTTTATGTGATAGAGCCAAATACGGCTTTGACATGGAGGGTCGGCATATGGAGAGTGGTATGAATAACAACGTCTTGATAATACGGCACACCTACTGACTTCCACCCAGTTCGGAACTGGCATTGGAGCACTTTATGCGTATATTGTAAGCCCGGCCCCAGCCTTACATAATCAGGTGTTCTTACGCTCCAAGGTCAGACTTGGCAGATTGCGGGTACCAATCCATATGGAGTCGTCGCGCTTATAACCGTAAGTCATAGACTCATTGATATATGAAGAAATAAACACAGATATATTTTTGTTAGGCCGCAGAAATCATCATAACTTGGTTTGTCAGATCGTCTACTCCCGGTGTAGGAATTGTTGCGTGAGTAATAAGCTTACTGCTATTTTAATCCGCTTTTAATCTCTAAACGGATCCTAGATCCGTTACAATTCCACCTGTATTATTCATTCCCTATCTTGGAGTTGCTGAAATCTCCATGCTCCGTAAGTGAATCAACGTTTTATTTGATCCTAATTAATCCCAAATGTATCTGGAAGACCTCACCGCATTACGCGCTCTCCAGATTTCGATTGGAATAGTCGCTGCCATCCTTATTGATCATATATTCTTTCCTAAACGTCCTCGAGCCATATTCCTTAGTGGGATGGCCAAGGTGATCGAAGATGTCAGAGTCCTCCACAGTGAACTGAGCAGGTAAGCATCGTCTCAGCCACCATTTCTCAAGTCAATTCTTACTGCTCTCAGTCGAACACACAATAATACCCCTCACGGATCACCCAAGTCTGGGGTTGAAGTTGCGCAAGCTCAGACTTGTAGTGCCAAACTTGAACTAAGGATACGGGTAAGAATCTTCTCCAATGCAACTCCAGCTGCGAACTAATTATAATTGGCTTGGTGGTCGATTGAAATTAATAGAAACTCGTCATGCGAGAGAAGATCTGTCTTGGTCAAATGGAACATGAGCTTAGCTTGATGCCAGTACGTGCTTTATATATATCGCTCATTCGTCAAACTAAATAATGTTGCAAATAGAAACCGACCGAATCGTATCGAATGGTCACTGGCTATGTACAACGGCTGGTGGACCTAACATCAGGTCTAAGACGTATCCGCGAAAACGTACCTCACATGGCGATCGACACTGTTCTGGTACAGAGACAACGAGTTGTAAGTGTCGACTGAGAACATCAAATAGCCTCATGATACTCAGTGTTGAATAGGATTCGTGCATCACTCTTGCACTATACGCTTGCGAACACGCGTTCCGATCCAGACGAGCATTGCCCCAAGGCCTACCGTCACCACGCAAGGCACTTGATGTGCTAAACATCGAGCTGATGGATGCACTCCAGTCTCAGGGGCGAGCGACAGATATTGGGTATGCGATGGCTGAGAACGAAGTGATTGATGAGATGGTACGCACGGTCGAAGGACTGGTCAAAATCACCCGAGATTTATTCGGGACGCGAGCCTGGCTTAATGGAGTTGACAATGTCCATTTGGGAGTTGGGTTTTGAGTGGGGTTATAGTGTGTGATTTCTCACTGTATGAATGACATTGGACATTTTAAAATAGTAGGCTTTACTGTGATGGTTTTTGGAATACGATATATACTATAGCGTTTATTACTGCCCTGGCGTTGATTCGGTTGTAAGCTCCGGGTTACAAACTATTCGGTTTGATTAGGTTCTCGGTAGGAGGTTAGTGCCTGTGCATTTACCTAACTCTCTCTGTTGAATTCGGTCGGGTGCGAGGAGCTTGTGCCATTGAAAGGGCCTAGCTCACTTCACATGTACATACGGGTATAGCGATATGCACGCAATGACCGCAAGACCTTGCCACCTTCCGATCCTTTTTGACAGGGCCGAATTGTAAGGGTCTACAAGTTTAAGAATTGGGAAGTTTCCGACCCATGTGTAACAGTGAGTAAAGAAGATCATTAAGAACTTTGCAATATTTTTCATCTTACAGCTAGCGATCCCAGAACACCGCTTGTTTGCTTAACTCATATACTCCGGAACAATAGGGAGCCAAAAAAGGTAAACGCCGCTGTCGACGACAAGCTTCCACAACCAATTCATCGTAAAATACGGCACACACGAACAAATGAGATATGCCTATTTGCGTATATGAACCAGCTTCCCGAGCTAAAACCTCTAAATCCACCACTCGCCTAGACTTCCCGATCAGTCCCCCACACGTACTCCTAAGATCGGCAAAGAGGTACCCGCATTTGGCAAGCGGATCTCGCTCTTCTATTTCCGGATCCTCCCGAATCTCGAGGTCTCTGTGCCCGTTCTGTGCCTTGAAATTGACTTTGAGAATTCACTTGATTTTAAGGTTTGAGTACAAAAAGTAACGCGTTACTTTTTGTTCCTTCTCGCGCTTCGGCCAGGTCTCGACATGCCTTGTAGACGAAGCGGTCATCCTCAGGCTCCTCGCTAAACGGGACCATCAAGTTCATTTAATACATGTCATTCTTGGACATTTAGAAGAAAGCTATATGCTGGGGTCTGCTGCGGGGAGGGGAGAGGGAGAGGACGCATTAAACGGACATTGACATGCTTGTGGGTGGTCACGAGGAGGGCCAAGCGCAAGATAACGACACGGAAGACGTCATACCAGACACGTATAGCCTACCTTATTTACGATACTCTCGGAATAGTCTCCAATGCTTATCCTATTAGGTTATGTTCTAAGTAGACCGTATAGATAATCGTAATTACGTCCCCCTGCCAAGCTTCAAATCCAAGTTGACTCGGATCCAACCTTGGGCTGGACCTTGGCCCACTACGATTGGGCAGTGCTAGGCGACGATCCATATTCAGACCGCTCGGCTCTATTTTGAGGGTTCTCAAAATCTACTGAGAAACATTTCGGCTATCAGACCTTGAGCTTGTTAATTCTGGAAACTGGCGAAATGCGCCCAACGTTCATTTTATTTTACTTTATTCGTGTGATATGTTACGTAGATGGTACGTTCCGTGGCGGTCCGGTTACGTGGGAATATATAAATAACTTTTGAGCCCGTGATAGATTGTACAGAAATATCTGTTCCTTTGTACGTATACTAGCAACCCGAACTGAGCCAATCTCGACGCCTTGATTGATAGTTGTGTATTCGTGGAGGAGGGGGACTGCGCCACGGCGTGGCGATAGTGTGGCGAGCCCAGAATATGGAGCCGAGGGGCAGTACTCCAAAGGAGGAAATTGAAGCGGGACGTAAGGCCAAGGCCTTTGCCGCTGACTCAGTAAGTCTCGTAGCTGACCAACTTGGTTCAGGCTATTGGAGTCAAGTAATTTTCGCCGTCGAGTTTGCAAATGTCTCCCCCTTCCTCCTCTATCCGACTATTGGGGCTGCACCCAAGCCTTTTGCCCCAATTTCAGCCTTGACGGGGCACAATAGCCGCTCGAATGACCATATGCTATGACCACACTGTCTACATACATTTGATTCAGGTGAGCGCAGGAGGGATCATAGGCAACAATGATCGCTCCCCAAAGCCCGACGGGAAGCATACTTCATTTAGCACAGAACAGGATAATTTGGGGCCCAAGGTCGATCTGGGAGCGCTGCGATCTAGGCGGGGGAATGCATCACCAGAGAAATGGGCGTTGGAAATGACAGCAATGGCTGTGCTGACGTCATCCCGGTTGAAAATAAAACATTCTCGCTACCCACAGGTCGTTAAAACCGAGTGACCTGAGCGAGCTGCCGAAAGTGAAGAATGCCACGCCCCATCCTCCACCATCATGATCCACTCTCACCATCGGTCCAAAGACGACCCCGAGCGTCGAGCACGCGTGCTGTCCCGTATACTCGATCCGGAATACTCGGGACAAAGTCCGAATGCGTTCTCCTCGTCGTTTCGAGCTCGGTCTCCGTCGTTGCCCCAAGCGAGCGTCTTCGTCGACCGATACGGAGAACAGCACGATCCTGATTTCAGGCCGTTTGGATCGTATCCTGCGGTGACGCCAATGGACGAACCCAGGGCATGGCCTTGGTTCGATGGAGATGACGATGACGATGACGAGCCCAGGTCGATGAGCAGAGGACCGACGAGTTTCCCGAGCGGCCGGATGGCGTATTCAACAGCGAGCTCGTCTTACCATTCCTCGGTTTCATCTGGTTCAGCTCCAGCCTCCGGCGGCTCCAAATACGTATACGGGTCACGTTCGAGGTCAATCTCCGCCTTGCCCACTCCGCCACTAGAGCTCGACCGACCCATGCCAGCCAACTTCGAATCCCACAGCGGTCGACACATATCCCCACCAGCACATATCCCACGTTCATCGCTCTTCCCGTGGACGCCAGCTCAGCGGGCGGTTAGAGTTCAGCACGAAGTCAACAAGCGAAATGTCATGCCCCCACCACTGTTCCTAGAAGAAGAGCCCGAAGAAGCCCCACTGACGCTCGTTGATTCTCAATATGTTCCTGGTTACGGTCATTTCAGCACACCTCCTGCGACGACCACCGAGCAATCACAATCACATCCACACCCACAACCAAACACTGCACCTCACACCGAACACAAATGCCGAATACACATGCGCACAGGACGAGCCCGAGCTCACACCCCCGTCTCCAACGACTGCACAAACACCCGAGGAGGACGAGGATGATCCAAATGTGCCCAACTCGTACGTCTGCCTTGCCCCACCGTTGTCTTGTCTCACGTTATAGGGCTGACGTGTGACTGATCAATCCAGGCCGTCATCCAGTCACTCGTTTCGTCAGTCTATCTACTCCTTGGGACTCAGGACCAAGCTTGGCCTGCACCACATGAAGGATCGTGTGCGCCGAGCAAGCGGTGCTGCCAAGCGCCCGTTGAGTCTGTAGCCCAACCTGGCTCCTCGTGTTCATCACGTTTCGGCACATTCTCGTGCCGGCCACGCTCATCCCCTGCCACCTCAACCCGATCAATCCGCTCCCTCATTCCTCCGCCCTTCTCGTATCCTGCGTTCCCAGAGATGGTCATTTATCCGATATAGAGCGAGGCTATCTGAGTCAGATCTAGCCGACGAAATCCTTCTGTCGATCTCGCTTATGTAACATAAACGTTGTTGGTCCTGGTCTCGACCACCCCCCTTAAACGTTGGTCTTTTGCTTATTTATGTGTCTTGGTCTTTTCTGGTTTTATTGGCTCTCACAATCATCTTGGCTCTTCTGTATCACTAGTTTGCTTCGTTCTCTGCCACGGCCGTCATCATGTGCACCGACGTGCACTCGATCTCGTCCTCTATTTAACTTTCTTCTTACATTTGTTTATCAGATGAGTCTCCTGCATACACATTGGTTATCCATCTCCATCAATCTCACTGTTTTTCTACCGCGCCTTCAAGTCGCACATTTGTATCCCTTTACGCCCATGTCCTGCATTTCCCTCTTGTTGTACTTGTTGTTGTTCCCTTCATAACTGGCTCCACCGAAATTAAATGAATAAACTGAAGTTGAATATGAAAAATATGGTGCATTTTTAGTTGATGTTTGCCTGGTGAGGGAAGAACTGTCTGGTGCGTTGGATCCGAGTCCAAGCGACGTTGGCGTTTTCGTTTCGTTTTGCTGTCCGGTTCAAATGTTGAGAACCCCTTTTCCTGAAATAGCATGAACAAGGGGGTGCGGGGTTTTAGCATACTATTCATGATAACCAAACGACTTGTGGAGTTCTCCAACCAGAAATATCGAAATCCATACTCGTAGAGATTATCAACTTCTCAAGGGCTCGGCTCGGAACCGGCGCAAGATAACAGAAAATGCCCATATAGATCCGTGTCTATCAAACGACTTTGCAGCTCGGAACATACGCCACTCTTTCGATATTGATAATGGCACTGTACTCTAGGTACAGTTGTAAACGTATAATATATTCCGCGATTATGACATAGGATCTTGTGTATCCAGCAGGCTGATCGTTTGGAGCTTGTCGCGGACGGCGGATCTCCAATGACCCCAAGGCTAACTCACATTCCGAAAAACATAATAAATATAGACTTTCCTGTTTTACATAGCCCGGGCATAGAAAATAATAAATACGAAACAATGAACTGGATCCTGTATCTTGGTCTATGCGACAAGGCCAGAATTCTGTTCCATCGTGATACTTATAATTATTAAATAGAGGTGTGGATGTAGATACCATTTTCTGAATTCGAAGCATTCGATCTTTTGTATCTACAGTACTCGTTTCAGGACTGAAGTTACATGAATTTTCCAAGCCATTAGAGAGTCCTTGAAGGTGTTTCGAGATTATAGCTTCCCGAGACTTGAGAGCGAATTTACTGGTCGTAGACATAGCACCATGGCCAGCTGCGAGTATCCAAAGTTTGCTCGATGGTGTATACATCCCACAATCCTGCAGATTACGAGCGTTTATACGGTCAGTAAAGGACTATCATATATGCGGGTGATAAATATAGATCTTACCGGCGCTGGGGACGGGGTCGGTCTTGTTGAGCCAAGGGGGCTGGCCGTTGGGGTAGATGTCAGACGACGATCGGTTCTGCACATTCGAAAATCGAAAATTGCATGAGCAAATCGGTAAAGCAAGCCTGCGGTTAAAGTTGTGACTTTACCTGAACGGATCCACCGTGGAACGCATACTTGTTGACCGAGTTCTTTTCTTGCCATAACCACCACAGGCGGTCTACGTTCTGTGTCAATTAGAACTATTAATCAGTAGTCATTTATAGATCAATTTGAGGTGTTAATTACCGCGTGATGCAAGTGGAACATTGGCTGTGTGAAGTGACGGTTGTGAGTATAATTAGAATAGGCCAAGTTTGAGAGCCGAAACCCTCACCTCGCTAGCAGAGAACGTAGGGTTGCCGGAAGGACAGTAAATACTGCCCTCGGTTCCTGCTGGGCAACGTTTCCCATATCCCTAAAAACAATCAAAACAAGTACTCTCTAAGATTCACGAGTATAGATGGTATTGTACTACATACCCTCCCATCGTAGATGAATGGCAGCATGCATACCGGTGGTCGCTTCCAAATATCCTTGGAACTGGGTAAAGTTACCATCGGCTATGGCAAGTAGCTTTTGAACTTCTGCTGGCGTGAAAGTGGATACAGCCGTCAAGTTGGAGTTTCTCCAAGGTTGAGGTAGTAGTGGCGACGCAGCTTGTGCGGGCTGTGAAGGCTCAATGAGTGGATAGGTCCCGTTAGACTCGGCAGAATACGTACGTGGGATACGAGAGATCGATTTTCAAAGCGCCAGTATGGAGAGTGTAGTCACTGCGTGTCCATACATTCAGTGGACCAGTAGCTTGATTGGTGGAAAATACTCACCTTCTTCATTATCGCTGAACCCTCCCAGCCCTGATTCAGAATCAGTGTCCCAGATTTCACTTCCAAGAAAGTCTTCTGAATCTAATTTATTTGAATGATAATCAGTAATCAAGTAAGTGACCGGTAGTACCTGCAAACTCTGACCTTTCTCCCATGCATTTAGATAAATATTTGGAAGTAAGTACTTGCAGACCTTTTCAATCGTTTAAATATGAATCCTTACCCCAATCTGCCGGAATGTTACGTGAGCTCCTGGGGCACGGTATCAAAGGAATAAGCTTACAAGGTACAACGCCTTTATAACCACACTCTGAGCGGAGCGCGTTGGTCATTCTTGTGTGTATGCACTAGATCACCAGAAAAAAATGAGATCTATCGAAAATAACAGAATTCAAAGATGAACATCACATACCGGTGCCATGGTAGGAAAAGTCCGTATGGTGAATTACCGCTGTTTGGGGAGTTAGTGGGGTGCTCTTGGAGCCAAAATTCAACGTACGATTCAAATTCATGTGACTGAAAATCCCTGCAAGTTAGAACACTACTCCGAGCCTAATAAGCGAGATCGATTACTTACGCATAAACCCAGGTCGTCATAGTAAGTACCACTTGCGTTGAATGGCGCAATCTACAGGGGGGGTCCAATGGTCAATAAGTATTCGGCTATAGCTGTCTACTAACGTGGTAGGTGAACTCAAGCCTCTCAGTGTCGATAGGAGGGTTAATCTTGCCATTGCTGGGGAGTTTGTTGAGGCACTAAGATGGTATTAGTCGATGTAAGCAAGCGCAAAAGATAAAAGCACTGTTTCTCACATTGACTGAGTCAATCCAGGCTTTGCGCTCTGCCCTGCTGAACGAACGCCATTCCCTGCGCACTTCGAGCGAGGAGCATGTCTGAGCCTGCTCAGCAGCGGCGACAAAGGCAACCAAGGCAGAAAGATGGAATGCAGTAGCGATCTTCATGATGGTAGGAGAGTAGTATGAACAGATATGAATGGAAGACGAGTGATGTAGTTTGGAGTGCGCAGGGCTGCTGTTTTTATAGTCTCAAGATTTATCGACATTCTAAGAGTTTCGGCATCAAGGTAATCCATATCCGCGATATTCTGTATTTGGGAGAGCTAATTCTGCTTCGAGGTACTGACGGGAGGAATCATTTGAAACATTGAACATTCTTATAGGGGCCAGAACATACATTGCACATGAACACAGTATTATTACAGGATAATCGCGTTGCAACTCAGCTATCTCGGTTGGTCCAAGATTCGAGAAGCACTCAGCAGCCAACTCTGATGTAAAATACGGTTACTCGAGGGGATTAGCCGGTGAAATGATTTACAGTTGTATGTAATACATTTCTTGGGTGGTTGGTAAGCTCTGTAATCAGCATAATCAAAGTGAGCTAAGAGGCTTACTGTTGTGTTCACTCTGTAATGCAAATGTAGTTCTATGTTTACCCCTGACCTGTAACTATCTCAATTTTTGATGATATCACCAGGTTAATCACAGGAAGCTTGGAATATCGGACTATATGCGAACGCAGGAACATATCACCATTATGTGATTAAGCGGGGGCCTATAGGGTTGAAGACCGCAATTCTTCTGACCCGTTCAATTTGACATAGCCGAGGTGAACTAACCTCTGCCGATGAGTACAGCTATGCATGCACATGCTGATACTGTAAACTGGAAGAAATATTATTCATTGTCTCTCACCTTCTGTGTCCAAGTTCTGATAAACGGACGGGAAGTGCGACCCATCGCAACTATTGTTACTCAAAAGGCGGAGGGGAATATTGCGTTCACATAGATACGTCACTTTGTACCAAGAGCTCTAATGAGTATCATAGCCGGTATTTCAAACCAGCATAGACAACATCCGATCACAAAACCTGTAGACGCCCCCTTGTACCGTGTGTTTTGCACTCGGAACGAGAAAGTAGAGTAGTAAACCTCTATATTGATCACCGTGCTCGTAGTAAAGAAGATAATGTTGAAAGACACGTAGAGCTAAACGATATTGTATCTCAGCTCTACTATATGGTAGTGAACTCTTGTGTATACTGTACCTAAACGATATTGTATCTACAGGATTATAAGCATACATGAACAGAATAGAAAGATATGATACGTACCTCAGCTCTACTATATGGTAGTGAACTGAGGTACACGAGAATCGATAAAGAACACATTTATACTCGTACATCCAAACGTAAGTAAATATATGCGTAAGGATTACATGTACGGTTCCGTGAGACTGATATTTCAACACGCCCACTCAGGATAACGGAGACGAAAGGAAAATTAAGACATGCCCATATCAGCAACAAAGCCGGGGAACTTGGTTCTTCCGAGCGGCTTAGTAAGTATATCGGCCACCTGCTCGTTGGTCGGGATGTATTGTAAGTCGACTTCCTTCAATTCGATCATCTCACGAATAAAATGGTGTTTAATTCGGATATGCTTTGTGTTCTGGTGATTGATCGGATTCTTCGCAAGAGCCATACTCGATTGATTATCGGTAAGTAAAGTTGTCGGCCCTTCGGGGAGTAAATCGAGTTCTGATAAGAATTGGCGAAGCCAAATTAGCTCGCGTGTAGCACTTGCGGCAGCAACGTATTCGGCCTCCGTACTCGATAGCGAGATCGTCGGCTGTTTTCTCGATGACCATGCGATACTCGCCCCGCCTATCATGAAAGTCCACCCGGTAGTCGATCGACTGGTGTTCGGATCGCCTGCGTAATCGGCATCGACGTAACCGGTGAGTTCCGATCCTTTCGACTTCTTGTAAACTATACCGAGGTCCTTTGTGCCCTTTAAATACCGCAGAGTACGCTTGAATGCATTCCGGTGCTCGTGCCCTGGGTTTGCGGAGTGCTGGGCCAACAGGCCGGTCGCATATGCGATGTCGGGCCGTGTTTGTACCATAGCATACATCAGCGAACCAATGCCGCGCTGGTATAGGGCTCGGTCGACAGTCGGTGAGTCGAGTTTCGGTAGATTCGGCGATTCGGCCATAGGCGTGTCGCTCGGCTTACAATCGTTCATATCGAATCTTTTTAGGACTTCTTCGATGTATCGTTCTTGCGATATTTTGAGGGTTCCGGCATCGCGATCTCGATGAATCGACACTCCGACGAACATCTTCGGCTCTCCTAGATCGACAAGTTCGAAAACTTTCGCCATTTCGGACTTGATTTCCTCGAGAAAGGTACGAGGTTTGCCGATTAATAGCATGTCGTCTACGTGAGCTACAATAAATGCGATGTTATTTTTATTTCGCCTATGAAAGACGGCGTGGTCGGAGTCGCATCGGGTAAACCCGATCTGTTCGAGAACTTCGCGTAGTCGAGAATAAAATGCTCGCGCTGCTTGCTTGAGGCCGTATAGTGCCTTCTCGAGCCGCCAAACGTATTTCACGGGATCGTCCTCAAAGCCTTCGGGCTGCTCCATGTATATCTCCTCCTCGATTGTGCCATGTAAGAAGGCAGTCTTGATATCGAGCTGAATTATGTCGTAATCTTCGCTCGTACCTTTGGCCAGGAGTGTACGCGTGGAGTCGGAATTTGCAACGGGTGAGGACGTATCTTCAAAATCGATACCTGGACGCTGAGAGTATCCTTTCGCAACCAGTCTGACTTTATACCGTAGGATTTTGCCGTTTGGACCTATCTTGTACCCAAAAACCCATTTGCATTCGACCACATTTCTTCCAATAGGTTGCTCAACTTGTCTTCCCACACCGTGCTTAGTAATTGAGTTGTACTCCTTGTTCATAGCGCCCATCCACATTTGAGCATCTACGCAGGACATCGCCTTGGCAAAGGTTGTTGGGGGAGCAGCTAGAGCAGTGTTAAATGCCTCTACCATTGCGTTTATATGCGTTAACCATGCATCTTCAGCGCCCACATTTGCCCTGTACCGTTGAGGAGGTTTTGAGGGTTGAGTCAAGCGTCAAAATGTTACCGGCTCTGCTGCCGGTGGATTTTCCATTGGTTTGGTTTTGGCATTTGAGTCGTGAGTCTCGGGCTTTGGTTTGTTTTTGGCGTTAGAGTTGTGAGCGTTGGATTTTGGCTTGTTTTCAGCGCTAGAGTCGTTGTCCTGGACACGGTCACATGACCAGTACAAGTGGTTGCATGCTGGCCCAAGCCCAAATTTGGGGGGTAGCAGGTGTAATCATGGGTTGTCAGCAGAGGAATAATAGGGCTCTATGGCTTAGTGGTCAAGCTGGTTCAATTCCGGCTAGTTCTATTTTCCTCTGTTTATGACAGTTGTCCTCGTAGGTTTCTAGTATTACCCGATGACAATTTCCAATTCCTTCATCAAATACGACGTCTTGGGAGGTTAGGATCTTTCCGGTTTCTTGTTGAACAAGTAAATGCGCCTTTTGATTTGGTGCAAAGCCCAGGTACGTGCATTTCATCGACCAATGTTGTAGCTTAGTACGCTTATTATCGGGTATTCTTGCCCATGCCGTGCAGCCAAAAATACAAAGTCAAGCTACATCGGGAGTTTGGCCTGAAAATACCTCTTTGGGCGTTCAACCATTTAGAGAGGTCTTTGGGGTAACGTTTGATATGTACGCCGCGTGGAGTATGGCGTAGCCCCAGAATTTGTCCGGTAAGTCGGCATTGGCGCGCATACATTGTTTGGAGTTGTTTAACGTCCTTATTGCGCGCTTGGCTACGGCATTACTTTTTGACGAGTTTGCCTTGGTCTTTTGGTGTTCAATTCCCTCGCTGCGTAGCCAGTCTTCAAAGGCGTTTGAGGTGTATTTGCCTCCTCCATTGGTGCGCAAAACTTTGATTTTATTACCTGTAAGGTTTTCAACTGACGCTTTGAGCTCTTTAAATTGGGCTGGGTATTTGTCCTTTGACTTTAGTAGGTGCACAAAAATTTTGCGCAACTTATCGTCAATTGTTATCGCAAAGAATCAAATCCCGCCAATCCCTTGGACTGCAGCTGGGCCATGGAGATTGCTATGCATAAGTTGAAGGACTGAGGACGAGGTGGATTGTGATGGAACAAATGGTGCGCGTGCATGTTTGCCTTTGAGGCAAGGTTTGCATGGAGATTGTGGAGGTGAGCGCTTTCCTACAATGTCCATTCCGCGTACTGAGCCGTTCCAAAACATGTCAAGAACGTACTTGTAGCTGACATGACCCAATCGTCTGTGCCAGGTCTTGAGGTCTGCGTGTGCAATTTTCCCGGCGGCATATGCAACAAATTTGCCTGCATCAATATTGTCCCTGTTGTTGATGCTTTTGGACTCAACAATAGCCGTGTATGTGTTGACCTCGGTATGTTTTACAATGCATTTAACTTTGTATAGCTGACCAGATGTTTCTTTAGCAAAGCCTATTTCAGGCCCGTTGCCTTGGTTGCCTACAAGAATTGCGCCAAATGATTTACGGAAGAGCACATCGGTGCCTCCTTGGGTGAGTTCTTTGACCGACATTAAGTTTGCATTTAATTTGGGTACGTGTAGCACGGACTTCATGAACGCAGGAGTTTTGACGCCGTGATGGTTGTATAACGTTACATGAACTTGGCCAACGCCAATCGCAGGGATCAAGTTCCCATTGCCCACTCAAATTTGGATCGGTGGTGTTAGCGTCTGGTAGGTGTAGAACCAATGCCAATTTGGCGTCATGTGTCTTGATGCACCCAAATCAAGTAGCCAGGCATTCTCGTTATGTGACAATTTGTCCGATACGGTGAGCGCATATATCTTGGGGCCTACGGAGGAATTGCCTGATTTATCCGTTACGGCAACCTTAGCGGAGTTGCCTTTTGATGTGTTGGCTTGGGACTCATTGGACTTGTCCTTCAACTGCTTTGAGTTCTGCCGTCTCTGCCGGGGACCAGTGCCTTTGGCTCCACCGCCTTTTGCCCAGCATTCCTGCTTGGTGTGACCGGGCTTTGAGCAGTTGGCGCAAGGGGGACCTAAGTCCTTCTTCTTCCCTTTTGGGTTGTTCCTTGCTGATTTTCTCGTCATAGATTTGCCCTTTGACGATTGCGCAAACATTGCAGTAATCCCTCCACCTTTTTGCCGACGTTCTTCCTCTCGTAACGCGGCTTTGCATACGGCATCGGATGTGATGGCTGCCTGCTGCATAGATGTCTGGATGACGGTGCTGACAATTGCATAGGATGGTGGGAGCGCATTCATGATTATCTGAGCAAGTAGGAAATTGCTGATGGACTCTCCAAGTGTCTTGATTTTTGAGACTGTTGATTTTATCGAATTGAACCCGGTGGTAAGGTCCTCTTCTTCCTCAATTTTTGTGCTCATTAATTGTTGGTATAGGAAGGACAGCGATTGCATGCCCTTGCCTTCCCAGCGCTTGATAATCCGCGTCCAGGCTTTGTTTGCCAATGTTGTGTCGACGATGTTGTTCATGACACCATCCTCCATATTGAGGGTGATTTGCGAGAATGCCTCGTTGTCCCGCTGCTTCCATTTCGCCATTTTTTCGGCCTGTTGGGACACTTTGATGCTGTCTTTTGCTTCTTCGCTGGTAAGTGCGACTGGTGCTGGTTCAGCTCCCGTAGCGATGCTGAGTAACTTTCGCATGCGAAGGACCGTTGTCTGCCTGAATTTCCATGCTGTGTAGTTGGATCCATCGTCCTTGAGCAACGGAATTTCGTAGGTCTTTTTATTGAGATATGTGTTCTCGTTTGACATAGTATAATATATTTGTTCGTCGAGTTTGGTCTCTTCGTTGGGTTTAGTGTCAGGTGCGGCGGGGCTCATAACCTGTTGAAAGACACGTAGAGCTAAACGATATTGTATCTCAGCTCTACTATATGGTAGTGGACTCTTGTGTATACTGTACCTAAACGATATTGTATCTACAGGATTATAAGCATACATGAACAGAATAGAAAGATATGATACGTACCTCAGCTCTACTATATGGTAGTGAACTGAGGTACACGAGAATCGATAAAGAACACATTTATACTCGTACATCCAAACGTAAGTAAATATATGCGTAAGGATTACATGTACGGTTCCGTGAGACTGATATTTCAACAGATAAACGCATGATGTATGATCATACCTTCGAACTACTCGAGGCCTGCACTGAATAGGTGTCAGGAGGCATCGATAAACTCGACTGGTAGTACACAATCACTCATTGGCCGCATCCAGGGAAGCTTACTTCTTTTTGTTAGACATAGCAGCTTAACGAAAAAAGGAGAACTAAAGAGCTGGGGACAATAAACTGCCTTATTCTGTAAGAGATTATGAGAGGTGCTGATAATGCGGCCTAGGGCAATCAGCGAGCTCTTTCTTATATGCTAAGTGCTACTCTGAGTGTACTATTTGAAGTATGGTGACGTCAAAATTTATTGGGAAGTTAGCACGCACGCTATAGCGCTCAGCGAAACAGACTATTGACAATCGAACTGACCTATTGTTTTGTGATTTGACCTGATGGGCGTCAGCGACTTGTGTGTGATTACTGGCGTGTAGATGTGCAACGCGTGGGTAGGGTGCTTCAGGCAATACTAAGCCCGATACGGAGACCTACCGATGGTAGCTCGTCTGGACTTTCGACGTATGAGTCCTCGCTGCGATTTGCAACGTCTGGACCACATCGTACAGTTTATTAACTTGGAGTATTTATAGATTCTAAAGCTGCCAGCTCAGTGTCATCAAATATGTGAAAGCCTCCGGAGCTCCCGAGCTACGGAAGCACCTCTCATTGGGAGGAGAGCGGGAGGGAGGGGAGGAGTTGTTCCCGCAAATCGCGGGAGCCCAAGAGCGTTTGCTGATGGCACCAAGCCCATATTTATCACTTGAAGTACGCATGCCTTGTTCTGACAAAGCAAGCCGTGCCACGGGAAACGTACTATGAATAATTGGAAAAAAACCTGCGAAAGCGCTGTCCAGATTGTTAGAAGAAAACTACCAACTACTCTACCAGACCGTCTGAGCTTGGATGACGGGCACGTATGATTTTTTTCACCAATTTCCAAAATTCTATCTCCTAGAATCAATCAAAGTGATCTTACGGGCCTGGTTCCCCTGACTGTTACCCCTGACTAAGGGGCTCTGTTAGCCCATTGTACCTGCTGTTTCGTGGGCCACAGATGACGCATTCTATACTTTCTCCTGCTTAATTCCTTTTTTGGGTGGGAGCCACGACCATTATTTTGGAATTTCGGTGAATCTTTTGTGAACTAGTAACTACAAGGCTCAAATCTGCATAGATCTTTCCAAAAAAAACATAGACTCTGTTTTGCTTTTTCCTACCAGTAATTACAGAAGGTATCAATCCACTTTTACTCATAGACGTAGCACCAAGGCCAGCTGCGAGTGTCGAAAGTCTGCTCAACGGTGTAATCGGGCCACAATCCTACAAACAATAATTAGTGCATAACAAGAGTTCCCATCATGATTACTCACCACCGCCGGGAAGAACAGCAGTCTTATTTAACCACGGGGCTTGACCGTTAGGGAATTCGTTCAAGGAAGAGGTATTCTACAGTTAAATTGTCAACAAAACGGCTATGAAGTTGTTCGAAGGACACTGTACCTGAATCGAGCCACCATGGAAAGCGTACTTGTTTGCAGAGCTCTTCTCTTGCCAGAGCCACCAGAGACGGTCAACATTCTTAATTTATCGCTTCAATAACTTGCAGCTATTTAAGAGTAGCAGACGAATCACTTACGCCATGGTGAAGATGGAACATTGGCTACACAGGGTGCATATAATCAATAAAGATGCAAAAAATGTCAATGAGAATACGGTGCTTACTTCGTTTGCAGAGAAAGTAGCAGTTCTCTGTACGGGGCAGTAGATAGTTCCCTCAGATCCTGCAGGGCAAAGTGTGCCCATGTCACTGAAAACCGGGGCCGTCGTGGTCACACTTTGTTTCTTCTTTATTTGAATAGCGTACTGTACTTACCCTCCCATCATGACATGAATAGCACTATGCATGCCAACAGTTTTCTCGAAATAACCCTGGAACAGCGTGAAGTTGCCCGTAGGTTGATTTAGAAGCTTTTGGATTTCGGCAGGCGTGAAAGTCGAGGTTGCCGAGATATTTGCGTTGGCACCACCCCAAGGGAAGGGGAGGAGATGGCGACGAAGCTTGTGGGGGCTATGATTCTTTGAGTAACATGCAAAGCAGGATCTCAAAGTTTACTCACACAGGATACGCAATCTCGATATCAAATGCTCCAGTATGGAGGGTATAGTCGCTACATTGGAGCCACAAATTAGCCTATGCCCAGGTTGTAATTGCGTCGAATCACTCACTCGCTAGCATCGTCGCTAAATCCTCCGAGTCCAGATTCTTTATCATTGTCCCAAATCGGGCTTGCCAAGAAATCACCGGAATCTAGCGAGAGTTCTGTAAGTTCTGATGTAATTAGCGAACAAGTGCCTGCTCACCTTTCTCCCATGCTGATTGAGCAAAGAGGTTGGAAATTAGCAACTTGAAATGCCTTTTTGTGATCATATTACATACCCCAATCTAGAGTGGCATGTCAACTCGGGGGCGAAATCTCAAGTGAAATGAAAAGCACTCACATGGTACCACACCGTTATAGCCGCACTCCTTCCGAATGATGTTAGTCCATTCGTGCAGGTAAGCACTGCGCAGTACAAGTGAGAGCCCAAGTCGTAGGAGATGGATTTAGGCACTTACCGGTGCCACGGGAGGAATAGGCCAGTCCAATGAATAATGGCTATCAAAGGCTGTCGTGTTAATTTATGTTATCTCAGCTAGTGGATTGTTCGTACGGTTGAGGTTCATGTGTCTACATGAACCCAATTAAATCAGCCATTGCGAACCAGAGACAGGATCTCATAGACTTACATGTAGACCAAGTCGTCATAGTAAGTCGAGCTCTCATTAAGGGGGGCGATCTATCACAAGTACATGAGCAATTGTGTACTCGAGAGCGGCGCGTTACTCACATGGAACTTGGCTTCGGAATAACTGTCAGTATCAACCGGGAGCCGGAGCTTGCCAGTACGAGGCTTTTTGTTCAAGCACTGCCCAATGGACCAGGTCAGTAAATGTGAAGACCATCACCATAGGTCAAAATCCTTACATTGACAGCGCCAATCCATGCCTTCCGCTCGGCCTTGCTGAAAGTGCGCCATTCCTTTCGCACCTCGAGCTTGGAGCATTTCTGGACCGGTTTGGCCGCAGCGGCGAGGGCAATAATAGAAGAAAGGCTCAAAATACTGGCGAACTTCATGGTGGAAAAGAGGGTGAACTGGTGGTGCGGTCTAAGCGTTTAGAATGCTGGCCTTTATCCTAGGAGCGGTTGGGTTGGTCGTGTCACGACCGGACGGCTATTTGCAGCTTACAGTTGCAATGGATCTAAGCACATGGTTCCGCGTACGAGGGGGAGCCAATTCTGCCGAGGTACTGATGAAGGGAAGCGTTTGAAACATTTTAGTCGTTCGGTCAGGGCCAGAACATACGCTGAGGACAAGGTTGCTATATCGTTATCAGCTTGTAACTTGGCGGTCTCCAGACGGGGACAAAAAATTAAGAAGCGATCCAAGGTCAAATACACGCGTACATTGACTGATAGAAAGTCAGAAGACGATCGGAAGCATCATAATTTCCTATGGCTCACCCAAAGGAACTGCAAATTCTGCCGGTCTTGTACCAGAAGAATGCTTAAAAATAATTTGTGGCACCAGAGGGCTCGTTAGTAAGCTGCAAAACTCAGCGTAAGGAGAGTGAGTTAAAAGAGCTCCCTGTTGTACATATGGTAGCATTGTTTTCAATATATACGCGTATTACCATCCTCCAGCTGACTATACTAATTTCATAATATGGATTGCCCCGAAGCCTGAAATATCGGACTATATGCGGATCCAGGATTGACAACAGGGCCCGATCGTGACTTTGCATTTATCAAATCTGACGTTGTTGAAATGAAGTAACCTCCGCCTACTTCCTCAGCATACCCATTCCTGTAAATGCCAAAGGTTCGAAGCACGAAATATACCGGCTCCTCCGTGTGCAATCGTTCTAGAAAACCGACAGGAAGAATGGCAGTAATTCTATCTCAACTATCGTTGGCCGGGCTGAGGCTAGTCCAAATTTCCTGTTTGAATGGATATGTTATGTTATGTTGAATCCTTGGCGTCTTGTATTGTATTGCGTAGTGGCTAGTTGCCAGTTGCCCTCATTGCTACGTATTACAGACCGACCGACCAATAGGTGATATCGCGTGTAGCACACTTCGAAGCTTATTAGCATTCGGTTAGGTATATTTCATATACCTACCGACTTCATTCATCCCGACCTATTCCGCCTACAGTATCATAATGGAATATTGGCCTAAATAAGCGATATGAGTTATATGTTGCAGAAGACCGGGAAAACGAATCTCCGGATATCCATACGATTACCCGGAATGACGGGGACATTGGGAAGTAGGTAACAAACCACGAATGGCAGAAAATAATTATTAAAAAGAAGACCGCTTCATGGTGGTGTGCTCAGACCCATATGAAAACGGATCACCAATGATGTGCTGGCCGGGCGACTACGGTCCCTCGAGAGTCCTGCTGGCAGCATACAAAGCGGAGAAATTATAATCATGTTTCTTCCGACTTGGTCAGGATGCTTGTGCTGGCCTCCTGAAGATCAGCTTTTGTCATGTGACATATTACTTTATCGGGTGTCTCTTAAAGAGCGCTAGCAGCTCAGGGAATAGGCCATGTTGATAGCGTAGAGTAGATGTGGGCGCATCCAAAGGCGGTATCGGAGTTCATTCAACAACCAGCCAAGTTGAAAGGTGATCTAGAAGGGAAAGAGATTCGGGATTAGACCATCCAGACGTTTCTGCGTAATTGATGTGACAAAACATCGCCTCTTGGCCTTAGTAATACCAGTACATATGAGACTTGCTCCAAGGTTCTGCAATTTAGGTTTTTTCTCTTGTACCTGTATTGAGCAGAGTTTGACTAACAGTGCAGCGCCGGGTCACTGCGCCCCGGTGATATTCCAAAAATGGCCCGATCCAAAAGCAGAGGTTGGGCACCATAGTCTATCTACTCGTGCCAGATGAACGAGCGACGTGTGAATTGCGGTGCAGATGACGAATTTTAGTATCAGTACATCATCATATATTACTCATTCCAATGAACAAAAGCGCGTCCAAACTGGGACCGGAGATGAGTAGACTGCCAAGTCCACGAGGACCGCCCCGCCAGTACACCCGTCGTCCAAGACTGACAACGAGCCCAGACCACGAGTGGCGCACAGAAAATCGCTCAAAATTCATATAAATAGGCCTGACGAATTCCATAGTGGAAAGAATTGAACAGCCTTATCCAGATCGCTAAAAATACAAACTAAAAAATGTCGCAGCAGGGCAGTCAGCCACAGATCATCCAGCCACGAAACGTTGGTTGCTACTGTCGTAAGAAACTGCGCACCTGCCAAATTGGTAGTGGACAGCCTGACATTCAAGCGCCGAGACTCGAGCCTGTTGGAAATGGAAGACGCGTCAGCGCTTCGCCTGGCTTGCACGCGCCGCCGATCACCTTACCCATACCCCACCACCCAAGATCACGAACGAAATGAGCTCGAGCGAAGCTATGGAAGCTAAAATTACTGAGGCTGACAAGCTAGTAAAGTCTAACCCTCAACAGGCTGAGCAGGTCTACAAGTCGCTATTAGAGGGCAAAGCCGGTAAGTACAATATAGCCCGAATCAATACATTGGTTTGACCTGGGAGAGCGCCTATGCAGCCAACGACGACCAGCTACGCCACCAGGAATCCGCGCTTGTGAAACTCGGCCAATTATACCAGGATAGCAAGTAAGCATACGATCATCGCCTCACTATGCGCATACGGCCTGATCCACCTTGTAGCAATGCACAGGGACTCGCAGAACTCGTAACAACCTCGCGGGCATTCATGTCCTCCACTGCCAAAGCCAAGACTGCGAAACTCAGTAAATTCATTCCATCCTTGCCAGAATTCATGTATTAATCATAATTGTGCAGTCCGAACGCTGATCGATAATCTTGCCGCGATTCCGGGGGGTGGATCGGTGCTTACGAATGTCTTGAGCGAGAACATTGCTTGGGCGCGGGCTGAACGTCGGGTGTTCTTGAGGCAGAACTTGGAAGCACGGTTGGTGGGTGTTTACCTCGATGGTGAGAAGTACCGGTAAGTACTCCAATCGTATGCCTGCAGCCTCGCATGTAACCGAACTGTACAGACCAGCGCTCGCACTCATCGAGTCGCTTCTTACCGAGCTCCGACGACTTGACGATAAACTCGTGCTTGCCGAAGTGCACCTACTCGAGAGTCGGGTCTTCCGAGGAATCGGGAACATGCCCAAGTCCAAGGTACAGTGCACCTATACCAAACTCTAGCTCTGAACTAACACAATGATCTAGGCCGCACTGACGTCTGCACGCGCCGCCGCAAACGCAATTTACTGCCCGCCCCACCTTCAAGCCCAACTTGACCTACAGAGTGGAATCTTACATGCCGAAGATAAAGACTACAAGACTGCGTAAGTTAACCCTTGATTGATGGGGGCGAACTCGAGATTGGAGCTAATCACCACCTGGCTGAAATAACCTTATTTCTCCCATTCCCACGTTAATCCAGTTACTCTTACTTTTTCGAGACGTTCGAGAACCTGTCCAGTCGGGATGACCCCAAGGCGTTGACGGCACTCAAGTACATGCTCTTATGCAAAATCATGCTGAATCTTGTACGTATTCGCTTAGTCACACACTTACATCTTTATGACTTATTTTACCTTTTTTTTTTCTACGCCCTTATCTTCGGCTCGGCTCGGCAACTTTGAATGATGATCCACACAAATCAAATCTAAACGACGGAGACAGCCAGAAGACGTGACCTCTCTTCTCTCCATCAAGCTCGCCCTTAAATTCGCCCAACTCCGAGACGTAGAATCCATGCGCGCCGTCGCGCTCGCACACCAAAACCGGAATTTGGCCGAATTCGAGGCCGCGCTCAGGGACTATAAACAGGGTACGTCCCGTAATGATCTTCGCCGTCTGATTATTTATTTTTGATTTTTTGTGGCGTTTTTTTTTCTGGGGGTTCATTTCGACTGGATATGGATATGAATCCCGCGGGTGTTTAAAAAAAAAACTCGTGTACCGCTTCGTTCGCTTTTCTTGCGCGGAACACATGGATTGCACCCTTTACATATGCGCCCCACACCGACGGAACAGAACTCTCATTGGACCCGACCATCCGCTCGCACCTCGCGGCGCTGTACGACACCCTCCTCGAGCAAAACCTGCTCCGACTCATCGAGCCGTACGCGTGCGTCCAGCTGGAACACATTGCGCAAGGCGTCGGCCAGTCGCGCGCGACGGTCGAAAAGAAGCTGAGCCAGATGATCCTCGACAAGGTCTTTTACGGCGTGCTCGACCAAGGAAACGGCTGGCTGGTCGTGTTTGATGAACCGGTCGTGGACGTAAGTTCCTTAATTTATTCGACTCGTTCTCTTCGGCTTGACTAACGGACTTGGGCGGCGGTTTTGACCCTTGTGCTGTGTCTGTATTATTAAACGGGGGCTTATGATTGTGTGGGTAAATGATTGCCACGCGACGCATGGATCGTTTCGGATTTGTTTCGGACGATGAAACGAAACAGGAGACGTACGATGCGGCGATTCAAACGATTGAACAGGTCGGCAAGGTGGTTCAGTCTCTTTACGCCAAAGTAAGCCCCTTATCATTACTCAATCCTTATCTCACCCTCCACGCAGTCGGTCAAAATCGCCTAGATTCGATAAAGGAGGAAACAAGGGACTCCCATATCTAGTCACACACTCCCACGTTTTAGCTATATGCTACCTAATATAGTCATAACCACTCGCTACTACTTGAAATGATCTCCCCGCGCTTGTTCTGTCCTTGACGATCAGGCCAAATACAAAATCTTAACTCTAGGAGAGTGTGAACGTGTTAAAAAAGTTTCACTCTTGGACACGTTTCTTGCCGCGAGCCCTGCTGCCTCTGGCCCGACCACGACCACGACCCCGCCCCGTTGGTCGAGGTGCACTGCCACCGCTTGGGGTGTCTAGATCATGTGATCCGGATGGGGTCTCGGCCTCGACCTCGGTCGCAGCCCCGGTGTTGGGCTCTGATTTGGGGATGAGCTGCACGGGATTGAAGAGCACCTTGTGTCCGGACTGCGCAATCACTACACAGAGGTACAAGGTTCAAGTCCAGATCTTGAACAAAGGAGACAAGGGGGGGGATATGTGGGAGTGAGGAGGGAGGGGGGGATTCACTTGCCTCCTACGTCATCCAATACCAATTCCGTCCCAAGCGTCTCGGTATGAATACCTTGAAATACCAAGTCTCCAAGCTGCAGGAACGGGGCAGACGTTTCTAGGCCCTAGTGTGTATATGTATTTTTTGAAATCCAATTCGTGGGTGTAAATGCGTGCGCGAGTCGCAAGTAACGAGTGGGCACACCCCCGTTCAGCCCCAATAGGTTACGTTGGGTTCGATTCGGATGGGTTTGAGGGGGGTACAGTCAACAGGCGTGTCGCCCCAAAATCCGAGGAAAGCATTATCCCATGAGTGGAAAGGAATCCACCCGCCCAAGGCCCGGAGCGAATCCGCCGAATGTGCATTTGTCCCAGGCGCCAAAATCAATTTATTCCAGGCGGCATGGCACCCATGGTGTGATTTGTGTAGTAAGCGCCAGGGCATGTATGGCACCACCGAGCGGCACGAGTGGTACCAGAGGCGTCGCGAGGTTATATGCACCGCATCATTACACAACGGCATCGCATCAAAAGAGCGTAACGCCGAGGTTTCCACCAGAAAGGCGCCAAGGCCCAAGGCACGGTCATTATCCACCGAGGAAGGAGATACGCGCGGGGGATACAGATACACGGAATGTGGCGCGGGGGATACATGTAGTCATAGGCGCAAACCAAGTGAATGCATGGGGATTACGAATCCACCCAGAGTGTGCATGATCGTAAGATTTCCGAGTCATCGGGCGATTCAGGAGCCCGAGGCGCGATCGTATGCGCGCATAGCGGGCGGATTCATTTGGGTAGTAAGATGGGTGGGTGTCCTGGATGTGAATACCAGCGATAGATAAACTGGGCGTATGGGGCAACGCACCGCCAACCGGATCGGAGAACAGTTGGAAAGCAGACTGGGATCGATACCGGCTATATCGAGTGTCATGTAATGCGTCTGGAAAACTCGCTCGGTCAGTCACTGGGATTAAATCGGGCAAAAGGATGAGAGAGTGTGCAAGATTTGCCGAGAGAGTCAAAAGCGAGGAACATTCGAGTGGATGGCCTCGCCCAAGAGCCGACTCTAATCTAGAAAGATGACGAGTCACGCACCTCTTCTTCCTCGAGTTCGCCATCGATCATTGGGTGGGATGATGAGCGAGTCAAACCTGTGAGCAACGAGGACATGGTTGGAGAGTGTATATGAGTCAGCAGGTGTCACGTGTTCCGGTGCTCGGTGCCGGGGGCGGGTGGAGGCCGGCGTTTATGGGGTGGGACAGTGTGCTTGGTCAGTGTATCGACGACGAACTGAATGAGGGTTGGTCAGCGCGGGGCAGGGGGTGGCACACTATCCGAGGACGACCGAAATAGGCAACAATGACAGAACAGGCAAGTTCTGTGAGAGATCACCGCACGAGGAGCGAGCGTGCCCAGGGCGGACAAATGGGGTGCACAGCCATCGTTGACTGTGGACTGTGGGCTTTGCGCAGCTGGGAGACAGTAAGTCTTGACGTATGTATGGACACGGAGGGCTGCGGACAGTCGGAACGGCGATACACAAGAATAGTAGCAGCATAGACGGTGGGAGGCCGAAGTCCGCGCGGAAGATGAGGCCGTGTGTAAGCGCGGAAAAAAGCGGTGTGGAAAAAAGCGGAAAAGCGAAGATCGGCGCTTGGGTGGCCGAGTTGGGCTGACGCATCTGACAGAATCTGACTCGGGCCATCATAGTCGGAAGGTGGCCGTTTGGATATAATGTGCGGGATGGCCCCTGCAATCCCCCTTCTCCAGTCGAGCGACCAGCCTCGAGGCGAATTGTTTAGTCTTTATCTGCACTTTCATCCCGAGCGAGTACAAATAGAGCGAGTTGAAGGATGACCCCACACCTCAGTGCTAAGCTGCTCAAGCCCGCCTCTCCCCGCCTGTTCGATACTGCGGTCGAGGATAGTGACGACGACATGGTGTACTCGCCTTACTACCGCACTCCCCACCACCACCGGAGCTCAACCAGCTCCAAGCCACGGAGACGCTCTCAGCAGCTGTCTGCCGAAGTACGGGCAGATATTGTGGCCCGGGTGCTCGACCCTGCCTACTCTGGCCGAGCACGCGACAACTACTCTTCCCGAGTGTTCATCGACCCCAACGGAGACGAGCATGACCCCGACTACCAGCTCTTCCCCACCATCTATCCCGCACCCTCCCGCCACCGCCACACCGCCTCCTCTGGCTTCTTCCGCCGTGTCCCCAGCCAAGACGACCTCTCTACTCCCGAGGAGGACGACGACGCTGCCTCGATCATCGCCTGGACACGTGAGCGCGCTGCCTCGCCCTTTACTTCCTCTGGGTCCAGCGCTTGCACACCCTCGCCCCCACCCAACCCGCTTTCCCTGTTTGGCGACGACGAGTGGGACGAGAAGGAGTGGACCCGCGAGGTCGTAGTCCCCCAGCCCAGAAGCGCCGCAAGTCCAAGGCGGACCCGCGTCTATGTCCCAACCACACCCCCCATCCACCCCATTCCCTCCTTTGACGAGCCAGAATGCGAGTCGCCAGCCAGGCACAGCTCTGTCCAGCTCGTGAGGCAGGATACCATGGACACCACCGATGAGACGTACGTTGATCCTCATAATAACAAACGTAGCTTGTTTGCTCACGCCTTGCTCTCCAGTCCTTCGTGCGGATACGTTCTCCGTCGCCAATGGGCCACATTCGCATTGCACACCCGTCTCTCTGCCCACCGCATCGCTCGCAAGGCCCGTCGTGTCGTCTCGGTCGGTACATAGCCATATCCCAACCACCACCACGCTTTCCACCCGACCTCAGCCGACCCGTTCTAGACGCCCTCGACTTTCCAACCCCCCCTCGCTCCGCCATGCCGGAGCCCTGGCCGACTAATATGAGCCAACCCTATATGCCGTCCGGCCATAACAAACAGTCAATCCAATATAAGCCTTATGTGCTTTATTTTATATGTAGTGCGACTCTTTTCTTTCTCTAGGATTCGTTCTATCTATGCGCACCGCATTTGCCTGGATCTTTCGTTGTTTTTGTGTTGTGTCCTGTTGAATGGTTTCTCACTTATGATTGTCACGTTGGATCAATTGAATGAATAAACTGATACGATTACTCCATCTTTATTGTGTGATACTTTGATTTCCAACGGGTGATTTTTGACTTGTCGCTGACTGTACTACACCCGAGCATTCACACACCCCCTACCCCCCTAAAATTTTCGCATTCATCATCATCCTACGAACCAGACACATAATGAACCATGCCACGAGTTTCTCCGACCAATTTGTCACGGCTATACGGCCGGGTATCAACTCCTTAGTCCCCAAGTCCTAAGAGTAACGTATAACGCACTCCATATGGCAACTCTATACAACCAAAACACAGGCGACCTTGCACGTCTATCAAAGCCCTCTCCTCCCTCTCTACCTCTGATTTCGTAAAACCCAAACCAACACCCCTCGAGTGCAATTTCATCCCAGGAGCGTGGTGATGAAACTTTACTCTTATCCTACTTGCCTACTTGTCTCATCGGGTTTCCCATCGAGGACGAGGCTGATATATCAGTTTGTATGTAAAAAGGAATTTCAATCTATCGTGCTTGGACGATGATGATCCCGTACCGAATCGTGCATCGGGTAAGAGTAGGAGTAGGAGTGTGAAATCTCTTCGCATCGGGGTTTGGGTGTATCGCATATCGTATATCGTATAGGGGGCAATCGGGAGGTGGACTTGGAGAGCTTAATCGTGCGTGGTGAGGGGATCGGTATAGGGCTTTGGATGGGAGCTGGGTTTCGAGGCGAGTGAGTGGGAATGGGTGCGTGGTATGAATGCGCAGGTTCGTGGGTGTGGACTGAATGAATGTGCGGCGCACAATACCATGTGATGCGATTAGTGTATGTACATGTGATGCGATTAATGTGCTACGCAACATGATTCCGGCTCAACACCAACGTGTTCAAGATATAAAACTATATGCGATTGGCAGTTACCATATGGATCGACATGAATCACGCAGGCTGTGTTCGTTTAGGTATCTATGACTACCATGTATGCTGTATTGTGTAATGCTGTCGATCATGTTTAGAAGATGTAAAACTTATCTCCCCGTTGTGATCGTTTCAAATCATTTTATTTTTTCTTGTCTATATCGATATCGCGCGTAAATACGACATACGAATTGCGTCATCGCTATTCTCGTCATTGATCCTACTTGTTCCCCTTCCTCCCCTTCCCTTTTTAGTGACGCGCGCGCGCAACACGTATAAAACTCTTTTATATCCACATTCGTTTGATCGGATTACTCGAGCCGTCGAGGTTATTCTTAGTCACTCACGAACTGAGCTCGGTCAATCAAGTCAGACAGAGACATATACACACAGAAAAGCAACGGCGTAATCGGTTATCGAATATTTCAGCGGACGGCGTGAGAGAAACTTGGGCGCGGATTCTGTCGACCGAGCCCGAGTGTCCGAGTCCGGATTCGGACCGTGTAGGGGAAGCCGCAAAGCCCGCGGGCACACAAAGCTCAATTCCAACAGAGGTCCGTAAGAGGAAAGTCGCACAGTACAGCACACTAAGATCGAGGACAATAATCGACTGCGCTCATGAATCGTGATCAGGTCAACTGGGCATGGGAGTATCATACCCTCCCCGTTTTGCAACCGCAGACCCGCAGCGAACAGAACAAATTAGTGCACATGGGACGATGGATGATAACGATGATTGAACGATATGCGTGCATACGCAAGCTCCCCCTGGGTCTACGTATCTCTTTACGCACGCACATGCATCTCCCGATCTCTTCCCCTCTCATCGAACTTTTTTGTCGGACTCCGAGGAGCCGTGCAGAAACTCATCTTTTGCGGTCCCGAGCCGAGTAAAAAAGCGGATTGCATTCGTATAGCTTAGTAGTCTAATCTAACAATACGATGCGTGTTGATGTCATTGTCTGTCTTGGACCTCATGATCAGCCCCCCGGGACTGGGACTACGTTGTGCATACGTGAGTCAATGCGTCATTGTTCGAGGTCTTGTGATTTTACGGCCCTTGGGCTGTTTTTTGTTTTGTCCCGCACTGGTTTCGGGGGAGGTCGTAATCATAATAATAGGTCAGCTGAATATATTCACGGTGGAACATTGATTAGGATACAGTGCGTGGTATTGTATTGTCTGAATACTGATAGGAGTGAGCTTTTTTTTATTCCCTCGAGGCCTCGGTATATCGATCGCTAGCGCCACATCCGAGTCCGGGCCGTATCGAACACAATACAATCAGAAAAAATAAATAAAATCCCATTTTTATATATCTCGCATTGTGACAAATATTTTACATAACCTATAGCTACTCATAACCGACACGTGCTTGCGCCGGGACGAGGCGGTGCAAGCCCCAGGCACACACATGCGCCTTCCTAAACTGAGCGACGGACCTTCCCCCAATTTGGAGGGGAAGCGGGACCCTCGGTCGAATGCATATATCCCTGTATCCCTGGTAGTATAATTATAAACCCTCCCCTCTTTGATGCGCTTGCCGACCTCTTTTTTGACGCTGAAACGTTGTCGATCTAGCGGGGAACCCTCAAACAGGCCCCCCCCAGTTTCGATTAGTTAAGCGCATTCTGGAACTGACATTCCGCTTTTTTTAAAAAGACCTCGAATTTATTTTGAATCGTACCACAAAGAAAGGGTCTCGGAAGGACAAAAACAAAACAAAAAGCACACGTTGTATGTACTTACAGAAAAGGAAACATGAATAGGGTGAGTGATTTTTTTATGTAAAGTTTATCAGTCCGCCGCCGCACTGTGATGGTGTGGCTAAGATAGAATAGCGTGGTGGCAAGACTGTGCTGGGATGAGCGGTGGCTGTACCCCCTCGCCCAAGTCCACTTTCCCGCGGCCTGAGCTCAACCGGGGACCCAGTAGCGTTTCTTAATCAGCCTCCTCGGCGAGTACGGCATTGTTAAGCAAGGTTAGTGGATGGCCGGAAAGATACTCAACCTTGCCGTATGGCTGGTGCTTTTCTGCTCTTGCATCCTAAAGAGAGCGAGAGAGAGAGCTAATCATTCCGGGATCGCAGCCCAACAATAGGGAGCGTTACCGCCCACGATGATCAGAGTACTTTATCGGTCTAATCAGTCTATCGAGGACGATAAGCGCGTGTAGTCAGCCGGGTGGGAAGGGGTGGGTGGTGGTATCCGCAGACGGGGTTTGGGAGTCGCCGGTAGTTGGGTGGAACAGGTATTCGAACAGGGAGGTGCGCGTTGTTTGCGTAATGTGGCCGTGCGGTCAGAACAACAACGCCGAGTCATTTATCGAAAACATGCGGTGTTTTGGGCAAGTCATGTAGCGTCGTGTTATTCTCGAGGTCTCTCGAACGAACGAACAAAGAGAAAGGGAGAGAGAATCGATTGGCGCTCGAGAGTCTCGTGTAAGTGGTTTCTAGAGTTTGGTAGACCTTGTGGCTTTTCCCCCTTTGCTCGCATGTTCCAGATGATTGGCATGTATTATCGATACGCGGCCAACTAGGCTTTGACGCAGCCGATAGCTACCGGTGCGGATATCATGCAGAACAAAGCCGGAGGTACAAGTGAGACGTGGACGTAGCTCATAATGCTTGATTGGGTACGATGCGGAAGATATGGGCTTGGGCGGGTTAAGCATGGTCCGCTCGTTATAAGTGGTAAAAGACCGTGGTGTTTGTATGAGTTTGGTTATCTCCGGTCTCCAGAGTCTGACCACGACCGGCCTTTTAACCCTGACCTCCATCGCCGATCTAACTAAACGTGCTATATTAACAGAGATTTAGGCATCTCAACCAAGGTAGATGTTGTTGACAATGAGGTATTATAGATTTGATAAGGTCTAGTTCTATGAGGTCAGGATGTACCGGTTCATCAGCCAAATGCGCCAAATGTGCGCGTTTTGGTCAAATGTGCCCGGCGAGTGAGACCAAGCGCAAGACACAATGGCTCACTACCATAGTCATTCACACGAAGAACTCTCGCACCAGAGGCATATATCGTTCACCCACGCCCACCACTGGTCAATTCGGTATACCGACATTTGACATTTACGTTGGCACTTGCTCGGTGTCCCCTCGTCTGGCGCGGGAATCTTGTTCTACCGACACTGGACGGACTCTGACAGGCCTCTGACAAGCTTTGTTCGTAAATTAGGAACCTTCTTCGTCCGAGCCCAAATTACTCCGCAATTCCCCACCTCAACTCAGCTACGCACTGTATATAAGTGGCCGGGTGTCCCGTACTACTTTCTTTGGTTTCAATTCGCCCCCTCGCTTGCTAGCGCTTGCTAGAGGTTCTTTCTCCGTCTGCGAATCAATACAAAAATTCGAGTCATCAATCCAATGGCTTCTCTAGCCATGACTCCCCTGGAGTCACAGCGTCCGGCTAAGCGCTTTCGTCGAGGCACTACAGGCGATTCTCCGCTACTAGAAATACTTATATAAATGAACGAGCTCGCGCGCGGCCCTCTCGCTCGGCCTCGACATCGTCTTATACCCACAGTTCCCGACGCAGTTCTCTCACCACGGCCCCAGGCTCACTCTCACACTCTGCCTACTCCCTCTCCCGTTCACAAACGACGTCCTTCTCACACAGCTCGACCTTTATTGCAACGCCCGCGTCGTCATCTCGATCTCGTTCAGTAGCCGAGGCTCGTGCGCTCGTGCTCGACCCGGCCTATTCGGGTGTGGGACAGACCCAGGCTCGAGTTTACGTAGATGAATTAGGGATCGCCCACGATCCCGATTACCGAATGTTCCCTGCTGTCCCATCCTCGCCTCGATCATGTACCGCTCGTCGAGGGAGTGTGACCAGTGCCCGTGGCGGTCGATGTGGCGCAAACGTCGGGGGATGTTCGGAGAGCCCGTTTACAGGAAGTCCGTTTGCAGGATATGCCGATTTCGAGATGCATTATTCCAACTCGATTAGCCACGAGGTCGATTCCGAGAAGACCGGATGTGTATGGACGTAGATGAGGATGCCGAATCGGTTCTTGAATGGTCGAGGTTACATGCAAGCGCTAGTCCACCGGGATATGAAGAAGGGAAGAAGGAGGAAGAGAAGAAGTCGGAGGCGGATGGTTATGCCGATTTTGATGGGATGGAGTGGGACGAAAAGGAGTGGAGGAGGGAGGAGGTCGTACCCGCCCCGGCACTAGACAAACATCAATCCTCATCGCTGGCCAGTTCCAAGGGCAAACAATCCACACCCTCGCCGGCTCCTCCTGCCCCAATTCAGACACCAACCTTTTCTGGCTCCAAGAGTTCGTTATCCAAATCTTACACAAAAGCGGCTACCCGCGCAAAGTCCAAGTCCGGCTCCAAGGGCAGCAGTGTTTCCTCCACCGCGCGAGGCTATGTACCTGCCAAGAGGTCGTACGATGAGAGCATCCAAGACGAATGGGCGTAAGTATTGTCTCATTACTGTCATCGAACGATACTGACTCTCGATCTAGACCATCCTGTGGATACTCAGTTCGCCGCCATTGGCAATCGTTTACGCTCCGAATCCGATTTACCGTATTCCGCTGGCGCCGAAAGTTACGCCGAGCATTCACGTCAGCTAGCTCTGGTACCGGTGTGGATCAAAGAGCTTAGAAATTATCCGGTACGCTCCATGCACCAGATAGGGGGATTACGTGATCACGTAATCTAATCTATACATCACTACTGTCGTCATTTACCACCGACTGAGCGTTCATATATACGACTCGCTCGTACCTATCGACGTCATGACATCTTTTATCTTGGCTGGACCTCGTCATGCTTTATTTTCGTTCTCGCTTTTCTTTCATCTCATTCCGCTACTCCACGCTTTTGTCTCTTGCTTTGTATTTTATCCACTATCCCCGTTTGAACTGTCTCTCTAACCATCCGTTCTTTCGTTTTCTGATCATGGTTTTTGCAATGCGCATGTATCCTTATGTTGTGAGTTGTCTGACTTTGTTTTCCGCGCATGTGCTTGTGTATGCTTAGGATAGGGAATTTTGTGTATGTGAAGTAAACCCAAAAATGGCAATTGAACTTGTATGTATTGAACTTCATTTGGTATTTCAGACAAGGCCAACTTGTAAAACCTATGAGCGGGACTGAGATCAGAATCGGAGAGTTCCAATCTCAGGGCTGTCCTTGGCACCGGATTCCTCGTATCAAATGTCCTGAGAGTTTAGAGTCGAGATATTGAGAAGTCGTATGTGTATCAGTACACCGCATTGCCGGCACACTCTACACTTTCGTGATTGCGAAGTTTTCAATTGGAGTGGGAGCCGACCGGTATACCAGCTGACTGAATCACGAGAGCGGATTGTCCGAGGCGAAGGATCACACATGTGAACCGGACTCGAAAAATAGGTAAAAGTGACGTCCAGTTTATAAATAAGTCGGACTTTGGGCACACGTTTCTTATCTCCCAGCCAGTTTGACGTTTACTATGGTCATGGGGCAATTTACCCAGCCCCCGACTTTGAGCTTCGGAGCGGGGAGGGGACGGGGTTCGCGTACGTGTGTGAACCACAAGCTGTGGGTTTGGTTCCCATGCTTTAGTTAACAACACCACTTTGGTCTGGTATTTCTGTCAACCGCTTCCAAGGAGTTTATTGATGATGGTCACGCGCACACACTTGTCTATTCACTACACATCAGCTGCCACTACCTCTCGTAATAGATAATCGTTTGTAAATAGCATACAGTCAACTCTTACACAAGTGCTACAATTGATCGATATCTACCTCCATCCCTTGAGCTTGCAAAGTTCTCAGCAGCGCGTTGAACTGTATACCCCAGACAGGGTTACCCAACCTGATGATAAGGGCCAACCCTGCTTCGCTCATCACGTCATCCCATGGGGCGATCATTTCTTTTTCAGTCCAAGTAACATCTCTCCCTTGCCCTCCTCCCCGCCAAAAGTCATAGTCCACCACAGTTTCTTCAGCGAGTGTACGAGGCTTGTATATTGAGAGCTGTTTGTCTGGATGCCCGTCGCCAAGGCATAAAAATTCGGGCGGTGCCTATGAATGGTGCGGGATTTCAGGGTATGAATGCCCGTGGAGATTTGATTGAGAGCCACGAGTATCTGCGCGGTCAAAGGGTTTTCGACATTTCGAAGTGTTAGAAAGATTCGGCCGCCCGGGTGGATTCCATACAGTGCGAGCAAGAGTTGGGATAAGAAGTCGTGTCGAGTTCCAAGGGCGAGGATCATTTACGGGCTGGGGTTGGCGATAGTGGGCATCGCATATAACAAAATCGAATGTATTTCGATCAAAGGGGATGGGTTTAAGCGGGGTCATAGTGGTGGCTTGTCGGACCAATCCGGTGTAAGATCAAACATTGTGAGATCGTCAAGCTGCAAATTGAGTCGGGGGAGCAGAGCTTCGGGTATTGCCAACCCGTGTCCACCGTCCGATTCTGGGAGGGATATGCCCATCCCAGTAGCATTGGCGAACAGGTTCATAACAAGAGTTGAGTAACCGCCGGGACAGCACCTATCATGATCATTAGTAGCTGAATAGACTCATCAAAAAGAAACAGCTACGCACCCGATATCTAAGAATCGGTGGGTGTGGATAAAATTGATGATAGAATTCATGTCTTCTAGGCTGAGGCGTAGTTTGAGAGCACGCTCCTCGTTAGTCACTTGACCAACACAGTCACCCGCATCGGCCTGCTCCTCTGTATCAGGGATATTTGAAGCTATGGACCGACGCTGCTCAGAGCTTAGCACTGTACTATAGTATTGGGAGAATGGCCGCGCATACTTACAATTTCAATCACCGTACAGAGTTGACGGAAGGTTTGACAATCAGGATGCACCTTCAAAGCCTCTTTCAACCAACTACCTTTGTAGCTGGTAGTATGATCATCAGAGGTTTGTGAATAGGACATAACGATTGGCAAATATTCACGTCGATAAAGGCAGGATAGCTCAAGAATGCCTAGGAGAGAGTGAAGCACAGCAGGCTAGGAGATGGGATTAATTGTTGAATAGTTTATATTCCACTAGCCACCCGAAACCCTAGCCACAAACCTTTGTCAGCACGGTTGTCTGGGGTACCGGGTGTTGAATCCGTCAACGCATGCGGAATCCTGACCGTAGACCATCAATCATACAAAAAAGGAAAACGCAGGGGTAGCTCAGAATCTGCCCTGATCCTCGTGTTTGTTGAGTCAGGTAGTGAGCCGATTGGACTCGGTGGATTATTACGCCGCCACGACCATTTACAACCGTAGTTTACCATCGATAAGTATGCTAGAGATCATGGTAGCTGTATGCGTGGGTTAGGCAACGCTTCCCCAGTAGCCGTTCCCCGAGCAAATTACTTGAATATATCGCATATGTAATAATGCTACCTCAATGCAGTCATGAAATAGTCTTGGGGTTCATGGTGGCTTGTGTTCGTGGAATTAGTGGCTTACGAGCGGAGAAATGGTACATTATCGGACCTAGTTTATTCCGTGATTAATATTTCCTGAGGGCTAAACTCGCACCTACCATACATGTACTTGGGGTTACAAAAAGTAGTCGAAAAAACGCTATGCGGTTCACCTGATTTTTCCGATTATTTTTGTAACCCCAAGTGCAATCGGAGACATAAGAACGGAGGTAGTTTCAAAGTGTAGATGCATTTTACGTACGAACATGGCTGTGATCTGCTACTATGGATATTAACTAGGGCTCATATAAATCGCTTCCATTATTCCGATCGTCCCTCGAGCCACGATCTACCATGCTGGTGATCTTCGACTCCAATGAAGCACAGCTACTCAATGCACAAGCCTGAACAGAATACATCGGTCTGCAATACAAACTGTCGAATCCGCGTGGCTCCTGTCTACATATGAAACATTAAAGGTTTCGTGCCTTGCAGATACGTGCTTGCTGGTTATCGTGCACAGGTGTCAAGTGATCATCTCAGGTCTAGCTACTGCACGTATTATATCTGCCAAGTTGCACGTTCGAGCTGGTTCTATACAATACGTAGCCTGTATAATATGCAGCCAAGTGGATATCAGACGCCTATTCATCCGTACGACAACGTAGATATATATTCGTCTGGGGAGGCTGGAGAAACCGAGATTGAAAGTTCGCCGTCGATCAGCGCTTAATTGGTGGCGCGGATTATAAAATCCGGAACACGCAGCGAGAGGCTTTCGTCCCTCGGCGGATTTCTTTTCTCCTCGGGGCGATCCTTTGGTTCAACACCGCCATTCCGCACGCGTGTGTACTTAAAGCTCGATCCACTCTCTATTACCTCCCAACTTTGATCCATTTTGGACCCCATTTGCCGCAATACCAACATTCTTGCCTCATTTACGCTCAGGTTGCTTTTCAATCAATAAATAAGAGATCAAGTTTACATATTCAAGCATAAAAATTATGGCCACATTGCAAGCTCCCATTACTACTCTGGGAGTTGATTATCCTATTCTTCCCGGGGTGGAGCCTGTCTTGTTTGCCGTAGACGGAAACAGGTATGTATTCATTCTTCAAAGGCGTTACATACGTGATCTTCGATATCCATGGCCGACTTCTGCATTGTACAGAAATGCGATGCGACCAAACCGAAATGTAACGAGTGCGTTTCCGCTAGTCGCAATTGCCAGTACGAGGATGAAACCTACCGAACCAGGACCCAATTGCTACAAGTTCGTGGTATTCAAACGAATTCAATAGCCTGCGGGATCCTACTGACAATGCCTGTACGTTTTAGGACAGAATCATGGAGCTCGAGAACCAAATACGTTTGATTGAAGAACAGCGAAGCTCCTCGTCTACAACAGTGTCCGAATACTCATCGGACGAATCGTCTCTTCGTTCTACTACATCACCTGGACTATCTTTAGGGTCATCTAGCCCTGGGTCATCGAGAGACACGTCTCGGACGCCCATTACACCTACAAAAGGACTGGGTTCTGCCGATGATGTCTTTCCTGCTATAGTTTCTCCATCTTCACCGTCCTCCGCCTACTCTATGGTGGATATATATCCCGATTACTCGAAATCGACAGGCCCCGACCCTTCCTCCCAGGTTGTCAGCAAGCTGTGCGTTAAACGACAATCTAATTAGCTTTGATTGGCACTGATTGCTTCCAGATTGGATACATTCTTCCAGCGGCATAGTCAATGCGGATTCGAACTTCACCTTGGTCGGGTCATGAGGGCGCTCCAGCCGGGTACACCCGAGCCCCTAACGCCTGTGTTACTTAATTCAATGTTGCTCATGGTGAGCCTTGAACTACGCTTTGTGTTAAGTCCGTTTGTAATTCTTTATAGGGGTGTTATTTTGCACAGGAGCAAGAGTTAAAAATGTGGGAAAATGAGTTTTTTGAGCGTACAAAATGGTCGATCGAAGAGAACATAACTCTGGCGCACAGTGGTGGGGATGGCAAATACAACTCCTTGCACCACGTACAGTAAGGATGTGCGAATTACATCGGAATAATTTACTGAACTATCCGATCAAACAGAGCGATGTCTATGTTTGGCCTATACTACTACTTCAAAGGTCGCTTGCTCGAAGGCCATGTCCACACAGCCCATGCGACTCGATTGGCAGTTGCTTTGGGCCTCCATAAATTAAACTCTCGCATTTTCCATCCCGGGTATGGGGCACCAATTTCCAAGCAACCTTTCGGGGTTACGCGTTGGCGTCCAAGGGATTCTATAGAACTTGGGGAGGCGATTAACCTATGGTGGTCAGTCATGCGATGACTTCGGTCCATATCACATCCAACCATTGATATTGGTATTTATTTATAGGAGTTGTATGGATACTGAGCTGGCTGGCTCGACGCTCAATGGATTGTCACCCTGTGTCTCCCTAGAGGATGACATTACTACAGTCTGGCCTCGGTTGCTCTCCGATTTTGAGTCTGTGAGTACTGTGTTTCCTACCGGTGATATCATATGCGTGTTAGACTAACCGGTACTTTCACAGGGCCAACCTCTGCCTGACGACGATTACTCTGTCAATTCCTTGTTGGATCCCCAGACTAGTTCTATAGTTGTCAGCGTCTCTAGGGACAACGTGAAAAGCTTAATTGCCAAGTCTTATATCCTCATGGTTTGGGCAGCAAAATTGGACATAGAGCGAGTAGCAAGTAAGTAGCCAAAAGGATCTAGCCAACCTGACCTTAATCATCTTGTTCGCAGATCATCAGGGGTCAGAAGAGTGGTGGATTCGTTTTGAAAGATGTGATCAAGCTATAAACCAATTCATGATGACCATGCCTCCAGTGCGCCTTAGCCGTAACGTCGAAGAACTCGCCTACCTTATCCTAGTCCATAGTAAGTTTCACTGTCTGACGGATGATTGAGGGGGATTAAATGCGGTTTCAGCTGCGATATACTGCTCCCAGCTGCAGCTGCACAATGCTTTGGCAGAATTTGAGCTTGCTATGGGTGCTCAGCGGTACCCAAATGGCCGTAACCCTGACGGGTCACTTGGAGGCATTAGTTATGCCCGTTGTAACGAAGCTTGCCGAGCTACGGTCTTAGCGGCTGCAATCGTGGCGGATATCGATCTAAGCTATATGCTTATGTTTATCGGGATCGCTTGGGTCTGCGTAGCGGAGGTGTTGATCAGGGAGATCCCGAGGTTGAGACGTAGCGGCTTTTCAGCACAAGCTCTTGAGAAGGAACAGCAACTCACCGTGATAGAAACGTGTATGGGCAGACTCGTACAGACCTACCCTGTACTAAGTGAGTTGTATTGCGGCGTCCATCGGAACAATTTGCTGAATTGTCATATTTAGGTCTACAACTGCAACAACTACAAATTATAAAGGCTCAGCAAACATTTTATTGATCAGATTTTATTGTAAACCTTGTTATGAGGGCTTGACATCAGCAACAAGTGCCTCGGTGATTGTGAACTTGATTGTACTTCTAGCTATTTATATCATTCTCAGTTTGCCTCCTGCGACATCGAGGCTATTGGTAACTCTACCTATCGTTAATGGCCCCTATAACTGCTTCCAAGAGGGTCAATACAAGCGTGTTGCACTACTAAGTGAATATAATAAATGAGTGGTGGAATTGTTATTGTTCCAATGATAAAATTATATAAGGCCTGGGAGTTTTTCGAATCATTGTATTCCAATAGGAAGAAAGAACATTTGGTTCGCTAGGTTTGTTCGGTGCATAGAATGATCTTTTTCTATGCATCAGACTCGGTTCTCAACTTGTTGTGGTGAGTGGTATTAGTCAATTCGACTGGAAGCTAGACAATATACGATGTACCGGAATATGGTAATATTTCAATTCTTATTTGAATCCTTGTGAGGCTCTGCGGCTTTATTCATATAGGCGGCCATCCATGGCTGCTACTAGTTCCTTTTCTGCAGCTAACGGATCGGCCATCCATCAAAGAACTTCACAAAGATCTGATGGCCAGTGATTGCCGACGGGGAATTCAGGATCTAACAACTGTATATATTCCATAAATGGTGACTCTGCTTAACTCGTTATTCATGGATTGAGTGGCAAACCTCGGCGATCCTTCAGACGGGTATATCGGAGCTTTTGACCCTGTTGCGCCATGGAGGGTAAAAACATTGACATAGCATTATTTTATGAGGCTCAGATGCTCCACGTATACTCTGGGATATAAAAGTAGCTGGTAGATGGGAGGAGGTGCGCCCAACGAACAGTTAACCAATATTCATCGCTCTTGTATTTACACTAAAGATGATTCTTGTTCGAGCCGCACTCGCATCTGGAATTATATTTCCTCTCTATATCTATCCTGGGGATAATTGTGCAGGTTGGGCACCTGCCATCTCAGCGTAAGTTCATAGTTTCATCGCACCCGCTATGCTGTTGTGACCACGATTGACACCCACGCATCGGTGGAAACAGTGCGACAACACACCCTAATCTCCCATTCTACTTCATCATCAACCCTGCCAGTGGGCCCGGGCCCAATGATTCTCAGCCTGATGCCAATTACCAGGCTTGTATCCCCAGGCTAAGACCAGCAGCAAATCCGGACGCCAAGGTCCTGGGATACGTTCCTACGTGGTTTGCTGATGCAACACGTTCGAGTGAAGTTGAAGCGGATATTCGGACATACGCCCAATGGGGCTCAGCCTACCGCCCTACAGGAATCTTTTATGACCAGGCTTCAGCTAAGGAAGGCGTACCAGAGTCAATATACCAAAACCTATACTCGGGGTATACTAGTTATGCCAAGTCTCATATCCCAAATGCTTTTGTACGTGATTTACGCGAATTCATCACAATAAAGGTATTAATAAGGCCTTTAGGTTTCTCTCAACCCAGGTATAAGGACTCCGTCCGCATTCTATAACTTTGCGGATCAAATTGTAACCGTAGAGAACTACTACAATAACTTCAGGTTCGTATTTTATGCCAATTACCCATTCTACCCGAATCATAACCATTATGTCCCATAGCCCCAGCCTGTACACCATTAGCCCCTCCACACCTGCTGCAAAGCAAGCTGTTATTTTGACAGATAGTTCCTCTTCCCTCCCTTCGAGCACTATTAATCAAATCATCAAAACCGACAAGATAGGCGCTTTGTACATTACCGATGACGTCCAAGTAAACGAGCAAAACCCATACGATAGCTTCCCTTCGTACTGGACAAACTTCGTTGATGCCGTACAAACTGCAGCGTCTTAGGGAGGCGGCCTAAGATTGAGGTGGTTATTGATGCTATGTACCGTACTGGACTTGATATTGGCGGTTTGTTTACTGCAATCAAACAAAGTTTCTAAACTGAGTCACTAAATTGGTTGCTTCGCGTATGTGCGTGATCAGCACATATATATGTATTTATACTCATTGAGAGCCCATGTGTGGCATATCGTGCTATAATAGTTCTCCATCAACGCACAAAGTTAAAGTACCGAAAATAATCAGGAGTATTTGAGCAAGAATCGGGGCTGAGTTAAAGGTCGATATGCATGTACTGACTTTAGGCACCAAACCTCTCTCAGCCTGACCCATGGTGAAGGCAGACTAAATTTCAAGATTTTGTTACACCACAATGACATGAAGTGATAGTAGTTTGTCATTGGTACTGGTGCCAGCAGATAGTACGCACCTCCGAGTAGCACCGTCCATACCTGCTGTACTTCAACCCGAGGACCGTACGATTATATGTCCAGCACTTTGACTATCACCATAGTTTGTTCAATTTAGGTAAAAGTAGTGGTTGGTTTGTATTGTTATGTTTATTGTCAAAATGGCCATTGGGGCTAGCGTAATGACTTCATCATGATTATCAATGTAGGAAACGAATCCAAGGTATGTCACCAAGGCCTCACTTCAGATAACTTTCAAGCTTACAGCATGATTATGGTGGGAATTGATACAAATTTTGAATTATGGGTGTATGGGAAGTATAGCTTGTTGGAATAAATCATGCTAAATAACTAAATAACTCAACCCAGAGTCTACTATAGGTATCTAGCATGGTGGGTCAAGCCCGATCCTTATAATTTTATATGAGCAGCATATTCAAAGATGCAGGATACAGCACATAAACGCCATCCTCATATACACGTAGGTAACTACCTTAGCGATTGCGCCAGTCGGTTATACATTGCGCATTAGTAAGAGTCTCGGTCGTCGTGACTATATGCTTAGCAAATTACCAATAGTGGCATATGCAATTGGAGAACCCGCGTTACGTGGGGTAAACGGAACTATTCTTCATAGAACTCACAGGTGTTTAGTTCTAAGCTAACAGCCGCTCTACTTGATATATAGGCTCTGGATTGGCCAATCCTAGAGTATCTAAAATCTACTTTACCCATTAGATACTGTATGGACGCCTCCGAATATGCTGACTTATCACTGCCTAACTATAATCACCTAGTAATGTTCCTGATATGCCTGGCGGTTTTATGACTACTCAGACATGACTCAATATTAGCTGTCGCCTCTAAGCGCGAGGAGGGGTGTATTCACAACAACCGCCACGCCTCGATCACAAAGATGGCTGCGTGGCCACTGGCCTTCTGAGATTGGTATTGGTATAAGCAATTAGAGAACTTCACAAAGGCTGCTATTTACAGAACAGAGTCAGTCATGAGAATCATGAGAAACATTGGAGCCAAAAACCCGTGGTAGAGTTATAGTAGTCACTACGATATACAACAATCAACTATTATGAATGTTGGCCAGTATATTTTTATTCAAGAAAGTAGGCATCCGGTAATGGGATCCCGTTATAAGCTTCATCGCGTGAATGCGATGGCAATGGCGATGACTCTGCGAAGCCGAGTAGATCAAAACAATTGCAAATACTAAAGTTAGTAATTGCAAATGAGCGGGAGTGACCACTCTTTCTGAACCTTCCGTATGACCCTTCCCATGATGACTAAAAAGTGAACACTCGGAGGCCGGATTGAATCTGCCAAGATGATGTGGCCAGTGGAGGTGGAAGATTGGTCCCGGCTGATACACGCAACTGTCTGCGCGTCGTGTGCCCACTGGTTTGTCCTTGCTTTTGTATATCATCATGGCTAGTATAAATAGGTTGTTATACAACCAATCTGAGACCCAGACAACGGCATCCTTTATCCAACTACAGCTGTTTATTCCTCTTGGAAATCCATCTACTCTAGCATCTTAGTGCCTCTTGGTCCTCATTTCTACTTCAGTAAACGTGCTCAACAATTTCTGGTACACCATGGGCAATGCTCTCTCTCAATCGTTCCCTCCCAAGTCTCTCTTCTTGGTAGAACAGATTCCCGATCTCACCGGTCAGGTCATCATTGTGACTGGGTACGTCGCAAGTAAATGAGTATGCGGTTCTAACCGACATAACATTCTGTAGTGGTAATGCTGGTGTAGGAAAGGAAACATGCAAGGCAAGTCGCTTGGTGATTCATATATAACTTTCTCTCTGACGCAGACTTTTCCAGGCGCTACTCAATAAGAACGCCAAAGTGTACCTGGCTGCGCGCAGCAAGTCTAGGGCTGACGACGCTATCGAATGGCTGAAGAGCGAGACGAACGGGAAAGCGCCAATCTTCTTAGAGCTCGACCTTGGCAATCTTGCCTCAGTGCGCAAAGCGGTGGAGGATTTTAAGAGGTAGGCTAAGCTCCACAGACATAGACAAATTGATTGGTATCATTGATGCTCGAATACACAGCAAAGAGCAGGAGCTGCATGTGCTGTTCAACAACGCGTGAGTAGATGTCACTATTAGTGTTCGGATACCCGGACTGAAGTATCAATCACTTAAATAGCGGTGTTATGATGCCACCTGTGGAGCAACGAACATCTGACGGCTACGATCTGCAGTTCGGGACAAACGTCCTAGGCCATTACTTCTTCACTGTCTTGCTCCTCCCTACTCTGATTCACACTGCCAAGAACTCGCCCCTCGCGAGTACGTCGGCTTTGTTTGAATGCTCGTGTGTGATTACTAACTATCGTCTCTCAGATGGACATGCACGAGTGATCAACACCTCGAGCAGTGCAGTGTACTTTGCTCCCAAGACGGGGATTGCCTGGGAAACGCTAGGAACGGACGCATCGAGCATATCAGCATCCAAGAAGCTAGGCACCAACACGCTCTATGCTCAAAGCAAGCTAGTGAGTGTTATTGACTACCTACAAGCTGGCCAAATCTGAAATGGTTATGATAGGGTAATGTACTGTTTTCGAATGAGCTGGCCAAACGTTATGCCGATCAGGGAATTATTTCGAGCTCACTCAATCCTGGTATGTGTGGAGTTGAACCTATTGTCCCTAGCTTTTTCCTCCCTAATAGTCGCTGTAGGAAACCTCCAGACAGACCTTCAACGCCATCTACCGTGGTTAGTTTCGAAGATTCTAGTACGCTTATTCTTAGTTCCATCACGAGAGTACCATACTGATGCTAATCCGCCACTACAGGGGTTAATGTTCTACCCAGCGAGTTACGGAGCTCTCACTCAGCTATGGTCTGGTACTACACCCGATGGCGAGAGCCATAACGGAAAGGTAAGTAACTTGTACAGGCCTCGAGATAAGCGGTCACTTACACTGTCCTCGCTAGTTCCTGATTCCATGGGCTCGCATTGGAGATGCCGGGCCGAGTAGCCACGATGAGAAACTGGCGGAGAAACTGTGGGATTGGCTGGAGGAGCACGTCAAGGGTCATTAAATATAAGGTTGAACTTTGTTAGACTCTGTATTCCCTCTTTGTACGTATACATATTAATACCCTACCATGGACTGTCGAGGCACACGCAATAGATTAATATCCCCAATAATAGAGAGGTTGCGTAACCGTTCTGAACCTAAGCGTCGCCTGTTATGTAGTCATCAATTCTTGCTGTTTATCTTTGTTACCATACATCGACCGTTATCATCGACCTTTGGAACATCGACGAAAAACTATTCGAAATTCGGATTGAATGTTATCGTTGGAGCAAAATAGAACTTAGGATTTAGAACGGTTGTGCAACTTCTCCAATAGCAATATATGCAACCCACTCGATACATCAGTGACACCGAATCTCATTCAATGAGTTGTTCTGTGAACTCCTTCAGACACATATATATGACCCGACGACTACATATACGTGTACAGACAGTATGCGACTAAGCTATAATGCAAAGATATTGATTGACAGATTGGCCACGGCTATGTGTTCCACCTCCCCGATTGGCCTCTATCTACCTTACCTGATATTCAGAGTTCACTGGAAAATAGGCCTTGTTGAGAGGGGGCAATCCACCCATAAAAAATCGGGCTGTTGAGCGATTACATGTTTAAATTGCCTGGTGCTTTAACAGTGCCTCGGTATGATTGGGGCTTGCATTCTGGCTACCGTACAATTTCAAATATATGCTTCCTAGTGGCGACTAGCAAGATCATGTCATGATGTATACGAGATCGTATTAGTGCTTTCATCACCTCGTATGCCAGCGCTAGATTCGGTACCACCACTCAACGGCGTCGGCGCTCGTATATCAAAGCGCTAAGGTGGGCGACAGCGATTGCCCACCACCTAACCCGCGGATGTGCGCTTTTACTTAGCGCTGAGGTAAAAATTCACGGTGAATGCGCATTTTCTCGCCAACTAGAGCGAATTTGAACAAAAAACGTGGTAAAGTTGTGTAAAATTAGTGATAAAGTATATGTATATAGTTTTACTCCCCCACCGATCCCACTACTTAAGGCTCTGCATCCAAAATACGACTGCGTCCAACAGTCTACACGTGTTTAGAAACCAACCGTTGTTACTCGCGACCGCTTGCAATTGTATCAAGGTGGGTTCCTTAGCTCATCTACGGGCTCTGGGGTCCTCCTGCTATCCTCGCGTGAATAACTTAAGTTGCCGAAATGTAGTTATAAGTAAAGGTTTTAGTTAATAGATACATTATCTTGCGTATACACATATCCCGGAGCAATCTGCTCGTACAAAGTGTGAGCTGGTGTCTGGCGATGGCTTCGGAACTCTTTGGTTGCCCATTCCATTGCCTTTTCGCCGTTGTTACCACTAGCATAAGCATCAACAAAACGCTGTGAACGAGCAGCAAACCTGGAATCATGATAAATGAGTATTAATCCAAGAATTAAGCATAAAACGACACACTTTCATATTGTATCAATCGGGATTGAAACAAGCGCTTCAATTATATACTTTATCATCACATTTTCTTTTTCCTATGGGCATTGAGATACTATATAGCTGTCAGCCAACTATTAATTGAGAGAATTTCTCATTAAACGTACTACTCCCCGAGCAAACCCAATCTGTCTCTGTTTTCTAAGTTTTGTCTTACTGGGAGGCATTGCCTTGGTCACCAAAGGGATGCAAAACCCCAGAGTCCATTGCTGAACTAAGGAATCCACCTTGACAGAATTACAAGTGCTTGCGAGCAACCACTGTTAGTTTCTCGTCACGTGTAAGGCATGAGACCCAGTCATATTTTCGATGCACGGCTTTGTATGAGGAATAAATTACAATTTAGATAGCATTTTTACTCTCCCACCAATCCTTTAAACAACTTTACCACGTTTTTCGTTCAAATTCGCTTCAGTCAGCAAGAAAACACGCATACATCGTGAATTTTCGCCTCGGCGCTAAGTAAAAGCGCACATCCGCGGGTTAGGTGGTGGGCAATCGCTGTCGTCCACCTTAGTGCTTAAGAAAGCTTATTGGCCATGCGAATTTTAAGTAGGTTATGTGTCATTGATTGGACGTCTTGCCCCAATAAGGAAGGCTCAGGAACATGTAGGCCTAAAACGTTTAACTTCAGCACCCACGGTTACATGTACCTTGTCGATAACCACCGTGACCTACTCCAACCTGCTTCTGCTATTATTTTCAACTACTTCTTATACGCCATGGGTAGCAATCTCTCTCAAACTTTTCCTCCCAAGCCTCTGTTTTCGGTCGAGCAAATTCCTGATCTCACTGGTCAAGTTATTATTGTAACTGGGCAAGTTTCACACGATGTGATGTGTTTCCCTCGACTGATGCAGTGCGTGATAGTGGAAACGCCGGATTGGGAAAGGAAACATGCAAGGTAATTACAAGTTGCGCAAGCCTTCGGTATATTCGTCCGCCCCTAAAATGATTATTCTAGGCGCTACTCAATAAAAACGCCAAAGTGTACTTGGCTGCGCGCAGCAAGTCTAGGGCTGACGACGCGATCGAATGGCTGAAGAGCGAGACGAACGGGAAAACGCCGGTCTTCCTAGAGCTCGACCTTGGTAATCTTGCCTCGGTGCGCAAAGCAGCAGAGGAGTTCAAGAGGTAGGACAAGCTTCGTATACATATCTCGTCTGGCTAGTACCCTTAACACCTGTATATACAGCAAAGAGCAAGAGCTGCATGTGCTGTTCAACAACGCGTGAGTAGATAGTAGTGTTAACATCCACACCAGGACTGAAGTGCTGATGGTTTAAAAAGCGGTGTCATGGCACCGCCTGTAGAGCAGCGAACATTTGACGACTACGATTTGCAGTTCGGGACGAACGTCCTGGGACACTACTTCTTCACTATATTACTTCTCCCTACCCTGATTCATACTGCCAAGAACTCACCACTCGCAAGCACGTCGGTTTAGGTTGACTACTTTCATATGCATATTGACACAATCGTCTCTCAGATGGACATGCGCGAGTGATCAACACTTCGAGCGCTTCGGTATATCTTGCACCCAAGACGGGGATTGTCTGGGAAACCTTGGGAACCGGCGTATCGAGCATAACAGCGTGCAAGAAGCTGGGCACTCATACCCTATATGCTCAGAGTAAGCTGGTAAGCACTTCTAGTTTTCTCTAGATTTGCCGAATATGAGGTGGTTATGATAGGGTAACGTACTATTTTCGAACGAGTTGGCCAAGCGCTATGCCCACCAGGGAGTCATTTCAAGCTCACTCAATCCCGGTACGCGTAGGGTTGATGTGTGCTTTCAAATTTCTAATTAGTGTTTATACAGGAAACCTCCAAACAGAACTTCTGCGCCATTTGCCATGGCTGGCTTCGAAGATTCTTGTGCGCCTCGAGTCTTGTTGTGTGACCATACCGACCATACTAACCCATTGCTATAGAGCTTGATTCTCTATCCAGCCAGCTATGGAGCTCTCACTCAGCTATGGTCTGGAACTATGCCCGAGGGCAAGGACCACAATGGCAAGGTCATTATTCGTACGGATTTCGAGTTATGTGTTCGCTAACAAATTTGATTACTAGTTCCTGATTCCATGGGCTCGTATTGGAGATGCTGGAGTAAACAGCCATAATGAGCAACTGGCGGAGAACCTATGGAACTGGCTGGAAGAGCAGGTAAAGGGCCATTAGGTGTTGAATAAGACATTACTTGGGCTCGCACCCCCCCCCCCCACACACATGTATAGTAATATCATTTGATTATATTAATATATATTAAGTTAGGGTGGTGGGAATGTGTCTAGCTCACTCTAGCTAAAAGGCACGTCACTACAATCCAGTTGTTCGATTTTAGTATGCCGGAAATCACGAGTTATTTTATATATATTGGCTGTACATCTATATATCACAGACAGTTAGTATGGAGAGTCGACAGGATTGTACACAGGTTTAGTAGCTATAATACCTTCGTACAAGCAGCATGCCTTGTCATTCTATAGCACTGTTAGAAGATGATTCTCTCGCCATCACTAACGAGCTCTGAAACCCCCACTAGAGCTTGTGGGCTCGAAATGCTCAAGACGTATAAATGAGATTACCATGAGTATCTAGTTGAAGCTTCTCGAGGATTTCGGAATCACGAGCTCCGGTGGATTTTGCAGAGAAGCCTCAGCTTGGGAGTTTTGGAGTGCAGCTATGCTTGAAGTGGGAGCTCTTTTGTAGCTCTTGTAGAGTCTGTAGACTTCATAGGTTACGGGAGCCCAAAGTCCTTTTTCCTGACGTGACGACTGCCGGTATATGTAAAATGTACGTTGCTGGCTTGGTTCATCACACAAATTAAATAAGGAACCCGATGTTTCACACACTACATCACTTCACCGAGCCTTACATTATTAAAACCTAACTTGATGATGATCCAAGAACAACTTGTGTGAATATGATTCCGAATCGATCCAATAAAATACCAGACCCAAATGAAGAGCTATGCCTTCGCATCTTCAATGGGTATCATATCTCATTCGGAGAACCATTCAACCACACCGATAATACTACCCTCCCGTTCTATTTCGCCATGATCAGCCACCCAATTGTCACGTTTGTATTCCAAACTCCAGTTTCGTGAGCTACCTCTCCAGCGTTGCAGGCCGGTGGCTTGGCTTGGTTGGTTATCGCTATCTAAGTCACGTACACTGTCACATGCGTCTCGCCGTGGTACCCTAATCCGACGAAGCAAAAACTTGAGCAAGCCACCAGCATATGCATTCTCGAGGGGGAAGTATTTTCCGTGGTACTTTGTATATCTGCTGAGAGCCATTTCGGACTTGAAATGCGTTACGAAGCTCAACGTAATGGGAACATCGACGAGGTCGACTATGTTGACGTACATCGAGCGAATCAGCTGAATGATTAATGGCACGATGAATTCAAGTAGCGGTAAGATTTCTGTCAGACGCGATCGACTAGGAAGAGCTTACATCGCGGCAAGCATTGAGCTCCTCGGGTATGTTTCCTAAATTCAAGACAATACACAGATTCTGCCAAGCAAGTAAGCTGTTCTCATCGGTTCCATAGATGGTATTGAACTGAAGTGTAAGTGCATCCTTGAAACCTTCACCAGCTTTTTCGCGAGCCTTGTTAAGGTACCTTCGATTCTTGTCCTTCTCACTACTCCAAGAATAATGGTCGCACATGCGATAAAACTCTTCCATTACGGGTTTGGTAGGATCGTAATCAAAGTCATCGTATTTGTTGAAGAAGGCACGGATGTATGCCCGAGCATCGCCAATAGATTCGAACATCGCGCGAGTCGCTTGCGTCCTCCGTCCAGGCTTAAAACTTTGAACGTCTCATCGAGATCATCATCATAAGCCATCTCCTATGAGCTCATGAATTATCTATCTCTAGTCTGGTTTAGTAAGTGGGACCTACATGCTCAAATTTGCATCTCAATCCATAGGAGCATCTCCCGAACCTTGCGAATTGGGGACACTGTCTAAAACGTTTGCTTGAAGATCGGTCGGTCATATTTAAGAGGCTCTCGAACAGCCGGCGAAGTGACAGGCAGGTAGAGTTCGGGGAAATTGAGCCACCCAGATCAGAGCTTGAGTGGCAATTTAAGTACCGCAATACACGTGCCACAGGGCCAGGTGATTTGCTACCTGGAGTTGCGCCGGCCGTATTTGGGAAAGCTAAATCCTAATAAACACTTGCAAGCACACGAGTGGAAATTAAACTAACTGATATATATCGATACCTAATTTGAGCCTTAAAGCTTCACCATATCCGTCTTCTAAGGCAAATTATTCTTATTCAATACCTAGATAGCCAATAGGCACAAGCCCAGCTGCAGGCCACAGCCGATAGAACAAGGTGACTCAGATGAAATATTCCTTCTTGTATCTACCCGATGAGCTTTCTTGAGCTGAGTGCTTACACTTAACCTATGCTTCGGTCACCATGTATGCTATGCGAGTTCTGTATGCGGTGTAATAGGGTGAGCTCGTGGCCGCCCGCAGGCGGCCTAGGGGCGTTGGGCGGGCCACCCAAGACCGCGACCGTCCGGATCGAAGGCCTAGGGTGGCAGAGAACCGCACATGGATGGATATGATGGGAATCGATATTTAATAAGATAGGTGCTAAGTAAATAAAACCGTTAAATATGTGGCGGAAATTGAGGGATGGCGGGTGGGTGCTGAAAAACGCGAGGATAGTCTGAATCCTCACGCTCAGTACACCATTCCGAGATCGCGGTACGGAATAGTGTCTAGCCGACTCACGTGACCTCCGCCCTCAGTCAAATTTCACATGTGATGCCTCTGCGTGCTGTGGCGCCGGCTCACATGCTCACAAATAATAAGGGGTCATGTTAGTTTTTTAAAACATGACCTCAATACATCTAACCTATAATCACAGGTGTATAGCTTGATCCAGAGGCCGCAGGGATTCTGAGTAAGAGTTTGGACGTTAGGGGTTCAGGCGGTCCACCACCACATACCTCGTGCCACCCTTAGTATTGTCCGAGACATCACACTCAGAATCAGCTTGTATGTCCTATTAACTACTCTCTGTGTTTAAGCAGGGTTGGCCGTAATACCTACGGGGTTCCCTCGTGTTTTTGGTGCCCCAGATTCCTCTCTGGCGTTGTTCACGAGACCCGGATAATCTCCATCTCACCGGCTTCCTTCCTGTTGGTTACTCATTACACTGTATCTACACACCTATCATTGCTCAAGTACTCTGTGTACCTGCACACTAGTCAACACACGCATACAGGTGGCTCTGAATAGGGTAAATAGGCTTGATATCGTGAATGAAGTTGTCAGCTGATGATCACTAGATTGTCATCAAGTTATATACACGTGAAATTCTATACTTCAGATATCAGTAAGCAGAACCATAGTGCAGAAAGGCCTACGTACAAATCTCTAATAAACATTGGTGCATCGTGTTGTATTCAGCTGAAATCAACGTCCTTGATACTTCTAACCCGGCCGAATTCTTCTCGGCGAGTTGCTTTGCCCACCGCAAATACATCGCAGAAGCCTGCTTCACATACAAAGAATCCGTGCTACCTGGGGCTACAGTCGTGATATGCAAGTTCCACGCAACTTTGCACAACTCAAGGCAATGTAATTCTGTGAATCTAATTGTTACTCGGGGGAAGAAATCTACAAGATCCAAAAACTTGCCGAGAAGTGGGTGTGATCCGGGATATGCCAATGCATACACACCGAAAACCGCATTTCCATCTCGAAGTGCCTGATCGTACGGGCCTTCGTGACTGTACTTACTGAAATCGGCGGTCCATTTGGGCAAAATTTCCAATAAACCACCTTCGAGTGAGAAAGGTGCAAGGGCACTCCGAACAGTCTCGAGGCTCGGCACTTTGTTTCGCAGTTGTTCTTGAATAATAGTTTCTATTTGGTTGTGTAGGATTGATTCATCACCCAGAGACCGTGGCGCAGCTGAGGTACCAGCGATGCACCTGGAGCACCGGCAGAGAAACCCATATGCGTGTTGCAATGCATCATGGCGCTTAGAATCTGGTGTTGCGGGATCCGTATACGAGATGCATATCTGCTGGCCGGGTTCAGGGCGAAAGATACTCCGAGATGCGGGGCGCGTACCTCTTCACCAGCAGCCACGTTCTCAACCAATTTAACTACCATTTGTACACCTTTTTCTGACTCTTCGAACATGGCAACGGCATTTGGTCGACAAGAGTGATTAAATGATCGGCTGGCCAGAGCGAATACTCCGTGTGCGTACGGAACAAGCTGCGCGTCGTGAATCACAAAGTTATTATTGCCAAATCGTGCGGCAGCTGAGGAGAGAACGCCAGAAGAGGTAAAGTCTAGCGGTGATATCAAGTTCTGTCCGGCGTGTGGTTGCGCCGACGCTAGCAAATCCCAAAAGATTTGAACAGTTTGGTTCGAAGTCGTTTGAGCCTCTTCCAATGTATTGAATTTGTAAAAATGTTCTGCTCCCAGATGAGCTAATAAACATATATCTGTCTGAGTGTCTTCTGTTGCATCCTTGTATGCACTAGTCGATGAATACGCCTTAGAGAATCCACAAAGACGTCGGTGGTGCCTCTTCCATGACGCGCTCTGGCCTGACGTCAATAATAAGTTTGATGTAGATCTGGACTACGTTTATCCAACTCACACGCTACTCCACAGTACCAGTAAACTCCACATCCAGAACATTTCTGCAAGCTGTCAAACTCTCGTAAACAGCCATCACACCGACGACCTTTGTAAGTCGGATGGATTGCAACCGCCAAGGGCGTCTCCACAAGGACAATATTACCGGCCTCTAGTGGACTCGCCGCCACCGCTCGCGATCGTGCTCTCGAGTCGGACTTGAGCTGAAATACACCGTTTTCGGGGATTGTGGGAACCATTGACCGCGGTCGAGTTCTTTTACCGGCTCACTTCAGGGTTTAGCGCCCGGCGGTTAGCTCCGACCTCTCGTTGGTTGTGCATCCTAGTCGACTTTACCGTTTTAATTGTTATGTTTCGAGCGTCGAGAGCTCCGTCGAGCTCATTAGGAACGCCTTGGGCTGATGTGGTGCCTGCTTCTCACACTATAGTATGAACGTAACTTGGATGGACACCATACCTCAAATACAGGCCTGCGCAGAGCACTGAACGACACGACCGAAGTCGATACCCACTGGTCTCTCACCGCTCCTTTCAACCTAGCTTCCTCGTTCTATCTTACGCCTAGACCTTAAGCCATGTCTCACACAATCGAGAACTTGAAGAACACTTTTGTCTGGAAGAAGCCGGAGCCTGTTGACTGTGACGCCGAGGCTGGACCCTCCTCTGGTTCACCTGTCGCTCGTACCATCAACGACGATGACAGGACTAGGATCGAGGAACAAGAGCGTGCTGCTCCGGCTGCGGCCCCCATCACTCGTACTGAGACCCGCGACACACACGTGAGTGGAATGACATCCTGTTCAAGAAACATGTACTTAGGATTCGATACAGCCTGCTTTCCCGATTGAGCACCGCAAGTTTGGTAACCCTGCTCCTCTGGGACTGTTCGGTTTCGCGGCCACTACTCTGATGCTCGGTCTCTACTATGTAAACGTCCGTGACATTACGGTGGTAAGTCCTCATTTGCCACTTATCCAATCAATCAAATTCTAAGGAGCACCGTCTAGCCAAACATGGTCGTCGGTATGGCTTTCTGCTTTGGTGGTCTTGCGCAACTCTTGGCCGGCATGTGGGAATTTGGTGTTGGCAACACATTCGGTGCAACCGTCTTTTCGTCCTACGGTGGCTTCTGGATCGCATATGCCATCATCCTCTTCCCCCCTAGCGGGTAAGTCACCGATAAATCTATCTTTAGCCATTACCTAACCACTCTATCAGTATTCTCGAAGCGTTTCTGGCGACAAGGCCGACGATCTCTCGGACGCACTCGGCATCTTCGTACGTTTTCATCTCATTCTTCCAGCGCCACAAACTAACTGTCCGCATAGCTCATGGTCTGGTTCATTGTCTCGCTTATCTTCTTCTTCGGCACCTTCAAGGCATCTATCGTCATGTCGACTCTGCTCGTCTTTGTCTGCATGGGATACCTCTTGCTCATGATTGGCCAGTTCAGGGACCAGAGTATGTACATTCCCCCCAGCACAGCAAGTGCACTCAACTGACATAATTGGGCAGTCTCCGTCCTCAAGGCCGGCGGTGTGTTCTGCTGCTTGGCCGCATTCACCGCCTTCTACATTGGTGCCGCTGAATTACATGCCTCTGCTGGAGCGTGAGTCTACTACCATATCCTACGTGTCGACCATCACTTACCGATTCTCAACTAGTTACTGCCTCTTGCCTGTCGGAAACCTCAAGGAGACCTCAGTTCACGGACTCTGCACCAAGGGCAGCAAGAAGAACCAGAGCGCCTAAGTCAGCCGGGACGAGCTCGCAAAACACCCCATGACGACTTTACGGTTTCTCATTTTCCTAATCTAACTTCTCCCCTGTAATGCCTGGGTTAATAGCTATATGATATCTAATTCATTTTGTTTCGCTCTTTCAATCTTGTGGGCTCTTGTCATATCGTATATTAAGCTTTTTCGTAAGACACTGTGGGTTCGGCATCAATGACGCAACCGAGTCGACAAGAGCTGTCATTCGAGGATCAGAAAATTATCTAGTCGAGACAGACCACCTCGGTTGAGCACACACTGGATCAACTATAATAACTACACAATCCGGATTCAGGAGGGGGAGCACCGGCAGCCGCGCTGACCAACCGACGCAAGGGTGATCTACGCGAACCTGACAAGTTCGGCGGGTACTATTAACCCGACCCGGGGACTGGCAGGCACCCCACCGACTGGCATGGGTCCGTAGAATGTGACAAGCCGTTTCCGCTTCTATTCCTGGTTGATAGCTAGTCAATTAATGGATAGGACGTGGCAAGGTACACATCAGATGTTCAGCTCGCGCGGTCCGAGCCAGGAAAGAAAAAAAGAAAAGAAAAGAAAAGAAAAACGTGTTTGAGGATGATGATCCAGTGTGTTTGGATGGAAAGTCTAGCATGTGGCCGTTGGAGCAAGTCATGGATACTAGAATACTACATTCCACTTGGTCTCCATTTCTCATGACCCCCTCCCCAAAGCCGGCATGGCATGTACGTACAAACTCGCATCACTTGACACAGCTCCCATGGTCAAGTTTCGACAAGGCTCTTAATTCAGGTAGATGCGACGGCTGGGGCTTCAGGATGTGTCGAGTTTCGACGACAACGCCCAAACATCTTCCCGCGCGCTCGGAGATGGTCGGATAACTTACGTTATTCGACCCAATTAGAAGCGCTCTGCATCTGGAACCCAAAGGGGTGTTCTATCTTTGGGCCAGGCGACCAATCCGAAGTGAGAGGGAGGAAGAAAATCCGCAGAGGTCGTGAATCCGGAAGTTAGCACAGCTGGGAAGGAACCTATCCCAGTGCGAGGACCAGACGTCCAATCCGGACGCTGGATCAGATTGTCCTATCCCATCTAAACCAATCCCATCGACTGATCATAGATCAAACGAGCTCGGAACCAAACTCCTGGTGCCGATAAATATCCGGGAAATGGTGTCTTATATCCGGTATGTTTGGGATGCATTACGATATTGGATTGGATTGGATTGGTGTGGGAGGGAAGGAGATGTGTTGCCCGATTTCGCCATTCGCACGCAAAAAAAGGAGATTGGGTATAATGAAGAAGTGCAGGGTCAGTGAGCCCGGGAAGATGCGAGAGAACTCACAAGTCGCACGAAGGCGGCGAAAGGGAGAGGGAGAAGGGATCACACAAAGACTTCACTTCAAAACGAGTAGAATAATTAAAGGAAATAAGGAGCGACAGAACAGTTGGAGTTTCAAACGCATCCCACTCGATGAAGCGACAACCAATAGTGATACGAGAGCACACAAGACACACAAGTAAAAGATACACAGCACAACAACTAGGCGCACAAGAAGATCGGAGGAGATGAGTGGTGGACGCGCATCATAGAGAGCAGCGTCAGCGGGGTAGGTAGGAGAGGGAAGTAGGATAGGGAGGAGCCACGCCAGTCCGTATGGGAAACAATCGCAGGGGGTATAAGTATTACTAGAGCGGGAAAAGAGGTGGTCGGCAACCAGGCCCAAAAAGGGAAGCTAATATGTACACTAGGAGCTTGCGTTTACGCTTTAGATCAAGAGACCCATGGGCGCAAACGGACCACCAACGCCGCCCACCTGGGGGACGTGGCCCTGCGAAGGGTGTTTCCGCATTGAAGGAGCGGTGAATGAACTCAGGCTTGCGCTTCGGCCTGCGCGGGTCTGGTGAGCCTGAGCTTGTTGAAAGGCAGCTGCAGCAGCCAACTCGTCAAAGCTTGTCTGAGTGCCGGCGTTGGACGAGGGACGGTGGGGAGAAGACGGGTCAGTGCCGGCTACGGACGAGGAGTCATCGTCCCCCTGGGGGGCGTGGTGGGCGAATCCGGCTGAGAGAAGTCCACGTTGCTGCTGAAATGCGAGGGCGGGAAAGGAAGGGGCGCTGCCGTGGTGTGCGGATCCAGGAGAGAAGAGTGCTGCCTGGGCGTGGGCGTGAGCCTGAGCTTGGGCGGCTTGCCACTGGAGAGCGGTGTAGATCTGCGAGTTCCATGCGGCGAGCTTTTCAGCGTCGGTCGGATCGAAGCCAGAGGGATCGAATCCAGGATATCCATGCATGGGAGCAAGGGGCATACGCAAGTGATGCGGCAGGTGGCCGTGCATTGGGAGGCCGACGGGGGGAGCGAGGGGCATCGTGGGGGCTGCGGGAGGCTGCGGGGGCGAAGTGGACTCAAGGCCGAGAACATCGTCTGGGCCGAATCCATCGTCGTCACCATCGTCGCCATCGCGCATGTATCCGCCGCCCATGCCACGCTCCATCTCCATCATCGCATACGCCGCACGTTCCTCCTCGCCTTCTTCGGCATCTTCCTCTTCGAGTGCGATAAGCGCCAAGAATTCGGCATTGCGCATGGGTTCTTCGACGGGAGGGAGACAGGCTCGTTCGCGCCATCTATACCAACGTAAGATCAGGCCAAATGATAAGCGAGAGAGAAACTTACTCGTTGAGCTGGCGGCGGAGCGAGTCAGCCTCGGCCTTGAGATTCCGAAGCTCACGGCCAGCGGTGGCTCGCGCCCGGCGCTGGGTGTGGATCAAGGCAATGGACGAATTGACAATGGCCGACTTGGACGGACGACGAACCGAAACAAGGTTAGGAAGAAGCGCTGCCAAATCCTGTGCATATAGTTAGCACGTGACCGGGGTAAAGACGGGCCGGTACAAACCAGGAAGCGTGAGTTGAGGGTTTCGCGACGAGCCCGCTCCACAGCATTGTGAGTTGCTCGGCGCTCGGCGGTGTTGGCGCGACGAGAGGGCTTGCGGCGGACTGCGCCTGCAGCGGCGGCAGATTGGGGACCAGGGAACGAGCCAAAGGCAGAGGGAGTGAGCGAACCAGCAAAGCTCGCAGACAGCGGAGTGGGCAGCGAGGATGACTCGCTCGAGGCGGGGGATCCCACAGAGGCTGCATATAATTCAGCATTATTCCAATATTTTTGATGAATGACTCACGCTTCGTCTCAGGAATGGAGAGCGGGAGAGTGACAGGGGGAGCACTGGGAGAGACAGAGCCAGTGGACTGAGGGCTGTGGGGCATGGCGTTGAACGTCATTTTTCGTACGGGAGAACGAGAGTGGCGCAGTTGGTGAGAGACTCGGCTTCGTGCAGCGGAAGATAGTAGGAAGTATGGCGAGCAAGTAATGCTCAAACCAGGGGATTGGCGGCTAGTGTGCGAGGAAAGAATATACAGATAAATGCAATAAATGCAAGTGTGGTCGAGTGAGTCGGTCGCTGGGAGGGCAGAGGAGGCTGTCAAGGGTCGCGAGATCTAATACTCATAGTCAGTACGCTTGTATTACCTGGCAGAACTCTGATTCGCGTACCACAAGCGGTGTCCTTGAAGCGGGGGGGAGCGGGAGCGTAATCGAGGTCGGTCTCGGGTGGGGAACTCGAGGCCCATATATCACCGCATCACGCCTTCCAGTGTGGCTTTGTTTGGCCTGTGCCTGTATTTGCACTTGCTTGCGGTCCTTATCTCTCACTCCTGCGAATCCCCCGGGTTTCTTCTATCGCCTGGGATGATGCATTGTCATCCCAACTCCTAATCTTGTCACCGCCATCTACAGGTCTGTCCTCACTGTCGCCCTCGCTATTGATGGTCTTGTCGATGCCTGGCATGCTTGTTCCTGTCACCTCCCGATTCGTCGGTGCAACCTCACGTGCCAGCATTCAGCTTCGCGAATTGCCAATGATCGCCAGACAACCCCTCAACTCCGACATCTGTCAGACTGTTGCCATCTTTCCTCCATACAAATAATAAAGCCACCGTTGCTCATACACCGGTTCAACTCTGGCCGTATAGCGAGTGCTTTTAGTCCTGCTATGATCGCGCATGAATCCCTTCGACCATTGTACCTACACCGGCCTGGTTCGGCCCAACTCAGGCTTCTTCTCCAACAACGGCTACTTCCGCATACCCTTCTTCTTTCCTAGATCAACATTCAAGAAGTACAAACTTGCCTTATTCGTGCTTGACTGCCCAGCCATCGGGATTGTTCCTTGTCGTCCCTACCCACGCGCAGAGTGGATTCTTCTATGGCTATTAACCATTCCAATTACCTCCCTATTGCCTATCTAGCTTGCAGAACACCTTCTATGCGCATAGTTCCATGTGCTCGCTATCTAAGTCTCACGCATTAGCCATAGTTGTGCATAGCCGCGCACTTAAACCTAGGCGCGTGACAAGACGCCACTTATGCATCGACTCGCCGCGCCTGACTGACTCTTGGAATGTGAACAAATAGATATCCGTCCCAGACATAGTCATTTTGGCACCAGCGCTCGTCATCCTACTGAACCCTGCTCGTACACGTTGACCACGCCTGCTTCTCACACGTTCCCAATCGCAATCACCGATGATGCATCTCTCTCCGCCGAAGAGAACAAATGTTCGCAATAAGATTCGAATTCACTTGCGTAGTAAGATTCGACCTGTTCCCCCTCGGACAAGCCAGTGCAATCGGAACGGTTAATTTCAAAACGACGTTGCTGAAATGAGAGAACCTCAAGCATCCCCTCCTTTATATTATTCACGTGAAATCAGCGCGAGTTCTGTTCCTCGAGAACATGGACTGGAATTAGAAGTTTGGCGTCGGCGCGACGAGACCGCTCTCGCTCCACCACAGTTCGGGCCAAAGTTGTCCCGTATCCCGATGAGCTAATTACTCCACCTCTGCAACCCCCGGCGATTTGCAAGAGCTGAGATTGACTCTGCTAGACTCCTATTCAGGGTGAGGGCCATAGTTCCCAATTCTTTCACAATTTAACAAATTATCGCGCAGGCATGTATTCGAAACGCAGTCGATCGCAGTCCGTCCTACCCCATCCGACTTTCCGACCCCACTCAAATCGAAGTCTGACTTGACAAGACCGGTCCGCCCTCCCGCCCTGCCCCGCACCGAATTACGAACTGAGATATAACGCAATATCGATAAAGTGGAAGTCATCGCGCGATTAGTCTTTTTTTCTTATCGTTTTCCATGTGAATACGAGTTGGGATTTGTGAGTCGTGTGAGGTGTTCATGCCAGTTCATCCTGCGAGCTAGAGTAGTACAGTCTAGGGGAGGACATAGCTATAGCGTCCTCGGTAAAATGTTTGCTGGCAAAGTCTACAGCATTCAATTACGCCCGTCAGACCTATCTACGCGAAAACGAAATATCACTCGGCAAACAGATTTACAAATCTTCTCACGTGAATCGTACCGCCACCCGAGCCGATCCGCTCCCTATACTAGTACCTACGGGCCAGACCAAGCCAGGCAAACCTGAGCCATGGTCTCTGTACTATACGTCACTGGGTTCGATTCAGAAACGCGAACGCTATTGTCAAGTTCGAAAGAGTGTCGGCCCTGCATAGGGGCGCCCGACTTCGAATCGCCAGAGACCGATTCCGATTGGTTCAAATGGGTGTGATATCTTCCCGCGCGGCTAACTCAACATATATCGGGAGTTATTTGGGCTGAAACAAATAATCGTATTATCTAGTTGTCGTCGATTTACAGTCGCCCCTGGATGTATCCTTTAGATACAGCGTCTGGTCGTTGGTGTAGTGAACCGATTGTGATGATCGCGATCGTGATTAATCCGAGCTATAGGGTGTGTTGACGGTGAAACGGGGTTCGATACGGAATTTCACCCAATTAAAGGTACAAGGAACAATCGTTGCTGTCGTTACTTGTTGCCCCTAGGCCTCCTATGCTACCTCCTGAGTGACCTCGACAACATTGCCATATCAACAAGTTGGCACTACGAGATGCTCAACCAACCAACCCATGGCCCATCATTCCCGATATTTCCCAATTGCAATGTTCAATATTGAGCATTAAACGTGGTTGATGTGAATGGAGCTCGCGTACACCACTCAAGACATTCTATATGGTAATAAATTTTAGGACTCTGACATCGGAGGTCTTACCCGAGAGCTTGACCACTTTTATCAACAAGACCATATGCAACAATAGTTCATTTACAAGGAACAACGTCAATAAAGTTAGATTTGAATCGAACTCAACATCGGATACTAGGAATCTTGCATCTGAGAATCATCTGTGGCACATTGTCATCAAGGGATGTTCGTTACACACACGCTCATTCACCAAAGTGAGCGAGTCAGCTGAAACCGTCGTATAGATAAGGCCCACATGGTGAGGTTTCGATCAAGCCCAGTATAACCAATGCCCTTGTGCGGATCTTGGTCGGGGTTCTCCGAAATGAACCAGTCTGTGCGATCAACGCGACCATGTTGTCCTCTTGTCTTCGGTCAGTGGGTTCTGGGCCGGGTTGATCTATTCCCTATTTAGCATTTTCCCAATAGACACACGTTTGTTTTAGCTTGGCGGTTTATTGGACTGGGTAAGCCGGAAGTATTTTGCTGGTCCCAGAGACCAGGTGCTCCAGATGAAGCTGCGATAGCTTGACGTTAACCTTAGTGAGCGAAAATTAAATTTCGTTGAAAAGCAACCCGGAAGATTCGTTCATATCTGTTTATTAGCTTTGCGTGGCTCCGGCGAGCTGCGGTAAGTTATTCCTTCGAGCGAAGATCACGCATATGTTCCGTTAGATGCACCAATACTAATAGTATTATCAGAAGCCAATAGTAATCTCGTGTGGGAGAGTTCTTCTCGTGGATACAATGTCCATGCGAATCGTGATTATGAAAGATGTTGCGTGCTGCATATAGCGATAGTAAAGCTACAAGACTGATATAGTATGTGAGTGAATTTCAGTGAATAACTCATGCTCAACGTGTCCGTTGAAATAAGTTCGTTTATTCCGAAGAACTTCAGTACGAGGTTTGAATGTACCTTTTCAGCGCGACAGCGTCCAAATAGAATACATGAAACTCCATCAAGTCTAGTGGTAATAAAATAGTTTACATACTACACTGTGGTGTGATAAGATCTTGAAAATCGGTATGTCAGTAAAAGTCATCTTTTTTCAGTATAATTTGGCCTAAAAACTACGACTTCAGTATGCTTTCCTCAGTACGAATCAGACCAAGGGAGAAATGATATTTAAAATTAGCATATATTGGCCTTGATTACAGTTCAATTCCCACTTAAGTACACATTCTTATTTTCAGTATTTTAACCTTGTATAGTGCTAGATAGGGCATAACATCGTCATTCTTTAGTACTCAGGTATAAATTTAAGGTCGAATAACGGAGGCCGCATGAGGCAAAAGATGGAAAGAACACGTAAGAGCCAAAGAGGTTAAAGAGGAACTCACGGAATAGTACTAGTCAGGGAGGCGAAATCTCACACACAGCACATATCACTATGAGTCTTAAAGGTACCGAAAAGTTCTCATCGTGTCGGGACTTCGCCAATCGCCCGCACTTAGAAATCCATTATCTACAGCTTGGTAGCTCACAGAAGGATGGCCATGTGGACTCATGTGGACAGTGGCTCGGATTTTGCTGACACTTCGCATATAAGACACGACTTTTGTCTCTGTGTGTATATATGGGTGGGTAACTGCAAGATTTACGCTTTTGAGATGCACCACATACGATGGCTCTACTTGGGTATGGCGGATGTCGATATCTACCTCGTTGAGCTGATCGCACTCTTATTTCTTGGCTCTTATCTCATTTGTATTGATACAATCGTTAGTTTATGCTGCTATGTAGTTGTGCCTCAAGGTGTAATCTCAGTGACCAAATAAGATACTTTGTTTTGTACCAAAGTATCATAACTTTAAACAGCTGCCGATACATAGCTAAAATTAAGGCTCCAAAAATGATCAGATTGCTGGCAACATCACTAAATACCAGAGAGTTGAACAACAGAGCTCATCTGATACACGAAACACAGTAACCAACTGTAAAAATACATTCCATTGCTACTGTGTCTGGCATTTCACGCCAATAATCGCCCAGAGCTAAGCGCGAAGCTCCATTCTGATAGCCACAAATTGAGAGCACTAAGAGTGAATAGCTCTGCTTATGTGAGCACGAGTGGCTAATCCCTCTTGTTTGCGTGGCACGTGTCTTCGAACCCAGAGATCAGTCACTCCATCTGTGATTCCCAGATACTAACTCTTCCGTACTCATTGACTTATTGCCACTGATTCCCTCGAATGAATGCTACGTCCAGTCGCACTGATGTCGACCCCACAAATAACTCAATCTGCTCAGTCTACTCAGCCATGTGAGCATTTCCGGAAGCACGGGTCTTGTCGAAAGTCGTGTCCATACTCACACCAGCCACCGAAGGTAAGTATTATCCAAAGTAGTTGTTTCCGATCATATTTTTTATACTTTGTTTAGAATGCTTCAAGCAACCCTAAGGCTGCTGGTCCGAGGTCAAAGAAAAAACCCGTGTAAACAAAGCCGGGGGGCCGAAGCCTCGATCTTCGCAGCCGCGAGCTTTCCTGAAAGCGTTTTTCAGGAAATACTCTTCTTTCGTGTATGACGACTCACAACCGGTCATGTCTGAATTCTATCGCATGTGTGACTGGTTCGGTTGGGAGAAAGATGATGAAGAACGGAAGGAGGCTCGCGATCGTCTTAAAGATGCATTAGTTCAAGAGTTCAACGCTATATATGGGACGGATCCAAATAGTCTGGCCGCCTGGAAAAGCCTGTGCTTGGTGCTCAACCTGGATAATATACCAAACGAGTTGCAGGCTTGCAGACAGGTGAGTCGGGCTCAAGTCATAGCCCGTGTGGTAATATCTATTCATATCTATACCAAATTTAATAGTTGGTCAAGTCTGTGCATGTCAATATAGTCGACCTCGTTGATACGCCTGTTACTCAACAGCCCGTTATTCACTTTTCAAGTGAGGAGACGCTTGCCGATTATACTCGACTTACTGGAAAATATTTTCCCCGGGAGAGTGCATACGCAGGCGGCCTTCTAAGGTACTTACTTCGTCACATCATCTCGAAACCTGGAGTTGGATATCGTGATTGAAATCCCAACAAGGGCGCATTCGCCGACCTCCAAATAAATAACGTATGGGGTTATCCTGTAAAAGTAAAATTTTATTTTCTTCACATAACTTGTATTAACTCAGGCCATGGATCAAACTTGTTGTGCGTGAGCCTCGTGGCCAACAGGCTAAGCTCATACGGTATCGTAGCCACGACCACCAAATCAAATGCCAGCGCCAAACAAAATTGTTCAACAACGTGACGTCATCCCAGGCCTGTCGAAGACCTTCTGTTCACCATGACCAACCAACCGCTCCTTTCGGCAAGGAATCTAAGTGTCCTAAAGGACAAAGACACAGCCATATTTAGCGATGTATCCTTTGACCTCCACGAAGGGGACATTTTAGTCCTACAAGGTCGAAGTGGAGGGGGGTAAGTGTGATTGAAATAGCGGGTGATTCTCTTGGCCAGCGTGCTTACCGAGTAGTACATTTTAGGAAAACTACTATTTTGAAAGCGTTGGCACAACTGAACGTATGTAAAGGAGATGTTCGTTTTCATGGCGAGTGCGTGTATCAATTACCTGCAACTCGCTTTGTTTATTGACCGGTCCTCGGTTGTAGAGCCCCTTCTAAATATGGAATTCCCACGTACCGCACCAAAGTGCTCTATGTTCCTCAGCGCCCCTCGATGCTTCCTTCAACTCCTCGTCACTTTCTTACGACCATCAATGAATTCAGTTCCCGTGCTGTTCACAAGGAGAGGCCGCAAAACTCGACTTTTGGAACTGCGTCACAGGAACACCGACCCGATGAGGATCGGACGCAACTTGAAACGGGACCCCATGACCCTTTCCAAATTGCAAAGGAATGGGGACTCTCCGATGATGTCTGGAGCCGGGAATGGGCGACATTGAGTGGAGGAGAGGCTCAGAGGGTGTTGTTGGCGATTGCGTGTGGTCTACGCGGAACAGAAATATTGCTTCTAGATGGTACGTACTATGCTCTCAAATGAGGATGTATCTTATATATTCCTGTGGCTCAGAGCCGACGTCGCGTTAGACAGCGAAACCAGCGCACTGGTTGAAAAGACTCTAACTGGGCTGCCCAAATCTTCGTCTTCTATCAAGGCCATTGTCTGGATCACTCACTCACACGATCAAAGTGAACGGGTTGGAACCCGGTGGATCAACGTCACGGGCCACGGAATTGAGGAAAGCGATAGTAGTGCATACCATAACCAAAACGGCACACCCTGAGTTTGACCGGACTTAGTTGCCCAATTAGTGTATACTCTAGATTTATAATGCAGAAGTTATATGTTAACTAGGAGTGGTGGTCGGGGGTACAACTCTAATACAGACAACTCAAGTTCCAAATGATGAATTATACATGCCTAATAAATGGGCTTCTAAATACGTACATAACGGAACAGTTGGCCGCCACAATGTTTTGATCGTAGTTAGCCACGAGCTGGGCCATCTACACGGGAATACTTGGAGGCTGTTGCTGAGCCATCATTTCTTCTGTCATGGCACTGGATTCTAGCATAATACCGACACCGACTTTGGCTTGGTTCTGTATAATTCGAATTAGACCCTGCGCTGATGCGTGTTTTGCGGTTTACTTACCTTTACGTGGTCGATTTCCCCTCCAACCAAGAAAGAAAAGGTCGGAGCGAATCGTTGCTCCAGTAAGGCAGCTACCTTTCCAGTAGAATCAACCTGCGCCCGCATGGTACTCATCCTCAAATCCCACTTGGCACCAACGTCGCAATAGCGTCTCTCCTCCCAGGAGCAATGATCATTTGTAAATCCGCCGACATCCACCTTTTCACTAAGACGTTGCCAGTAAGTTGCTTGGAGGATGCCTGGTGCTTGCAAGTGCGCGGTAGCAATCCACTTGCCAGGTTCATGAGAACCGGGTGCGGGAGCACCAGCGGCAGCAGATAACGAAGATACAGGAGAAGGTGGCGATGTCCAGCGAAGGAGATATGAAGTCATGCTCTCAGCCATTCCCGGTCCAACTCGTTGGTGTACGGTCTCAAACCCGAGAGCGAGGCGAGGGGTGACAGATTGAAGATATGAGCCAACATAGATACCGGTACCGTCGATGGGAGATGGGTTAATCGCCTTAAGGTTTAAAGAGTAGTCTTGCCCCTGGTAGTCCTGTTCAAGCTGCAGCATGGATTGTGCATTGGGATTATTGGCAATCTAGGGATACAATAGTATAATTAGGGATAGATTCAAACTGGGAGCGAAATTAAATTACCTGCATTTGGACCTTGGTGATATTGTTGGAAGACCAGCCTCGGTTTAACCTCCCAGTCACATTTCCATCATGGTCTGAGCCCCCTTGCATGAAGAGCTTATCGATAAGGTAAGCTCGATAATAAAAAATTACAATTACACAACTTACATCACCATTTGCGAATACTGCTCCGAAGTTATAAGTCGCCGGATTGTTATAAGATGCAAGGTTGAAAGAGTGTGTGACCTGGAAAGCAGGGTTGAACGAGAGAGCCTTGGAGAGATCTGCTCGTGCACCATCGAAGATGTGATTGGTTGCATGGGTCACTGTGAGATCACCATCAGATGAGAATCCTCTCTTGTGCATACAATCAAATAGCATTGTCACTTACTCTTTACCTCCTTCTGCATATTTTCTGTCGTTCCGGGGTTTGTGAGCCCGAGGCCCGCCTTCCATGATGCAAATCGACCATAGGTGTTGACGAACGGGGATGCTGCGGCGGCGAATGCAGCGAGGGGGCTGGAAGTAACTACTGTCTCCGGAGGTGCGGGAGCAGAAGTTAAAGTCGGCGCTTTTCGCTGGGCTGGGCGGGAAACGATGTGGAGGCCATCGTGGGTTGATGAAGGTTGAGCGAATCGCAAAGACTAGATGATTTCGTGAGCAAAAAGATGTTACATTACCCGTTCCGTTCATCAGCTGACTAAGCACATGATACTCACTTCACAACCACCATAATTTGACACCTTTGCTTGCCTGCTCAAGATCATGAACTGTGAAATATTACTCCTAGTACCCGGAGAGCTAATTGGGGATATAATCGCACTCATCAATGGAGATTGAAAATCTCTTCTGCTTTATTCACAGTGCTCCTATTCATAAATCATTTCTGGTCGGCTCTCATAGGCACGTCTTCAGCATCAGCATCCATAGTGGAGCCCTGGGCGGCTGCATATCTACCTGGCCTATCTGAAAAATGAGGTCACAACTCAATGAAAATATTGCCTTTTATTTGATCGTGTGTTCCTGTGGAGAAGGAAAAGGTGTGCCTGAAGTAGAAGTGATGCGTAATTTTCCACCATTATACTTCTATAACCGATGTTATATCGCTGAATCTCTTGTCTCCAGCATACACATCATTCCTTATTTGCGTTTCTTTTAAATTATATGCTGGAGCTTGTGGAATTTCCTTTTTTCGGGTAACAGGGTGCTCCAAAACCTAACGAGATTATTTCAGATGAAGGTTAGTCTCAAAGCTACATCTTCCTTAAGTGGCGTCTTTTATCTTAGAGCTATTTGATCACAGCTCAATGCTCCCGAACTGCAAACTGGAGAGCAAGATATCGAGTACTAGGTTATTTGTAGATATTTCAATTCTAACTTAGCCTATCAATTGCGGAGTGCAAAAAAGGCAGACCTGAGACGTACCATCGTTGCAATTGTCATATTTTATTAAACCAATATATCAATCTGACGTACGGCCGGCACCTAGGCTGCCACGTATGTTAGCTTGCTTTTTTTTAAGATTCATATTCCACGTGTGCTGGTTCACGCACCAATTTAACCGTATCCTATTCGAAGCAAACCAGCTTGAGGTACCACGCCCACTAGACCAACCGTCCCTGCAAGTACGACAAAGCTTTAACCGATATGCAGCGCCATCTTGACATGCCTATATCACGTAGCTTTCCCCGATCTCCCAGACTTCCAGATGATATATTCTACATAATAGCACAGCTTTCGTCGTTTGAGACTCGCGCCAAGCTTGTGCTGTGTAACAGATGGTTTCACGAATCCTTCATGCCACTCCTACTCAGAGACATATACCTTCATACGCCAGACCAGCTAATCAGACTTTGCGCTAATGGGGAGGTGATACGCATGCTCGAGAGGACCAAATCCGTCTACCTTGGTCGACGGCTCTTCTCATCTCATTCGTGGCCGGAGCGGGTATTTCAAGTAATACCCGATCTAATCGTTTGTGTCCTGAGAGCTATGAAATCCCTCACAAGGCTCCAGATCTACGGCACCGACGCAATCGATGAAAGCGATGGCGACTTCTACTTTCAAAGTGGTCTTAAATTCCAGCAGCGGTTCAGCTTAGCAGCGTCCGACCCAAATTTCTACCTAACTTGGCGACGATAATCGAGCTCCCGAATCACCTCTCCCTGGAAAAACTTTGTCAAAACCGTCCCATCGTTTTCTTTTACCACCATCACCCTCGCTATATGCACATTGATATTTGTCCTAGCGTCAATCAGGATGGGCCGGGGTTAGACATAGCTCACGACCTCTCCGCGCACGATGTTGGAGTTTTAATTCGGGAGAGTTATGATTTATCTCCCAAATTATACTGTCCAACGAGCATCATTATCAGCATGCGGTTTCCTACCGCCATCAAGTCAGGAAACCAAGCGCCTGTCGTTGATCCATTGGCTTGGACTAGAACGATGCTCGCGGCATCCAAAATCCCTTCCAACCGACTCTTCTCCTTGCACGTCTCGTTCGAGCCGAAGCCCCAGTTTCAGACCGTCGAGGTACAATTCGCTGACGTCCAAAAGCTCTATGCAGACTTTCCTAAACTCAAAGATATCTCTATATCGAATCCCAGGTTATCTTGGTCAAGAGGCATGAGCGACCGCGCGAATGAAAGCAGATTCTTCGAAGAAGATACCCTCCCAGAGTGGACACCTTGTCCATCTAACTTACCTCATTGTATAGACTGGTGGCTGAAGGAGTTGAGGCTCGGATCTCCGGGGACACAGAGCGATGAAGAGTTCGCTGAAACCATCGCGAAATTAGTGGATGGCGTATTCTTAAGATGGGATCCCGACATACTTTGTAGCCCCGAAGAATTGATCGATGACCTCTACAAGTACTATAACCGCTCAAAAAGAAATTAATTTCCTGGGGCTGGCTGGAGAAAAGAAACATTTTGGTGGTCGCATGTCATATAAATGTATATAGTACTAGTCTCGTCAGTATGTACCTTTTTACCCAGCGATAGGCTATGACTTATGTATAAATTAATCGCATTCCTAATGGTCCATGCTCAAATTAGCCTTCGTTTTATTGACTGTATACCTTTGTTCACGAGTACATTTATGGCTGTACCTGACCAGTTGCGTGCCCATTTTCACACTGGGCCTAGGGGCTCTCGCTCTCGGAACCTGCTCATGTATGCGTGCACGTCTACATAGAAGGCCGGTCGCCACGGTGCCGAGTGTAACCAGCAGGTTGGGGACCCCGAGGCCGGGGCCCCAGAGACGTGAGTACGACTCACGGGCCGGGTGGGCTACATGCGCTCGGCAGACGTGGTGACATGTATGGGGGTCAGGAGAAAAGACAATGAGCTCGTTGCTCGAATCGTCCGTCGGCCAGGCGTGGTCGATGTTTGCGACCACCGACGAGTCGGCGGCCACGTGATATTGAAAACCCGTCGTCCCGCCGGCTACGTCGCACCACCTCATATATAAGGCGATACTACCACATGACTTTCTCTTCAGTATTACACGCTATTTTACGTTTCTTTCCTGGGATTTAGTGTACCTCAAAATGCAATTAGGTTATCTTAGGTGGGGGCTAGTTTCAGAGTACCTTTGTCGTACATGACGCATACCTTTTGCATTTAAATCGTCCGTTCACAACCCAACACCTCTAAATTGATAGAGATTCAGTGTAACCTATTGGATCTCGGGTCCACCATATGTGATACTAGCTTATCTTTCAATACTAGGCGCAAAAACAATGAACATAATACGTGTGATCGTGGTCACGCCCGATCAAATGAATTAATAACAACCTGGCATCCCGACTGGCAATCCAACCCATCACGTGCGCTAGTTCATGTACCGACTCGACCACGCTCTGTCTAAAGGAAGCCAGTTTACCATCACCGCGCTTGCTAGGTTCAATATTATCTTGAAGCGCGACAGAACTGCAAAACATATGCAACACCTTCAGGATGGACGTCTATCCAGCTTTCCTCGAGCACCCACGCGTTTTACCTAAGTTCGATGGATAAATCATACTAGTATCCCAAAATGGCATAAAAGCCAGCTGGCTGAGGCTTTATGGTGCTCAGTGAGTGTACGCGTGGCGGAGAACCACGGGTACTCCCGAGCGCCTGCGAACCCAAGAGGCTTTCATAGAGGCTTTGTTCGGAGCAAGCTGTTTTATCATCGCGTACCAATAAAGAGTAGCACGTCCAAGGCAATCCAGTCTGTGTTTACCGTACCCGCCAGGCTTGACATCCCCCTCAAACTGCGATAAACCTATAACATCTATGCAACAGCTTGTGAATCAACATCTATCTTCTACATCTGCTCAAGTGCCTAGACTTCCGGAAGACATACTCTACCTAGTGGCATGTTTCTCATCATTTGAGACCCGCGCTAAGCTTGTGCTATGTAGCAAATGGTTTCACAAATCCTGCACTTCGCTCTTATTCAAGGACATATATCTCAGTACACCAATACAGTTGCTTAGACTTTGCCTCAATGAGAAAGCTATGCACATGCTCGATAGAACGAAATCCCTCTGCCTCAGTCACACACTTTTTTTGTCCGAGTCGTGGCCAGATATTTTCGGAGTCGCACCTACCCTAATGCTTCATGTATTAAGCGCCACAAATTCACTCACAAGACTCCAGATCTATGGTACTGATTATGACAAAATTGAACATAACTTCCATTCTCAAAGTGGAGTCCATTTCCAGCACAAATTGGACTCGGCAGCGTCCGATCCGACGTTCTTACCCAACTTGGCCATTCTGATCGAACTGCCAGGTCATATCTCATTGAGAAAGCTATGTCAAAACCGCCCTATAGTTTTCTTTTGTCGCTGTGATGAATCCTACATGCATATGCACGCCGACATCTATCCTGGGTTCGCCAAGGGCGGGTTTGAGCTGGGTGGAATACTCGATCTCTCCGCACACGATGTTGGAGTTTTAATTCGAGAGAGCTACGATGCGTATCCCAATCTGTGCTGCGTCCATGGTATCACTGTCCATATGTGTTTTCCTAAAAGATTGAGAGGGGAGTCTCGGCACCTATCCATGACTCGTTGACTTGGGTCGCAACGATGCTCGCTGCATCCGGGCTTTGTTATGATGAACTCGTCGCCCTATTTGTCGTATTCGAACCGAAGCTCCCGTTTCAAAGCCTCGAAGCACAGTTTGCTGAAATCGAAGAGCTACAAAACGAACTTCCTGGACTTGAAGATGTTGTGATATCCCATCCCGAGATTCATTGGTCGAGAAATATGGGCTATTCCTCAGAAAGTAGCAAGTTTTTTGAAGAGGATACCCTCCCACAATGGACCCCTTGCCCACTTCCGTACTACCTGCCACACTGTATAGACTGGTGGCTGAAGGAGCTGAAGATTGACTCTCCGGAAACACAAAGCGACGAAGACTTTGCTAAAACCATGGCAAAGTTAGCAGACGGTGTATTCTTGCGATGGGGGTACAATACGCATTGTAATCTCGAAGACTTCACTGAATATCTCTATGACCACTATAGCCGGCGTTTGACTGCGTCGAACCGGTTGGAAGATGCCTGAATTCCACGAACGGCTGGGCGACTGTAAGCTCAATTTTGTTTTTATGCACCTCTTTCGTCAAACGATTAATTACATCCAACTAGAAGATATATTTAAACCCATGTATACGTCAATAACGTTTGAATAATCATACCACTCTTATTAACCTGTATTATGCCAGCTGAATCCATGCCAGCTTTGGGCCAGAAGTCACTTGAAAAGCTGCCGACAATAGATGCAGCTTCATTTTCTTACATCCAGTTAAGGAACATGCTTGAAAGGAACTAGGATTACTGCGCATTATGTGTCTTCGTAATTAAATATAATCGTACATAGCCAGAAATGTGCAAGAGCAGAGAAAGCGACTCTATATATACACAAAATATCAAGGAACTAAAAATATCTCTCCTCTCACCATATCACGTCGACCTGATAACACCACTCATCGTAGTTACCACCCGTGACTCCAATAATTTATCACCCATCTAGCTCCAACGCGAGACTTGCACTTTTCTCGATCGTATGTCCTCCAGTTCATCCAGCAGACGCATTTGGTCGCAGCGCTTCCGAGTTGAGGGCGAGGGGTATCCCAAGAATAAGGGTATATAATATCGGGAGGAAGTAGTGCGATAGGAGGCGCAGTAGCGTTGGGAGCAACCCGGGGTGGCAATTCGGAAAGCGGGGGAAGTGGGGCAGAGTTGTTCAAGCGTACAATATGGGAGGGTCCGAGTTGGGCCAGTTGGTGGGATCAGAGTACACAAACAGCGAGTATCGCAGTGCTACGGGGCCGGTGACGAATTCTACGAGGATCATGTTGAATCAGAGTTATTATGGGCGAATTAGGAAATACATACCTGGATCAACAGGTTTTTCGTCTTGCGCTTTTTTAGCCGTCCAGTTGGAAGTCCAGGCAACGGCAAAGTCGATTGGAACGGTCCAGAAGGGGTGGCCAGGGGTTGTTGCAGCGAAGAATGCATTGGGAACCGCGTGGGCAGGGTTACTGCCGTGACCATCTCCCCCACAAAGGCTACAGGGGTGGACGGAGATTCCGCGAGGCGCTCGGATGAAGCGGAAAGCAGTGGTTCCAATGGTGCGACAGCCTCGGAGTCCAGGTCGGCGTAGATACCTCCAAAGGCATGCCTAAACGTAATTTCAGATATAAGCGCGCAACAACCAATGCGAAGAACTCGGCTTACATGTAGAGATTTCGCACGAAGTCAGCCCGATAGATCTCGCGAGGCAGTGCTTCGTACGTGGCTAACAACCGGGGATAAAGGACTCGCACAAGCTCCTTGTTATCGGCATCGTCCCATAGTACATATTCCCAGCCAGGATAAGAAAGACGCCAACTATCGGCGAGGGGAACAGTCGAAGGTTTCAAGTCGTGAGTTTTCCAGCTTTGGTGGATAAATCGAGCAGAGACGCGTTGGCCGGCTGCTACTGTTGATATAAGTGTACGCGGATTGATCGCTCGGGCGCGAGGCGCAGTTTCGTTGAACGTGTACGTTGTTCGACTGACGGATGTATCGGGCAATATAGTTGCACAAAGCGTATGTTTTGTTTCTATCGAGCTATACTCGGCGAATAAGACAGCAGATGTCAGCAGGACCGTGAATCCGGCAAAAGCCAAGCATACGAGATTACGAGGTCGGCGGTAGGAAAAAGTATGCATGGTGGAAGGGGAGAGCAAATTGAATTGGCCTTGGTCGAGAATGTGTGTCCTTATGTCAGGGTCATAGATTCAGAGCTGACACCTAGACCCGCAGCCAATTCAAACAATCAACAGTCATCCAAACTATCACAGCATAAGCGCCCACAAGCGCATCTTGAGTGCCAGTCCACCATACCCTACGCTTGATTGCCTATATATACAAAAGTTTGTGTGGGATCCGCAGGTTGCCTAATGGTTTTCAGTAACAGAGAAGCAAGAGTACGTCATATGCCGTTGGCGAATCAGTTAGGATCACGGATCAGTTCCGCACGGTCATGTGACTGATGTGAGAACCCCTCCGCCAAACCCAAGTAGAGCTAATATTTCTGTCTACCCCATAACATCGCCATGTCTACAACGTGATTTATGTACCTACGCATCTAAAGGTATCATTATTATGCATTACAGGGTAGGTCTAATGGTCGTATTCAGGGAAGAGAAAAGATACATAGGATCACAAAATACGGCAAGTCTTGGCTACCGCAACAACTTTACCTGGCGTTGGATGTTTATTCAAGCATTAGGAGCTTATATACTATATACACTTTCTGAAAGTACATATATAAATCGTAACTCGCCACTTGGTCTCGGGCTGGCGCATACAAGAGAGGAAAATGAGAGTATATCAAATGAGGAAATACATATACGACCAGGACTGGCAGACAGAAGAAGGGTGGGAACAGAGAGGCGGGACGCTGAACCGGGGTACTACTAGGGCTGAGCCACCAAGCGAGCTGGGTGGGCGGCCAAACCGGGTCGCATGCCAATAGAAAAGGTGTGGGTGGGTGGGGCTCCCAGAAAAAAGTGGGATAATGGGACGTGACAAGCTCTGCTGCGAGCACGTTGTGCTCACAGTACGTAGTAAGGAAGGGAAGAGATAAGGGCGCAAGCGCCGAAACGTGGTACTATGAACAATGCACAAGCACGATGCATAGTGAGTGACAAACGGTACCTGCTCCGGCCTGATCGGCCCAGTAGATATTTTGCGGCCTCCGCAGGCTCCGTCGAGCAAAACTCCACAGGGCCCAAGATTGACTTGATTCATAGGATCAAAGAGCCGTTTTAGAACCACTCGGAAATGTTTGCAAGTGATCATCGGAGAACTCTACAAATAGCGTTAGGATTTACGAGCACTCAGGACTACAATGGCTCTCCATATGCTCACCGAGCTTCTCAAATTCTTAGTCAGCTAGTGTTGCGATTTTGGGAGATTCAAATGATGCTTATCTACCTGAGTTGAGCAAAGCGCAACGACCAAACCTACATATGGAGAACCATGGGTGCTTCCAAGCGCTCGCAAGCCCAGCAATTTTGTAGAAATCCGGCAAAGTGTTCCGGCCAGTGCTGGTGGCACTCCTTGGAGCTTGTGATTGTAGGGTGCCTGGATCAGATAAGTACGCCCTCCCAATGGACTCTCTGATCGCTCCTCCCCCTTCAGTCCCATATTAAGATACATTATGATATACATGTGTATAAAAACTACAGCTATATTGGCTTTGCCATCTCTGCTGACCTGGCTTGGCTATCAATGGCTCTTGCCTAAGCCGTTACCCGGTATCCCGCACAATCCAATAACAAGTATCTGGGGAGATATTCCTGGTATTATCAAAGCCGCAAAGGAAGATAAGATATCACTCGTGGATTTTCTATCTAATATGGGAAAGAAACATGGTGCAATTTATCAGGTAAGCATCAACTACGGATAGGCAATGTTGTTTATGGCAACCAACCTTTTGCAAGGTTTTGTTCAGAAATAAAATTGCCGTAATCATTTCAGACAGGAAAGAGATGCAGCGAATTTTGGTTCAAGAAAAGGTCACTGATCAGCATAGCAGAGTGAATCAAACATATGTGCATATACTTTTAGTATCAAGCACCAAGACCTGAGCATTTATTATATTCCTTACAATCAACCGGGCTGAATACAGGTTTGCGACGGTCATTCCAAATAGTCAAATCGCACTGCCTGCAAGTAAATAAATATACCTCGGTATACAAAATCGGATGACTAAAATCGCTTATAATCGCAGACGAGAAATGGAAGAGGCATCGTCGTCTTACTGCGCTAAGTATGAGTCGACGCTATCTCGAGCGAATGTCTGTTCGCGTGGCCATGGGTGCAAGCGATCTAATGAAGTTATGGGACGAGAAGTTGGGTACCGTAGGTTCCTGTGCATTTGAGGCAGGGATTGACATCCAATTGGCAACAATGGTTAGTAATTCTTGCCCTGGTATCTGCGATTGATGGTTAATTACTAGATCTTTGCAGGATACCATATGTGCGCCAGTATTATTACGCATATTGAACCCGACTAATCCAGTGGCTTGCTCTTAGTGAACATCATCATGGGACACCCACTTGGATGTGTGGAATCTACGCGAGCTGCTCTCCAGCTCAATCCTCCTCAAAAGAAAGACGGAATAGCATTAATCCCGCGTTCAGAAGTACCTCCACTATACAACGCTGTCAACGCAATGATGAAGAGTATGCATGGGGCAAGCAGAGCCGCATTTCCTTCAGTTTACGCTGTCGTGTCTTGCTATGCATCTCCTTCATGGAGAAAGCAGTACAACTTAATAAGCTCATTCCTTAACGATGCTATCATCGATGCTCGGGAACAAGAAAACATCACAAAAGAAAAGGGTTGCACTTGCAACGGATGCGGACTGCGTATTGGATATGATTATACAGCGTGAAGCACGAGAAGGCGCAGAGAAGTTCGAGAAAGACGAAATTCTTGATGAACTGATGATGTATGTTTTGTGAGTAGCCACTCTTTATTATTTGTGGTTTTAATCTTTTCGGTAACTCAATTTCAACGCCAGTGCTGGTCAGGACACAACAGCTTCGGCGCTCAGGTGGCTGGTTAAGTACCTGGCAACTGATCCCCAAATACAGCGTCGTCTTCATGAAGAAGTCTGTAGTGTATTCAATCGTGATGGTGATGCAACCGGGCCATTAGATTTTGAGTTACTTGATGACTCCGATCGCGTACCTGTGTTAGAGGCGGTTGTAGCTGAAACTTTGAGACATGCTGGCATCGGGTCTCTTATAGCAAGAGAACGTGAGTTTTAGACGAATTAATCATAGCAGCTGATCAAGTTGACTCTTTGTGCTCAGTACTTCAGGATGAAGTAGCTCTTGGGAGATTAATTCCAAAAGGTGAGAGCCTATGCTCAGTAATGATATGCTACATCACCCTGATACAACTAAAACTGTAATCATCAAAGGAACCTATCTAATGTTTGCTACTGCTATGATGAGCAGAGACGAATCGGAATGGGGTCCAGACGCGAACGAATGGCGACCTACTCGATGGCTAAGGCCAGATGGCACCTTCAATCGGCTGGCCGGGCCTAGTTTCCCATTTGGTGTAGGACACAGGGCGTGTTTTGGACAGAGACTTGCTGTGAGTCTCATTAGTATATTTTACTCTTAACTTCTTGCTCAAAAGCTCCCGGATCATAGGTTCTACAGCTTAAACACTTCGTCGCTGCAATGGCGCGCTCCTTCTTCTTCAAGCCAGTACCTCATGAAGTTGGCACTTGGGAGGCGATCGAAACTATTACAAAGCAGCCAAAGTTATGCTATATATCTTTGGAGAGATGGAAATCTATGTAGAATAGCGAGATAATTTTATTATAGTGATATGCAGCCCCTTTGTTGTAATAACGTGGCGTGTAAGTCTTGCTCAACATAGTTCAGGGCACTCAAATACAACAGCCGCCAGTAGCGTTGTGACACCCAGAGATCTTTTAGATCCTTCAAAACCATCCATGGTACTTTCTAATATATTCTAAAGATCCGTGAATTTTCTGAAGGTGTTTCTGAAGAGTGATTCGGTCATACTGGCCCGCAGTCTGGTCCCGGAATCCACGAATAGTAGCCAAAGGCATAATATTTGAGAAAATAATGCAGCCCCACATTCAATGGCATTTAACCTGCTCTTCTAGCCAATTCCATAGCCTTTCAGCAAGCTCTTTATCATGGCTATATGGCCCAGCGTCCCCAACGCGATCCCATGGAATCAGAAACTATTAAGCAAAACGTAGGTATCAATTTTCTTTCTTATCATTTTCCTGTGGCTGACCTTGCCACTGTGACTCTCGCCATCGAGTGTGGTACCAGACCACAACTGAGTAAGAGCTCCATAGCTAGCAGGATGTAGGAAGAACCCCTGGGTCAATTAGCAAGCCGCATTCAGGTATTGTCATCTATTAAACGCACCAGGAGTCCAACAACAAACCAATTCAGATGCCGCAAGGTCTGTTTGAAGTTACCTATAAAAATATTTAATTATATACAAAATGTGAAGATTGGCTGTGTACGTACCGGGTTGAGTGAGGATGAGATTATCCCTTGACTAGCGTACCGCCTGGCTAGTTCATTTGAGAACAGGACGTTCCCCTAGATAATTGTGAGATTCAACGATGTCGGAATAGGTTGCTAATACACACAAGTTTGCTCTGATAATACAACTTGTGTGTTCCTAGAGTTTTGCACGCCTGCACACTTGAAGCATCATTCCAAGAGTCTCCCAGATAATACCACCTTTGGGGACATGATAGACTGCGCTACTCGAGGTGTTGATTACTCGTGCGTGTCCATCAATGAAATGAGAACCTTGACTATGCGCAAAGAAAAATGTGCACTCACGAGCGAGCGGGGAATTCTTGGCCGTATGAATCAACATTGGTAGGAGCAGGTGGTAAATAAATAATGACCAAGGACGTTCGTCCCAAACTGTAGGTCGTAGCCCTCCGTTGTGCGCTGCTCACTGGTGGCACCATGACCCCACTGGTTCAAGCGGGAAACTTAATGGTAGAAATATATTTAATTCGGTTACAAAATTTTACTCACGCATTGTTGAACAGAACATGTAGCTCTGTCTCTTTGCTAAACACTCGGCCAAAATTAAGTAAATATCATACCTCATGGAACGCATGTACCTCTTAAACTCCTCGAGCCTTGCGGATCGAAGCAAAGTTCGCCAGATCTAATTCCAAGAATATTGGCGCTTTTCCACTGGTCTCGTTCTTCAACCATTCGATAGCTTCATCTGCTCTTGACTTGTTACGAGCAGCCAGGTAAACTTTGGCGTTCTTATTGAGAAGCGCCTACGGGAAGCTTGAGAAGGTGCCAAGGCCCGGTAATAGAGCTAACTAACTTTACAAGTTTCTTTCCCAATTCCGGTATTCCCTCTTAGCTACGAGGTTAGCTGACAGAATGTGATAAAATATGTGGTCTCACCCAGTAACGATCATGACCTGTCCGGTTAATTCCGGGATCTGTTCCACAGTAAAGATAGGCTTCGGTGGAAAGCCTTGAGAAAATGTGTTGCCTATGGTATAAAAGAGGCAGCAGTGTGTAGCTTAAATCCAAGCACGAAGGGGAGGAGACTAGGATAAGAAAGAGCAGGCTAAAATAGGCCGGGGCGAACAAATATGACGCAGCGGGGGACTGAGGACAAGGAGAGGGCGCTGACCAACTTTATGATATTGACCTCGACGGAGATGCATATATAATAGTAAATCGTGATGATACGGTATGCATTTAGCTCTACTTGGGCTAGTGGGTGGTGACCTCTCAGGGGATCTGGGGCTACGCGCGGTCTTCCCATTGTCCGCCATCACCGCCAGGCGACCAAGTGACACGTGATCGTGACCCTCTCTCAATGCGTTAGAAATCGGCCAATCATGAATTCATAGCACGAAGCCTCCCACTTAAATGGGATCAAAGAAATGTAGAAGCTACTTATTTCGGAGTCTATTTCGTATATATGCATTGTTACGCCAAAAACATACTATTATGTCGGACGAACTCGCCCACGTGCACCTCAGCCCCATAGATCAATACGGCTGTGGGCCATAGGTAAGAGCGCATACATAGGTGAAAACATAATTGAATACTAAACTCTAATTTAACTAAACATTTAATCACCGTTGATCTGCTCTCATGACCAGACTTCACATCTTCTTAGCGGGTTTCTCATTCTGGGCGATTGGACCGGCGTCTCCAATACGAATCCATGGGATGAAACGGAAAGGTGCGAGCGAGTCTACTTCAAAGCTTGCATGGTTGTTACCTACTACTATGCCCTCAACCACGATATGTAGCACCAAACCACAGCTACTTATCAATGAGGGCTCTTTGTAGCGACATTTTGATACGATAATCGCATCATGGTGCTAAAGTCGTTCACGCCAGCTATGGAGGCGTAGAAAGCAGCCACGGTATGCGTTACTGGTACTGAAGGTCTGTATGAACCTTTGCTATAATAACCATTAAATTGAAAACTGGAGCAATAGGATCAGCATTAGCCATACACTACCAGGGTGAGCTCGAAATGATTTTTTTGTGAGCATACTGCCTGGACAACCCATTTGAGAACAGTACGTTACCAGTACGTTACCGTGTCATAATCATTCCAGACCCAACGAGCACAAGAAAAGTTGCGAACGAATGATTTAAAAGGACTAACTTTCAACTGGAATATAAACAAAGTCATACAGATATTCACGGTTGGAAAACTCTTCACAAGCCGAGGACGCGATGCTAGGAACCGATATCTGCGCCGCTTGCTTGATAGAGCAAATAGTATAAACAGACCACTCGCTTTTTTGTACTTTAACTTCATCACATTCAAAAATATGTAAGACTACATTCCGCCAATGTAAGAAACACTTGCATCCCCATGTATAGGCCGCGTTTAGAGTTCTATAGAAACACGAATCAGTATATTTCCCACCGAGGAGAAGCCAAGCTCACTCTGCATAGCAGCAACATCAGTGCTGAACATAGTCCTCGAACTCGGCAATCTTCTCCTGGAGCTCATCCAAGCTCACTAACTCGTCCTCTGTGGTACGGAAACTACGTCAGTATTCATATCGCTGGTGTTCATAGCAGTATACGTACCAACGACAAGAGTGATCTGAAGCTTCTTAATACCATAACCGATGGCCACCAATTTGGAGGAGCCCCACACCAAACCCTCCTGTTCAATCGAACGCACACTTTTCTCGAGCTCAGCCATGTCAGTCTCATCATCCCAAGGCTTGACTTCGAGGGTTACAACCGACTTGGCGATGGTCTTGGGCTTGTTGGCCTTGCGAGCATTGTACTCGGCAACACGCTCAGCCTTGAGACGCTCGGCCTCTTCATCGTCATCATCTTCTCCGAAGAGATCGATTTCATCATCATCGTCACCTCCAGCATCAGGGGCCTACCACAGGGAGATAAGCAAACAATGCTTTGCCTTATCAAAAGACACTTACAGGAGCAGAGGCACCAGCGCCGCCGAACAGCTTCTCAGAGGCAGCCTTGTCGCCGGGGAGCGAGTTCCACTCGGCCTCGTAGGACTTGATGTGGAGGTACCAGCGAGCGGCGTGTGGGTAGGTGGCCTTGTCAGGGGCACTGCCGAGCGATTTGAAGACGCCGACATCAGCCTGGGAGGGGGTGTAGCTGTAATAAGTTGGGTATTAGTATCTTGCCAACCGTACAAAAGCATGGGATCGGAAAGAGAAGAAATAGGGTCAGAGGGCTTGGTAAAAGTTGTCGACATTGTGTATGGCGCGGGGTCTTAATCCGCTGGCTCAGAAACACGGACCAAAGCGGTAACTCATCATTCAAGTCGGCAGATCGTGGCGATATGCAAAAAGGGCAAGAGTTAAACACTCACCCCTCGACGTAGGAACGAGTAGCAAGGTGCTCGTCGAGTTGCTTGACATCAGAGAAAGCCATTTGTGGATGCGCAAAGGTGGGAGATATGGGATGTGATGGTAAGAGGAAAGATTTCGCCTTTTATTTGTACTTAGGTTGGCGTAGGGCGATAGGTGATCTTCTTATCCAGGGACCAGATCGTCAAAAATTAAGCGCCAATATCACATGGGCACAAACTTCCCAAATACGAGTACATGCGTGCCCCGTAGAAAAGCCGTGAGTATTTAGAGCTTAAATCTGCCCATTATATGCGTAGATATTAGTATCGAATTGAATAGGCCACTATAATGCTCGTAGATTGTTTACCCAATTAATGTCTCTTCCCAAGACCTGGATTTCGCACGAACCACCGGTCATGCGCATATAATATCATTGTTCTAAGCAGCAGAGCTATAGCAGAAGCGTATCGAATTCATTCGGGGTTGATGTACTATAAAGCTTATACGAGAAGACCCTCTCGAGTTGGGTAAGCACTAACAGGGGTTTCAATCACAATCACAACTAGAAGATTATGTTTGGGTCAATGATCTCAATCGATAAATGAGAAAACCCAACCGACTATGTTTATCATAAATCATAACGTGCTTGGAATTTTTCAGGACATCCTTAGGCTCTTTAAGTAGGTAATCCACAAGGCAATCCACTGAATCAATGAGAATCAACTCCCGCATATAACACGTACTCGGGCCAAGCGTTCGATGGGAAAATCCATCCTCCGCGCAGTTAGACGCTCAGGCGGAACTGTTCGTAATCTGTTTTTAACTGGGGTCTCATGACGATTCCGGTGCTGGTCAAGGTCAAAAATGAAATATTTTTTACAGCACGAGTTCTCGTGTTCATCTACTGGAAGTAGACACACGCACGCCTGTGTCCCCAAACAGGTACCTTATGTCTATCGTCTTGATAGAGTATCCAGGACGCACTACTTCCCCACAAATTTATCCGATGGAATCTCATGTGTCTGTTTGTGCCCTGAAAACTCGCTACTGCCATCGCGGGCGGAGGTGTATTGTAATATCTTCACGATAGCTTCAGTAGGGAGTAACAAAAGCCCCATGTTTATTTAGGGGGTGAGAGTACAAAGAGAGGTCATAGCGAGCGTCTCTTGCGTTCGTAGTCATCTCTAATAAGGGGATTCAAAAAGCCCCAGAGTGCTCAGGAATGCTCAGGTTTCGGAGGACATGCTCGTTTTAGACTCAACAGATCCGGCGCACTCCGCGAATACTCCATAACATGCACTCCGGGAGCGTTCCCGAACTTTATGCCCATTCTCTGAAGTCCTTGTCCAGATTTATGGCTGGTGAGCGCTTAGGAGCTTTTCGAGACCCATGGAGGTTGTGGGGGGTTACAGTGATCACAGATCCACTAGCTTAGTCACCAGAATCATCAGGACCACACAGATTCCGCAACAACATTCATCTGCGTATATAACGAAACTGTTCGATTATAATCATATCTATCCGATATAAACGTCCAACGAACTAATTCATACAATCTATCACGGTCGAACAAATGCTACAGTCCATCAAGGGTAATCATCACAACACCAGTCATGCATCAAGTTAAAAAATTAAGCCAAATCAAGTAGCAAGTTCAATTAAACTTTCCAACCATGCAACACGCACAGTATACTCTCGCGTGCCTAATATCTCCCAAGCTTCCGATCGGACCGTCGACTGGCGAACAAATCCCGTCCCACGAGCACCCCGGACGCAACAAACAACACGCATCCAATGCAACTGCACGCAACGGCCCCATTGAACGCGTCGCACCATCCCGAGTACCCACCGACCGGACACCGCGGCCCGACCATCGCGAGGACAAATCCAGTCCCCCACGCGAGCGCGCCCAAGACGTCAAGTCCCAGTGCCCACCAAAGCCCTACGCGCTGAAAGACGGGCCTTTTCGCGTTCGTAGGATGTAACACGTTGTTTGACGAAGCCTGTTGTTCGGACCATGGAACACCGGGTGTAAGGTTGCTTTCGCGGTTGGGGGAAGTGACAGAGGGAACGATCAGGTTTACTTGAACGCTGCTCTGGTTCTTGTGTTTTTTGGACTGGCCAGGACGGTGTCGGGAGATAGGGAGCACCATCGCATGTGCATATGGGTCGTCCTTGTTCACCCCTACTCCAAAGAGTCCTCGGATAATGTAGATATATGCAAACACAAATATGTTCCAAACCCGAGAACCACAATCACGTATACGGCGGGTTTAGATGCAGGCGGCGCAGCCGGATTCGGTTTGGGAACCTGTGCGCACAAATCGAGTGAGTTTCAAATGACGTCATACACCTGGGATGGCATCCCAAATGAACACGAAATGCCCACTCACAGCAAACGCATAAATGCACGCAATCACCGCTCCGATCGCAGACAACACCTCCAACGCCCTGACAGCCATCCGCTTCCTCGGCCCATTCGAAATCAACTTGCCGTCCTCGTTCACATCTCCCGGCTGCCCCCACTCTCCGTCTCTCACACCCCAATCCTTCTTCTCCTCTTGCTTGGATGGAGCTTCCGGATCGGGCGAGAAATACGACGTCTCGTTTTGGTTGTGTTCTTCGGGACTATGAGAGGCCTGTGAGGCCGCCTCTTGTGCGGCTTGGACATTAAACGGAAAACTGTTCGCGTCGTTTCGGTTCGGTGTAGAAGGCGGGTAAACCAAGTCCGGATCACCAAGGTCTTGATCGTTGGTATTCGTGTTTTCCGATGCCCACGGCAAGTGGCCCCGAGTAGGAGGGGGAGACTGGGCCTGGGGTCGCTGCGGAGACTCGTTGCGTCGTTGCGGCGACTCGTGTCTCAGCGGAGATTCATGGCGCGGTCGTTGTGGGGATTCCTGCCTCACAGGCCGCTGAGGCGACTCTTGCCTTTTAGGAGGCGGACTCATCTCTCGAATGCCAGAATACGTAAACGGCCCGACGTCGATAAAGTCTCCCACGTTGGCTGTACCCGCCCGCACAGGTGGCTTGGGATTATAATTCGAAGCAGGTTGTGGCTGATGAGCCGGTTGAGATGGGTAGTTGGCAGGAGGTTGAGATGGATACCCCGAGTTCGGCTGATTCTGGGCCTGTGAACCATACGCATATCCATTGGGAGGTGTCCCGTACCCCGATGGAGGATGCGCGCCATACGCAGATGGAGAGTGCGCGGATTGAGGATTCGAGGGAGGCTGAACATACGAACTACCATTTGGGACCGGAGACCCATACCCGGACTGAGTTTGGGCATTGATGGGTGAGCGTTCAATCTCGCAGAATACTCTGCCAAATCGAGTGCTTCTACAGACGTATCAGTTGGTTGTTGAGCGTGTCCAGAAGGCGGGTGGACAAATGCACTAGGTCCCTGAGAAACGTTCAGAGGAAGAGACATTTGTCGATTGGCGCCGTGAGGTGGGGGAGGCGGTAGAGATGGAGCGTGTTGTGGGTACGCCGAGTTTGGTGTGTATACTTGCGGTTGGCTCTGGGCGTAGGCTTGAGCGGGAGGAGTGTAAGTCGAAACCGGTTGTTGGGCGTATCCTGGTTGTTGGTTCGAATACATTGGTTGTTGGTTTGGATATGTAGATTGTTGGGGTTGGGAGTACGCCGCTTGTTGTTGTTGTTGGGACGCAAGATAATTCTCTACTCCTCGCGGATCGGTGCTCGGTTGCTGGTAGTGCGCCGGAGGGTGATGAGACCAAGGCTGAGGTTGACTCGTCATCGTGAATTGTTCGTAAAGAGCGAGAGACCGAACAGAGAACTAGTTGTTCGTTGAGAGTCGAGTAAATTCGTCACCGTCGCAGACAGCCAAAAAACTACTTTTCGACTGCAAAGGCTTAAAGTACCGTGGTAGCAGAGAGTAAATGTTTTTGGTCGTCTCAATCGTATTATAGTAGAGCAAGGCGTAGTCAGTTGCGGTGAAAGGAACTGCGCAATGCGATGATCGCGTGGAGCAACAGGTTCAGAGAATCATGTCAGGGGCTTCTGTAATTGGTCACAACATGCCATTTGTACCCGAGCGCCTATATGGTCATCTCGGCATTACCGTACAGTACCGTAACGGGATTCCGAGTCTGTTGTTCTTTGCTATCCGGCTTTACTGGGAGCCTCAATAAATCCCGTATATTGGACGCGGAAAGGGTATGTGTATTGCGCCGTGCTCCGCCTCTATGCTTTCACGACATCGGACCAGCTCCCTCATCCCAAAGGTTGGACGTGAACGCTTTCAGTGGAAACCCTCTGTAACTCAACTAGGCAATGTCCAACGTGCATGCAAGACTATCGGTTCTAATAACTCCTGTGAATTTGTATATATTAATTTATAGTACTTCCACCAGCTTCTTGAATGAAGAATATACACAACACACACTGTACAAGGTTATAATACTGAAAATCAGTGCGTGTATTTAAGTGAGAATTGAGCTGAAATCAAGATCAATACATACTGATTTTAAGTATCAATTCTTCCATAGTCTGATTCATGCTGAGGGAGGCATACTAACATTGTAATTTTAGGCCATATCCTACTGAAAAAAGGAATCTTTTACTGATGTACTGATTTTCAGGATCTTATCACACCACAGTGACATTGCTATACTTGAATCAAAGCGCCGACACCTCTATCGAGTACAAATGAAACGATATAGGACCTTGGCCAGGGAGTGTGAACAGTTGAAACAGAAGGAGATTGCTGTGGACTATTATCTCACGGATAGACCACGACCTGCACGAATGAAGGAATCAGAGCGCATATGCATGGATTACATGATTCAATTGGTGCAGCTCCTTCCGATATTCTATACTAGCCTTCTTAGAACTCAAATCGACTATTGAAACCGTGCTCAGACTGAAGAGAGACACTCCAACCGAAGTTAGTTTCCCCTCATCAAATTCGAGACCCCATCCCCCACACGACCGAAACACCGTGCGCGCAGGACAAGGTCCGAACCTCACAAGCAATACAAAACCCAGTTCCGTATCCAAACAAGAACAACAGCTGAGGAGAAATGAATTAGAATCCCAACCGTCCCATCGAATTAAATTCAGCCCGCCCTTCTTTCCATATTTGTACGTGCCTCGTGTTTTGATGCGCCCAAACACATCCCGGATGTTTATTTGTCAACCCGCGTCGTCAGAAAACAACGTGTTCGAGGAACATCTTCGTTTCATGACACCCCTCCAACACGCGTTCTGGGGTTCGGGATGATCCCCCGCGTTTGGTGGGACATCACTACGGTTTAAGCTTCTTTGACGGGGCCTGCTCCGGTTGCTGGAGATCGTAGACTAGAATGGATAAAAAATTAATCTGAGTCTAGTGTAGCTATGGTGTTGGATTGGACGCCAAGGCATATTGACTGCAAGCTAAGGTTACAGGATGTCAAGTAAGGTATTCGGCAAGGTGCCAAGGGGAACGAGGGTTACAATCAAGGTAGGCAAGAGGGAAACGAGGGGGGGGACGATATATATAGAAAAACAGGATAGTGGGAGTAGTCGTTAAGCATAAGGATCATGGGATGAAAAGAAAAGAGAGAAAAAAAAAAGGGAGGGCGAATAGCAACGGGCGAATGGAGGCATAGACCAAAGGTGGGCATGAACAAGAATCAAAGGATAGATGAGCTGTATTTTTTTTTGTATTGTTATAGTCGGAGGCGGCTGCGTCGACGGGGAGTTGAAGGTGGCTGGGGATTGGGAGTGGGAGACTCGACAAGTGCCATATGGTTGACTTGCAACTCGAGACTTTGTATCTCGGGTGTGACAGTGCTGGGAGACGAGAGATCAAAGCCCCAAAGGACAGAGTACGACTCGGCAACGGACGCAATCCCTCTCTTCGCACTAGACCCATCGTCTGCTGTCTAGGGCGCAGGGGAGGACGCCGAACGAGGATTGGTGCTCGCAGATGCCACGGAACGCTGCAACAAAAAGGTGGTCCAATGAGCATGACGGAAATTTAACCCATAGTCATTGACGCACCGTCTCATCCTCTGCATCTTCCTCTGTGCCCGCCACACTCCCGTTCTCGTCTACCACAGACCCCTCGGTTGTGCTCCCGCCGCTACTCCGTCGTGAAGGCGTAGCCATCTGTCCAGCAACGGACCTAGCGGAACTCAGCCCCGCAGTCCACACACACAAAAGTAACAAGCTCACCTCCATAGCTCAATCTCGGCCAAGACGACTCGATCCCGCCTAGCAGCCCTCGCCGCACGCGAGTCTTTAGGAGTAGGCGACGTGCGTGCAGGCGGCATGATAACTCGGTCGGGGTCAGAGAATTCCAAGTCGCCGTAAATCCCACAATGGCGCAAGGCGATCTTTATTCCGGTCCAAGCCCACAACCGTGGATCCGGTTGCAATTTCGGCACAGTTCTCTCATTTGTGTGCATCACTACTGCTCTCCATCATCGGGATATTTGTCCTCTGTCAGAAAATGGCTCTTTTGCATATAACTCCTACCTGGAGCTTGTTCCACCTTGTTTGACCCTGCTCTAGCGCTGTCATCTTCCCGAACTCTACCTGGGCCAAAGTATATCGCCCCGTTGTTATGACGCTTTTGCCACCCGACAAGTGCCCCCAAGGGGTGCACTAAATTCCAGACAGGGATCGCAGGCATAGAGAAAGGAGAATTTGCCAACGTGATATACTTTCGGTCCATGCGCGACTGGACCATCGGCCTACTGATCTCCGGGGCACTGCCTACTTCGGACAACTCCACACCGACCCCCATTGTTTCTCGCAATACACACACAGCTCGCGCATGAATGACAATAACCTTGCGCACCATCGAAGACTCGAAGACTTCGATTTCGCGAATCCTGCCCGGCCATCGCCAGCCCCTTCCATCTAGGTTCAGCCCTTCTCATACACATGACACCCAGCGCCGTACAACTACAACCGACACCCGCAGAGCTAGTTCCTGGTCCGCCCCAAAAGGGCATCTCCCCCCGCAGATTCCAGCTCCATACTCAGCCGCAAGGTGGCGGGTTGCGACGCGTTTCCTCCCGTTTCGTCGACGCGTCCAAGTCACGTGATTACACCCTCGATGAGAGGGTCATCTTATTTCTATAGCAAAGCAAACGCTACACCAGCATCAGATGGTATAGTACTACGGGTATACCCGCTCGTTGGGAGGGAAACACATAGCGATCAATGAGGCATTTAATGCAACATTGAGTTATCCTACGGCACGGCCCGGTACGCATCAGGACTCAGATAATCCCCAAACTCCCACTTGCCGCATTCCTGTATTCCCCGGCCGATTCCCACATTAAAATAAAGTCCCAGGACACTTGTCAAGACGCAGGCTTACCTCGCAATCATCGTACGGAACAGCCTCAGGCACAGCCCGGTCTTCTTCCCAGTCCTCACCGAGCACGTCGTTGATGATAATCCCGATTCGATGTTTGGCGATCGAGGGCGCCCATTTCTTGCGTGTAACCGTGTCGTAGACAATCTGATTCCCGGGTTGGGTAACTGTAATAAGCGTATATATGGGTACTCACATGTTTACCGTTCCTGCACCGAGTCTCGAGCGCGTACCCCGCCTTGGCACATAAACTCGTTGGACCGACGCATCGCCCGTCAGGAATCGGGTCGCCAGTGTGCCACACATGAGTGATCGGATGGTCCGAGGACGGCATCCCAGGCGGAGAGGGAATGTGAAGCCGGGTCGATGCCAGACGCTCTCCGGGGCTGTTGAACGAGGTTAATCCGGGAAAGGAAATGAGACTCAGGTGTGTGGGGGCCTACCTCTCAAAAGTCACAGTCGGGACGCCGAACGTGGCGCCCAGCAACGCAGCCAAAGAACCTCCCAGACTGTGCCCTGTGAGCCATATGTTGGCTCCTGGGTACATTGCCGTCAGGTTTGCGTACAGTCCCTATATCCAAATTAAACGCCCAGGTAAGAACCACATGGAGAGCAAGCCAAATGGACAGGAAACGAGCCATGAACGCCGAATTACAACCGGACAAGGTACAACCAACCAAACAGCGTTAAAAGACCGAATAGACCGGAACCGAATAAAATGGGGACCAACTCACCAGGCCGACATTATAAAACAAGCTATCCAGAACCAACGAAGCGCTCAAGCAAGTCTGGTCGCACCTGTTATGCCCGCTGTAGCAATCGCATACGGTTTGCCACTGCCATGTCCAATCAACTCGGGCGCAGCAGGAAAATAACTGTAATTCCATTTAGGCCAAGGCTGAATTGAACTTGGATACCATACTTACGAGATTGTCGTTTAGTTTGTCCTGGGCTAATTGGTTAAATAGGGCGCGCAGGGGGAATATAATAACATACTTTCTTTGATGTCTTATCCCCGACCGGCGTCCAAAGACTGAAATCCCGTGAGCGAGGATACGAGTCGACTGGAATATGACAAACCTGGTGCCTTTAATAGACTGATCTGGATTTAACCAACCACACCACACGCCGAGAAGATAAAGGGACCCACCATAACCACTACATTCTCGTCATCAGACACAAAAACCTGGCCTCGGAACCCATCTTCATCTGCTTCCCAGCCAAACGGGAAGCTCTACCCAATCAACGTCCATCATACCAATCCATCCATTTTAATCAAACTCACAGTATTCCACCTCTCGTTCATTTCCCACCAATTTGGCTTTCCCCGCTTGGCATACGCATTAGCAGTCATCTTTGCCAACTCCCGCAGCGTTTCTCGATCCGTCACGTCCGGCGCAAGCACCTTTTTCGTTACCCATTCGATCGGCTCCGATTCTTGGAGCCTAAGAGACCTATCCCGAGCGCGGTAGATATCGTCTATCGACCGAGGTTGGTATACTGTTTGGGTCCGAGTACGAAGAACATGTGGCTTGGAAAAGACGGTTTGGGTGTCGGAGGAACTGCCGGCTGGAGTGAACGAGAGGTGATTAGGTATAGATGCTGCGGTGGTGTAAGAAAAGACTGTGGATAAGAATGTCAGGCAGAGTCGTGAGTGCATTGAGAGTCGTCGTTGGTTGTGAGAGAGCTTCAATAGTCTGAATGTGCTTAATTTGGCACGTGGGTTGGTCACGTCAAGACGCCCCAGCCGGCGCTTATCCAGTGCCACAAAAGCGGGTCGCATTTTATTAATTAAAAATATGCGTTTATTAGTTACCATAATGTGTAGAAAAATCTGTCCAAGATTCTACAGAGCGCTCCGGAGTTGGGTCTCGCTAACCTATCAATCTACAGAATTAGGGAGTAAAAGCGGATCTTGTTGACTAATAGGGATTGGTCGATAGATTGGTCTCCAGGTCTCACATTAAGTCCATTTCCAAGGATTCTAGCAGACGATCTCAGACATAATGCACTGAATTATAGCTAAAAGTTGAGGATTTACCAGGCATTCAAACACTGAAACTGAATATTTGGTGAATGACATACCATTGTCACGTGAAGTCGGGTGCATACACTGAGATAAATGGTCTGTATATCTATGCGACGTGCTAGGGACCAATGAATCCAAGAAACTCTGTTTTTGCGAGAGTTCTCCTTTGCGTTGCTCACTCCCTCAGGTTGGACTTGTGTCTACTGTCATCTCCAGCCCGGTCAAGGAGCAAAGCCGACACTCACTTGTCAGACTCTCCACAGTCGATTTCGATTCTGTCTAATACTCCCGAGTGCTCGCGAGATCCGGCGATTTTGGTGAGGAGAGATAAGAATGGCTTATGCACCTAAATTCAAGCTTTAAATCGCACTAGTGAGTTCGAGGTGTGGTATTCCAACAGGGAGGATTCCCAGGAGATCTGGCGTTCCTTAAGAATGTTGTTATACTACTATTACTCCATGACCAAGTACGACGATTCAGGTTATAAAGTAACCGGACCGGGACTTAGGTGAAAATTTCAAGTATACGTGTAAGAGAATCCTTTGAGATATGTCTTGCGCAAGATATACAGGATAAGTGGCAGATACACGACAGTTCAACAATTGTTTTAATAAGGGATACTACAATTCCGATCGTTCCCAGAGTGATTTAGTTTATGTAGCTTCACACTCTCCCTTCTCGCACTGGCGGCCTTCCGATTCTATATCGATCAATGGGCTATTTGATGTGATCCACTGAGTCTCATTTCACGTAGCCAAATAAAGGTACTCACATGCGCGATTCGTTTGGCTCTTCCTCCTGAGCCTCTATTGCGGACAATGATTTCATTTGTGGGTTTGGAGAACGAGGCTCCGAGTCAAGATCGGCCGGTCCAAAGTCCATTACAAAATCTCTCAGGAATTTTACTATCTGAATTGTCTTTGTTCCATCTTTGTCGGATTGGGTATGGTACTCATTTCGCAGACGACGCTTGAAGTCTCGAGAGCTACATTGCCCCAATAGACCAAATGGAGTGATAGACATTGCACCTAAACACCATGTTTAATAAACCAGAGATATGAATCTAATAGATAACCGAGGCACTCACCAATTAGGCCCCAGAGTAATGGTCTCCCAAACAAGAACAGATGGGCAGCCTGGAGTAGTGCGAACAAACCACCGACAGAGCCCAGGACATCGAGTACGAACCCGACCTGTACTCTTCGATATAATCACAGGCTTCGTCACTTGGGGATATTCTGAGGTCTTGCACATTTGTTTGTTGTCGATGGTATATGAACCTAGGGTTCAACGTGGGGCGAATAGTCGCTATAGCAATACTCTGATCAGAGCTATTTAGCGTATTTACGGACGATTGGACTGTAAGAGTTTTGTCAGATTGGATTATAGTACGTTAGTAGAAGCCTTGAACCTATAGGATATAGAGACAAGCCCTTGTACACCTGGAGACAAGTATTGAAATCAATATCAATCGATTTATATGCTATGTAATCACTCACAGGCTTGAATTTAAGAATAGTGTCCGTCATAAACGGGGACGTAATGAACCGACGAGTGACCAGGGTTGTCTCTGCGGTAACATGGGACCTAGCAAGAAGTTTCATAGGAAGCACATACTCCCGTACTTTGGCTATATCCTGCCAACTAGAGTCACCCGCAGATGGAACTTCTTCCTGATTCATAAGCCAAATGCGAGGCATTTGGTTTTCGTATATAACGCCACCAGATACCTGTCCCACCCGTTGGACTTCGACTCGGTAATCTTTTATAAGCATCCGATTTAGGCACGAAAATGTAGTACAATATAAATGATTCTCACAATGCCCGAATAAGCTCGAACTCGAACTCCCTGGCGATAGCGACAGGGATTCGCTAGCCCCACCGTTACTTATGGGGGTGGACAACGAACTTGGACAAGTGAAGTGTTCCAAAGTTCGGTTCCACGAACGTTCGGTGTCGTTGAACGTTTCAGACCTTTTGATAGTACAGTTGGCGATAACTTCAAAGAGGGATGGGAGGGGTGGGTTGCTATCGCTTACTGTGTAATACTCACCATAAGGCTCATACGGATTGTTAGGGTTGTTTAAGACAGCGCGAATGCTGATTGTGATATTTTCCCGTGGTGAATCATCCCAACGCGGATGATAAATGAGACGATCCTGAGTAATTCAGTACTGTCCTTGTTAGAAAATCTTCACGTCAATGGGTCAAATGTACAGACCGATAAAAATGATAACCGGTGTATCTCGGCAGCCCTATCACAAGATGCTGATGTCAAACGGGTTCCAATCTCATTCTGAGCTTGTTGGAGCCCTGTTACTGCTCGAAATATAAGAGCGGCTATAGCGATTATGGCGAATGAGTTGCGAGCAAATGCATATGTTCGGGTCTCCACCGATCTACACCTCTGCTTGAGTATTCTCACAGTAATGACATGGGTTCACGTACCTAATTCGACGGAAGAATAAAGCTGTCAAGTACTTTCTAACGGCTCGAGGAAAGGGAAATCGAATAGTCATCTTGCGTTGACACCCAAATATACTGGGAGTACGGGACCATGTTGAGGAAACTGTGCCTATCATTGTATCTTTGGTGTTTGCTATCCATAACCGACTCATTGGTGCCTGGTGACGGAGTGCAACTGCTGGCCACAGGGTAATGAGTAGCAAACAAAGTGAGCAGAAGCCTACGGCCAGGACCGACGCTCCTAGCAAGTATTTCGATTTGTTAAGATAGCTATACTCCAATGTGGCTTCGAAGACTGCAAAAGAATACCGGGCTTCCTGAGGAACTATACAGGGTATCATTAAGAGGTCTGCTACATGTGGTATATTCGAGTGACTCACGGCTATGGAGTATCACTAGGATGACAATGGAGAAGTGTACCCCCACTTGGGTGGCAACACATCCCAAGTATGTATCCGTTCGTCTAGTATCGATTATCATCCTAAGGTGATGTGTCTCAGTTGAAGCTCACCTAGTTTGGTATAGTCATAGATCTACACTTACACATAGAGATTGTTGAGTGAGATCAAAATCCAGAACACTGTTGCATATCGGCCAATGCGTGAGTCCCATTTCAGGTGGGCATACCAGAATAATGATTGAATCAGCATCAAATTCCCAATCTTGAAAGTCGTCTACCTAGCCAGCCTGCATCTTGGGCAATGAGCGAATGCCGTATATTGTTTTGACTCATGGACCAATCATTGGAAAAGTTTTGAATCTCCCGCCGAATATTGTGAATATCCGATGCGAAACAGCCCATGACATATAGTCCGGCGATCGTCTGGATACAAGACATCCACCATTGCCATATCACAAGGTATGGCCACGAACAATCCATGCGTATCAAAAAGAAGCAAAACAGGGAGATAGTGGATAGTTGCTGAGGTTGTTTGCGAGAGGGCTGATCCTGAAGGATCAACTATAGCCACACTGCCCTTGGCCAACGCCAAAACAGCGCTAATTGTAATTGTAATCAATACCAATTGCATTACTGTGGTTTGCGACTTGGTGCTGGCATGCTTTGCTTGAGATCTCTCCTTCTGAGTGCGAGGCCGTATTGTACTCGGTCCAGCCAATTTATCAAGGCTTTCCGAGGACAAATATCTCCCAGTGACACTTCGGTCTCCGAAGATGTTTTCAAGGCCACCCTCGTTCTTACCCAACTGCTCGTAGAGTGTTCTAAGACCCCAGGCCCGTCCCAGTCGCGCCTATTCAATCCTAGAAGATTGCAGCCTCGCTTGTAATTATCGTTGCTTATACACACGGCACTTGGTTGCTCTCACCATACACCAGACCTCGAGGCACATATTTTGGAGACCAACACACTTCCCTGAAATCTGACTTCTCATGAGACCGCATATATAAAGGTCGTTGTGAAAGTCAAGCCAATCTAAAGCTCACACAAACCCAGTCCGAAAAATCCAAAACTCGTATATATATGAACCAACCCTCACATCTACCTAACGGCGCAACCCAGCCCAGATCTACCTCGTCAAAGTCTGAGACGCGTGCTCCCAGCTCGCACCACTCCCACTCTCTTCACCTGGAGACCTAGCCCCAGTCCCAGACGCGGCCCGTTCCTCCGGAACATCTACGTATCGCTCACCCCTCTCCGTTCGTCTTCTTCGTCATCCAAGAACCCGTCGTGGTATCGGACAGCATCGCGGTCTCGAGGACGCAGCGCCATTTCTTCGTCCGCATCGCTTCCGTCTCCATCTGATAGCTCGCCAAACGCGTCGTAGAGTTCGCGCGTGCCGCCAACTTGACTCATAGGCACCTCGTCCCTCCGAGAGCAGCATAGTGCCTTCGTTGTCTTCGACGGCGGTAGACATATACTCCCGCACCAATAACGAACACAACTGCACCAAGGGCTGCGAATAACCATGTTTGGGATTTGAGCAAATCGGTCATGTGGGCAAAGTATCCTTCGTCAACTGGGACAGATACAGTGGGAGTCGGGGTCGCGCTAGTCGTCTTGTTTCCAAAAGTAGGCTTATGCGCTTCGCCCTCAGCTTCGTGATGGTCATCTGGCAAATGGTCTGTTGGCTTGGGATGCTGCTTGGTTCCCGTCTTGGTAGCATCGGCACTCGTCGACTCGGTAGCGGAAGAAGTCGTAGTAGTAGTGGTAGTTGCAGAGGCAGGGGCTGAGTTCTCGTTGGGATCTTGTGGGTCGTCGGGTACCGTCCATAAATCAACTTTAGCAGGGTCGATCACGGAGCCAAAGAGCGTCATATCCCAGCCGAGGAACGACCCGTTCTGTGCGCCGGTGTGCTGATCAGATACACGAATTGTCCACTTGCCAACTGGATCTTCGTCCCTATTCACCAAATCATGAGAAAAACAATGTAGAACAGTGTACATGGAACATACCAATGCTTCAATGTCATGAACCTCCATCCTGGGAAGCCCTTTTCGTCCTGGTCGTACTTGCGTTGCCCAGCAAGCACGCTCTTGATGCCCTTTGGACTGACCAACTCGACCTCTACGTCTCCCCTGCGTCCATGCGTAATCCAAACTTTGACGGTAATGTGTTCCAATTTTTCAAAGTTCCTATCCCTGAGCATTTGCGCAGTAACTTCCACCTCGGAGGTCACACCGCCCTCGGGGATCAATCGGCCGCCGCTCATTTGACCCCAGAACGCGCGAGAAATATCAGCCCCATCGAGGATCGTAGGAGGGAGCGCAAGGAATGCCTGTGGTTTGACGAGGTCCCATGTCTTGGCAGCTTGAACATAAGTCCATGCGTCAATGCTTCCGTATCCATACTTGTAGCTGTAAGGACGACCGGCGGCTGTGTGCTCCCAATCGGGGTCGTTGGGGTTAATTTGGAGCGCCGTACGTACGCATAGATGTTGAATGTCTCGCCACGTAAGTTCAGGTCGTGCTTGAAGTGCGAGTGCAAAGACCCCTACCGCCAAGGGTGCAGCGGCCGACGTTCCTCCATGCCCAGAGGTGCATTTGCGTTTTCCTATATCTGTTGTATGCTGTGCTTGCTTTTGAATTAGCCGAGTTCCTGAAAGAAGAACCCGGGAAGATCACGTACGATGTTGTGCCCCCCCAGAGCTATACGCAACGATCATGTTCGCTGCACAAGCCTCGGAGTAGTAGGGATGGAGACCTTTTGCGTCGATAGCAGCAACGGTAACCGAAAAAATGCTGTTGGTGTATCCATCGAAGTTGCACTGATCGTCCGACCCCGCTCCGTTCCCACTCGCAAAAACAAAGACTGATCCTTTCCCACCACGACCTTTTTGAACACCATTGACCACAGCCTTTTCAATAAGTGTCCCAGGAGCTTCCATTGAACGACCATCATCTGGTGGACCCCAAGAGCAGGAATAAATATCGTTCTTTTGATAAGCATAGTTGAGACTGGCTGCTTCGTCCGCATCAGAAATAGGCCCCGAGAGAATACGAACTCCAGAGATTTTAGAGTCGTAGGCAACGCCGACTCCGCACAAGTCATTTCGGGCCGCCGAGACTTCACCCGCACATCTTGTGCCATGTTGGTCATCTGAGAGCTTAGGCTTGGGAAGTGGTTCGTGGTCGTTGTAGTCGTACGAGCCTTCCGCAAACTACCACACGACTTTTTTGAGCCCAAATTCAGAGTATTCAAGCAGAGCCACTCACAAAGTTCGGGGCCAAATCATCGCTCTCGTAGTCCAGCCCATCGTCAACAATACATGCAGTGATGCCCTTGCCCGTAATCCCCTCGTGCCAAACACCGGATACATTGAGATCGTTTCCGCGCGAGATAGTGTTTAGGAGATGCCACTGCTCGTTAAACGATGGATCATGGATCTGCATAGCCTCAGAGACCTTCTCAAACGAGTCGAACTCATTCGCGCGGGGAACAGTGCGTTTGACGCGTTGCCGAAGCTCTTGTCGTTCCAGACTCCTGATACCCCTGCCCCCAGCGATCCCCCGCTTGTGCATGACCCGGTCATTATGTTTGGGAGCTCTCAATAGCCAGTGATTGTCCAGTTCTCCGACTTGTTCGACGAGTTCGGCCCCAAGACTGTTTGCGATGCTAAACACGTCCTCGAACGATGAAGGATCATGGTGGAGAACATAGTATGTGTGTGTCGAATAAGCCCTTTTTGCCGGTGTCGCAGATACAGCAAGGCCCAATGCGAGCGCTACGAGACCGGTCGTGCGCATGGCTGGGAAAGATTACTGACTGTTGTCGTGGAGAAATGGATTGCCAGCGGATCCAGAACCGCAGCGGCACATGCAACCGAATTGCCAATAACACAAATCCCTACACTGTAAACACTTTTGGTAATATACATATCGGGTCCCTGCAGCACTATGATCTCCTCTCCCCTTAGTCTTCGTCGGCATCCACGAAGCGAACGAATTGTCCGTTTGCAGAGCGTGTAATAATGTTGATGCTTTCGTACTATAAACTCAAACTGTTAGTCCCGTCCCGAAAAGTGAAGAGGTTGCAACGTACTTGTTGAATAGTGTCCATCAACTGGGTCTCCGTGAATCCCTTGGCCAAGACTCTTGAACGTAAATCGACCATCGAAACTTGCATCATCTCTCCTTCGCCATCCTCTTCGTCCATGTCCATATCCTTCTCGCCACCCGGTCCACGACCCATCCTTCTGGTCCTGGGGCGAGAAACGGAAGCCATACCCTTCATCAACCTGAAGATGCGAGAAACTACTGTGCGATCACCCTCTCCTCCCTCCTCGGTCCTCTCTTCCAGACTCTCCTTGCTGGCCTCCATAAGCCGTAGAGCCTCATCGACATCCTCCGTCTCTACCGTGTCATTGAACCTCAAACGGGCCAATGCTTGCGACAGACGCAAGACAGCAAGGAGTGTACGCGCAGAGGTGTACGAATGGCTCTTGTTCTCTTCCTCTTGCTCTTTATGCTCCTTTCGTAGGCGAACGTAGGATTGAACAATGTAGTCTGATACGCCGGGAGGAACGATGGGACGGCGGAGACGAGCTTGAGCAATGAAATGTCTACAAAACATAGTAAGTCGGCGTTCGTCCTAAAAAATCAGAGAAGCAACGAACCTCATAAGAGTGGGCTCGACGGGCGTAAAGTCCAACTCGGGGTGCCTTCCGTGCATATGCACATATGCAACATGTTGCGCGAGTCGCTCATCATCGTCCCTGGTTGGCTTGTCCAAAATCAAGAACATGACATCGAACCTAGATAACAGCGCTGCAGGCAAGTTGATGTTCTCCACGGGCGAGACTTTGGGGTTGTAGCGGCCATAGAGGGGATTAGCGGCGGCGAGGATGGAGGTGCGTGCGTTGAGCGTAGTGGTGATTCCAGCTTTGGAAATAGAAATGGTTTGCTGTTCCATTACTTCGTGAATGGCAGTTCGGTCGGATTCTTCCATCTTGTCAAACTCATCAATACAGCAGATGCCGTTGTCTGCCAAGACGAGTGCGCCGCCCTCTGAAGAATGGCGAGTTAGGTAGGTAATATGGACAAAAGATAGGGGACATACCAAGGACCATCTCATCTGTGACAGGGTCCCTCATTACAGCAGCCGTCAAACCAACACCCGAACTTCCCTTACCCGTCGTATACACACCACGGGGAGCCACCTTTGAAATGTATTTCAAGAGCTGGGACTTGGCCACACCGGGATCACCCATCAAACAGACATTGATATCTCCACGAATCTTCATCCCATCGCCCATATTCTTCGTCACACCTCCAATCAAGAGCAAAAGCAAGGCCTTCTTGACGTCTTCATGTCCGTAGATTTCAGGAGCAATCGACGCGGCTAGTTTAGAGTACAAGTTACGGTCGCGTTTCAGACGTTCAATGTCCATTTGAATCTCGGGGGTGAGCTCCATTTCATCGTATTGCTTCCTGAGCTGGTGGATTGAATGGGATTCAAGGTACGTGTCGGTAAGCAACCCAGCGCGAATGGCTTGGTATCCTGTGTAGGGGGTCGGCAAAAACGCGCCTCCAATATGGACAACATCTCCAGGAGAAAGCTCTCGCGTCCTTCCTCCGTAGAGATGAACAACCATTGATCGTGGGATATGTCCTACTGGCACTTGATCCGCCATTTCTTGCACCCTGGCTTCTTGGAACGCGCTGAAACGACTGGCACGAGTTTGCATATGCAGGGCTCCTTTCCCTGCTCCATCCTTGGCACATCGATCGGATGGGCAGTCAGTAAGTGGAGTAAATTGTTTTTGAGAAATGTCTTGGAAGATTTCGGAGCCGCACTTGTCGCACGTGTACGCATTGACAAGAAGCAGAGGCTTAACTTCACTGATACGTGTGACGATGCCTCGGACAGTTATCAACTGTCCAAGATGTTTTCCTCGAACTTCACGCACGGCAAGGGCTGCATCTGACGAGAGGGGTTGGAAGTACAAGTCACTTTTCGATATGGTTAGTTCCTGGTTCGATCTGTTACCTTGGAAGAACTTACTATCGTCTCAATAATTGCGCAGGGAACCCAACTTGTCCTGCCTCCTCGTTCTCAGCATTTATCTGGGCCCTCTGATGCATAATGGTATCCAACACATCGTCGAGGTAGGAAATATCCCGTGTAGGCTCGGGCATAAGTTCGTCTACAGCCTCGCAAAAGATTTGTTTATACCGTCGGACATTGCCTTTGATTCGGGCGACCAACTCAGAGCCAGTTCGTTCATACTACATGGGATGAGTACAAGAATATGTGGTCAATAAAAGAGATAAACACACCTCCAAGATATCCTCCAACTCGATAGTGAGTGTGTTCTGTTGTCTGTTGGCGATACGAAGCTGCCCTCTTATAAGCCCAGACCTGAATTCGGAACCTGCTACCACTCACCAACTGCTTGCCGTACTTCATCCTCAGTATGCCCTCAGGGGCGGCCCCGCCGTCGTTTTCTTCCTCATTCAAGTCAAGCTCATCGAAACCACGGGTGACATCCTTCTCGCTAGTCCCCTCGTACTTGGAAAGAAAATCCTTGATTTTTTCTGTATATCATAGCGCTTATGAGTTGCCATCCTGTCTGGTACAATTTAGCGAATCACTGGACCTTTTTCCTCGAGATAGGCAATATCGCGTGTGATGACTTGGAGGGCCATTGTGCAAGAGAGAGGTTGTTGTGGGCAGCGCGGCGGTCACGTGGAACACGCGTGAATGGATATAGTACAAACAAGTCATTACAGTGTGTATGAACTTCATTTACTTCTTATCCTGGGCCAAAATATCAACTACTCTTTGAACTTTGCCATCGTTCCCTGTCCCTGGTGCAATCTCTTTATCTGTCCGAGTACCGATTCGGATGTCTGTTGCAACCCTCGGCGTTCCTAACACAGAGTTATAGCCGTCTGTGAAGCAATGTATTAAACAGGGGCATACCGAGTGCATGCACTGCAGCATGGCAATCGTGGATGGCCTTGGAAACCGCTGACCACGGTCCTTCTTCTCTGCTGCGTGAGACAAGCCGTGACCCGACCAGTAAAAACATACCAATATTCGTTCCGTATCCACTAAAACAACCATTAATCGGTTAGTGCAAATAATACGGGAAACAACTAACTGGAGCTGAGCGAGGTGGTGCATCAGTCCCTGCATATAGAACAAATGATTAAGTCTACACGTACTTTATATGTCAATCCAGATTTCTCCAGCACTCGTTGACACTATCACGAAGTTCACCTACGAGGTCATTCTTGACCGAGAGTCACGTACCTCTGCGATTTGTGGGCCAACCTACATTATCAAGTGATAAGTCGTCTTGTAAATGTGGGAATAAGACCTACCGAAGGCTCTCCAGTACCCATTGGGATGAGACAAAAATCTGATGACATAGTTGATATGTCCTAGAGCTGGTAGGAGCAAAGGATATGCGTACCTGCGACCGCATATAGCTCATCTTGTGATGCTTGAGCCATGGTGAAACTAGTGGGAGTAATAGTCTAATCAGACGTGCGAATGATCATGATCGTAAACTGATGATGCTGAGTGAGGTAATGACCTTCTTGACAAGGCGCAATATTTGTATTTAGATTACTGTTGATGCAGGCAAGGCGAGGTAGCCAAGCGGTCTAAGGCGCTAGACTAAGGTGTTCTATTAAGAGCAACTGAAATCTAGTTCTTCGGAGCGTGGGTTCGAATCCCACCCTCGTCATTTTGTTCCATGAGAATCAACATAATTTTACTTTAACATTCACCATTAACCTTAGTAGTTTAATCGTCTTTCAATTGCAGCAAACAGTTTGTATTCACACTCCAAGCCATGTCAGGTTTGTGGAAATACATGTCTATACATGGCAGTAGATTTCCGAAGGAGATCTGAAGCTATCAGTAGTCGCATTGATCAGTCTTTCAGCGGCCCTTGCTTTCTGATATAATGTCATTTCCTGTCCTTATATACATATTGCATGTGGGAAAGATACCAAAATCTAGTACGATACTTAAGAATGATCACTTTCAGTACTACTTGAATTATCGATGAGTAGATGAAGGGGTACCTTTCAGCTTGGATGCTAAGTTAAAAATCGTTGTGAATTGCGCTGCTTTTTAGCTAAATTCAACTGAAACATGTCTACAACCTCTCAGTATCTCATCCTCCCACAGAGTAGTGAGTGAATGCAGTTTTACTGCATGGTGCCTGTCCGTAGTCGTATAGTACGGTCTTATAGTAATTAATATTGGCTTTGTCTCAATCTCCTAAAGTCCTCGATTGCGATGTAATTAATACATATCAGTCTCTGGAAGTCTTAATACTGGCAATCCCCGTTGGACTAATCAAACCTCGAAGCGGTCGTAGGGTTTCACTTTTGACTCTGATTCCAAAATCAGCAAGTAACACATATTCCGAATGGATTCGCCGTGCATTCGTATCACGATCCGAGTGACAGAACTCGACAGAGTTATTCGTCAATCCTCGTAGATTAATTAATATTTCAGTGTTCCGCTATAAGCCTTCATGCCAGTGATGGTTTCGCCACGTAGTTTGTCTTGTCCGTAATATGCTCACATTTTATAAGATTCGAAGTAAACCATGGGTGAAATTTTTCACGTGATTTCAAGAGTGCTGGTTCCTTAGAGTGGTCTGTGCTGTTGTTACATCTCATTTGGCAACCCAGGCTTTTGCGAAACGCGCGATAGATTGAACTTTACCTTACCTGATCTCAGCCAGCATCATGGGCAACATCTATTCACTATACAGAATGACCTTTCCCTCAAAGTCGCTCTTTAGCGTTGATCAGATTCCGGACTTGACAGGTCAAGTGACTATCGTTACTGGGTAGGTCAACTTTATTACCGCCACGCGCTGCTACTTGATGTATGTCACACGTTAGAGGAAATACAGGTATCGGTAAAGAGACCTGCAAGGCGAGTAGGTTTCTACCCTGCGCAGCGTCCATATCTGAAGCCGATCAATTCAAGGTGCTCCTCCTCAAAAATGCCAAAGTCTACCTCGCTGCCCGGAGCAAAGCCAGAGCAGACGAAGCCATCCAATGGCTAGAACGAGAAACAAACGGAAAAAGTCCTATTTTTCTCGAGCTAGACCTTGCCAACCTCGATTCAGTTCGGGAGGCTGCTGAAGAGTTCATGAGGTAAGTCGGAGTTTTGAGCACCAGATTGATGCTCAGTTGAAAGTAGCAAAGAGAAAGAGTTACATATACTCTTCAATAATGCGTATGTAACTAATTATGGTTACATCTAAACGTCGATGATAACACTTGGATTACTTAGAGGGGTTCTGGAACCTCCAGTAGAACTGCGAACAGTTGATGGATATGACCTGCAATTTGGGACTAATACACTAGGGCATTACTTTACCTCTTTACTGTTAACAACTTTGATTCACACGGCCAGGAATTCTCCAGTTGCCGGTAAGCGTGAATAGTCATATGCACCTAACGCCTATTTTTACCCTCGTAGGCGGACACGCGAGAGTAGTCACTACTTCAAGTATGGCTGCTTTTGCTATTTGGAAGGGTAGTATTGTTTGGGAAACGTTGGGCACAGACATGGCCAGCCAAAAAGCATGCAAAAAGGCAGGGACCAGGTTCCTTTATTGTCAGAGCAAACTAGTAAGCCAGAGTTATGATTAAATATTCGGGATGCCAAAGGTTTGACTTGAGTTTACAGGGCAACGTGCTTTTTTCAAACGAATTAGCCAAGCGTTATGAGGAACAGGGAATTGTAGCATGCTCAGTGCACCCAGGTATGTACTTAGGATCACCAACAGATAGTCATCAACGTTCTTCCTAGGAGTCATACAATCCGAACTCTTTCGATATGTACCGCGCTTATTCGCGAAAGCCGTCGTGGGTCGAGTTTCATTGAATAAACCAGTACCGAGGGGACTAACATATTGAGGAAGGCCTTAATCGTATACCCTGCAAGCCAAGGTGCGCTCACCCAGCTTTGGGCCGGAACTATGCCCGAGGGATTGGAGCATAACGGAAAGGCAAGTGGTTACTTGGGTTTTAGTAGTACACTATGTATAATAATTTGCGTGCTACTTATAATGGACAATAGTTCCTAGTTCCTTGGGCCCAAGTAGGAGTTATGCCTCCAGGTGCCCGTGATGGGAAAGTTGCAGAGAAACTGTGGACATGGTTGGAGGAGCAAGTGAAGGGTCATTGATTACGATCATTCAGAATCCCACCCCTTGTTTTGAGTCGGCCTTAGCGTCATTGCACTTTGTTTTCAGAAAATAGTTCTTTGCTGGGTATCTTACGGGTACGATGTCAAATAAAACTGTCCATTGATTTTGAAGTAACTAGTAACCGACAATATGGCAAAAAGGCAACAAAGAGTCCGACTGGTAAGATAACAGAGGTAGCAGCCAAATTCTATGAGGGATCAGAGAGAGAGACTATGCGAGAGTTTAATATGGACATGATCGAGGCATAAAATTGCAAGGAACGAAAGGATTATGGGCGAGACAATTGCTCCTTTCGGTAGAACCAGAAATACCCAAATACAATAATGAGCTGAGAGACCAATGCGATCCAGAATGGTGCTGATGCCATTGGGCTTCCCGAAAGGCCATCTGTGAGGTTGGGTGAGTCGGAGTAAACCAAGCTTACACGTGACTACTCACCAGAGAAGTCCCATTTGGCGGCGTCGGGGAACACACTACCAGGCCCAATTCGGTTTGGTGCGGTTGCACGGGCAACCATGACACAAATACTACCAATGACTTGTGCCAGCGCCAGCGTAGCACAAACATGGAGACGGGAGAGTGTCTATCATAATTGGTCAGACGAGGACTACAGCATGGAGTAAATTAAAACTCACCTGAAGCAGAATCATTCCAAGACCGACACCTTGAATAGCATCAAGTACACCGAGCCAGAGCCAGAGTGAGGTACCCAAGTAAGGTCCAGCTCTACCCGCCCAAGGAATGTACAAGGCAAGCGAAGAGGTACCCCAGAGCATTTGGCACCAACGAGGAGCACCGAGACCGACAGCGAAGATGGGTAGGAACCAGGTATGGGTCTTGGTGATACGGGTCAAGATGTACATCATGAGGAACCAAACCACGACGAAGAACGCGATGACGAGGAGTAAAATGGCCCATTTAGGAATTGGTGAGTTCCATAGGAATGACCAATTACGGCCATAAGGTCCGCTTAGCCAGTAGTCGCGCAGGATTTCGGAGGCCAAGAACCAGACAACAATGTGACGACGGAACAAGGTCCTAGCGAAGTTGGGCACCTTTGGAGGTACTTGGCGGTAGTATTCTAAAAAAAACATGAGTACTCAGCCAGTGTGATAGCCAATGTACTTACCAGGCAAGCCCCACATGAGACAATAACCGAAGGCCAAGCTCATAAATGCCAGAGGCCAGAGAATGCAGATTGTCCACCAAGGAGGCCTGACGTTCGGCTCGGCGCCAGTCAACCTATAACCCCAGTACCAAAGAGCTGCCACCCAAACCTGTTGCGAGCCCTGAACAATACATGCACGCATCGTCCAGACTTCGGTCGCAGCACCAGCTTCTTCACCAAAGTTGAGACCAAAGAATAAGAAGGCAGCGGCAGAAGCTACAGCATAAGCCCAAGTGGCGGCGCTACCGAATGTTTGACGGTAAGGCGCGAGGGAATCTGACAACGCAGGAATACCGATGATGAAAAAGGCCAGGAAGTAGAATATCCAAGGGATGGAAAGCACGTAAACCGAGGGCTTGAGACGGAACAGCGCCCACCAGACGATCGAGGCTGCGAGGAAGATACCTCCCAGAACATACAATTGCAGATCGGTTTGCGAGCCTTGACCGGAAAGGAGTGTAATTTGGAAACTGGTAGCGCCAAGCATCTGCCCAAGGGCAATGATGATCGTGTACAAGGGCCAGCCGTAAATAGTGTGTTGCATTCTGATCTGAAGTGCGGTCATGTTCGGAGTGTCATTCTCGTTGGGCAAAGGACCGCTGTAGTTCTTGGTGTCAAATCCTTGTCCGGGAGTGCCTGGAGTTTGAGGGAATGCAGGTGAAGCAGGACGAGAGTCAAAGTGCGAAGGGGTGCCCCAGCTCGAGTCGCGGTGAGACCGGATAGATGCAGCGCTAGAGTTGATCTTGTCTCGCTTGACCTTATCGAAGAATGCTTCTTCACTCTTAGTCAAGAACTTCTCAATCGACAGTTCGCTCTTGGAATTCTCGGCGGTGAGTAGTTGGAGTTTTGCGACAAAGGCCTGAGCAACCTCGCCATCAGCGTCCGTAAACGATGCCATAGCCTTGTTGAGAGGAGAAGAAGCGCCTTTCTCATCCATGATGGAAGAAATCGATTCGACAGAGCCAACACGTGAATGTGTGCCAAACGGACGATGAGGAGCAGCGTTCTCGTCAAGGAACGGATCAGCAACATGCTTATGTTCCCGAGCAATAGCCCTGTTCGCCCTGTTCAAGAAGCCACCAAAATCATCTGGCCTGTTGCCGGTAGGAGACGGTGCACGCGAATGGTCTTCGTAATCAGATGCTTCACTCTGGACAGAATTTCGAGACGAGTTTGCTTGGTGTCCGAGATGAGGTGCATGAAGTGTATCGCCCATGGAAATGCCGCTACGAGTACTTTGTGCGTCCCAGTTGGGTTGTGTAGGCTCAGGTTTGTGGAGCGGGTTCCAATCCTCGGTATCCATACCCTGGATAGCACGGTTACCCGACTGGCCAGGCTTAATGCAATCCTTTTCAGACCAAGCTTCAGGGCCAGCCAGTCGACGAGATGTGTTGATACTACGACGGTGGAAGTCTTCCATACGCTGACGCCATTCGACGACAGGGAAACGCTGCATAGCCGAACGAGCACGGAGGACAGCACGTTCTTCTTCTGTGGACTTGAGAGCCAATTTGATTGTCTTCGCGAATTGCGACAACATGTGATTGGTAGATGTAGACTCGACAGGGAACCACTGAAATTAGTAAATGAATATGATTAGCACCCTTCATGACGAGAAGTAAAGGAAAACGCACCCAGCCAGGCATGAGACCAAGACCACCGAGACGCGATCCGACACCGAGAGCACCTTTACGACCGAATTCGACGGCGACCAAACCGAAGGGCTCGTCACGAGAGGGAATCAAAGCAAAGTCGGCACCCGAGAACAAGAAAGGTGGGAGTGCAGTAAACTCGGGCTTAGAGTAAACACGATCGGGGTACATTTCCATGAGACGAGCAAGTTTCTCGGCTGCAAACCGACCGTATAGATCGATAACAGGACCGACAGCAATCAATTGAATCGAAGGCTTTTTCTCAAGTCTAGATATGAAAGAATCAGCACGTGCGAGCAGCAGCAGACAAGAAAGCACTCACAGCGAGGGCATAGCATCCGCAATAACATCGACACCTTTCTGTTTGGACCAACGTCCGACGAACACGAACAAGTCAGCTTTAGGATCTTGCTTGATATTGGCCCATTCTTGAGCCTGGCGCTTGAGTTCTGGTCGTTTGGATTCGGCGTCTTGGTCGATTTCGACATTCATCATGTCAACTGGCTTTTCGTCAAGGGCAGCAATATCGGAAGGATCAGGGTTGGGAAGCGAGTCGACGTGTTTCAATGTCCACAGAGCGGGGTAGCGAGCCCAAGAGCGTTTTCCGTACTGTGAACAAATGTGTAAGCAATATTCCAACGACAGCCAGCCACTGCACGTACTTTGTCAGACACACCAGCTACACCGGTACTCTTCTGGTGCACACTGATGAACGAAGCTGCGGCGTGAAGCAAATTGAACGTATTGCCGAATTGAACATACTATTCGGGCCAGTCAGCTCGATTATATCATCAACCAAAAGAAAACTACGTACTTTGGTGCAGACTTCCTTGCTGATGTTGAACGCAGAGCAAACCTCCTTCATTTCCTCCTTGGTACGTAAAGGCCATAGACCCTGGAATTCGGCGTTGTGAAGCGACAAGCACACAGGAAGGACCTTGGGGAGCAAGTACAATGGGGCCAACGCGCCGTGATAATCTATCGAATACAGTCAGGACTATTTACGCGACTGTACAAAGCCAAGGTACTCACCGTTGATGTGGTAGATATCGATAACGGGGAAACGCCTAACGGTCTCTGCAATGGCCTGGTTCCAAGTCGAGTAGAAGATAGCCGAAGACAAATCGTCCATGCGAGCGGGGTAAGGGTCGGCCTTGGTTTGTGCACGGAATACGGGAGAGTCGAGAATGATGTAGGTGATATTGTCCAAAACGTGGTATTCGACCTCGATGAGGTAAGGTTCACCAAAGATAATAACTTCAATCGGTTCTGCGGGTTCACCAGCAGGATACTCGAGATCCTTGACCTTGGGGACAACCCAGTAGATATCGCAATCGGACATGGCTTTACCCATGAGAGAAGACATGACACCGAGACCACCAATCCTACAAATCCAATCAGTACCTAATAAGCGGCAACAATTCATAGCACTCACTTGACTTTTAGCTTCCAATCAATAATTTCGTACTCGAGTGTTGCAATCAGGACTTGTCGCCTCTTCTGTGGGTTCTCGGGCCAACCAATGACAGGACCAGTATAGACCTTGGTACCGTGCGTTGGCTTCTCGCCCATCGGGGTACCGGGCATACCCTTATCGTCGCCGTGCTGGTTCGCTTTCATAATACCCAAAGCTCCAAGGATAGGGAAGTAGCTCGAAGCATCAGCCTTGGGAGTGGTACCCCACTTGTTGACCTTGATCTCGTAAAAGTTGCGACGGAAGATAACGACAGCGATGATAGCAGTGATCAGCGGGATAGAGAGCAGCAACGCGTACATGATGGCTCCGACGGCCGAGTTTCCACGGGGCTCCAGGTACCAACGTTGAGTCTTGTCGTCGACCATGAGTGCCCAGGAGAGATATGGCTTGGGAGGTGCGGACATGTTGAGATAGTTGGGAGAAGCCGCGTTAGGAGGAAGGCGATCCATAACACCGTCGCCGTTCGTGTCTCCGTAGAAGTAATCATCGTAGCCAAAGACGTTGAGCTGTACATAGCTAGGCCAGGTTGCCATGATTGGGAGCTCCCAGACACCCTTGTCGTTCATGGTCATTTGCGCAGAGATACCCTTGTCAAAGCCCCAGGTATTGAACGGACCACGAGCGATGAACTGAGGAACGCGGCGAGGGAGTGCGTATCCACGATCAGCGTGCACAACGGCGGTCGCAGACCCAGCGAGCTCGGCCCAATACTGAACAATCAAGTGTTGGCCTTCCCAAAACATGTCCTCCGTAGGCTCAAACAGGTTTCCAGGAATAGTGGTCTTCTCTTCGTAAGTTGCCCAAGTCGACCAGTTCTTGCCATAGTTCCAGGTGTAACGGAACATGTCCGCTCCAAGGGCGCTATGAGTAAACGAGTACGAGCCATCGGCATACCCAAAAGCATCGTTATCGTAATCAGCGTCTGGGAACACCATAACGTTCTTAGACGATCCTTTGCGAAGAAGGAAGTGATCCGAAGTGCCTGTGGTACGACCATCCGCAGCGGCGACATTGTTGACCCTAATGTCGAGAATGCCATCCGGCACGTTGGTAAGGGTCGCGGACCAAGACCATGCTGAAGGAGTATCACCAGGGAGCGTAGGCTGGATTGGATTCGTAACGGCTCCGCACTGGACCGAACCGGCGTTGAGAGTAGGGGTTCCGCGAACGGTAGACGACATGTTGAAGGATATACCATTGGTAACTGATGTGCAAGTCATCTCGGTGTTGAATTCGAGAACAATGTTGATAGTGGTGGCGTTGGCATCCCCAGACTCGGCGTGCAGACGTGTATCGTGGCCAGGCGAGAAGCGAGTGAGCATCGGAGGCGGCTGAACCCAGTTGGCAACCGGCACAAACGCCTTGAACGAATAGGGCTGAAGAGTAATGGTAGGAAGACATCCGACCCATGGAGCAGCGCCATTGCCATTGAAAGAAGATTGTGAATTCTCGAGCTCGTATGTTTCGAATGGATAGAACAAGTTACGAATCCTGGTGCCCCCAACCCAAGGAGTAGATACCCAGAGCGCGCTGTTACAATCGTACGAGTAGGTCTGGGTCACATTCATATTGGTAAAGACCATCCAGACATCGTTCACGGTGGAGTTGAAGTTGGCCTGTAGTCCAGGAAGAGGGGAACGGGAGACGGACCACCAGCCGATTTCGGTCTGCGTTCTGTTCGAACCAGGAAGTTGAATATACGACGTCCAATTACCGTTTTGCAAGAGACGGAAGCCATCTGTCAATACTGGGTATTGCTTGCGGAGGTAATGGAAGTGAGCCATCATACGACGAGAACCGGCTGAAGGGTCAAAGTGATCAAGTGAATTCCAGTCATCTTCGCAACCAAGGAGAGCCTTTTCGAGGCGCATGTTGAAGTATTGTTCCGATCCGAGCCTGTAGCATCCATGTCTCTGCCATGCCTGACTGCTGGTCATGGGTTGACGACCAAAGAGATAGTTGGACGCTCCGTTGTCAAACAGATAAAAGTCTTGTTCTTCGCCATAGTAGAGCTATCAGGTCGTTAGACCAATATTCGAATTAGGTTAATACGATGCTTACCAGAGGAATACCAGGCATCAGCAACGAATTAATAAATGTCCCGAGCATTTGCTTTTGAGTACCGTTCACCAGACTCGGCCAGCGGAAAACGTCAAAGTTCGAAATACCAAACATGTGGCGGGGATCAAATTCTCCAGTCTCGGCGTTCAGGAAGTCATTCGTTTTGCCCATGGTCGTCCAGACATCGAAAAAGTTGGGTGTAGTATCGTAGGCGACTTGAAGGTTACCATCCATTCCAAGAATACGAGACAACGCACGATACACTGAGTAGTGGAAAGCGACCGAGTCGAGCGAGTGTCGGGTTTGTTCTCGCAAAAAGTACTGGTTTTGCGCATTGGTCAGGTTCGCACCGAGCTCGAATGTGGTAGGACGCTGGGTAGGTGTACGGCCTCGACCGCTGGAAACTTGTCAGAATGGGACGGTGCGATCGATCGAGACAACTTACAGGTAAAGAGCACCAAAAGTGTCACCACCAGTAACTTCACCGACGATGAAAAAGTTGGTCTTGCCGATCTCCTTGGCGCACTGGCGAGTATGAGCTGACCAGTCAGCCAGAGCATCCACAGTGACCTGTGTGGCCTTGTCGATACGAATGGCATCAATGTCCAAAGCCTTGATGGTGAGACATGAGAACACTTGAATCTTGGCGCGAACATTGGCGTTCCATTCACGGAGACGATCTTGTACGGAAGCAAACTTGGACAACTGACGATTCCAGTCGGGGTGGACACCGAACGCTTCCATGTCTCCGTACTGATCAAACTCGGAGGCATAGCAGCCGGTGTGGTCAATGGGGACTATTTCACCGCCGTCGTTCCACATGGTAGGCAGTTTGCAGGTATCGTTGTGCTCGTTGCTAATTTTGAAGTCTGGATACTCATCATTCCCCAAGGCGCGTAGCGAGGACGCTTCCATACGCCGTCGTACTCGTCGATGGAGAAAGGTGTAGAAGTGTTCAAGTGGCCAGCAAATCCAATCATGTCACCCATGGTTCCGACTGTAAAGTCAAGCATGAGATACATGCCGCGCGCGTGAATTGCATCGGTAAGAGCACGCCAGTCGTCGATTGTGCCCCAGTGAGGATCAAGTGTAGAAAAATCAATGGGGAGTAACCTATATCGGGAACGGTTAGCATAGGTTTGATGAATTACCATATTTGAGCATAAGTAATGGAACGCGATCAAACGCGAGAAAAATGGGTAACCAGGGAAAAAAACCGATATCGGATGGAATGAAAAGCATAAAAAGGGTGCTACTTACTGTCAGCCTGCCATGGCATGTTGAGGAAAGGAGTACCAGCAATGAAAATGCAACCGATGCCCATGCCTTGGAGATAATCGAGTTTTCGCATGAGACCGCGGACATCGCCACCAAAGCGGAGATTGACTTCGCGCCAGTCATTTTCGAACATTGTTTTGAAGTAGTCGTTGTTGCTGGGCTCTCCATCGGCAAATTTGTCGAGCAAAATGGTGTAAATGGGATATTCTCGCCAGTTGGCGGGAGAAGGCGTGTAGGTGGTGTTTGGGCGGGTTGAATCGTATTCAAGCACGTTTGTTGTGCCTTGTTTGATGTTGAGATTGTAGTCGGTGAGCGACTCGTTGTATGGCATTCCAAGCGTGCCCGTAAGCAACGCAAGTGCTGCCAGACCCAGAGGGCCTGGTCTTGGGAGTCTCATCCCCACTACTCGAAATAGATTAACAATACAAAAACAACCAGCAAAACAGAGCAATCCACAGCAAGGAAAACCAGCCTCAACTAGAGACGAGTGCGGAAAGAGGAGAGACGGAAGAAGGTGAATCTGAAAACTCCAAGCCGGTTTCACTACTTTAAGCACAAATGCCACCGCCGACAATCCACGGATCCACCGCTCCGGTCCCTATTCCAGACCATATCTCAAACGGACCCTTAAATCAGGGTCTATTCAAACTCTTGTCACCCAGTCCCTGGCCCCGCCCTACGATCGTCTCGATGGAAAAGTCTAGATACATGCATACATCCTCCAATCCCTAAGTTCCACAGATAAGCATCTAGTGTCAATCCTACTCTTATCTCCCATCTTTTCCTTTTCTCTTGGCCCATTTTTTTTCACTCAACATCATCATCATCCTTCTTATAGTCCAATCCACGCGCCTTGTCCATGAGCTGTTCTAGCCGAGACCATTCCTACGGCAACCACGTCAGCCAATAGCCACTTTTTACCAATTGTGACAAACCTGTTGCACAATCCCCCGTCCATCTAGCCAGTTCATAATTCCGTCCGGATCATTCGCGGCCGGCCGCTGGCCTCTGGATGAAGCCGGGTCCTTGCGCCGGTGTGCCGTCTTTAGAGTCTCAATCTCGTTTGATACTAGTTCAAACAATTGCCACTGTAACACAATAACACTGTAAATTTATTTCCCCACGCTGAGTTGGATTTTGAGTTGGGCGCACCTCCCAATGAATAAAATCGTGGTAACACTTTACACGAGCACGACAAAACCGACCAAGGTCGAACCTCAAATTGGATTCTTCATTGTCGGAGTCATCCGAGTCCACACTTTCTGAACGGCTCTGTATGGGCTGCCAGCAAGCCATGATCATTCCCGCATATAAACACCCGTGCAAACGCGGCGCACTCACCTCAAAAGTATCACGATTGTAATCATCACCAGCCAAGGATCCCTTGAATGTTGACAGCCGCGTACTGATACGACATGCGCCGCACCCCGACACGGCGAATTTCAGATGGACGATATCCAGTTCAGGATGCCTAGATCGTGCCTGTGAATAGATAATTTTGACAGTAGCTTGTTCACTGACTCACGTATTTAGGGCCTTTTTGAAACCACTTGTCCAAATCGAGGATGTAACCAAGCTATCCCTTAGTCCGTCCATTTTCCTCCTTAGCGCTCGCAATGATAAGCCAAAATACTGATCTAGCAAGACGCTCAGGTGAAATAAGTAATCCAGGCACCAGATGATGGAACGTATAAACCTTACCGTTTTGTTCACATTCTCTGAATTCCCGCCGTTGCTTGGCTTTCAGACACGCTAAATGTACAAATAATTGCATAACCACCTTGAAGTGGTGGGCAAGCGACTGGTGCCCGAGCATCGAATATCCCTCGGGTAAAATGGCCGGCGGGGCCCCATTGTTCGTGTCGTCCTCGATCCAACTGTCATTATCTGACGATCCCGACCCTTGTTCGCTTTCGTCCTCATCGTTGGTCGGGCTCGGTGACTGGAAGCCGCAATCTCTGGCTCATCATCTACTGTCCCGTCTACCCATTCCTGCAACGTTGGTTGGCTTGGCCTTGCTCCAGGGATAAGTTTATACAGCCTCCGTCCACGTGGTCTAATTACAGCCTCATCTTCATCTTCTCCTTCACCGGGCGAATGTTCGGCCGGTGGCGTGTCGTGTCTCAATTTCCGGCCTTTGCATAATTTGAGAAATCTGATCCAGGATACACCAAAAAATCCGATTAACGTACGTTTCAGCCTGGCTAGATTCTCCTCAATTCCATCTTCTTATTATTCCGTGCAGGTGCGTCTCGTAGCCGAGAATCCAGTACAGCTATAAATAGGTTCTTTAAAATAAACCGGAATACCATGCATTCAACTAAACATACCTTGATCGTCTAATCCGTCCATAGGATCGTCGTCGTCGTCTTCTTGACTAGACAAGTTGTCCTGTCCCACGGGCCGCCTACGGATCAGTCGTCTCTTCGGCGCCATGACCTCCTCTTCCTCTGAATCGCTCGCCGAAACAGCCACAGTCTTTCGTTTGACCACACGTCTGGGCGCCACATCTTCGTCTTCATCCTCGCTTCATCTTCGACGCGTAGTTTGACGTTGGACGACGAGCTCGGTTTTCCGGAGCCTGTCTCTTCGTCTTCATCTTCATCACTCATCACAGTCCACGGCAACTTCCTTCGGAGCCGCCCATTTCCTTCAAACCGGACGGCGCCAATGTTCCCATCGCTTGAAGCACTTGCATCCGTAGGCGCCAGTACATCTTCGTCATCCTCGTCAGATTTAGCCTGACAGGTGACGAGTGTGACTTTTTGACGCTAAACTTTGAGGATTTAATAGGTGGTGACAACTGGGTTCGTCGTCGGATGGGCGAAGAACTGGGTCCCGGCTTAGCAGAAGTACGCGTCTCTGTATTTACGGTGCCAGAACGAGACTTGGGCGTGGAGCCAGGCTTAATCTTCTCACTTGACTTGGCAAAATCAGCCAATGTTGTCTGCCGGCCTTTGTGTAGCTCGCGTTTAGCGCCTCTAGTTATGATGGCCGTAGTGCTCTTTACAGTAGATTTGGGTTCATCCGAATCAGTGTCGGTGAGTATGATGATAGGACTCGAGCTGCCTGGCAAGGCTTTAGGTGGCATGTCAGCGCGGTGATCGGCAAGTGCGAACGCGTCCAGGTCCGGGGTAAGCACGTGATATTCAATCGCCCAGCCCTTTAGTCCAGGTTTCTGAGATCCCGCCCCTTGGAGCCTATAATTTATGACTTGCAGTTTGAGCTAACATGTTAATTAACCATGATAAAGGGCATCTCTGTGATAGTCGATACGACCACGGGTTTTGTTTGAATTACGAGGCATTTAACCGAGTTGAAATCAGAGGACTAGATTCCAACCTTGTCGTCCCTAGACTACATGATTTGCAAGTGTATCGTGGATTGTCCACAGCCTCAAGGTAAATGAAACTATGGGGTTTACGACAGGTGTCCGGATAGTGGTTTTCTGGGGTAGTTAGACGGGGCCAAGCGGTGCATGGATTTGGCATTACATGTCACTAGAATCTCCGGCATCTACGGTGGAGATGGCTAACGGAGATATAAATATACCGAAATAGAAGATATATAATTACATGCTGTTGCAAGCATAATCCATGCCTAGTCAAAAGCCGAGGTACCTTCGAGAAGTGGAGGAAGCGCGGCACGTTCCGAGGGTGGCCGTGCCATTGAAACCATGTCTTTGCGCAACTCAGTAATCTTCCGTTGAACCTCTTGGTGTTTGAGGATAACGTCTTCAAGCTTCAATTGCTAAGAGTTTCGGGGTAAAATCAACTAGAATACTAAAGACAGAATATAAGCCCACCTTGGAGTCGCATTCCGCGGAGAATCCGCAAATTTGAGGTTTTGCCAGCTACATGCATCTAAATTAGCATCAACAAGGTTCATAAATGGCTGTATTTACCCTTGGTGCCTATCACACCGTTTCTTTCCTGTGCAAAATGACCCTTCATTTTTTTCATAAATAGCAAATAGTTTGGCTTTGGCCTCGTCGCCCTCGCCCTCTTCCAGCGCCCATTGGCCAGTATCATTGAGCCACGTAGCCCAATCCTCATCTTCCATCACGATCCGCGCATCGAATCCACACTTCTCGCCTCCCACCTTCTCGTTCCTTTGCCCGCGCAGTTGAGAAGTCGCAACCTTGCTTTGAGATGTCTGAGGTCTAATTCGAGAGCGGCTCTGCGGGATTTGAGTTGTCCAGACTCCTCGACCAACTTTGCCAGTCTGTCTAAATCCACTTTTTGGCGTCCATCTAAGACTTTGGTTGCCCCCGAGCCTATGTGGTTAATACCGGCCGGAGGTGGATGAGGCGTAGGACCTGGTATATGAACATATACGGCTCCGTCGGGTGGTCGCGCGTCTTTTGCTGCATACCACAGTTGATCTAAGTCGACGCCCCGTGCTCTTAGCGTTTGGAGCCGAGCGGTAGCAGCCTTGATACCACAGATATCGGAGCAGTATTTCGAAGTGGGAGCACGTGCAGGTCGGTTACATCCTTTAACTGCGCACCGGCTTTTATAGGTTGTGTGAATATTATGCTCTGGACAAAAAGTCTCAGAAATGAGTAATGATAGAATATGAGCCACGTACTTGCAACACATAATGGACATACAAATTGATCTATAAGATCAACATCGAATTCTGCCAGATTTACGCAGTTCGGGTGGTACCAGTCATCACATCTGTATATACATCGTAAGATGCATCTATCTGGCCGTAGTTTTGTACTCACCTATCGCACGCAATCATGACCTTGTTTTCGTCGTACCTGGTTTTGCACACACAGTACAGCCGGGTATCCTCCTCTAGTTCCTCTGAGGCTCGGAAACTGAAACCTTGGGCAGAAAATTGACTTCTGGTGCAGGTGTTTCGACTTGCCTGGACTCGGAACGTGATCTTGCCTCCTTATCTTTGATTTTTTAGCCAATTCATTCTTTTTCTTGGTCTTGCTAGTACTCGCAGTTTTTGTCGCGGCGGCCAATGCAGAAGCGGCGGATTTGTTTACCCCCACTCCGTTGCCTTGGATTTGGATGCGCCTGACTTTGAGCCCGTGTTACTGGCGGTGCCACTCGAAGGACGAGGTTGGGGTGTCCCCCCTGTACTGTTCGAAGCAGATGTCTTGGGTGCTGATCTGTTCTTGCTCTACCATGTATGAACTTGTGAAAGTGAAAGTGCTCCTAGGGAAACTCACTCTTGACGCCGCTGGTTTCTTCTCTGCCTCTGCCTCTAGTTCTTCCCACACTGCTTCCATAGTTCCGGCTAAAGCTTTAGCTTCCCTCGACTTGGAGGACGGGACTAGTAACCGCCCACTCGAGGTATACTTGACTTTCTCCTTTGAAGCGTCTTTAGGTGCTTTTGTTCGACCTGGTGGATTTGTTCGTTAACAATTTCCATTGAATCTACATCCATGCCTTCATCTTCGTATTCACTCTTCATGTCGATTTGGCTCGCCGTCTCGCTACCTGCGTATTGGTTCCATAACCACGTTGCTGGATCATCTTCGTCTTGTGTTGTATCACCACCTCCTTCCGGCCTGAAGTCCTCCTCAAACATGTCTTCTTCGAGTTCACGAGCGACGTCTTCGTAGCTCCCAGTATTTCCCGTAGGCTGGTGTTTGGTGGAATCGAGTTCAACAGACGCGTCTCCCATAATTGTTTCTAGAATATCATCTCCATGGTCGCTATCCATTTTCGAATTTATTATTTTTTGCCTGGGTTTGGGTTTAGTTAGGTTGCCAATATTACTTGAGACAAAATCAAAGACCAATAGTGATCGTTGAGCGGAGGTGGGTGAAGTTGTGGCTAGGAAATTGGCAATAGACACCGTTACGATACATACTTGGCAAACTCAGTTTTTTTATACGGGTACAGCCTACACTCTGCAAAATCCGCCGGAGTTCGTGAGCCCGAAATACTCGGGAAGCTTAAGCGAGACGCTCATTTTAAGCTCGTTTATGCTTCTCGAGCATTTCGGGCTCGCGAGCTCCGATGGATTTTGCAGAGTACATCAGCGGTCGATATGTAGCATACAGAAAATCTACTGAGGGAGCTATTTTAACTTATTATAACTCAGAGCAGTGCATAGCTTCCCTTTGACTCTTCTTCGATCACTGTCTCTTCAAAAACTTTGATACAACTCAGCAAAAAAACTAAAAGTGTCATTAGCAATAACTAGGTGTAATGTAATAGGGGGAGGGGGATATCATAGTGTCATGGTGTGATGAGGGATCATAATATGCCATGACACCATGATCTTTCTCCCTTGTTTTATGACACCTTTGGTTTTTGCAGAGAAAGCATCGTCATACCAATGGAAACTTTCAATACCATAAGTGCAATAGAGCCCGTGGTTATCCCATGTAGCTTGATGCCGCACCCATCCATACTATATCCAGAACAATAACTAATAATTATACCACCCAGCTATTGGTACCTCGGAAAGGTACAGGAGTTCATTTCTCCCACGGGCAGTTGCTTCTCCAGCATCCAGTCAACGAGTAGCCTTACTCCCTAGGCGCTCTACAGGCTTGCTAATTAGCTGTACTCTTTATGATTATCTCTTCTACCCCTTCCCCATCCACAGCCGGCATCGTATACTTGAGCTTGATCATTCTTCTGGTCCGAGACACTAGCCGGGGGAGGGCCTCCAAGTATGCGGTTGCAGCGCCTCACCAGCCTCCGAGGTATGTCACCGAGCTTTTGGTTCGGATGTCAGAGCGTGAACATCATTCCCGCCTCTCCGTTGATCGAGACCGCGGTACCTGAGTATGTTGAAGAGGTGTCTCGACCCCATCTATGCGGTGGTCGCAAGTCATAAGGCTCCTTAGCGTAGGATATGGCCTTGATCTGGGCCCAGTGTCGGATCCCTTCGAAGGTGAGTGCGTATGCCAAGAGGTATCTAGCAGTTCGCATTTGTGTTGGTATACTCGTTGCCATTGTCATTGTAGTGATGACGAAGTGGAGAGTTTAGCTTAGGGACATGATGGGTTCCAAACACAGACAGAGCGCATAGTCGACCCGGGTTAACTCATACTGGCACAAACCAATGTCTACATTGGATATAAATTCTATTCTACAACATGCCATTCGAGGGCTCTTGAGTAATAGATAATACCGGAAATGTGACATCTGCGTTACCAACTCTGAATTATGGCAGCTAGTTGTTGTACAAGCCAGGGCTCGAGAGTAGGAGAGTCATGAAACATAGGCTATACCTTATAGTATTCACTCGACCACGCACCGGGACTCGAGAGCGCTAGGTAGTGCTATGTACCAATACCCGGGAAGACCTAAACCGCCTTTCCTTTCCCTTTATCTACCTTTGGTAAATCAGCCTCAACATCGTTATCGACGCCATTCTCCGAGGCCTGCTGTTCCTTTTCAATCGAGTTGATTGTGGATGACGCGAACTTTTGCTGCACTTCCCGGTAGTGCTCGAGCTCGCTCGCACTAACGCTGGGTACCAACTCGCTCAATGCCCGCTCAAAGTCGTCCTGGTTGACCAGTACATCTATTTCGGCTGCGGTCGCCAGTTCCGCGAGGTAATATTGAGCCGTCATGGGGTACGAGTGTTCGGGAAGTGGAGGTGCCGCATTGATTTCAGCTTTCGAAGGTACGGACGTCAGGATACAGCCTCAATCGACGAGCGCGTCCAGACTTACCGACTCGTCGCTCAATCTCTTCCGCTTTACGGGCCATCGCCTTCAGCATTGCATCCGAACACAATGCATAGAAGTCTGCTCCTGTATAATTGAACGGGCACCGTTCAGCAACGGCCGCAAGCTCCAGACCGGGGTCGAGCTTGAACTTTCGGGTCAACGCCTGTAGGATTCGAAGCTGATCTCCGTGCGTCTTGCTGACCCCGAGGTAGAGCATTCGATCAAATCTGGGGTTTACTTTGTCATTGGGTGATCCAGGAACAGTATGTTCAATGAGTGCATTTTGCTTACTTACCGGCCAGGTCTCAGTAGAGCAGGGTCCAGCAGGTCCGGCCGGTTTGTTGCTCCGATCACGAATACTTCGCCACCGCCCCCACCGGTACCCATCCCGTCGAGCTCTGCCAGAATTTGGCTGACTATCCGATCCATCACACCACCCGAGTCTCCTGCTTGGCCTCTGCGAGGAGCGATGCTGTCCAGCTCATCGAAGAATACCACACACGGTCTTGCATCTCGAGCTCGTTGGAACACTCGTCGCACGTTGGCTTCAGACTCTCCGATATACATGTTGAGCAGCTCGGGGCCTTTGACAGAGAGAAAGTTGAGTGCACATGAAGTCGCAACTGCTTTTGCCAAGAGAGTTTTGCCAGTTCCTGGTGGTCCGTAGAGCAAGATACCTAGTGTGCGAAGCTCTCAATCACAAGCAAGAAATTCGGAGTGAGAAGCCTTACCGCTCCGCTTTTTCATCCCGTCCGCAAAAAGCTCTGGGTGCTCTAGCGGGAGCTGAATCGTATCCAGAATCTCGCCCTTTACATGCGCGAGTCCACCCACATCATCCCATGATACGTTTGGAATTTTGGGTGCACCAATGCTCTCGGAGTATGCTGCTCTCGCACCGTCCAGCGCCAACTCGAAGTCCCGTGCTGTGACTGGTATAGTCGCAAGCGCCAAGTCGCGTGCCGTTGGAACGGGGATATCAGACTTAGACTCGGACTTCAAGTTTGAGCTACGGTTTTACGCATTAGAGGGTGCTTCCTAAAAGTGAGAACGAGTACTCACAGCTCTTTGAGCACCCGTTTCAGTGCTTGGTCCCTTGCCCCCCTTACAAGATGTACCAAATCTCCAGCGTGCAGAGCGGCGGTCTCCCGAGCCACAGCACCTAATTCTACATCGGCTCCTAGGGGTAACTTTTGGCTGGCTACTACCGTGTTCAAATCCTCAATCTCCGGCGCTCGTCTGGAGCCTGATTCCATTAAATAAACTCAAACAGCCAAGTTCCTATCTCTGAGCTCACCTCGAGGACGATCTCATGCCTGAAACAAGCCATCACTCCCACAGGAATCGCATCCGGTTCAGCAGTAGTTGCTACAACCGCAACTGGATACCCGGTTGACCCCCATGCTGCACCTAGTTCACGAATACATTCGGCTAAAACAGCTGCCATCGCCGGTTCTGGCAAGAGGATACACATAAGACCGAACGTTAAAGTATCAACAAGCCCTTACCTTTTCCTCCTTGGCCGGGTCTCACCAGGGCCTCGATATGCCTAATTAAGAATACACACGGTGCACATAGCGCGGCCTGTTCAAAACGAGCTCGCACGGCACCTTCAGTCTTGGCTTCTGTGTCGGAAATGAGTGTATATGCGTTTATCTACAAACGTCAGGATCCAGTTAATATGAGCCAATGGACATGAAATACCTCCCAAACGCCGACTCCAATCTTTTCCGCGGACCTCCTAATACTTCGCGCCTTGCCTGAGCCCCTGGCCCCTCGGACCAGTGCAGATAGCGCGATACCGTAATGGGCGGCGTTGGGTAAAAGCGTTGCCCGTAACAAAGGGGTCAGGACTGGTGGAACAATATCAGGACTAAACTCGGCCATCTGTCCCTGGGCGTACCGTTTTCAAGGTCTCCATTCTCGTCGTCGTCTTCATACGGTGTCATGCACGGAACGAGCCCATGTTCGACCCCGATCATCGAAACCCGCGTAGAGTTTGGATTGATCAAGCACCCGAGTTCACCAAATGCGATCGCGGTAGTTGTCCGATCATGAGATGAGTTGTTATCGCTGGGGTGGTTGGAAGAATCATTTGTGAGGGGTGTGGGGGTGTACTCGATGTTCACGACTTTGAGAAACACCGGCGTTGACTCGCCTGCGCCTTCTTCTGCATTACTCGATCTAACCAATGAGGCTTCTATATCCAACTCGACCGACGAGACAGCCTTCTCCACGTTTCCTGGTGCTTCTTCCTCTTCGGTATCGTACTCCTCTAGGTCAGGCTCCGAACCATCGATGTGAATCGCAATCAGGTCGTTTAGCTTTAACAGTAGCGGCGAGTGCTTGTTTTGGTCGTTAGCCACACCCTGCAATGTCTCCCTCAGGGCCTTGACGACCCTGTCTGCCAGCCGTTTGTCATTCGCTGATTTCGAAGCGACCCGTGCGAGAGTTATGCTACGTGCCAGGGGGAGGGGTAGTGATGTGGATGAGTGCGAGGCAGGTCGGAGGAAGAGTTCGTTGGAGGGTGATTTGCTCGAGGCGATAGAATTAGACGTATAAGCTGGGGATATTGTGTTGAAAAGTAGAACAGGTGATGCTTGAATTCTGTAGCCTTGAGTCAATTGATAGGAACGATGTCAGTGTTCCAAACGTACGTTGAGCGAGTTGTCTCGTCCTTGGCATACACCCGCACAAGTCTTGCACGGTCGGCATGCGATTCTCCAGGACTAAGTACGGCCTGAAAACGGTTTCGGATAAAAATGAATATATCGCGCGATAAAGTATTGTCCTACCCAATCACCAGAGAGTATACCAAGTTTCGCCAAGTCATGCGTACTGACGCTTACACTTTGTTCGTCAATCCCACGGGTTGGTACTGGAGTCAGAGGTAGGTGGGAGTGCACAACTGGGTCCCATCCTCTCAGGAAGTCTTCATTTATCTCGAGTGCATCAGACTCTGATGTGGGAACTGACTCTGATACATCCGAGGCGGAGGCACACTGCGAATCGGACTCTGAGTGGGTTGTGGGAACAAGAACAAACTGTGTGTAGTCTCGAACAGCTATTCCTTGTAGAACGGGCTCAGTGGCCAGGACGGATAGCTCGCCCTCCTTGAGGATGTGCTCGTAGTACGTGTCTGGTGATAGGGTATAAGCGTGTGAAGAGACGAACACAGTAGAAAGGGGGACAGGTGTTGTAGAAACGATATCGACGTTGGTATTGGGAGTATTGAATGGAATCAGACAACTTCCTGTCTATACTTGGAATGAGTAGAACCAATATACTGACAACCAAGTACTGACCCCAAGGTCCTCGCTCATCTTTGCCCATTCGACTCTTCCCAACACAACCACCGAGTTTTGTTCCTTTTTCCCATCGAACAGTTGCTCCCATATGTCCTTCGAGAGTTCAACATTTACCTCGCTCAGGCCCAAGACGTGTGCGCGCATGGTGGTCGAGCCGGCCCGAACACAAAGAGAGCCGATTTGAAGAATTCACAGAGGTCTGTGGATAATCAAATCGACCCTATATGCCTGAAGCTTGCGATAGATGAACTAATCAGATACTAATAGTGAAGGCTACCTAGAGGCAAGTCCCAGAGAGAAGCCTATAGTCAGTTATTATAATGATTTATACCAGTCTAATTCTGCAGATGTGGAATTTCCAGTGTCACGTGCCTAAGCTAAACGTGCCAGGAAGGATATAAATGCATCCATCTGTCCTCATATCATTGTTGGGAGTTGGCGCTGTAAGATGGCTCCGTTAGAGCAAAATACAATTCGAACCGAATGGCGCTGAGTAGTAATAAATTCAAGAACTACAATTACCATATATTTGATGGAATTTAACTGATGACCATCGCATATAAGCTTAAATTTCTTCTTCGCATACCATATAAAATAGTAACCAATAATGATACCATCCAGTTGGTCGTACCTCGACGTTAAGGCACACGGTTCGATTTTTTCACGAGCAGTTACTTCTGCAACTATTAGTTAGCCGCTTGATCGCATTATCGGAGGGGCGATCGACAGGGTCCCCATCTTCCTTGACGAACATGCTACATGCGCTCTGGGCGAGATTCCTAATGATGCGCACGCATACAGCGGTGCCCGCTTGACTGTTTTGCCATTGGTGAATAGTTTCAGTCAAAAATAGCGCCTACATACGTACGAGTCAACCGACCGCAGCCACTCCGTACGTCGGTATCTGAAACCCATCACGCGCCTAAGCTAAACTCTCCCCACTTCAACGGCAACGAGTATGCCGGCACATCGACTATGAGCCACTAGACACTTCTGGGCATACATACTTACTTTTGAAGAGATTCGACACCAAGTCAATATCAGGGGTATATCCTACTCCACTGTGTTCCCCCAAGGTGCGGATTATCCGCACCTTTTGGGTTCACGGTGCTCCGGGGGGGGGGGCACATGACTTGCAGACTACCGTACGGGTGGCGTCGAAACACCTCTTCAGCATACTCAGAGAGGCTGAGTTACGAATAGCTGGATACTATCATTATTGGTTACTATTTTACATTGTACATATGGCTATATTGCGCTCATGTTATCAAAACCATGAGTGGTCAAGCTATGGCTAGAAGCCACCATCCAGCGGCGGGCTGGAGGTACAGAAGGAGAGTGGCTACAAGAAAATATAGATTTATGTCGTGTGGTAGGCAAGATAAGCGATGTGCTACGTTCTCTGATTTTCAGCTCAGGTTTACAGGTCAAACTATGTGTTTTAGTTTCGGTCTACTGACAACAGAGTATAGGCAACATAGGCTGCCTTTCTTCCAACACGCACATTATTGGCGCAAGCTGGTCCGGCTACAAGGCGTACCAAGACAGATATACGTGGTGCAGCCCTCTGGCCCTACGTTCGAGAATAGGATACTAGATTAAATTAACTGGCCCCGAGCAAGGCGCGCTCAAGGTATCTTGATGGTGTTGCACACTTGAGTTGACACGCTGAAACAAACGCATAAAATGACTATCAAACGAACCGACTTTCGTCTCGGCTAAACTACGTTTGGCAAAAGAACAAAAAAAAAAAATTGGATCTAAACAACAGCGTTTGATGGTAAATCTCCCTGGTCGTCCTGTATGGGAATGTGCTAATCATGATTGGTTTAATAACTCGGCGCTTTGAGGGTCTCCTAGAGATCTTGCAGTCGCCCGAACTAGTGCAAGAAGAACTTGGTCGCGAGCCTTGTGTCCAAGTGTAAATCCATCGGACCATGCGATATCATACAGCCTCGCTTCACAACAGCAAAAGACCACCACGGTTCTGCTTTAGCAACGACAATGGCCGACTTTTGCTGAGCGTACGATACAAAGAAGCGTGGAAGTTTTTGCAGACATCGTTATGCCCATTTCCTAGTATCTAGGCCAAGAAGCTCCAAGCTGGGCTTTTCAAGTCAGGAGAACCATCGGCCTCGATCAGCCTTAAAGGCGCAGCCCCAAACTCCACCAATAAAGGAAGTTGTACAACCTATCTAACAGTCTTGAACACAAACGCCTCCTCCAGACGGTTGGAGTTGATGCCATAGGATCACATTAATGCCAGGTCAATCTTCGCCAGTCTGAGACACCACCCAAGACGGCTGTCTCCAGGAATATATTCTGACGCAGGTATCCCAGAAGTAATCTGTGTTTCCGGTTTGTCCACAGTGTCGAGCTTGGTCTTGTTCTACAATAACTTCATGCTTGTGAACGGACCTTCCAGTCAGGTTTCGGAAGTTCTTAGTATAATGCCTCTTTCAGGAGCATAATCAAGTTGATGGACGGTGATATCAGACAAGCATACTTGGGTACAAAAATGGTCCAGCAGTTAACTCCAAACAACACACCATGACGATTCGTCGTTGGATGAACTGGAGTCGGATCGGAGAGCAAGCTAAAGCAGGTTCTATACATGTTCAGGGATTAACCCATGCGAATCGGCAGCCAAGCAGAAAAGAGTGATAAGCATGAGCGCCTTATGATTCAATATCAAGACTGTTTCATACCTGATTGTATACTGTGCTAACGAGAGTGTTAGTAGTAGCTTGGGGGACGTTGAGCGAGGCAGAGGTGCTGAGACGGTTTATACGCCGGAGAGACAGGGGGAGCGGATCGGATGACGGACACAAGTCATAGGGGTCAGCATAGTGATACCTAGAAGGTGCTGCAGCACCAAGTGTTAGTTGTAATATTCCAAGAGTAGCCAACATGATCAGAGAGAAACTCGACAGTGTATTGGGATAACATACTGAGGTAGTATGACTTGAAGAGGGCTGAAACTTTTCATTCTTATAAAGCGCCGAACTATATTTACGCCTATCGTTACCCATAATGCCGCTACGCTAACGCATACAAAACTGTAAGTTTGCAGAATATCATAGGTAAATGGATAGATAACCCTTCGGGACCACAAGTGCTCGTTATATGCAAACGGTCACTGGGCGCTTTTAGTTGAATGAGATTGATGGACCTGAGCCCATTGGAAAATTTCCTCTCCGATGGTACACATTTATTTCAAAAGTGGTGTAAACTGGACGGAAAGGGAAGCTCTGAATAAAATGCCTCTATCGAGATCAATACTCCCTCTCTCAAGAGCTCTATCCTCATACTGCAACTCAACCATCGAGTCATAAATGCGTCCAAGGAAGTGGTCCATGGGGGTCTAGAAGCATCACGTGCTATACCCTCACGATTGTCTCCTTCCCTTGAGGGTCGGTAGCACCTTGTAGACTCATTCCGTTGACCATGATGAAACGCAAGCGCGACGCACCCAAGCCCTTGACCGGCCTCGAGAGCGCAGCGATGGACATAGTGGTGGAACAAGACGGATCGAGCACGCCAACTGAAGACCCCGCGGCGGCGGAATGGACTGCGTTTGCCCAGGACTACTACGAGTGTGAGTCGAGGGGGAACTGTTCTGAGCGATGAAGACGAGGGGTGCTAACAGATGATGACAGTGGTGGAACAGCTGCCACTCTCGATCCACCGGTCCTACTCGTTGATGCGAGAGTTGGACGACCTTGCCCAGGGTACGTCTCCACGAGTATACCAGCTACGAGTGTACTTGCATCAGCGGATCATTGGCTAACTCGGACTGCAAACTAGACAACACGGCCCGTATCCTGCCTGCCACACGGGCGTACATTGCGCTGCGAGACTCGCTGGGTGCAAAGCCGAGAGGACATCGGCGGGCGCCGTCTGGGCTAGACTTGCTTGCCCATGTTTCGGCCGTGGTCGAGCCGCCTACTGTGTCGACCCCACCACCCAACCTGACCAACGGCGCTGGGGTAACGCACGGACCAATCACCAACGGCCAAGTGAATGGACATGTAGAGAGCGACAGGCGAACAGAGGTCGAGAATGGAGCGAGTGTGCCCACGTCGGCTGTAGATCCAACACCGACCTCGCCAGCACTCGGATCTACGAACCCTCTTCCCACCGACACTCGCCACATCATAGACTCCAAGTTGCCTGCCAACACCGAACAGCCCGGTTCGAGCTCGGTGTGCAACAATCCATCATCGGACAACTTTCCACACGATACTCGCAAATTGCTCACTCTCATCGCCACACTTGCCTCGGACGCTGTTCGTGCATCGTCCGAGAAACTAGGAATTGCAAACGCAGTATACCACTCTGTGCGTTTCCGTTCAACTGTTAAACTCATGTATTTGGGCTGATGGCTGCGCATAGGTCGACAACCACCTCACTGCCCTCAACGCCCTCATTACTCAGCACAAGTCCACGCTCCCCCATCCCCCACGCCGACCCCTCCCGTCGAATCACCCGCACCTATCCAGCTTGTTTCCTCGCCCTCCATCAAACTCCGTCCTCGTCGCCTCAGCACACAGGCCAAGCACCAGGAAGAGGGTGATGGTCCAGAGGACGATCAACAAGGCACCATCCCTCCGTTGAAAATAACCCGCACGCCAACCACAATTCGCATCCGGAACAAGTCCAAGGGAAAGGACGAGTCCAGACAGCGTGGTGTCTCCATCTCTGGGAGTACATCTAATCACAACTCGAATGCCAAAACTGCTGGGTCAAACAAAACACCCAAGGTTCCTCCCCCAACCCCCAGGAAATCCACCGGGGCTGGGGCAGTAAACGGCAAACCGCCCGGAAACAAGAATAACAGCAAGAAGACTGCGACGGACGAGATATACTGTTTCTGTGGCGAGGGCTCATTTGGAGAGATGATTGCATGCGATGCAGATGGCTGCGAGCGAGAATGGGCAAGTCCAACCCTAATTACGTTTTATGAATCCTATATGCTAATCCATTATTTTCCCAACAGTTCCATTTGCCCTGCGTAGGTCTCAAAGTCGTTCCAGAGGAAAACGAAGAGTGGTTCTGCGCCGATTGTAAAAAGGCCGGTACTACCACGGTCCCGGTTGCCAAGAAACGGCGACGACGATGAGCGTTGTCTCTTTACTGCCTCGTTCTTTCTTTCGGTCTTTTTGGTATACTATGGCTGCGATCCCCGTCATTCTTTTCGTTTCCTTTTGATTCGGAGCTGTATATCTATCCTTCCATTCCCCTCTTGTTTTCTTCCGTTCTTTCGGGACCTTGTACCCCTGCTGTGAGAATATAATTATCAAAATGCAGATGGTATATCTTGAACCCAGACGGAACAACAAAACTACAAACCCCCCTCCCCTACCAAAACGCAAATACAAAGCTCGGAGGCACAATAAATTTAGGAAGCCTGCTGTCCAGCAGTTCTCAGACTCAGTCGTTTCGTCAGGTTATCAATATAATGTTCTGAAAAAAAAACGTTAGGTAAGGAAACATGAGGTAAGGACAGCGAGTAAATGTAAGCATACCGGTTCGGTCACGGAATGTCGAGTACGTGGTGATCATTTCGTTCAATAGTCTTTCTTCTTCGGCAACGTATCCGATAATCTATTGACCTGTTTAGCTTTTGTGTTTTGACTTGCTAGTGGTAAACCCACCTGCGCTTCGACCTCTGCAACCATTCTCCTTACTTCCTCTGCCTTTTCGCTCGTCGCGCTTCGTTCTGATGGCCGCGACCATTGAATAAAGAAATTAAATAAGAATGAGGGCAAGTACCTTTCAGTCCCTGGTCATAGGCCTCTCGAAGTTGTTGGGCCGTCGCCTCGGCCTGGACCCGCGATTCTTCACCATGTCGCTGGGCACGAGTGTATTTCTCCGTTGTATGCTCCAGTTGACGAGAAAGATGCTAGAGTGTGTATTTCGTTAGGAAGCAAGCTCGACAAATAAAGGGCACGAGAAATCCTTGGAGTGCGCAAGTAAAGGGATAGGGACCTACGTCTCGTTTGGTGCTCATTTCTCGATGTCAATCACCCGCTTGTTCAAATCCAACTCGATCTCTCGCAGCGCCTTGTCCGCTTCTGTCCACCTGGCCCGTTCGGCTACAACGGTCTTGCTAACCTCGGTAGCAAGCGCCACGTCCTATCCTCTCATCAATACGACACCTTCAATGACACGACATTCGACCCAACCACTCACAGTCTCGACACTTCCCAGCCAATCCAATCTCGTCTTTAGGTCCCTCGACTTGGCTTCCTCCGTCGCGACCAACTGACGAATATTGTTCAGCGACTCGGTCGCTTCCCGGATATTCTTTTGGAACAACTCGGGGTCGTCGACCAGTCTCGCGCGCAATTCATCGTTGCGTTCGGATTTGGCAATAATCATTTCGTTTAGTTTTTGCTAAAGTTATAATTAAGAAATAGGCCGAATGCAAAAGTTGGTGGAGAAAAAGGGGGGAGGGGGACGTACCACCCGCTGAACCAACGCAAGCTGTTCCTTCTTCAATGCAGTCCTAGCTTCATTTGCTTTCTGGTACCCCTTCTGCAACCCAGGAAGCTCATTCTTGACCTCCAGTATCCTATCCCTCAGCTGGTCCACCTCGGGCTGCTCACTGGCCCTCTCATCCCTACCAACACATCCACCTTGATCAACAGGCGACAAAGCCAGAAGAAAATACGCAACCTCCAACTCACTTGTACTCTTCAACCGACCCTCGGCCTGAGCCCTTTCCCATTTCGCCCGCTCCCGTCTTTCAAAACTCTGTTCACTGGTCGTCTTGAGATCGGTACTTCAGGCATTTGGGATTGTCTAAACTTGACGAGGTTGATCAGGCCAGAGATGATGCGGATTGTGCGGCGCGGTTCGGGGCGGGTGAGGTCTTGGAAAGTGAGCGATACGTTGGCTATTTCCGCCATTCGGGTACTGTTCCAGCCAAGGCGTTAGTTGAAGGTAGCCACGGAGAAAAGAGCGACGAACAGGTGGTGGTATAGGATGTGGAAGTAGAATATATCGCCGTATAGCTCCTGCGTAACCGTCAACTCGCCATATCCACTATCAATTACAATACTGACCTGGTTCTCCTGGTGCTCCAGCATCCTCAGCTTCGTATTTTCCTGATCCTCGGTCGAAATATTCTTGTACAGCTCGATCAACACCGTATACACCATTTCTACCGTCTGCGGTGTTGGCTTGGCAAGTTCCTCTACGGAAATAGACACATCGTAGCTTGCGATCCATTCGGAGATATCTTGCGGCGAGAGAATCACAAAGGAAAAGTTGCTTCCGGGTTGGTCGTATGGGTCACCAGACATGATTGTCGTTGTTGTTAATTGGATGTAAGCGCTGCTGGATTGACGCGCATCCAGGGTCACGCTCACGTGATAGGCCATGTCGATCATCGCCGATTTGACCCCAGTAACTTGACGGTGTCTGAATCCTACAACGACATGTAAACCAGTAGTCTGTTCGTTGGAATTCGTGCAAGATCAAAAATATCTCAGTGGGCTTTCAGGCTACGCCACCTAATGGGTGACCCTGCTCGCAAGCCAACCCATGAGAACCACGACGGTTGAAATTTAACTCACTACATATCCTAGGTATGTGTTTCACCTGTTCGTTCAGCTGAGTAAGTTGACTTGGAGCAATCTGGGCTCACATATTACCTCTAATCACCTCTGGATTGTGCGTTCCACCACCTAGCCAATTTCGATTAATTACGAATGAGTGTTTGATGGACCCAAACACTCATTTAAAATTGATCGAGCAGCAGAATGTACGATTTAGAGACGATTAGTAGTACAGTGGTGTCCCTCAGCTTGCAGCCTACTGATTGCCAGATATATTGTCCGTACATGCACCGATTGCTTCTGGGGGCCCCGGAACAGACTCCGGCACCTCACGCGCACATTTTCCGGTAGATCCGAAGTTGATTAGTGGAGTGGCTGCTGAGAAATCCTGCAATCAGTAGGCTGCAAGCTGAGGGACACGACTGTAATATGCTGACCTAAAATCACGTAAATCCGGCTAGTTCAGCTGGAGAAGTGCATAAGCCACATACAATGTACATGTACTTAATAGCATTATGCTTAGAATACAGCTACTAATAGACTAAGTAATACTAGAACTTGAAGAACTTACCAATCTCTTATTCGAGTCAATACACCCGGCACCTCTTGTCGTTGCCGACTCACTGGCTTCAGCGTTGAGAGGTGTAAGAGTTATATCACGTGACCTTTAGTTCCCCCCTCTGTCTTCCAACTCGTGTCTTCCGCTACCCGTTTCGTTCTTCTCATATTTTCCCTCCCATGGTCTACGGGGATATGCCCCGACCGCGGTTTTCCCGTTGTGTGCATGTAGCGGTACATAAATGTGTTTAAAAAAGAGTATATCACGTGACCTAATGACGGAGGAAAAAGAGCCAAGAAAACCTGTATTCATCACGATTTCAGATAGGGAGTATACCACACATCATTTAGGTCCGCAACAACTTCATTAGGATCATTTGCGAGATAGGCAGTAACGGAATGACCTTGGGCTACTGCTTGGCATTTGCCCCTGTAGCTAAAATTCCATATAAGTACACAGTAGCTGATAGTAGATCAAATAACACACCAACTGGGAATTCTAGTGCATCATGCAAATGTTGTGCTTGTGTACGGAAATTATTCAGCCTACTGAGATTAATGTGCTTTCTGTGAGTACTACTTTGATACATGTGCCAACACAGGGTTGACCTACCGCGGTTGACCACCAGTTAAGCCTGGGTTGTAAATAGGTAGAATTGGGGACTCAATAACTGAGCAAGATAGAATAGCCATAGAACAGGCTGAATAGCTGATATGTAGTAGACCTTGATGGTGTATTGCCTGGCTGTTATAGAACAGGTTTAAGCAAAGAACACCTCTGAGTAAGGACTTAAATACTGGAGGACTTGGATCTATGTTAGTTTGTCTTGGGCCATTTTATGCAGCTGCCACTGCAATTATCACAATGAGCTGGAAGTGGAGAACTATGTTCCCATTGAACATAGGCTATCAGCAGAAAAGGGAAGTTAGCGCGGTACAGTTGACTTCCACTTGATGCACCACCACTTGATGCACCACTCTTGGCTTTTGACCCTGAGCAATTCTTATGCCATAAGGAGCGGTTTCCATGTAGCACAGCCATACAAGATAAGCATACGTGGTTCAATTGCGCGTGTGGAAATTATTTAATGTATAACTATAATTCTCTTACAAATTTCATTGTATCCAATACTACTCACTCAGTAGCTTGACTATTGTTTCAATCATATGACTATTGTTGTGCACTACTAATTGAGCTTTATGTGTTACGTGTCTCTTCTACTCCTCCTGTTAAGAGTCGTGTAAGTACAGGAGTAAGAAAGAATTACTATATACAAAATGTATATGGGAATAACTAAGAACTAGTATTAAGAATCAGAAATATGCACAGAAAATATGCACAATATAGGCTAGGTTATCAGGAATAACAACTCCTAACAAATAGTCTAGCAACTATGAAGTGCAGGTGGTTGGTTATGTATAGTACCTTAGACTAATGTTACTTAAACCTAAGTGACTAAGGGTATGTATACTTAAGGTCTCTAGGATGGTACCTTAAGTAAGAGGGTTACCTGACTAATGTACAGGATTTATAGGATTTGCCTAATAAGTATAGGACTTATATATGCTTAAGTAAGACTTAAGACTTATGGGGTTTACCTAAAATATATCTAGGATTTATGAGATATTGTAGATAAAGCTATCTACAATATAAGGGGTATGGTGGATTGAAACACTATCACTCAATCACAACAATCCTTACAGTATTGTCGCACTATACTCAATGTTGAACTCAACAACTGTGACAGTCAAGGGGCACAGGGTCGCAGTAAGTACACTAATAGGTTACCCTGTGTCTGTTGGGACTGGCCTATGGTCTTAGTGCGCCAAATAACCTCCTATGCTATTTACAGTGAGTCAATCACTAAAGTAAATGCGCAGATAAGCTGTTAAAGGCTTGTGTGTATATGTCAATATATAAGAGTGGATAAATGAATGCATTAGAAGCGTCTTCACAGGGTCCTTTTATACCCTGAGAAGGCGCACAAACAAGTATATACATGATTGATACCAAGAGGGGGTACAGGAGGTACAGGCGGCAACTGAAACACTTGAGGGAGCCAATACTTTGGTACATAGTAAACAAACAACAGATCCTAATATTTGCCCCAAGGCAATGTTTGCCCCAAGGCATTATTTACCTGTGTGGGTCCTTAGATGTCCCAAGGCTAAGTGTTTCATCCTTGGAGTAAACAGTCCCAAAGGTAGGATACCTCTGCATTGGGTACTTACAGTAAATGGGGCATAACTCAGCCAAATGTTGTCCGTTTTGGGAGTTTGACCCAGCGTTCTGGAGCGCACAAACATGCGCACCTAAGCGCAAGCGATTCGGCAGTGTGGGATGCCCGGGTGATGGAGAAAAGGCGCATTTAGTGCGTCGGCGCTTAAGGGCTGATTAAGCGCCGGAGCACTTGTCTATGCGACAGGGGGGACCCTGAATATTTCTGTGTGTAGCCACAAGATAGAATCTTGAATTATAAATACTACAAACAAGAGAAATATTACTTGTTACTGTTTATCTACTCAGCTGAATTTATATATATTTAAATGAGTGAGAAAACAGCATATATGCAAAAGGCATCGCATATTAAGGGTATTCCTGAGCTTTGTAGGTTTTGTAAAGGTCACTATTGGATAGAGGGACCTTGAAAACCTTAGTTTGCATCTTTATCTCATTTATTTACTGTGAGATTACTAGTGTAATTAATAAAATAAGTACAGATTAAAGAAGAAATGTCATATCCATAACACCTCCTGCTGTGTATAAACCCATCTATGCGTTGCATTGGAATCAAGCAGTTTACTCTATAGCCTTACTAGCACACTTGTTTTGCACTTTGCATCATATTTTCACCCTTTTTTGTCCAAAGTTGTGAGTTGTTATATGCATATATTCATCTGAAATTTAATCAGGCTTGCAGATATCTTTCCTGAAACATGCCAGCAGATTGCCACGTCCTACGCCAGAGCCTCACCTTCCAGCAGCAGCTTCAAGTTGCCGCTTTCTATCGCAAGAACAAGGAAACTCTCCCAATGGGCAAGATTGTCTATTCCCTTTGTAATCAGGGCTTCTCAACAATTTGCCGCCAGACCATTCTCCGTCATGTATCTAACAAAGACACCACTTGCCAGTACATTTGCAAAGATATTTGCAATAGTACCTTGAGCCAATATCAATCTGGTGTCTTGCCTGCACTTGAGCTCAAGCTCTATGAGTGGATTTGTGAAAAAGAGCGTGACAGACTTTGACTTAACGGCTATTTGATTTGCAAGAAGGGCCAGCGGCTTGCTTGTGATATGGATATTGACCCAGCCCTTGTACACAGCTTCTCTGATGGGTGGCTCACTCGATTCAAGCATAGATTCAGGATCAAGCAGTACACCTTCCATGGTGAGGCTGCATCGGCACCAATTGCAGAGCTCAAGAATCACAAATGCACAATCCAAGAGGTGCTTTCTCAATACCCTGAGGACAGCGTCTTCAATGTTGATGAGACAGCGCACCTACCTTCACAGAGTCCCAAGTCTGGCCTTGCTTCTCAAGCCTTACCTGGGGTCAAGGCAGACAAGACACGGCTAACATATGTACTTGGGACTAGTGCTACATGTCCTAGACGTCTATAAGGACGTCGAGGAGGTGGGCGCTTGCGGCCGGGAGTGACTAAGTAAAGAACCGCGTAAGGCGGTGGGCAAGCTACTACGACGACAACCAACTATACTACGGTGTCAAGACCTGTAAGGGTGATGACAAGCTAACTAAGTACAGTGCAGAAGTCGCTTAAGGCGACGTGGGACTAGTGAACTAAGTAGTTACTGGACCTAAGGTCCTCGTACAATGATGAGATGCGACAAGAGGTAATCGACCTGGGTGTTACCATGGTTGGTTGGCCTCCTTATATATTCTACAAGCTAGCTAATTACAAATACATATTATCCAATACCGTATCAAATAGGAACCCCGCTCCGCAGTCGGCCTTACTCATGCATACGTGTCACTGACATGTCATGATGATGTCATAGGTGGAGGTGGCTACGTGTGCTGAGTAAGCGCGAAGGGGGACGTGGCTCGGCGCTTAGCGTATGATATAAGCGCCGAGGTCACGTGATCGAAAATGTTGTCCGTTTGCCTTTGTTTAAAATTGAGAAAATGGGAATAAATTCCCTGGTATCAGTTGTGTCTACGACACTGCCCCCCCTCTAAGGGCCTTGGCAGCGCCAAGGGCCTTCTTCTTCATCTCTTTCTCAAAATTCTTTAGGATTTTTTCGGCATTCTTGAGGTTTTCCCTTGGTTCCCAAGTGTTCTTCTGATCCATAGCCCTTCCATTTCACCCTAAAGAACCATTTCCCGTCCCTTTCTTCCATGTCCGTGATCCCTTCGACCTCGTATTCTTCCTCCCCATCCACGGTGATTGGTGGAGGGCGGTTTTCAAAAACGCGTTTGTCATCCCTCTTAACTTTTGACAGGAGTCCCACATAGAATACGTTGTGGATGCGCATGGTTGGAGGTAGTTCGAGTTGGTAGGCGCGGTCGGAGATTTTTTTGGTAACCTTGAACAGCCCTAAGCGTTGTTCCGTTAGCTTCGGGCTCAGGGTCTTGAGGTTTACATTTTTTGCGTCCAGCCAGGCCTCTTCCCCTAATTTGAACTCTATTGGGCTACCTTCTTCTCCGGCGGTCATTCTTGCCTTTGATTGTCGGAGGGCAGATTCAACCTCCTTCCACTGTTTTTCCATGGTTTGGGCTAAGTCATTGGCTTCTGGTACATCCGTGGGTATGTTAGAAGGTGTCAGGGAAGGCTCCCATCCATACAGGGCTTTGAACGGTGTTTTCCCCGTGCTACTGTGGACCGCGTTGTTATAGGCAAATTCAGCCATTGGTAGCCATCTGGTCCAGTCTTGTTGGTTGACTCCTGAGTATGCTCTGAGGAAATGTTCGATGGATGGGTTGACTCGTTCCGTCTGTCCGTCGCTTTGGGGGTGATACGCTGAGGAGAAGTGAGGGTCTATACCCAGACGTTTGTACAGTGCCTTTAGGAACTTGTTGTTGAACACCTTCCCCCTATCCAAGACCGTTTTTTTGGGCATGCCATGCCGTTTCCATACGTGTTCCAGGAATAATTCCGCTAGTTCTGGGGCTTTCAGTTTCTTAGAGCATTTGACAAATATCCCGTACTTGGTGAAGCTATCAATGATGACCAAGATTGAATCGTGATTTCCGTCTTTTGGTAAGTCAACGATCATGTCGTAAGAAACGTGCTGCCAGGGTCTGGTTGGGAGTTCTAGAGGCTGAGGTGGAATGGACGCATACTTGGGCTTCCTAATTTGTTGACATGTTTCACAGGAGTCCACGTGCCAATAAGTGTCCGCACGGATGCCAGGCCAGTAGTAGTTACGCAAGACCAATTCCAGGGTTCGTTGTCTACCAGGATGTCCAGCTAAGGGACTGTTGTGGAATATTTGTAGCAAGTCCGTCCTTAGGGTGCCTACATCTGGTACTACAATTTGTCCTTGGTAGAATAATAACCCGGCTTCCATTTTGTAGTCCTTAAATGCTTGTTTGATGGAAGGTGGTGCCTTTGACTCGTTCTGGAGGAATTGCAGTATTTCCTCCAGGGATTTGTCTTGGTCCAAGGCACCCTCAATCTGGCATTGGAGTTCCTTTTTGGGAGTTACTAGGGCTACGTTGGCAAATACAGGGTCAGGGAGCATAGTCTGGGCGGCGGGTGGAATGTTGGCATGATCTGCACGTTGTGAGAGGGCATCGGGTTTCCCTGACTGTTTTCCTGGGCAATAAACAATTTGGAAGTTATACCCTGCTAGCAGTAGGTGCCATCTAGCGTGGCGGCGGTTGAATGTCCGGGACTCCTTCCAGTACTCCAGGTTGCGGTGATTGGTGAATACGGTAACAGGGTGAGCGGTCCCTTCCAGGAAAATGCGCCAGTACTTGAAGGAGCGTATGATGGCTAACAGTTCCTTGTCGTGGGTGTCATAGTTCTGTTCGGCACCTTTGAATGACTCGGATAGAAAGCCTAGGGGATGGAGGCGTCCGTCTTCCTGTCGTTGGCTGAGTATGGATCCCAGGGCAGCCCCTGAGGCGTCTGTCTCTAGGAAATAGGGTTTGGTGGGATCCGCATGGCGAAGAACGGGGGCATTGGTAATTGCGTCTTTTATCCCTTGGAAAGCTTCCTGTTCCTTGGTTCCCCATTTCCAAATTGTGTCCTTCTTAACCAGATTGTGCAGTGGGCGGGCCATGTGGCTAAAATTGGCTACAAACCGGCGTAGGAAATTGGCGAACCCAAGGAAGGATTGGACTTCCTTAACCTTGGAGGGAGTGGGCCATTCTTGGACCGCCTGGATTTTGAGCTTATCCAAGCTGAATCCCTTATCCGAGACAATGATTCCTAGGTATTCCACCGAGGTAACGTGGAACGTGCATTTGGATGCCTTACAGAACAGTTGGTTTTCCATGAGACGCCGTAAGACTTTGTGAACGTGCTGGTGTGTGTGGCGTCGTCCTTGGAATAAATTAGGATGTCATCAAGGTAGATGATGACACAAACGTCCAGGAGGTCTTTGAACAATTTGTTCATGAAGTGCTGAAAGGCAGCAGGAGCGTTTGTCAACCCAAATGTCATGACCAGGGACTCGTAGAGGCCGTACTTGGTGCGGAAGGCGGTCTTCCATTTGTCACCTTCTTTGACTCGGACATTGTTGTAACCCCATCTTAGGTCTAGTTTGGTAAAGACCTTGGCGCCACGGAGCTGGGCCATAAGGTCATCTGGGCGGGGTAACGGGTATACATTCTTTTTTGTCCGGTTGTTAAGGCGACGATAGTCAACGACCAAGCGGCGGGAGCCGTCCTTCTTTGGAACAAACATGACGGGGGAACTAATTGAAGATTTGCTAGGGCAGATTTTCCCTGCTTTCAACTCATCCCTGAGCCAATCTTTTAGTGTGGCAGACTCGGCATCTGTCATACTGTAGAGGGGAGAATTGAGGGGGCCTTCTTTGGTAAGTTCAATGCCAATGTGTAATGCCTATGGGGAGGAAGCTTGTTGAATTCTTCTTCTCCAAATACCTTGGCATATTGGTGGTATTTGGAGGGTACTCCTTCGAGGGGGTTTTGATCAGCTTCTTCCTCTTCGGCAATGGCCACATATTCCGGCGGTGTGTGGGAAGGATAGGGTGCGCGTGTTCCAATCAATTTCTGGGTTATGACGTCTAACCACTTTAAACCTAGGATGGCCGCATGACTGCCAGTATTACAGATGAGGAAGGTCTCCGTCATCTTTTTGCCATCGTAAGTGAAAGTGAGTACTGCCTTCTTCCAGATTTTTCCTGCCTGGGGGCCCCATTGAGCATAGTTACGGTACGGGTGAGGGTAGGTCTATTAGGGGTAGCGTAATGCCTTGGCAGTGCGTGGGTGGAGAAATGATGATGTGGCGCCTGAGTCTATCAGGACTTCTATATGTTCCGCTCGTTCTCTGGTTTGATGGAAATTGTGAACAAGGGGGAGATTCTATTGTGACTATTCGATATATTACAAATTTCCAGAGCAACACCAGAGTCCTTGGGGTCCTTGCGCGCGGCAGCAGGTACCCTTACTCTTTTCCCAATTGGTACTTGGAGTCTTTGCCAATTTTGGCGGTTTCCTTGGCCTTCCCCTTTTCCTCAATAGGGGTGGCCTTCCAGCCCGTGCGGCATTCCGCAAACTTGTGGCCCATTTTGCCGCACTTGATGCAGGCGCCAGCGGCGCGGCGGCGATTCCGTTCTTCTTCCGACACAAAGTTTGGGTCGTCGGAGAGCTTCTTAGAACCGGTGCTTGACTGGCCGGTACTCGTCCCCCTTGCGGGGTTGGATGGTCTGCTAGACTTACTATCCTTTGGCGGATGGCTAGCACGCTCCTCACGGAGGGCGTTATCAATGACAAGTGCTGCATTTTGCAGCTCTAAAAGGGTGCGGGGGCGATGCTTGCGGGTTGCGATTTGACGGCTGACCTCCCAGTGGAGGCCTTGGGCAAACTGGCCTCGAAGGGCCGCGTTGTTCCAGTCCAGCTCCATTGCTAAGGTCCTGAACTTTGTAATGTAGTCCGCACATGTGCCGGACTGGGTGAGGGTGGTGATTTTTCCGCTCGGCGGCCCTTGTGGCATCAGGGTCGCCAAACGCTGCCAAAAACCCATTTTGAACCCTTCAACCGTTTGGATGATTGCCCGGTGGACCCGAGCTGGTCAAGGTGAGGGTGGGCCCATGCTCCCGCGGAATCCTTCATGTTCATCAGAAGGAAGGATAGGACTTCTTGGTCCGTGGGAAACATGCGTGAGTTCAGCCGGGTCCAGGCCAGCATCCTTGTAAGCCACTGCTTGGCTTTGCTCCCGATCTTGCCTGTATAGGCGTCTGGGTGGTCTACTTTGACCGGGGCGGGATAGGCGGCAACTGGAGCCGGGAAAGGAGGGGCAGGTGCTCCGATGGGGGATTGGAGACGCGGAGATGGAGGGGGAGATGGGACTCGCGGGGGTGCTGCTCTCTTCGGGGTTGGTTGTGCAAAGGCAGGGAGGCCTCGTGGCTGTTCTGGCCAGAAGGAGGGCCCACTAACCGTTCCAGTAGGTTCAGTTTTTGGTACGGGACGTGGCGTTTCTTCCACGGCTTTTGGCTGGGGACCTTCAGGGTACGAGGGCCTTGGAGCTGGAGGCTTCAAAGCCCATCCTTGACAACATCGACGGTTTGGGAAATTTTCGACGTTGGTCCTTGTTTCGATCCCTGCTTCCTTGATCTCAGCAATTTCTCGCTCGAGGCGTTCAACTTGGCCGAGTAGGCCGAGGAGGATCGGGTGACTCGTTCAAGGGAGACCTTGCCTATTCGACAGAGGAGGTTGGCGGAAGCTGGGGTTCCAGGTGTCCCGAATTGAAGGGGATTGGGCTCGAGAGGCTGTCCGGGAACGGGTTGCCATGGTAGATTGGGGGTATGAGCGGCCAGCGTGGGAAAGGCCCGCAAGAGGAGCGTGTGGGAGTCCGGGAGAGAATGGTGGGAGATGGGGGGACAGTAGGTGTGCCTTTGTCAGGACTTATGAGCGCTTTATTGCGTAGTACGCTAAGAGCCTGCGTCAAACGACCTAGCGTTGAACAGTAAGTGTAACTAATCACTGCCGTGGACGGGCGTGATGTAGTACCTAGTCTCTGCAAGCGGGTGTATCTGCTGTCTGGCTCCGCTGGCAAAGGGTGCGGCGACCGTGTGGTATGCGGGGGATAGGAATATCCTGCCTTATAGCAATTTCCTACTACATGGGGGTGGGGGAGTTTTGATTATTATCCCGCAAGGTAGCCCCGATCACGTGATTTCGGTTGTGCTAGTACAGGTATTCTTCTCCGGGGTTGAGTCTTAGTGGTGGGTGTACAGAACGGTTTGCAACCAACGTAAGGTCGATTACCTAGTGTCCTAGACGTCTATAAGGACGTTGAGGAGGTGGGCGCTTGCGGCCGGGAGTGACTAAGTAAAGAACCGCGTAAGGCGGTGGGCAAGCTACCTACGACAACAACCAACTATACTACGGTGTCAAGACCTGTAAGGGTGATGACAAGCTAACTCAGTACAGTGCAGAAGTCGCTTAAGGCGACGTGGGACTAGTGAACTAAGTAGTTACTGGACCTAAGGTCCTTGTACAATGATGAGATGCGACAAGAGGTAATCGACCTGGGTGTTACCATGGTTGGTTGGCCTCCTTATATATTCTACAAGCTAGCTAATTACAAATACATATTATCCAATACCGTATCAAATAGGAACCCCGCTCCGCAGTTGGCCTTACTCATGCATACGTGTCACTGACGTGTCATGATGATGTCATAGGTGGAGGTGGCTACGTGTGCTGAGTAAGCGCGAAGGGGACGTGGCTCGGCGCTTAGCGTATGATATAAGCGCCGAGGTCACGTGATCGAAAATGTTGTCCGTTTGCCTTTTTAAAATTGAGAAAATGGGAATAAATTCCCTGGTATCAGTTGTGTCTACGACACTACAGGGGAGAAACTTCTGCCCTTTACTATTGGGTTTGCCTCCCGTCCTTGCTGCTTTACAAATGGTCCTCCATCCAATTATGGCTTTGATTATGCCTCCAATAAGAAGGCATGGATGACGGCCAAGCTTTGGCAAGCGTAAGTAATTTTCTTAGTAACTTTTGTTGAGTTTTATTTAAACATTTACGCGTAGATATCTTGAACGTCTTAATGCGCAAATGGAATCCCAAGGTTGCCGGATCCTTTTGCTTTGTGATAACGCCAGCTCTCACAAACATGATCCAGCGCGCACTCCCAACATTGAAGTTTACTACCTGCCTCCAAACCTTACGTCTTGGATCCAGCCTATGGACGCGGGTATTATCCGCAACTTCAAGTCTAACTATCGCTGGCTCCACACCAAGTTTGTCCTTGATTGTGAGGCAGCTGGTATGTTGAATCCTTACAAGGTTCATCAGCTGGACGCAATGTGTTTGTCACAGCAAGCATGGGACAAAGTCTCCGCATCAAGCATCCGGAATTGCTGGCAACACACTGGTATTCTTCCCAAGCTCTGGGAAGTCGAGCGCCAGTTGTCTAATGTTTCTCTTTAATATTTGTTTTAATTCCACTATGCTTGTCTTACTTTAGCATGTAGCAACGCACTTGTTTACCGTCTACTTGATGTACCAAGCTTTCATTAAATATATCTTATCTTATCTTACAGTAGCGCCAGAAGCCGACTTCATGACCAAGATGCTTACTAACCTAAAAGCCATCAAAACACCTGAATTCCATAAGGCCCATCATGGTGCATCAAGTGGAAGTTGACTGTATAACCTGGACGACCAATCGAAACGGAAGTCCTAAGATTCTTTGGACGAATCTAATAACCAAGTGTGGTTCTGACGGCTTAAGGGTAGCGTTGCGGCCGAGACAAATTTGGCGGGGTCGATTTTGCATCACCTCGAAAATTGGGGCTTCGTGAGGTTAAGGATTCGTCTCGTCATCGCTCTCAAAAACTGCCCATGGCTCTCCCTAAAGTAGCTGACATCGACTGGAACGCGCGTCTGTGCATTTGTAACCCCTGCAAAAGAGCTGGACTGATTCAATACACCGCTTGGCATGGGTTCCTCTATCCTACTTATTTGGATCTTCGACGGCGCACTTCCCAAGCCGGTTAAAAGGGGAAGATCATGTAAAAGCAAATAACCAACAGCTAAATTACATAACACAGCCATGTAAGTATTGGCCCATTCCAGTCTACAATAGCCGAACCCAAGTATAGATGTATGTCACCGTTAGATTCTCATTGGCCACGAGAGCGCACACATATCTTCCCCACACCCGATAAGCCGCTGTGAGTATGTTACCGATATCTGTTTATGGTTGCATGGCATCAGACTCTCCGAACGCATTGAAGCTATAGAAAACTCGAGAGCTATATAGATTACTTCGTGATACGGACCAGTCACAAGACAAATCCACCGAGAGACAAGCAAGAACCGGAAACATATACGCCCATCACCAATACGTTACATTTTAAATCGTGTGCTTGGAAAAGAAAATATATCATATCATCGTTCTATAACACCCCCCCCCCCTTCTCTAGTGCGAGCGGAACCACCCCTTGAGCGAATTCTTGAGTGACTGAACTACTCCTTGGACTTGGGCGGGAATAGCAAGGGCGGTCGGGTGCGATAGCTCGACGGGCTCTCCAACTACCTTTTGACTATTCAATGTTTAGTATGGTGGCAGAATGCAGCGACGGATTTGACTTACTCCCACTCGAGTTTCCCATTAACATACAACTCGACCTATTAATATAAATTAACAATAAAGTTGCCCCGTCAAGCCTGATCACGTACCTTGAGAGTAGGAGCGTTCGAGTCCGTCGAGTCCACCTCGATTGTGGTCCTAGGACATATGGTTAGAACTATGGATAGGCAAAAGGGCTGCCGGGGCTCACCATTTATGATTACCACTGGGGTGGTACTTGACCAAAACTTCCTCTTCAACCTCTTCCGCGACTTCCTCAATGTGCTCCTCTCCAGTTTCGGTAGTAATAATGTTCTGTCTGACCAAGGTAATATTACGGGCATTCTTGGGGCTGAGTGTATGAGCCCATGGAACGTAGACTATTGGACAACGTCAATATATTGGAACGAAATAAGAAAGTTAAAGGCTTACATTGGTTCAAAGGACTTGTCGAGTATTCCCGTACAAGGTGCTTCCCCCTCGGGAACTCAACTGCAGCAAACTCGTGGCGATCTCCACTAAGCACGACTACATTCGGCACACTGCTCAACAATGATAGGACCGTGTCACGCTCGTGCATGTACCCTGCCCACAAGTCCACGTGTCCATCATAGCCTGCCCACATGGCTGTCAAAGGCACGGACGACACGACAAACTTCCACGTAGCAGTCTGGTTCACATCAGCGATCCAAGAGTGGAGTGCAGCCAGTTGAGCCTCTCCAAGCATGGTTCGGGAGGTTTCGTCTACGGCTTCAGCGATGGGGTTGCTGGATACGGGCGAGTTCGGTTCGCCGAAATAAGCTGCAAACGGATTCCTGCCCTCTGCGACGGCTTGAATCAGAGGAGTGAATAGATTCATTGGGAAGGGATAAGGCTTCTGAGTAGGAGGGGGAGATCGGTATCGCCGAGTATCCATAACAAAGAACGCAGTGTCGCCATGTCGGAAGTCATAGTAATAGACACCTTTCGTTTTCGCGTCAGGATTGGCCTGTCCATTATAAATTTCGTATGCTTGAGAAGCATTTAGATAAGGAGAACTAGAGTCGTTTCCATTGGCGCCAAAGTTGTTCTATAAACGTACTTAGACTTGATGTTGGTGTGGAGAAAATCGGCACTCACAATGAATTCGTGATCGTCGTAGATATTATACGTAGCTATGCAGATATTAGTTAAAATACTCAAATAGACTTTCCAAACTTACGCAGGCGTTCATAGATCCTCCTGAAGCTCTTGCTGGCGTACACGCGACGATACAGGCGGCGATAAGCTTGGATCGTATCCCCAAAGTAGTAAGGCACGTCCGCATAGATAAAGTCACCCATCATCATGAGGAACTCGACCATCGGTGCGGGCTTGGAGGGAGTCTCAGGTAGCACCTCAGTCGAGACCAGTGGAACTTGCTCGCTATCTAGGGGCGAAGGAGTAGCATCAACGACAGTGTATGTCGGTATGGCGGATTCAGGCGCTTCCTCATCTGTTGGCTCAGGGCTTTCTTCTGCAGCAGGTGCTGCTACCGGCTCTTCCTGGACCTCGGAAGGCGTCTCTTTGGCTTGGAGTTGAGCCGGCCAGATATGGTCCGCGAGCAGGTCAAAACCTCTAATATGAGTGCTTTCGGCGAATACGCTATAGGGGAAATTTGGAATCTAGAATATGTTAATTAGACCAGTTTTTGTATTTTAATATTGAAAAAATTACATACCACACAACTTGTTGAAACGAAACGGAAGTGGCTTCCACCGGCCAAACGAGAGTCGGGAGTGGTACGGAATGACAGCTGGTTTCCGGCGGATGACCATAGTTCTCCGTCAAGATCCACCAATCGGTCTGGAACAAAAAAATCAGAGATAATGTCAACTTGATGGAATGGGAAGACCTTACACTCATACTCGGTGCTAGCTTGCAAGCCAGTTAATTTCACCATGCCCACCCAGTCGCGAGATTCGGACATCTCTACAATTGGTCCATCGGTCCAAACGCTCTCCAAGGTCCCTGAAGCCAACCCGGCGTTCCTCCATTGAACGCGTAGGGATGTGGTACGGGGAGTAGGAGCAGGTGTGAGCAATTCTTCGACAATCTCCGGAAGCGTGATTTCAGGTAAAATGCCATCAACAGCGTCATGAATGGCTTCAATGATGCTTGGTGTCGGTATAGGGGCATCGGTGGTAGTAGTAGTGGTAGTAGCAGCCGTAGTGGATGGCTCTGGTGGCCCAGGGTATCGAACTACAATCTTGGCGCTTGTGCTGTCAACAGCGCCAACCCGAGCAAACTGGAGATCATTGGCTGGTTGGAAGTGGGGCTGAAAGGTTGAAATTAGAACAGTCATTTCGGATTGAATTAGTGTATTTACCTTGCTAACGTAGTCCATTGCCATAAGGAAGAGGATCGAATTTGCCGCAAGGGAGATACGACGAAGCATGCGGGATGAAGATGGCAGAGTGAGGAGCATTGTAGTACCGGGAGCATTGTCCGTGTCTCGCTATAGAGACAATTAATTCAAGATAGCAGATAGATCCAATATGACTTACATATTTTGCGATTGCGGGTGTGTCGTCGACATGTCCGTTTCCACTGCCGTTTGCCTGCTTTTCCTTGGCTGCCTCCAGCTTAGCCCTGTCGAGCGCTGGGACTTGGCGGCCTCCTAGCCAATAAGCCAGAGTGTAGATACCATAGAAAAGTACGATGATTGGAGGAGCAACTCGACCAGGGATCTTTGATAGTGGTCAGCAACACAGGACCAGTGCTCAAGTTGAGGGGACTTACAATTCGGAAGAAGACATAGCAGGCTCCTCTGAACAATATGGAGAATATCGAGGCCACCCTCGAGTAAGGCGGCACCGACGTAGTCATTATGAACGCTGCCGGTGTGTCAGGGGGGTTTCGCAAATTTCTCTGAAATGCACCTACAACTCGGAGGCGGACGACAACCACGAGATTCGAATGACCTCCTCCATGACGATATCGCTTATCTAATCGCCTCGTGCTCTGATTGGCTGGCATAGCTGTCATAACAAAGGGCACCATTTCAATTACGGATAAATGACGCCGCTGTTACTACAAACTCTTCGTGACGTCGTGTTAAATTAAGAGAATGGTCAGTGTGTACAAATGTCGTATCTCAAGTCCGCCAAAAAAGTGCATTTAATATACAAAAATCAAGCTTCAGCAAGCATAGGCTCCTCTTTCTTTTCCTTTTCTGCGACCGGCTGTGGGGTATGAACGGTGAGCCTCTCCAGGTCGGAGATAGTCTTTTCCTCTCTCTTTCGTTCAACCTCCTGTTCTTGTGCTTCACGCTCGTTCTCCTCAACAAGTTCTTGTAGCTCGCGCGCTAGTTCTTCGTCTTCGGTAGGATCTGAGGGTAAGCCCCCAAGAGCAATAGCCTCTTCGACCTCCTTGTGGTCTGCCAGGGCGTCGGCCATGTTTCCATCGTCTGGTCGATATGGTTCGCGTTGAAGACGTGGATCGGCAAGAAGCTCCTTGAGAGTTGCTGTCGAGGTTTCATACGCTTTCATGATCTATAAAGCATCAGTATATGGTACATAGCATGTACACAAAACATACTGCAATATCTCCCGCTGCGGTTTCAATTTTCATTAATGCAGTTTGTACCGTTTCCAGTGCGCCCAATCGAAGCTTCAGCAGTGCCTCCAGTTCCTTTCGCGAGCGTAGCATTGACAAAGCCAACTCTTTCTGTTTCTTGCGCAGGAGAGCACTAATCTTTTCCGAGCGTCTGGCAAGAAAAAAATCAGCTTGAATTAAACGTGTTCACATAATAAGTCACTTACTCTTCAATCCGCTTCTGGATTTCATCCACTTGCTCCTGAAGCTTGGTCAACGTAACACTCATCTCAAGAATACCTTTATCGACACTGGTGATACCCTCTCGTCCGGAAGACCCTTCTTCCACAAACTTGATAACATCCACCTGCCGATCAACAACTATACAGTTACGGTCTCGCTCTAGATGCTTGACCAGCACACGAACGTCAGCTTCAGACAACGTGGCGCCAGAATGCTGAGCAGCAAGGTCACCAAACGTTTGTCGGAAGCTGGCAAATGTATACAGAGCCGATGCAGGACCTATCGCACCCTTTGAGCCTTGATAATCGATAACTTTTTTAGCCGCTGCCTATGCCGCCCCTCAATCCTTATCCAAGTGTCAGATCATAAAATGTTACATACCTCTACATTGGCCAATACAACAAAATCGCCCCATGATTCTCGAATATCGTCCCCGACGAGCCCAGCTTGTTGAAGTCCCCACCAGAGAGGTCGGCCCAACAGAGTCGATACTACACGGTACGCAAGGCCCGACTCCGGGAGGTATATCGAACCAGACAGTTCCAGAAAACGCTTGAGAGGAATGAATGGAGCCGAGGCAGCACACGAAGTGGCAGGTGTCGATAAAGACGTCTATGGGGTTAGTTAAATTAAAGTCTCCTTTCGAAGGAAGTCCATGACGCACAATTGCATACCCCACACCCAATGGTTTTCCGACTTTATCCCATCTGAATGAATCAACCAGTACTGTGTCTGCTCTAAGCACCAAGACACCTGCTGGTTGGAGGCCACGGGCAGTTACTTCTGATAAGGTACGCCTCCACCATTCTATATTTGCCGAATATCCTGCAGGGTTGGAAAGCCGTTGTCGGTTGAGGTCTGAATAGAGTGATTGTAGTCTTTGTGAGTTGGACTTGTATTCAGGAAGGTTTATGAGAAAGTCGGATATTGACATCACTGGGGTATTGGCTGGGGCACACAAGGAAACTCCGACTATGGGAACCAGCCACGCGAGTGGTTGTCCAAGAAGTTGTAAGGCCGATCACGTGTACTAATCTTAGGTTTATTCAAATTCTATCTTGAAAGGGGAGCAGTGTTAAAATATAAAGCTAATGTATAATACAGTTAGTCATAGCGCGTGTCGACGTACATACTTGGGAGCAACCGGCGCCCGTAATTCGCCTAAAAATAAATATCGTTTAAAATGTACTGAAAGGACTTGATAACAGTTAGTGACTGAAGCGAGTCCAAAATTACTAGTATTAAATTTGCTGTAGCAACTGGGGACTTGTCTTCGCTCTTGAAAGTAACTTCACTTCTAGAAACCACACATCACTCTATCTATTCAGCTGATGACTAGGTTCGATGTGATGCTGATCTTAATGGCTAAAGTATTTTGTATTTTGGTTAGTCAAGCACAAGAACGTAACACTGTTTAGGGATCGTTTAGATTTGAATGATTTCATATAGTTCAGGGATATTAAAATCTTGGCATTTATATCAAATGCCCTGAGACTAAAAACAACTACAGTATAGGTTTGTGTACAGGTTTGTGTATAGGTTTGGAAGGGGCACAGCAAAGGAACTAATAGCAGATTGCGATGTCTATATGCGTCGAGTCCGGCGCCATGGTGGGCTCCAAAAGTACGTAAAATCTATACCGGACCCAGGACCTCAGGTCCGCACATGAGTAACATAGGAGTCAGCTGGAGATGGGAGCTCATAGAAATTGTGGTTGGACTTCGCCAGTACTCCATACATAAGGCCGGCTTGTGTGTGGGGAGTTCGCGCTTTTGGATTCCGCTGTGCACAAGGTAGGCATCAGAATCTGAAGCTATAAAAACCTCTGGCTTGGTAATTAGATTTACTATAGAGCTCTGCAGCCTTTGAATAGCTCGATAAAACTCGCTTATCACCTTGGAACCAAGTCACTGAAACCAGGTGGGCTGCCTTTCATATTCTCGCTTGAGGGCACCCAGAGCAGAATTCCTTGCGCTGTTACCATAGCCTACTTACTTCATTGGGCTATGTTACGACACCTGTACTATCTTATGCCTGAGTAATGGACTCGGGCCTGTCAGCCCGAAGGTGTGATATGCATATGCCAATTCCCTAATCTTGAACCAATGACAGTAAGAGTGCGCTGAGACAGAACCTTAGTTAGCTATTGATACCATGACCGGCTTGGCTTGGCTTTGGCTAAACATACCTTGACTGTTATTCCGGATACATCGGTTGACCCTCTGCATGACCAATACCCAATATGCTCGTCATGTATCGTATCGTAATGTATCTATGCAGGAGACGATTCCAGATTCGCTTAGGAGGATAATGATCATTCCTACGCGTATATACTCTTCTTGTTCTTCTACGAAAGTTTGCATGCCATGCGAAGGATGGAACATGCCTGTTCTTTTACGCAGTAGTGTGCATGGCATCAATCGGCGGAAGTCGGCCCATTTGAGTGGTATCAAATGAGATCGTCAGAGAGCTTCTTTCGAGTATCATGTTCTAGTCAGTCATCACGCAATTCAATATCATAACTATCCCTCGCGCGTAGGTTTGTTATTTCTGGTTTCAGGTGTTTGTTAGTCATAAAGGTGCTCCTAAAGTTAATGGTTATGGTTTTTGAGAACGCCATCCAAATGAATGTGAGCTATGAAGGTTTGTGGACCTCTTGCGCACCTTAGGCGATGATGGTACATCTTGTTGATCAAGCATTAATCTAAAGACAGTATGGTTACCGGTAGTTCCTAATTATTCCACTAGGTACATGCATTTGGAAGTAGATGACGCTTACGATCGCTTGGTGAGCTTCTATCAGCCAAACTCCGTGTTCATTTGATTTTACAGTACTTCGCAATCTCGTTCCCGTCCAAAGTCGCCAAGCTACAGTAAAGTCATTTATCATAAGTGCTTGTGGTTTGCATAAAATACGCGTTCTGGCCCGGAAAAATATTCAACCTACCTCAAATACTTCCTTGCATCAGTACCTCGAAGCAGAATTGGCTCTCCAAAATGTGGCGCGCCGCGCGCGTAAATTCCTCCTACGCTGGAATGCTGACAGTATAGACGTACTAAGTTTTACTTTTGACAAGTCTGAAGCCTATATAAACAACGTTGTGTAGTACCTTATGCTGCATTATCCACCAGTTGCATCTTTCAGACATCATGAAGTTCGCTACCGCTTTCAGCCTTTCTGTTCTGGCGACGTTTGTCGCTGCTGCAGAGCCTGCTCAGACATGCTCCTCGCTTGAAGTCCGCAGGGAATGGCGTACGTTCAGCAAGGCCGAGCGCAAGGGCTGGATTGACGCTGTCAACGTACGCACTGTCGTCGCTACTGGCTTCCAGTTTACTCATTTATTATGTAGTGCCTCAACAAAAAGCCTCGTAATGGGAAGCTTCGCCCGCCAGTCGATACTGCTAGCTACGCGGATGCCAAGTTCCATGTGAGTAGAGTATATTCTCAGACATCAATTGCTCATGCATGGCATAGATCGCGCCGCTCAACGAAAGCTCTACTTACTACGACGATTTAGTCTATATGTGAGTCAATGAAGTCCATTCGCTTATTGTTGAGCTGACCGACTGTCTGGACTCGGATAGTCATATGAACCTCAACCGTACGACTATTTTATGACCCTGGATAAATTGCGATATATTCATACTAACATCTCATGAAACAGCTATCATTCACTGGACTGGACTATTCTTACCATGGCACCGGTATGTGGCAGTCTCGTCTATTTTGATTCAAACTTACGAATGGTCTGCGTAGTGCTTACCTGCACGAATGGACCAACATTCTCCGGAAAGAATGCAGCTATCAAGGAGTAGTGCCATGTAAGTATTCTCTTTCTATGCATAAGCCCTAAACTTACATACCATCCAGACTGGGGTAAGTAATAGATCTTGATTAGGTGGTCAGCTTTACCAACTTTGATATCTTTCCTTCACATAGCATGGGAAAAAGGTGAGTCTGAGCACTGGTGGAGTGGTGGCATGGCGGCTTACAGGCTTCATTCAGACGCCGATGACTTTTTGGGAAGCCCGCTGTGGGATAATGATACAGAATCTGGACTCGGAGGTTACAGCGATGATGCTAGCGAGTGAGTACTATGCTTTAACCTTAACTCGATGTACATACTAACCCTTGGCCATTGTAAAGCGACTATACCATTCATACTGGAGCACTTGATATCGAAGTCGCATACCCTGTGTAAGTGTCTTTTATATTCCCATTACTATCCATAGGCTCATCTTTTCACAGCCCTCATAAACTCCGCCGTCACTACATCCCCGAACCCTTCAGCCCGGGCGTCCTGGCGACTTCGACTTTCACGCCTGCCGAGGTTGAAAAGCTTCTCAATCAACCGATAGGTAATTTCACACTATTCCACGGTTATCTCGAGCAGCTTGTTGGCATGCACAGCGCGATTCATCTTATGATGGGAGGGTGAGTGCCCTGTTTCATAGTAAAAGACCGCATAATGACAGTGACGATCCTGGTTAACAGGGACATGGGTACAATCTGTCCTGCTGGCTCCTCCGGAACCAGCAACTGTCCAGTAGAACGTGCTGCCACATTCTCATCCAACGAGGTAAGTGATGCATTCCTATCGTGGCCTTTTGCGCACCAATTAACTCTATATGCTTTATTTAGCCTATCTTCCATTTGCACCATGGCGTAAGTAATATGTCTACATACCTACGAGCCTCTTGCTGAATTGACGTGATATCAGAACGTCGACCGTCTCTGGTGGCTCTGGCAAGAGAAGAATGCTGCTAACAAGTATGCTTTCCATGGAGGGTCTATTCAGGTAAGATGCCCCTTGGATATTTCACCAAATGCCTTGTTGACATACCAATTGTAGAATACATCTTCCCTGAACGAGTTCCCCAACGGACAGCCCCCCTGGTTGACCACGAGTGCCGTCCTTCCCGGAGGTGGTGAGTGAATTGGTACCAACACTTCGATACAATGTTCACCTTTCTTCTCAGGACTGTGGCCCGATTACACCATTGATCAGACCTTTGACACTCGCAGCTGGCCCTGGTGCTATGTCTACGAGTAAAGGTTTTTTGGCATCCCTAGGAGTATCTAGCAGGCCGGATAAAACAAAACTTCTACTTTCTCTCTCAAATTAATCCATGTGGCTTCGTATATTGTAGCTACATGTCTTGCGGTCCCAAAAATACCAATCCTCTCAGCCCTCGTAGAACGTACGACTCTCAAAGAAAAGTGAATTTCAGGTTTTAGACAAACCAATATCATAGGAGTGGATGGCAGTCAGGACAAAGGTGGGTCATGCCTTTCCATGAAACATTTTTCAGGCGCATGCAAGCTCTATCTCCACACCATTGGTGCTTTTATTAATTATAGTTTTGCCTCAAATTATGTACTATCAGACTTTTGAACAAAAAATCAATAGCTATAAGTACTGCACGGTTATTCAACATATCAAGGATATCATGTACTCTCCTATTCCGTTGGGAAAGTCCCCCACTTCGTCATAAACCACAGCACGTGGATGTAGAAATAGAACTGATACTTAATTGTTTGCGAGCCCCAAAAGCCCAATCACGTATACGGAGGCCGAAATAGGCACACAGATGAACGGGGTCACAATATACGATAGCATGAGCTGGTAGCGAATCAATTATATTAGCGCTTGAGTGCACTCCTGAAACATCAACTCACCAATCGAGACACTTGGGCATCTTCGCGCGATTCTAACTCGGCCATTTCAGAAATCTGCGGCCAATAGCCAGTCATTTAGCTGTCTTAGAGACCCTGGGTACATCAACAGCGCACTTACCGCTGACAATGTTATGGCTGGTGGGCCAATCCCAACGATAGACAGGACGAAATCCTGTGGTATGGAAATAAGTAACACCATTTAACGTACTCTAACAGATGCTCACAAGCATGGGGTCTCGCTCGACGTAAGACGGCCAGGTAGAGCGGAGGAAATAAACGATACTGATCATGATCGCCGGCATGATAATAAATCGATGGATGAAGAGAACGGAAGTTGATAGTATTGGTAGTTTATCACCACTAACAAGCCAGATAGTCAGTTCAGCAATGAGCTTCCTTTTCCGCCATCCTACTCACGATTTGGAGCGTAACTTGCTACCAAGTACAAACATTTGCAGAGCTAAAGTGTGATGTGAGCATACAGCCTTACTAAGTAGTTTTATACTTACCAGTATACAACTTTCCGAGATAATTTACACTTTGGGTGATAGTGGCATTCAGAGGCTCACCCTTGCTAAAGAATGCATGACGCAAGGGAGAAATCAACCCGAAGACTATAGCAATAGCTGCAGCAACCAATGGCGGGTTCATTGAATCCACGATCCATTCCCAGGTCCTCTTGCCATATTCCTTGATGGTTGTCCAAGTTCGAGAGGCAGTGTTGTGCACCCGTGCAGTCGACAACAGAGGGGTGGTCTCTTCCGTTGGAACAGGTCGGAATGTGGCGGATAGGTCGCCGGGGAAATCGGAATGGTCGTTGTTCTTGGGGCCCATAATATCCGGGCCTAGAGCGAACCGACTAGATTTGGGCATGAGCGGAGGCCGTTAACGTGAATACTTGGCACTTACCCTACATTTCCGACTAGAGCAGCAATAAGTAGGTACGTACGTCCACGAGTTACTGCATCTGAAACACTTCCACCGCCCTTTCCGATAATAATACCTATCGTACCAGTCTTCTCCAGACTGTCCAGGAGGAGCAGAGGGAGACTCGTAGCGTTATTGAAGATGAATGCCGCTATGGTCCACTTCGGAGATTTGAAAACGCGCCGAGAGGCGATGCCGGCGATATACGAAACTACCATGGCAAAGATGGACAGCAGGACAATAATGCCATAATCTATGAGGTTATGCGGGGTAGCGTGGGGACCTATTTGCGTGAACAGTAAAGCAGGGAGGAATACGGTCACGCAAAGATGTGATATTTGCTACGAGAATAGAAATCGGTTACGGCATCCTTCCTAAGCGTACTAAACCATACCTTTTCTCCTTGATCGTTGACCCAGCCCGCATACTGGGCGTAATATCCAAACCCCAGTACAAGGAGTACAGAGATCGACGCCTATGTCATTGTTAGCGATATCGAAGTTGTGGCTCGAGGTGCACTCACCTCAGCCGATCCAATCGCAACTTCGAGAAGATTCGATGCTTCGCTCGACATCTATTGTACGGATGATGGGGAAGGATTTAAGAGTTCGTTAACTAGTCATGCTCTTTATATGACCTAGTCGTGTGCACAGTATTGCAATTCCAGCGTCATCGTAAGAACTATAATTGCTTGGCTGAGCTTACCTCAGCAAACATGGGCGGGATCACGTGAGTGCCAGGCAACCTGGCGCTTGCTACTTCACTGTAACGCACCTCACGTCCTTGAGGGCTTGGAAAGATGGGTCGACTCGCGGAAATGCAGCGTAAGCTGCTAGAAGTAAGCTCCAGAAATTTATGTGCTTCGCAAAACCTGACTAGTATTAGCAAATGATGGGGCCAGAGGCAATGGGAGCGGTCAATGCCAACTTGCAGTGGTTCGACGAGAAAGTTTGTAGGAATTTCTTGTGTGGCACTTGCCCTCATGCTTTGTTTACAAACACGGTGAGTAACTTGTACTACTGCATCAAAAATGAATGCAGCTGATGAAATACTAGAAAATGGACCTGGGTCCCTGTCCCAAATCCCACACTGAGCGTCTCAAAACAGACTTTAACGAAGCTCGCGAAAAGAATCCGAGCGACCCGAGATTCGACCAGTTCCAGCGCGAATATGAGGCTAATATTTCATCATTCGTCGAGGAATGCGACCGCCGTATCCGGGCTGCGCACCGACGCCTAGAGAAAACACCAGAAGAGAACGCAAAGACCACAAACTTGGTGAGATATGCAGGTGTAGTGCGTTCATTCAGAGAAATTGATGTTGCTTGTCCTCTAGATGCGTGAAATTGGTGAAATTGAACTTGCTATTCAAGGTGGCACAGAAAAAATCGAGAGTCTTGGTAAGTGAATGGCACTGCAGGCCAAACAATGTTCTAACTCTGGTACAGGTGAGGAGGGCAAGGTCGAAGAGTCCATGAAGGAATTGGAGGCCGTCGAAGCTCTAAAGGCTGAAAAGACCGAGAAGGAGGTGAGTGGCTAAGTCCAGCTTGGAGTTCAGACGATCTAATTCGAGTGTCCAGCGAGAACTACAACAACTCACCGACACTTCCGGAGCTTCCGGTCACCAAAAATTGCGTGTCTGCGACGTCTGCGGTGCATATCTCTCTGTACTCGACTCGGATCGTCGTCTCGCCGACCATTTCGGTGGCAAGGTAGGGTCGTTACCTAATTCGAAACTCAGCCTTCCTGAACGTGTTGTAGATGCACTTGGGATACTTTGAATTGCGCAAAATGCTCGACGAGCTTAAGCAACGGAGAAGTCAGGGTGGACGCGGCCCAATGGGTCCTCCACCAGTTCCTGCGTCCGCGCCTTCCGGACCTGGTGCTTCTGCTCCAGATGGTCCTCGCGACCGGGGGTACGATAGGGACAGAGATCGTGATCGTGATCGCGACCACCGCGATGGTCACCGTGATCGTGACCGAGACCATCATTCATCACGCTATGAGTAAGTACACCTCTTGGGGCGCCAAAGAGCCATACTGACAGCTATATAGCCGAGACCGTGATCGCGAACACCGTGACAGAGACCCCAGGCGAGGCGACCGAGATAGGTCTCGTTCTCCTCGGCGTCGCTACTAATCCCGCATCTTGTCTTGTAGCTTAACTATAGTATTCTCGATTGTTCTGGTATTTTGAATTTGTGCGGTAATCATATCTTCGCGAGGGCGCACCAGCGTCGATATACCAAGCAGTCGGATCGCAGGGCAGTAAATTCAGTATCACCTATGCTAAATGTAGGTTGGGACTCATAAACTCAATGCTGCTATTCGTGATGCTCTCCAGTGCTGTGAGCGCCCGCCATGCCTAGTTCATATAAAGATATGATGCTAAATCGCATTCCGCGTTAAGTCGCCGTATTCTCAGTGCTGGGTAACCTTGATATCTATGCATGAGTAGTGATGAGGGGTTATATCACTGGCATGTTCAAAAGTCAATTCACTCGAGATTCTGATCACAACATTTACTACCAGGCAGTCAATTCCTTGAATACGTGGTTATACAGAATCAATGGTGGGGGGATATATCCTGTGTGTCTGTATTTAACTTCTAGTCAATGTAGTAAGGTCGAGTTTATGAACATACGCTTGTGCATAGTTATCGTTTGGCCTTGAGACTCGTCGGAGGAGATACCAATAGTTGAAAGCTTGATAGGTGGGTGGCGTTGATATGTATCACCCCACCTCGGCTCGTCCGTCTATTCGAGGCAAGATACTCAATATTTCTGGAAATCATTCATACTATAAAGGGATAATGGGGCGGTGAGTCTCGGCGCCACTCACTCAGAGTTGTTTCGTGAAACACTTAAGTCAGACGGATAAATTGACCTGGACTGAGTTGTTGTGGGGTTGAATCTCTAGTTGGTGCTATGTGATCTTCGTGTCTAATTCGTCTAATATAAAGGTCAATTCTATGAAACAGATTTGAGTGATAAGGCCAATTTGTGCGCATATAGCTATGGTTCTCGCTAAATCAAACACTGGCGTCGCCCAACAGCTTGATGCAGCGATATACATCGCCGTGATTACTTGTGCTGATTCGCGGGATTTTAATCCATTAGTGTTGGCTATGCATATACAAAAATATATTACAAGATGACAGCCTCAATCACGATTCAAGAAAGAGCAGGGGTATTTTCGGCAAAGTATTCGTGACTATCAGCATTCATAACAGCCTGCGCAGGGTTTGATTTTGCGAGGTTCTTGGCAAGGTTGTGTCCGTATGCATAGTCCTCCGTGCCACCGTTGACAGTAAAGTGTGAAAGCTCATGGACAATAGCTCCAGCTCGCGAGTCGGTTCCAGTGCTAATAGTAACGATAAGTTCACTCAGGAGGGGCCGATCATATGCTGGGACACTTACTTTGGAGCTTCCCAGAAAGACCTGCACAGATAAACCCGGGTAGAATCATCGGCATATACGTATGCAAAAGCATCGACAGTACAGGTAGAGCAGTCAAATGTGACACTGGTAGCGTCGGTGCCGATAGATGAGAAGTGAGAACTGACTGTCGAAGCACGCTCAGTGGTGTAAGCACCGAACCAAGTAGTGTATCGATTAGTCCCAGAGTTAACACCGCTGAGATAAGAGCTAGCCTCCTTCACGTATTCATTGGCGGATTTCGCAGCGGTAGCAATTAGGGACTGTTGGTTTGAATTGCAACCAACGTATGCACGCTTTCCAAGAGAGCGAGCTTCAACTTTAGGAAGGCCCTAAGACACAATTTATGTTAAGCTAGGCAAAATAATAGTCCGAAGTGTTGACATACGCGAGTGGATACAAGTTTGCCACTGACTCCGACCTTTTTCGACTGGGTCGCGGCCTCGATCGTAGCAAGGTTGCCCGAAGCGTCGACGTACTCGAAGACATTGGACACTGTATCAAGCTATGACATATGATGAATAATCATATCGGCTCTGATTCGATTAGATGTACCTTGAAGTTCCCGGCACCAGTGTTAGTAAAGTTGTAGACGCCTGCAAGGCTGTGGGTGATTTCAAAGCTTTGGCCAGGCTCCAGAATAGTAAAACTAGCCGCATTGTTTTTTACAATGGCATCAGGGGAACTGGTCAATTGTTAGCATATACCCTCTCGAATATTCATTGTACATAACTACTTACTATTTGACGAACATCCCAGTAAACTGAGGGGATCCCTTTTCGTTTGCGACACTGAATGTGTGGGTTCTCGCAGAGGAAAGCACACCGCGAGGATCCTTGAGCAACTTAAGGGTCTCGTTACCAGTGTTTTTAACTATGGCAGTCACAGAAAAGTCCTCGATATCCGAGACGGATTCAGGAGTCACAAGGGATAACGAGAGGCCTGGAGAGGCAGAAACACCGATGATAGCAGCAGAGGCGAGAGCGGTAGCAAAGAAAGTGCGCATTATGAATGATGAATGAGCTACAGAGAAAATGAACACGATGTTGGGTATTCTGGCCCCTTGGTGGCTGTTGTATTTATACGCCTGTTTTCGCGACTGAGGCCTTCGAGCCCAAATGTAATGTTGACATGTGCTCAGTGACTCGCGCGCCAGCACACAAGTTCTACCGTACGTCGCATCGCAACCATATATACGTACCGAAGCACCACCGAATCTCTGTGCAGCTGTAGTGAGGTCGCAGCACTCCATTGGTACGCAATTTCAAACTTTAGTGAACTGGTGATCATGCGGGCGATCAACCGCTGTGGCCCGTTGTACTGTGATGACGGTTTTTTAGGATTGCTTGGCAAATCTATTCATCTTCTGTGGGTCATGAGGCACAACTTCAAATTGTTATTGTGGTAGGTTCTCACGTTGGCAAGTGCTATAGAAACCTTGAAATTATGAATACTGTAACTTATGTTGCCTAAAAGAAGACAGAAGCCATGGTATTACAGTGCATGCTTAAATTATCGAGTTCAGTACATTGCATACTCCTTCCCTGGTTGGCTACTTGGGTGATCCAATTCTGAGCCATACATCAAGTGCCATTCACAGGGGTTGGCCGCAGCTTGGCTAACCTTGCCATACTATGTCTAACCAATACATACGCCGCCATACGCAATCATTTGAGATGTTCCTTGAAGTATGATACACCCTCTTTCAACTTACTATCCACACTATGGCCACTGGCATGATAGATTGTCATGAAATACGGCACGAAAAACCCTAAGATGATTTGAAACAGTCATGCACAAACCCGATGGAATTTTTCGAGTTGGAGTGAATCAATTTGTCAGCCATGTAGCGAAGCCTGTAGAGGAGTGTTGTGACCAGGGCTAGCAATGAGCAAAATGCTTAATCACACTTGGCTCAAGTCTTCGCTCAAAGGGAAATACCTAGACTGACAAGGTAATACATAACAACACTTGCGTAATAGAAGTATTGTATGGCTGATAAAAAGCGTCTGGTAGTTCAGCGGCCAATCATAGCCACCAGACTGGGCTAGGTATTAGCGCACCATGTACCGTATGTGGACAAGACACTAAGATTCAGCATGAGGCCTGAAAATGACCACCTTCAGTACGATTTGAACTTTCAATAAACTGACGAACGGGTATTGTTCAGTGCGAATATTGAAAACTAGTATGAATCATGCTGCATTTTATGTCAAATCCAACTGAAAAGGGCGTACAATATTTCAGCATCTTGTCTTCCTCGCAGAGAAATTTCTAGCTAGCCTTATTTTAGAGAGACATGATTGATATGATTGGCTTTTTCGTCATATCCACGATAACAGCCATAGTTTCTTTTTGTGGAAGTGCCCACCCAGTTTGTAGAATGGCTGCGCATATAAGAAGTTCCAGGAGGTTGTCCGCGGAAGTATAGGCAGATAAAATCTTGAAAGTAAATTATCCTCCGCTAAATCTAGAGGAACATGATATATAGTGTCGAACTACCGGTATTGATGGAGGGTAGAGGGTGTTCCAAGGCCTAGTGCACATATCAAGCTCATGAGCTCAATGATAATAGGCCTGTTAACAAGGTGTTTATTTACTTCAATTTTTATAATCATAACATCCTTCCATCGATTGAAGTGAGTATGTCCTTGAAAGCAAAGGATCTAGTTGCTATAAGTGAGATTAGAATCACCGGAACTCATCTATACGCGTAGAAAGGCTACGGTGCCACAGTCCATCACACTTTCTTGAAGGACTGGGGAGCAGCTCTTCGAATACACAACTAACACGACTTATTGCCGATGCTTGTTACGTGAAATCATACAACGCTAATATGTTCCGTAGTGATCATCCCCTCCCGTCAAAGGCCTTATAAATATGGAAGATAGTCTGGTGCTTAAAAAGTGTGGCTCGAGATTCTGCCGGAGTATTTCAGACTTGATTGCCTCGTGTATTTCGGCCGGGGACTAGATACATGTATAAGATAGTTCTGGAGAGCGGTGTGAGATACTTCAATGCGCTGTCTCCGTCAGACCGCTCGATACATCATGGTTGGTTAACGGGATTGGTGTAACTTGGTGCAAGTGTGATTACGACCTAAGACAAAGGCTGCACTTGAAAACCAACCTCGCTCTTCTTTACTGCTTGAACAGGCATTGCATACTTTTGATACTATCCCGCAGTCAGCTGGTTAGAAAATCTATTACTGAGAGGTTCAAACCTTATGACATATCTCTTGCAAACCAAGCATCTCCTGGATTTATCATATTCATGTGTACTTGCTCGATAGCTGACTGAAGACCTACTATCATCACAGCTGGCTCTTTGCAGTTTTACAGCTAGTACACTCATCCTGAAATCAACCGGGCTTCATCAATAACTTAGAGCGATAAGTAGCACCCATATTTATTGTGAATGGGAGCCGAAGCGCCGTCACGATCATTTGTAATTATCGTATATGGTAGTCGACTTCAGCGTCTAAGATCTAGTCCCAGCTTTCCATGCAACCACATCATCCACCGCCACCACAAATTCCAGGTCGTTTAGTCGACGACAAAGAAAAATTGATTCAATTGAAACGGCATGTAGCAGGACTATGTAATGTCGATAATCTTAGGTCAGTAAGCATACTCGTCGATTATCACCAACCAAATAACAGTGAAGTAGGTTTGTTGGAAGTCAGCCAGTGAGCTTCGGCTCGCGAGACCTTAGCCGACTAGAACGGGAAGAGTAAGTATCAAGATCGTGGTATAATTGATAGGCACTCACGAGCGTCCAGTTATTGGGTATGCGAAAAGTCGGATGGAATTCGAGTGCTTGTTCTCATCGTCAGCTTTCCGTCCAACGACCAAGAAGTGTACCTGGTGCGCTCTCTCAAGGCGTTATCTCTTGCTGAGATTGAATTTTTATTTGACTAGATTGACAGGAAGAACGAATATCGCCAGCAGGACGGTCTATTCTTTCCGCATCCTATGGATCCTCGACGAGCTTTGGGGAACACGTTGTTGGACGCTGAGCTCGTGACGGATTATGATCCTGAGACGAAGCAGGTACGTTTATGTGCAATTCCTTATACTTTAAGGAAGACCTTGATCACTGGCATCACGCAGGAGACGCTTAACTTGCTGGCGTTTGACTGTATTGTTGGAGATGCACAGAACCTGATGTCTAAATCACTAACCTCTCGGTACGGGGTGAGAAATTATCAAGACCCGCTTGGATTGTTTACTTACCAGTGATGGACATAGCGTTTGAAGGAGTGGGTCATCAAACCATACCAGAAGATGTTACAAGAACATCCTTCGATGAGAGCTGTCCAACCATTTGGGTCTGTGTCAGTTAAGTTCTGTCTCATTGGTTACTTACGACTGGATCGTCACACAGAATCCACGAAAAAGAAATGCAGCGATCTTATAGCATAGAAATGGTCTTACAGTCAATTCCGAACCTCAAGCATGGCAATGATGGGCTCATATTTACATGTGCTGAGTCGGGATATGTGATAGGAACGGATCATCGCATGTAAGTTATTCGAGGTTCCGCTCAAATCCGTTACAATTATATTGATTCACTTCAGCCTGAAGTGGAAGCCACCCTCTGAAAATTCGATTGACTTCAAACTTGAACTCCGGTTCCCCCCACTGCCAGGAAGACCCTCAGAACCAGACTTCACAGCCAAACCAGTGTTTCAGCTCTTGGTCTGGACTGGAAATAACTCGTATGAACACTTTGACACCATGCAGGTAGATGATGCACAATGGGAAAGGTAAGCCTAACGTTGATGTTAAACCCTGCCACTCAAGATTAGGCACAGTTGGAAAGCATCGGGAGAGCAATACGATGATAGAGTCGTTGAAGTCACTTGGGACAAAACTGCGAAAAACTGGGTTTACCATCGATTCCGAGACGACAAGGACCACGGAAACCATCAATCGGTAGTTGACAAGATTTTGGAAAGTATCAGAGATGGTGTGGAGGCTGAGCAGGTTAGTGCGATCCTCGGACTTTATGGGAGTAAAGCTAATAGGGTATGCAGCTGGTTAGCCACGCAAATACCATACGAACCAACTGGAAAGAGCGCGAAAAATCCGCAGTCTCTGGGGCGCACTATCCTCCATCTGGTGGTTATCCACCTTCAGGTCAATACGGCGGCCCACCTGCGTTTGTGGCTGGACTTGGAATACGACGTTGATATTTTCTATTTTGGTTTCTGAGTACTTTCCGTACCAATCTAACCAGGCTGTTTCGGGTATATCAAGTGGGATTATTAGGTATTGTAAGAAGCTGTTCAGTTGTCCACAAAACAACGCGGTTAAACAGTCAATGACTCTCAGTCGACACTTTGCCTTGATCAACAATTTGAAATTAAGCGCCAAAATACCTCATGGCTCAAAGCGCACCACAGCTCTCCCGCCCATTCATATACCTCACATCTTTGTCAGTGACTTGTCTAGCAATCTAATGTCAACCAGTAGTGTGCATTTACTTTATCCAGTGGGATCAAGACAAAGGACAAATTATATGCGTTTCAACCGGCGCCGCAGCCCACACCATATCACTCAGCGTACCACCCAAGTATCCAAGAATTCACTCACCCTGACAAAGCACAAGCGTGTACAACCCAAAGCAGCCCGGCACCCCGGCCGTAGCTCGATGGCGACAGATCACCGACATACCGCCCCGCGGAATCGTTTCCCAGCGGCTACTGTATAAAATGAGCTGACTCGGGATCAGGCGGGTCATCCAATCCTTTTGCGGTCCACCACCTCGACTTTTTTTTTCACTGCTACTTACCATACCTACTCGTCATGTCTGAGCAAACTTACAAGTTCAACGTCGTCGTGAGTGTCGGCGACTGGTTAGGTGGAATCGCATTACTAAGCGTATGCACATTGTACGGTAGATGACCTGCGGCGGATGCTCTGGCGCAATCGAACGCGTACTCAAGAAGGCCAAGGAGAGCAACGGTGAGGGTCTTTTGTGTTCTCTTCATCCGCCAATTCGACTAACATAGAAACAGGAGGTGTATCATCATATGAAGTGAGCCTCGATAAACAAGAGGTGCTCGTCACCGGAACGTTGCCATACGATGATGTCCTATCCAAGATCAAGAAGACGGGCAAGGAGGTGAGTCTTACGGTGGTTGATACGACTCGGGAGTCGTGTGTATGAGACATTTGTTCGTTGTCACCAGGTCAAGTCGGGCGAGACTGTTACTCCTGTTAATTGATATCTGCCCTTGCCCGGGTCCTGCTAGGGATTTTTGGTTGCTATTTTATATGCTTTGTACACGTATTTGTTGGGAAATTAAACAAACTTGAATTTAATGCGTATGCCATCGAGTCGGAGGGCCCACTTTACTAACGGCATGTCACCCTTGGATAGATCAGCCAAGCCAAGGCCTGATTGATCAGAAAATCCGAGATTACTTGGACAATCCACCGAGATACCTTTACGCTTGCCCAAAACTCATAATAATGTCAAAAAATCATCAATTCGTTAGAGTAAAAACACAAAATCGCAAAGCGTACGGAATAACACAACTAATTAACATCTAAAACATAGAAAAAACGAGCGGCTAGACACACCAGTCCATCGTATCAAGTAATCAAGAAATGAAGACAAAAGAAAATGTCAAACATAACACAGAGCGAGACCGTCCAGAGAAATCGACACCAGATTACCACGCGTAGTCTTCAGAAACTGTATCGCAACCGTTTAGCACAAGATAAAAGTAAAAAAGAAAGGAAGAAACTCACCAAGTTTAATACTTCCGCTCATGTCGCCCCTCCAGACTTTAGCCGGACTCAACTGGTCGGCGACAAACTTGCGCATGGCAGCGTTGAGCGACGTAGGACCGCAACACGCGACAACTAGCTCTCCCTGCGCTCTTTCGACCTCGTCGGCCAGGATCTTGTCTAATTTCGGCTTGCCGGGACGCGCGAGCTCGGCAATATGGTTGATATCGTCCATTTCCTCGTCGTCCATCTCGAACACAGGGTCATCCGCACCGAATATCGAGCGCGAGTCGTCGTAGACCGAGCCGCGCGAGAACATGGATTCGGCCACACTGCTCCGGTACGTCGGGTCCGTGAACAACGGGGGTCGCAGCGTCGCCTCTCCGCCGATTTTGGGCGTGCCGACGGGGGAGAGCGGGAACTTGGGCGTTCCGCTCGGGCTCGAGCTCATTGGGGTATTCGACCCGGACCCAGACCCGGAAGCGTGTTGCGCGTAACGAGGCTGGGGGACCGCAAGCGGTTCGTCGTCGTGGCTGTTCCCGTGCGAAAAGAAGTCCTTCATCGACTTGCGCTTTTCCTCGAGGTGGAGCTTGGCGCTCACCGCGGCCGCAATCTTTTTCGACCGCGCGCGCCTGATCTTGCCCTCCTTTTTGACCTTTTTCGACAGTGTTGCCTCGGCCGCGGTGCGCGTATCCTCTTCGCCGTCAAAGTTGGTGTAGTCCAGACGTGCGTGCCGAGATCTCCGTCGGGGTGTTCCTCGGGGTTGAGTTCGGCGATGCTGTTCGACGAGATGGTGCTGTCCAGACTGTCGTTGGACGCGACCGAGTCGGGACGAGGACGGCCGTCGCGCGCGAATCGGGGAGCGGGGGGCTGGAGCATTGCATCTTCGGTTCCGCTCGGGAGCGACGAAAGAGCCTCGATGGTTTGCGCTTGGTGGTTGGTCACGAAAATCTCGATTTGCAGTTGGTCCTTGTTGGGAACCATCTCGCGGCATCGGCGGAGAATCCCAGCACACCATTGTACATGCGCTACATCCCATTCAGTCTCAATTTAATACCAAGGAACAAAACGCTATACTCACCATACTCGCGAATCATCCACACAAACCGGATTCGCTTGGTCTTGATCTCTTCGCCGCTGACAATCTTCAAGCACAACGCCTCCAAAACGCTCAGTGCAAACGCAACACCGGATCCACCCGCAACCATAATCGCGGTCGAATACTTGGTCCAGTCCTCCCTCGCAGCAGACCCAAACGGCCCGTCGATCGAGGCGCGAAGCGTAATCCCGCGTCGGAGCTTTTCGCCGTGCTCGTGTGTGTGGTGGTGTCCGCTCCCATGCATAATTTCTTCCCAGAGGTGCTTGGTGAACCCTGCGCGCGCACGGATGATGAGCGAGATTTCGCGGCCGCGGGCGCCGACGCCTGTGGACCTCTCGTCGCATGCACCGGCGATCGTGAACGGATGTGTTGTCCATTGGGACACGCTCGGGACGCAAAGCAGGACGTGCTGACCGGGAGCCCATTTCATTGGACGGGCGGTAACGACTGTAAGACGAACGGTGCGGCCGGGCAAGATGACACAATGGGCGAACCCAGGAGGGGGGAGAACCATGGCATGCTGTACAGACGAGGACGGACGGTTGACGAGTGGTCTAGTAGGCGAGACAACAGTATGGACAGGGCCATAGGAGTCAGCGGTACCTGCTTTACGCGGGATGAGCTCTGAGAAGCTGGTACGCGGCATAGCCGATTCGTCGGTATGCAGACTCGTAATACTCCATGGACGTTCTCTCCTTGCACCATTGACTTCAACGCTCTCTCTGGACTGTTTTGGTGGGTGGGTAGGCGAAAAGTACTTGAGAAGTTCGTTGGTTTGGGGTACTTGAGAAACAATGCGGACTGAAGGCTGTTTATCTTCCTGGAGAGTCGATCGACTGTTATTTCCCGATTGACGTGCACTCATTTCCCATGTGTCGGCAGACTTTTCGGCTAGACTGCTTGGTTCGGGTACACTGCCCACAGGGCCAAAGTTGCCCCACGGACCGAGCGCTCCGTTGACCCATGCGCCGCGAGCCCATCTGAACAATCGCTCACCACCCCAGAGACCGAGGGCGACCCAACACCAGTGCCAGATTTGGGGGAAATGAAGGGCGGAGAAGATGAGCGTAAGCGGGACGAGGATCACGTGCAAGAGGTAAAAAGTCTCGTAACGGTGTGTCCTGATTGGAGAGAGTGACAAGACGACAAGCAGGGTCATCAAAATATAACCCTAGGACAAGAAAAATATGAGTGATTGAATAAGAGGCGTCATAGAAATTGACTCACAATGAGGCCGTAAATGAATAAAGGATAGACCCAGACGTAGTCCCAGCCAATACCACCCTTGCCATGGCGCTTGTCACGGCCGAGCTGGACACCCCAAGTGGCGACGTGGATGGTGGTAATGATCCAGATGATACGGCCAGACCAGCGGTGAAGGAGGGCGAGCTTGTCAAAGTGCATCTGAGTGGTGAATGGCAGTGCAAAGACCGCAAACGGAGGTGCCTTGAGAGCAAACAGCACGCAAAGAGGAAATAGGGAAAAGGCAATAATGCCAGTGCGGCCTCCAGCGGTCCACCATGCCTTGGGGATTGTGTATTCTGGCTGACGGGTGGTTGGTGTCGAGGCAATGGGAGCACGCCTCTCGATATCATGAAATGCTTGCATAAAGTCACGACGAGCCAAGACAGGGGCGGTCAAATTGGCCTTCAAATCCCACATGCGAGTCCACGGAGAGATGTAATCCGGACCAACGCAGCACAAGAGGGCGGCGGCGACGAAGAGAATGGTAACGGCAACGAGCTGTGCATTGGATGGAAGCGAATACGGCTGACGATGGGCTCTTGCTCTTCTGGATCGCGTAGACTGGCCTGTTTGCGCCATGTCCGGCGTCTAAGCGTGTATTTGCGCCATATGACGCCCAACACGGTGGTGCGTCTGCCGGTGATGTGGGCGATACCAACGACAACGGTTACAAGTGTAACGGCGAGCCAAAGCATGTAGCATATCGATAGGACGTGGTGCTCATCTTGTGGATGGCGAGGTATGTTGCGATCCATTGGTAGTCGCTGAGAAAGGCGGGGGTCGTGGGGTTCGGATTTCCGTATGCATAGTGGGTGGCAGAGGCGGTGTTGGCGGGACGAGCTCCCCCTGTGCCTGTCGCCAGAGGTGGCCTATACGAGTTGGCGACGGATGCGGTCGAGGAGGGAACGACATCGGTAAAGGGCACTGTGCAATGTTAGCACTATAGCAAGCAAACACATATGGCACTCACAGTACGGAGTAGACGTAGACATGCTGATAGGAACAACCGGCTTGAGCTGCCTCTTGCTGCTCGACGAGCACACGTATTAATCCCCCAAATAAGCGATGTCCAACACGGAGCTCGTATCAGTACTCCCTATTATTCAAGTCGGCTCGGGGCATCTAACCAAACGTCGTGTTCGCTCCAGGCCTAATGTGCCCTCGCCAAGTCCTTCCTCTCCGCGATGACAAATCTATTCAAACTCGTCCTGGCCCTGAGAATCAGGTCCAATTCCCTCATTTAGCGCCCACTGAGCCGGTGCGTTCCGTTGCTCTAATACAGTTGCACAACGCACAGCCCAAACAACCATGCCCCTTTCATCGTCTGGGCTTGGGTTTACGACAACCACTGCATACACCCACCACGGCGCCAATTCCCCCCATCGACTTGCCGAACCAACTCGATCTAGTGGTGCATATATTTAGCATATCGGCAAAATGACCTCACACCTCATTTCGATGCGCAGATAGACATCTATCTTCGTCTCAAGTTCGGTTAAATCAATTAGGCCGACCGTGTGCGCTCCAACTTATTGGTGAATGTCGATGCCGATGATTCACGGCCGCAGCTCCCTCGGCCAAGAACACAACAAATGATTTCATTCCTTTTTGCATCGCATTTCATCCCCGCCTGCAGCGTTTCGCACCCACTCAAACATAATTAAACAAAACAAAAAACTGAGCTCATAACCAAAACCGAGCTCGATTTGGATCTCCGGTCTATCACGGTCTTTTGCCGCCGGCAATTTCTATCATTTCATTGACCGTCCCAATATATACACCTGACACTGGACCAGGACCTAGTGCAGTTTTCAACCTGACAAGCATCCAAGACGCCAAAAGACAGGCACCTTCGCCAAGAGGGTGTCGCTACGTAACCATCTATAACCATGTCTCGTCAAACGGGTGCAGCGTCATCGGCACCTTCCCCCCACTTCCTGAATTTTAATTATATAAATAAACAACCCACCTTGGAATATCTGTTCTTCCTTTAATAGGACGGTTTTTTTGTCATTCGGTTACATCATCGGAAAATGCTCGCGGGCCAAAGAAAACCCCAACCTCTCTTTGCTTTCAAACTCCAATCCTAGCCAGTCAAACGAAACCGTGGACCCGAAAATCCATGACTTGACAAGTTGCGCAGGTGGCTCTGCTCCAATCGGCCACGCCACAGCGCTTCTTTTGCGATCATCACGTGTCCACCCCGCGCATTCACACCTGACCATAAACTGGAATGGCCGGGATCGAAAACGACTCGACGTTTGTAGCTCCTGAAGGCGTCTATTCACTCACCGAGGAATACAAGCCCCCTCCGATCATACGACGACGGCTGGAATCGCTGCGTCCTTTCATTCGAAACTGACAACGATCACCGTTAAATTCGCACCTCCCAAAGCCGGATCCCAGGGAATAACATCTCTACTCGGAGGAGGAAAGCCGTTAAAGAAAAGGAAAAAGACAAGAAGAGAGATGAAGATGTCAAGGAAACGCAAGTGGCGAATCTGAGCACGAACTCGGGGGAGAACAAGAGCCTGAACCGGACATGGATGATCCGTCCACGCCTCAACAACAGCAACAACTATTTTCTCCCACAGGTCTCAAACCCAGCCCGCTGACGCCTCGCAAGAAATCTGTCGCTCGGCCAAAGCATAATATCAAAACGACGAGTTCGAGCTTTGTCACGCGGTTGCATACGATGGAAGGTCTGACCAAGTATTTGGGTAGCAAGTCAGGGGATGTGACGTTTATGTTTTATAATGCGGGCAAGAGCTTCTATTGGATGGATGTGTCGGGCAAGCTCAAGGTATGTATTACGATGTGTATCATTTGGACTTGTGAAGTTTAATCCTTTTGGATAGGAACCGCTTGCACGCATATCGTTCTCCCAGTTCCCGACTTGTCATGCGGTGAATACTTGACGAGCAGCAGTACTTGCTTAGACATTGTAATAGGCTTCAACACCGGAGACCTATTTGGTTCGGTACGCTCTTTATCCCTCTCAGGCTCTTACTGTCAACTAACAAACCAGACAGAACCTCTCTCGTCTCGCTACGTACGAATCAACAAACAAGTCGTGCATAACGCAAACCACCAATGAATCTCTCTCCATGCACCCAAGTCCGCTGGGTCCCTTCCTCTCGAACTCTGCTCCTGGCCTCGTACGCAGACGGGACGATCGTCGTCTACGATACCGAGCGACAAGACGCTCCTTTTGTTCCCCACGATCCGAGTAAACCTATACCCCCTCCTCCAGCCCCTCCTTCGACGCACGATACCGACGAACAAAAGAGCTCAAACGGGAGTGGGAGTGCTGCTGCGCAGAGCGAGAGGATGTGGAACCCCTTGAACGAGATTCTCGTGACGAGCAATGGCGGACCGGACGGGAAGGCGTTGAAAAATCCGGTGAGCCATTGGAGGTTGACGGAGAAAAAGAGTGTGGTCGGTATGTTTTTAGAATTTTTTGTGGAATCGGGTTGTGGTTGACTGAAACGAGAGTAGATTTTGTGTTTTCCCGATGTGCGATATGTGGCTGCTATTTCCGAGGATGGGTGTTTGAGGATTATCGATGCTCTCTCGGAGACGTGAGTATCAACTTTGACTTGTGCATGTAGCGAGTACAATCTACGAATATAGGTTAATGGACGTATATCAAGCCTATTTTGGGGCATTAACATGTTTAGCATGGAGTCCCGACGGGAGGTATATCCTTGTATGTTCTCATTCTTGCTCACTCGCACCATCTAACACAAAAATATAGACAGGCGGGCAAGATGACCTCGTAACAGTTCTTTCACCTTGGGAGCAGCGCATCGTCGCACGCTGTCAAGGCCACCTCTCATTTGTCTCCTCAGTCGCATTCGACGCATCCCGAATCGACAGCCGAACCTATCGATTCGGAAGCGTCGGAGAAGATAACCGGTTGATCTTCGTACGTTGCCCGCCTCCCCCTGATTGTCGCTCATAGTTTGATCGATTGCATGGTAGTGGGATCTTTCAGCGGGCGCACTGCATAGGCCCAAGTTGCACCCTTCGCACGCATTATCTTCGACCCTTTCGTTAGCCCTGAGGAGGTCCCATGGGAACCTAGTTGCCGGAGGGGTCCACCAGGGCGAGACAGACCGATTTCATCCCGCCCCGAGTCGGATGGAGGTAGCGACGATCCAACCAGTCGTGGTAAGTCCTGTTACGTTACTCGTTTTGCCTGCGCATGCACCAAGTGAATACATGCATCCTTGGCACCACGCCGCGACAAGTCTCTTGTCCGCTTGAATCTTTTGATCATTTCGGGGCTCATGACTGATCGACGAGTCTTGGCAGGTCAAACCCATTGACGGTGAACACCTGCTTGCACACGTGTCGTTCTTGCCCTCTGGGATGATGACGATGACGCGCACTGGGTTAATAAGGCAGTGGGTCCGGCCGCTGGAGGCCAAGGCGCGGAAGCAGTAATGTAAAAAGTATACGATTCGAATCAGATACCCAGAATGAATGGATGTGACGATTACTCAGCTATCTATGATGCTGATAGAATGACCGGTAGTGCGAAATGTGTGAAGGAAGACCTTTCTTAGCGTATGGTGTTGGACATTCCGAGCGCGGGCTGAATGTTAAACTGCGTCATAGCTTGCGATGTGGCCGAGCCGTTTGGCGCGATATTTTAATTTATCCTATTTTACTCAACCTCGGCCGACAAGGTGTCCGGTGTTTGCCATCCGCGTGTTGGGAGCTGTCAATGATGCGTATTTACTGATGCGTATTTGCTTGAGCAAATTTACTCTCTCCGTTCATCTTACTCGACAACGATGCCTACCATCCCAGCAGACGAGACGCGAACACTCAGAATACTGATCACCGGGTTTGGGGTGCGTATCGCCTATATATAGCAGACCAAACTCACACTAACCCCGCCTCCAGCCCTTCAGCGGTGTCCCAGAGAATCCGTCCTGGGTTGTCGCCAGTCACTTGAACAACCAAACGCGCGACTTTGGAGGAGTCAAAGTACACATCACTGCGCTCGAGATACCTACAGCTTACTCGGCGGTCCTGAACACTATTCCAGCTCTCCATGCATCAAAAGAGTACGATGCGATGGTGCATTTTGGACTCGGCCTCCCGGACAGGTTCAGGATTGAGCGTATCGGCCACAAGTTGGGATACCCTGCGCCCGATGCTCAAGGCAAATTTAGCGATATCGTCATCTCCAACGAGAGCCAGGAGATACGCGGATTCGGGGCCGGGTTCGAACAGTTTGAAGAAGAGCTGCAGACGAGCATAGATGTCGATGCTGTGGTTGAGCGCCTCAAGTCCAATGGGTTCGAGGTACGCTTTCGCTTAGCTGCGCATAGGATCTATCTAATCCAGAATTTGGTTATACTGTATGCTTGATCTTAGCAAACCGAATCATCCAACGATGCCGGGCGCTTTGTATGTGAATTTTCTTATTTCTGTTCGCTGGCGTGCGCGCAGAGGGAAGGGACCGGGATAAAGGTTTTGTTCGTGCATGTTCCTCATATAGGATATACCTACGAGCTCCCGGATATGATTAGAGCTTTTGAGACAGTTATCGAGCACGTTGCGTTGAATGTATAGTTTGGTCTGAAAAGGTCATGCTCTGTCTTCGTAAGTTACTGATACAGTGTGCTGGATCTGAAATGAATTGCAGCAGCTTTTGCTTAGCCATCTTGGTTCGTGTCTCTAGAAACCTAAATAGTTTATCTGAATAGAGAGCAGGAAGAGGATGAAGATGTGTTTCCAGGGTTGCAGTATTCCGAATCCAGTGGTACGAATGGGCCTGACCACTAACCTCTCGGATGTTTTCATTTGGGTCTATTTTAAAGCTACCGCGACGAAGCAGGCTTGATCAAGCTAAATCGCATACTGTAATGCTTGGAATGACTGCAACTCACGCAGCTGTTTAAGCGTAGCTCCGATACTGTATGCCTTGAAAGGATGGTGTGTGGTTCTACACTCCGAGGTTTGGTACCCTGACAGAGCTGGATCTACTATGGACAGGTTATATGCGAGTCCTATCATAACGCAGAAGATTCCGTAGAGTGGAACCATGGTTCCAACGGTGCTGCGGAGGGGTGAATAACGTGGATTCGGGTCCGGTCTTGGACAATCCGAGAAGAGTTGCGGACGGAAATGAATAAAAGTGGACTAGTTAAACATGAAGCCGAGAAAGGCTTTGAGGTATGTAGTTATGGATCTATATTCGTCCAAGAATACGAGTTCCAAGCCTGTAACATAAATATCTATCCAAAGGTCCCTTATATAAAAATCATATGTTTTCACTAGCGTCTTTGGGTACTCTGCGTATGAAACAGAACATAGTGAATATACCCCCCAGCTAGTTATTCATGATACTATATTTGTGTCAAGTCATCAAGAAAAAACCCTCACTCGTGCTGAATTTGGTAAGTTGTATGCCGACTCGAATGGACTTCTGTACCTATCCCGACCATATGCGGAATAAGAACATCAATTATCAGCAGCACGTAACCACCTTGGCTCATGCTTTTGACAGCCCAAAAATCTGGTAACTGACATGCAGCCTTGGTCATCGCTACGGAGCGTGTGGCTCACAATGAAATCTATGCAATGTTTGCCCTGGAGTGTCAAGTAAGGCGTCTATGTTTGTATAGGAGCCTACAGCACGCACAGCCTGTCGTTTTTGTGCCCTTTTATGGCTGTACTTTGACACGGTTTCCGGAAACTGGATTGCCGAAGTTTGAATTCTGTCTAGGATTTGTAACGGAGATCAGTTCCCCAGACCTGCGGATGGTCTATTTTCAACAGCGCCCAGACTGCCAAAGCCGATTGGCAATCATGACCGACCGTGTAGACGCGGGCCCAATTTTTTGCTCCATAAAGGAATGCGTTGCCGGACTCACCCAGCCCAACTTTTTCACTTTCTTCCCCCTCCCGACCGCTTCTGTCTTTAGATCCAGGCCGACTTGACGTCTGTCTTGCCACTGTCTTTGCAGCTTTAGTTACTTTCCTTTTGCCCGTGAATATGTTCCGCCTCTCGTTCTTCACCACCGTGCTTGTTTTCGTTATGGCCTTGGTTGCCTTTTCGGCTCCTATTCAGTCTGCCGACATTGAGCTTGTCAAGCTCCCCGTCGACTCCACCGTTGCCGTTCCAGCCGAAATTGAGTCTCGTCAAGAGACCCACACTCTGGAAAAACGAAAGAATGGCAAGGTAATACTGGCCTGTTTATCATCTTGGCAACATCAAATAATGATAATATATCTTGCTTAGGCAACTTGGTTTAACACTGGTCTCGGAGCCTGCGGAAAAGTTCCAACGACAATCAGCTGATAGTTGCATTGGGCCCAGGCCCATACAATAACGGCAAAATGTGCGGAAAGACTATTACCGTCAAGAACACAAAAAACGGGAAGTCTACCACTGCTAAGGTCGTGGACCTTTGTCCCTCATGCGGGTCCAGCAACATTGGTAAGCAATACCTATCGACAGACGCGAACCACACTCATGTTATGACCCAGACCTTTCTCCTGCTGCATTCAAGAAACTTGGATCTCTTGATACTGGTGTCCTCAGTGTTTCATGGAGCGTATGTACATCTTGTCTTTTGGTCCTACCTAAGTACTCATGTGCCTTGGTTTGCCTCAGTAAATTCTCCAAACATCAAGATCTGGTGTCTTGTGATCCTTGATAAACCCCGCTCGTTGTCTGTGGCACGCTGGAAGTCTGGGTTATCTTCATCTACATATACTGTATTGCTACACACTCTCTTTGGGTTCTGATAGATGCACACACAAGGCCAGTGGCTTTTGTGTATATGAATTAGATAAGATTAGTTTGAATAGGTGTAGGGTTAAACATATAGATTGAGATCTGCATGTAGGCTCGAACTAGTCAAGCCCGCAACCGGGTAAGACAACACCAACTCGTTCACACCACTTGTGGAACCAGATTAATGCTTCCCCAGCGGTGGGCCGCCTCATTGGATCGCACGCCACTAATGGCTCTGCCAATAGAACCAACCGAGGACAATCAAACCCGGAGGACTAAAACCCGGTCAAATGAATATATGCTGGCGTTATGATACATACTATTCATACCTTGGCAAACCGCAAGACCAGTACCCCGAGGGCAAAAATATCCAACTTGTATGCGCAATGCCGTCGCTGGTATGCATCTTCCGCTCGAAATTCTGGCGGTATTTCGGTTGTGCGACACGGGTATATAGAGTGGGAATTGAGTTGGGGGTGACATTTTGAACGGACGGTTTCACTTTCGTTGAAGTATCGCGATGCTTCGAAATCTATTATCGCAACTTGTTTTTTTGAGTTGCAGAGGAAGTTGTAGCATGATATATCAAGATGGGCTATTCCCATTGCGTGAAGAACAGAAACTGCCTGTTAATGTTGAGTATTAGCGCTACATTTAGATATTGGCCCACCGTCCCCAGGTCCTATATATGGGCCTTGGAGATTTATATCGATTGGATCTTAGCTTGCTTACCTTGAAGCATTGTCGCAAGATATGAAAGAAATCTGGGGGACTAAGCCGTCCTAATTCGGCAAGACTGCGCCCCCAATGCTTAAGTACAAGGAGTATTGTATTGCTTTTCGCATCTTCGATGATATCCATGATATCTGCAAAGCAATTTTTTGAGCCTTGAGGTAAACATGGGTGACAGCAGGCGATGTATTTACCGGTTATTGGTAAGTTTGTGCCCTGTCTCCTCAAGTAGTAAAAGTACGTCATCATGCGAGATTCTGAGTCGCCCTTTCTCGTGCATTTAACTACTAAAGAAGTACCATCTGAACGTTTCGTCGCATAAAGCACATGTCCCCTCTGAGAAATAGGTTGAACATAAGCATGATATGAAGCGTAGCTGGTACTCACTGGTCGATTATCCTCTTCTGGGGGCCAAAGCATAACCATTGGACTCCAACAAACACTCTACGTTATCAGGTGCATCGAGTAGTTTCATTCGAAGTCGTTCAGAAAAAAAGTATGTAGACTGGCCTAGCATTGCCGATGAAGAAGGGGGCAGCTAGAAGACTAATAAGTAACCCTGGGATATAACCCGTACGCAACGGACCTAATAGGAAGTAGATTCCCAAAGTACACGCGTGTGCAACAACCTATTTAGGAACGCCCAGACCCACGATGAACAGAAGGTGTGATCTCTCTAGCAAAGATCCGAGGATTACCATGTCGAGAAGGCCCCCCCTTGTTCGCTAAGCGTAGCGAACTGACACACGGTGGGAACTCACTTGTAGAGAATACAATTGAAATGCATAGAGCAATTGTTTTATCAATGCAATCTCGTACCAATCCACCAGGTTCTGTAGTGTTTGGAGTCGGCCGGGGCTTAAGTTTTAATCAGAAACAGGGGCACAGACTTGGTACCAGGAGCGATTGGTGGTATAAGGTAGAGATAAGTAAGATGACTCGTATGAATTATAAAGAGAGGGTTCCTTGTCTTCATCGTGTCATCGCATTTGTAGAGGTGCGAAGTCTACATTTGAGTTGCAGTGTGTCTAAAATCCCACAATCTTAAACTGAGTTGTACAAGTGATCAAATAATAAACAGGTGTTGTACAATAAAATATTTCAAAGAAGAGTGGTCTGCTTTCCATCGAGAAGCTGGCTCGTATGAGGGGGCTTGGGCACATTTCACCAAGTGGCTATACTGTACGCACACGATATGCGATTCTCGGGCAGGTCACGTGAGTACCGAGATCAATCATTCCACCATGCCGTCGATCCTTGCTGGTCTCAGTTCTCTGTCCTCCCTGCGGCAACAGGCGACCCGATGGATTCCGAGAGCAGTGAATTCAACATCTTGTATGCTTGTATTGTTTGATCGATCTTGTCCTTTGTTGAGGTGACATAGTTCAGGTTCGAACTGCTACCAAGAAAGCAGGAGGGACAACGAAAAATCATGGTAAATCGCCCGGCCAGCGCCTTGGAATAAAGAAATTTTCAGGTAGGATAGCTCAGTTTGGAATAAGCTCAAGGGCCTCAATTGGCGCAAAGATCAAGTTGTGAAAGCTGGAAACATCCTTGTTCGTCAACGAGGTACTCAATTCCATCCTGGCCAGCATGTGTGTATCATCCTTAAGATATCTTGTACCACAACAACTGACGCTATTGATAGGTTGGCATAGGAAAAGACCATACATTGTTTGCACTGGCGCCTGGATATGTGCGATACTACACGCTCCCGAATCCGACGAGCCGAGGACAGCGAAGATATGTGGGGATTGTGCAGGAACGCGGCGAAAAACTCCCTAGAGATGAAATAGCGCATGGTCGAAGCCGTTATTTTGGGCTAGTTGAGTTGAGCACTTCAAACGCAGCCAGTCAAGCAAAGGCTTCATAAATTGTTCGATTTGTTTAATTTTCATTTCATAACTAGATACGCAATAAGTTTGAAGTCCCCTTGTGCAGCTACATGCCCTTAAATTATTCATCAAACCTAAGCAAGCTCAAGGTATCGCTCAACTTCAAGAAGAGTAACATTAAGAAAGGTTCGAAGAAATTTCATATACGCATAAGACTCACCCTCCCAGTTGGTGACCGCCTCGTTCCAGAGTTTCACTTCGTGCGAACGGGTCCCTCCGTAGTGATCAACGAAATCATCGCCCAAGACTTCCCTTGCAATGCTATTCTCAGCTAGAAGTTTCTTTGTTCCCTCTTCCAAACTCATAGCCAAGCGGATGGGTGCTTTATTTTCACGTTGAAGCACCGAGATTGGAGGGCCTGGTAGCTGTACCTTCTTCTCAATCCCGCGCAGCCCTAGGCGGAAGATTGAAGCAAGAGCAAAGTGAGGTTGCATGTCTGCGCCCGGAACTCGTATTTCCAGTCGTGTAGCAGAGGGCGGAACGGATGGCGGCGATATGATCCGGATCGAAGCTGCGCGCGAGTCGTATCCGTAAGTCACCGCGTTTGGCGCCCAGAACGACTGGTGTGATAAGACATGTGTAAGATTAGTGAAGTAAAGCTTGATTGGGGACGTACCTCTCCTCCTACAAGCCGCTTGTAGCCATTAATCGTTGGTACGAGCTGCGCGAAAGTTAACCCCAGAGCCCGTATGCCGCAAGCATAACACTTGCCAACGGGACGACTATATGACTGATGAGCACCTCTAGCATACTTACAATCTATAACAATACTTACTGTCCACCAATCCATCCAGAACACCGGCCAAGAACCACTCGCCTTCTTGACTCATAAAGCGCGTATCTTGTGATTGAGCATCTGTTCGCCCTTCTGCTTATCTGCATCAGAAATCGCGAATACGTTTTTCCCGTTTTTATCGCGAAGGGATACGTGTATATGACTAAAAAAGATAATAGTGAGAGGCTATTAACCCCCGCATGGATACTGACGAACCCGCTGCATCCTGGAAGCTATGTGCCCGATACTTTGAGGAACATATGTTTAGTAAGATACGGAGGAACTCACATTTGCCCAAGGCTTCGCCATGAAAGAAGGAATAACCCCCCGCTTCATACCGATACTTTTTGCCACAAACTTGAATAGTGTCGCATTATCGGCCATCCGTAACGCAGAAGTGTAAGCGAGCGCGGTCTCATACACGCCTGACATCATAGTAATTAAATCGAGAATACCATACACATGATTTGATCGCTGTCTTACCTGGCCCAGTTTCGGTGTCTACATAGCGCATAAATGGTGGCTCATTGGTTGAGTGATAGTAGATACTTACGATGACCCTCAATCTCGATACCAAACTTCTTACTTTCATCGAACAGATCGTGAAAGTATTCTTGGTTAAGTTGTGTTCGTAAGAGAGTATCCATGCACTGGCGACTCAGTTCAGTATTGGTACAAAAAGCGCACGCGAGATTGACCTACTCCCAGACGTTAGAGATGACAAATTCGTGAACCTTTTCTCTGCCACAGTCTGAGGTGTTTCTGCCATGCAAGATCAGTGATACATCAGCGGCTATCTAGGCGGACCTTATACCTTTGAACTGAAAGTATTCATACTCTACGCCTGCAACAGGTTCCCATCCAAAGCCCTCTGCTGACTTGATCGCCTTGGTCAAAGTCCCTCGTGGACAAACGGGAATCGGCTCATGAGTCTCAGGGTCAAGAAACGAGAGGAGAAAGAACGGAACATTGGCTTCCCAGGAGATACGGCGATAGGTTGATAAGTCAATATGTGCGAGTATATCCCGGTATCCATTGGCACGATTGGAGACTAGTAATTCATTTGGGTAGACCAGATCATGCATGTCCCAACCACTAGCCAGATTTCATCGATTGGACACTTCTATTCGGGAGAAAAATAGCTATACTCACAAAATTACACTACAGAAGCCAAACCCTTCCCCCTTTACGGCGCTGAGAAACTTATCCTTGGACTATATATGGAATAGCTTGAGACAAGATTCTCAATTGTCTACTCGGCCCTGCTCACCATAAACTTGCCGCGCAAGATCCCATCGACTGACAAGAGAGCGACTGAACAAACAGAACAGCAGTATACTTAATCTCTTACCATCGATACCTGTGGGTGTATCAGCACAATACAACATGTTTCTAGGGCCAACATCTACAGACCAGCAACCTTGACCTTGGTATCGTTCTGTAACAAGTTGTGAAGATCTTCAACGGATTTCGGGGCTCGTTCTGTAGTTGTCATTATAGTAGATCCCGTGGATATTCAAAGACAGCGCGCTAAGGTATTGGTAGACCGTCGTGGGTCGGAGCGTATAGTCGGGTGATAAGCCCCAGCAACTCTGAAATGCACCATATGTCATGACAAATCGTTAAAACCAATTTCCGCTTTTATCTAGCAGGGGTATATTGGTTGTATGTGTCTATTTGGACAGAAATTTCCACCACACCAAGTTTGTTTCGCAACAAAATTGAGTAAACATTACCACACAGGGCTGCCAGGCGGAAAAACAAGCATGTCAGTATGTATATTTAGTTCGCAGAAGTACGCATAATATTAACCAGAGCAGGCAACAGAATATGGGAGTGACATCTCGTTTGAGGCACCCCGGGGCTTCACCGCACTGACCTTCACAGAGACAGGATTGCTATTGGCAGGGGGCGGTGAGTCTAGAACAATGTTTGTGTAACTCTGAATGACTTATCCGACCTCCAGAGGACGGCACACTCAGGGTCTATGATCTTTCGCCGAGCGCACAAAGGGCCTTATGCAAAGCCATCAACGGTCTTCCTGACGAAGTTAGCAGTATATGCTGCCAGCCCAGCAAGTTGCCACCGGTGGCGGCTGGGAAGGCCTGGGTTGCGAGCGGAAAGCAAATATTGCTGTTCGACTTGACTTCTGACAAGTTGCTGATTGGAAGCCAGGAGGCTGAAGAGGTTGTCACTCTCATTGAGGGCAATGATGCTGAGGATAACGTTTTGAATCAAGTAAGTAGCTGCATCACATCACTGATACTACTGAACCCTCAGAAGATTGGAGTATCCAAAGACATGATTGTTTACTCCTGTGATTCGGGGGCTGTCGGGGTATATGATATCCAAACCAAAAAGCGTAGGGTGATGAAGGCGATGCATTCGAGCGTGAGTTGCTGCCACCAATATACGCTACTCGTGATTGATTGCTCCGGCGACGGTGCTGCTTATCCTCTGTTAGATATGTGGCACCGTTACCTTCGTCCCTATCAGACCAAAAGAAAGCAAGTGAGCACCGGAACGGAGACAGTTGAAGATCAACTTATGTCGTGGGTAATGGTTCCATTCAGTTGTTTCCGGGGGATACGACTCCCATCTCCTTCACTTTGATATATCTACCGGCTCGGTACTTTCCCGGCTGGATATATGTGAGTTCAGGTAGATTGCATAGCGATTAGGTGAAAATTCACACTCGGTGACTCCATCTAGCCACACATACATCAAGTAGGGGCGCACCTGTTTCGCTCGCTCCTCCATTTCTTTACTCAGTCACAATAAATTCCAACGGAGTGTTTACTGCGGGTACTGCCGACGGAAATGTCCTTGTCGGAAGAGGGGGTGAAAGGGGGCGAAGGGACAGGCCAAACCGACGCAAATGGAATGGACTGAGTGCAGACATGGTCTCGCAATATCACATTGCCGAAGGGCCGGTTATAGGCGTGTAGGTTTCTAACGTTATTACAATTCAATCATTGGCTAACCATGTTCTTTGTTTATGCAGCGCTTGGGTAGGTTCTTCTGAACTCATGAGCGTGACTTTACTTGGGCAGGTCAAGCACCTCCGGCTTCCTGAGCCTCAAAAAAGATCACACGTCCTCAGTCATACGGACATAGAAACTCTTTGGGAAACCAGGACAACTAAGGTTGACAAGGTTGAATCCCTTGCTGTGTTTGAAACTCCTGAGCATGTTCTTCATATTGCTATTGGCGGTCTCACATCCACCGGTCGTGGGTGCATAGAGATTTGGAAGCGCCCATTGAAGAGCAACACGGAATTATAGGGAGTAGTGTCGAATATCGGTGGTACCTTGCGTGTTGTTGTGGAGTTCAACGTACCGTGATCGCATTTTGAATTACATACACGCTCGGAGATGAATGTGTGCTACTCATAAACTATGATAAGCACTCAGCACTCAATTACAGCTAGCGCATCATATCATGAGCTCTATATATCCAGAAAGCATCTTCGGCAACCTTGAATCCTAAGAATACTGAAAATATATAGGTATATTTTTGTATGTTATTGCCCTGGTGCGAGTGTATTTGATCGCCATTGTGGATAATGCACTGCCATGCGCCTGCCCATATTTATGGCAATCAAAGTGATCTAACGCTTCTCATAGTATATAACCACGTATTCTCGAAACCGATCAATTAACGTAGCAAAAGGCTGGGTGTATGCATGCATGCATGCATGCGCGAATCAACACTGAATCAAACCCCAAACATTACGCCCTCATTGCCACGGGCACATTAATTACGTAACGAAGCCCTGACTGTCTCGCCTTCGTTCTTGGAGTTCCCTGAGTTCCCCATTACCACAACCACTCTCTATCCTCTAGCGATTTTTCTAGGACCATGGTTGTTCTCGTCACATCGGATAACGAGCAATTTAACGTTGACAAGGATGTCGCTGAGCGCAGTGTCCTTATCAAGAACATGCTAGAGGGTTAATTTATTCGTGGCGCGTAATCCGTCTAATTCGCTTACTTTTCTACACCAGATGTTGGCGAGTCAGACCAGCCCATTCCTCTGCCAAACGTGTCTTCGAGCGTACTGAAGAAGGTAAGCGCGCAATCGTCTCGATTACATTGATCACTTAGATACTTTACCAGGTTCTTGAGTACTGCGAACACCATCGTGCAGAGCCTCTGCCCACCGCAGAAACCGACAACAATGCCGATGATCCACGCAAGCGTCAAGTCAGTGAGATTGGCGAATGGGACCAGAAGTTCATCCAGGTAGACCAGGAAATGCTATTTGAAATCATTTTGGCGGCCAACTACCTCGACATCAAAGCCCTCCTGTGCGAATCAATGCGCGTTGATTAAAGCGATCTTACTAAATCATTTTGGACAGTGATGTCGGATGCAAGACTGTAGCAAACATGATCAAGGGCAAGACGCCTGAGGAGATTCGCAAACTTTTCAATATTGTAAACGACTTCACTCCAGAGGAAGAGGTACGGTGATATATCATAATATTCCGCGGCTTAAAACTGATAATCTTTCTCAAGGCACAAATCAAGAAGGAAAACGTGAGTAAAATCTTGGCTGAAAGTAGGGCTTTGTCTGATTGCCCCATAGGAATGGGCCGAGGACCGCTGAGCGTGCTCGCCAGAGGGTACCCTGTTTCGATGATAGACTACCTTCCTTATTGCACGAGCGATCCATGTATCTTAACCCTCATATCACCCCACCGACACCAAATAGCTAAATGTCATTTATTATGTTGTGTACGTCCAACCGGATTAATCGAGACACTCGCGTGCAGTGTGTATATGATGTGTATGAGGCAATCAGATTATCCTAAGTAGTCTAGACAGGGGCAACAAAATCTCGTATAGTAAACCAGTCGTGCGATTGAATACCAATCCAGTGTCTCATTACAATCTAGTTCCAATTTTGATTAATCAATTACCCTAGCTCTCTCAATTAATACCCAATTTGTGTGTTTCATCTACTCTCGTTAAAAGGTGACGAGGGAACCAGTCTGGTGGAGACCATTCATTCCCCAATATATCTGCATGAATCATCTGTGCTACGACTTCGGCACTAATCCATGAAATTAGTAACTTTGCAAAGGTCGCCGAGGTATGCACTCACCAAGCAAATGCTCTGGGCATACCGTGACCGGAGTACCCTGGCGAGAAATCAGCTAATGCTCATCACGAATCCTTGCTAGAACTTACCAGCCGCGATGTAGTGTCCGACCAATGGTTTGTTAGTGTCAGTATACACTTGGCCAACCTGTGGAGGCGATTAGTCGTGCTCTGTGTACCCATGTGTCGTGCCCTGTTTTGGACGTACCATAGGGTCTCTGGACTGAGTGAATCCCATTATTCCAGTCTACCCACAATCTGGATTAATTACCGCAAATGCCAATATATGTCAAACTTACCCATTCCATTTCAGGTTCCCTCTCTTCAAAGTCGCCAGGGTATAGATGAGGCAGAAATTTACGAAGACTTTTGGAGACAACCGGGTTGACGCTCGAGTCATCAGCAATATTGTACTCGTGATTTGGTACTGCGGTCTCTCTTCCGCCGCCAAGAATGACTAAAGCCTTCTCGTCAGCGTTGTGTGAAGGGCGGGCGAACCTGTAGATGAGATAACGCGTGAGTTCCACTACGAAGGTTAAACATATTGGTCACTCACCAGTATTCATACCCCTCATTACCTCCCCAACCAACTACTGGCCATTTATGCGCTTCGATGGATCCGCGGGCCGACATGCATTGTGCTCGTGTTGGGATTATGCCCTTGCTTGGGCCGGCGAGTTGAGGTAAGAGATGTGACGCGTATCCATTGGTGGCGTGGACAATATAGCGAGCCTTGACGCTACCTCGTTCGGTCTTTACCAGCCAACGATACGTAGAATCCTCTGAAATAGCTTCAATGGCGTTAACGGGTGCATGAGTAAAGAGGTCTAAGGAGAATGAGCTGTCTCTAGAGAACCCAATGGTGGCCGAGCTCAGCCACGATTTGGTTGTGCTATCTCCCTTGGCATATTGATAGAGTTTTGTCACGAGCTTCAGTGGCCATGTATGGCCAGGACTATAGACACCAGGTAGCTCAACTCGGAACCGTTGCTTTGTAACGCTGGGTTCGAGGTATTCCACCCCGGTCAGGTCCATACCAGCCTTAGTGGCTGCCTCAATATCATTACGCGCAGCCTCGATTTCCGCGGGAGTGAATAATAAGCTGACATGTCCTCCTCGAACAAGGTCCACTTCTTCCGCTGCTCCCGGGGCTTTCTCTAGAAACTCAAGAACCGAAGTAACTGTGTGCCTTTCTAAAGCGACAGCCCTGAGAGCCTCTTCAACACCATAAGCCTCTACCCTCCGTTGAAAGTCATGGATAGTGGCAGCAGTAAGGTGACCCCCGTTTCGACCTATGGCAGTAGTTTCGGATATGAGCCACCATTACCAAGCTATTCTATGAAACACCTGCCAGTAGCCCCGGAGCCTATAAGGTTGAAGCTCAATTTCAGTTTATAGGCGTCGGCTTCGAATGACTTACAGAAATCCCTCGCCTCTAAGATTACAACAGACTGGTTCTTCCCTTCCCCGGATTTTCGAAAGAGTTGTGAAAGATGGTACGCCGTGCTGCACCCAGTGATACCCGACCCAATAATTACAATATCTGCCGCTTCAGATAGGGGGCCTGTGCTTCCCACTTGTCCTAGTGGGTTCGCTGCGGCCTCCGAGTCTAACCAAAATGATTTGGTCGGATTTTGAGCCGGCAGCGGCGATATGCAGTGAGACGACTGATTGAAAGCCTTGAAAACGTCATTATCAGAGTTCAGAGTTACGGGGAGTATAGATGCATCCATTTCAAGTATATGAGGAGATGGTCAATTGGCGTAGTTCAGAGAAGTTCGTGATCTGATGGCGGAGTGCGGAATCGATACGGTAGCCGAATTCGTCATTATTGACAAACAAACAAGTGCAATTATTCGACCGAGTGACGGCGATGCCTCTGCGCCATCAATTAGGTGGAATGTTTAAACCTTGCAGAGTCGGCTAGATTTAGCTTTTGGGCAAGATTTTTCGCCCAGCTATCCACAGAACAAGATCCGAGTATTGTCGGTTGAGCTATCACCATCTGCAACCGTATCACCGCGTTTACCATCCACTATCACCTGTCGTGAGTCACAGAGATCGTTGTTCAAGATTGATCAGAGTGACCCCTAGGTGTGCAATATCAATGATCGAGTGGCTTTGTCGAACAAACACATCTGGATTGCACTTGTTGTCTCGATTCTTCTGAACCAATCTGGTGGTCCATCGGTGTCCGCCATACATCGAAATCAGGGGGAAGTGTGACAGTGCCGTTTCCACACCAAGGCACACCAACTTCCCAGCGCTCCGTCTCTGTCCCATCCACGCATTAAACCAAAAAGAATTGCCGAGGGAGAATGAAGGAATCTGATCTAAAGCTTTGTTACCTGTTCCGGTCAAGCTTCGAGTTCCTGCGAACAAATTCCAATCATGTAATAACTTCTAATAATTAGACAGGGACCGCTACCCCCTCGGAAGCGAACGTTCGAAACCTAGAATCTCTGAGTACACCCACGAAAAAAAGGTTACGAATTTACAGTTTAATGACGCATACAACCCCCAGCTTTATTTTGCTCCCACATAAATACCGCTGCTCACAATCATGGCGAAAAGCTGATTCATCCGTAAAGTATATGTCTAGGGAAATTCATTCTTCATCGTTAATAGTAAACATAATTGGCTGGCCCACAATATCCGACCAGGAATAGATATTTTAGCGCTCTTCAATCGTTCATTTCTTCCGAAATTCTTCCCTGTGAGCTAGCCATTCACGAATGCTCGTACTGCTCAATTTGGACTCTCGAAGAACGGCCGTGTCTTGCTCTGGAAGCAGGACGGAGCCGGACGATATAACATCAATGACAAATAAATCCAGAGGGGGCAGTGATTTCTCGGAGCGCAGTTGAGCCACTGTGATCGGTTTTGGGTTAGATTCATTGTCACGCTTGATGAAAAGTCTGCAACCAAACCTGATGAAGCCCACCGAGAGTCTCACGACTGACAACCAGGGCTTGGATATTGGGATCCCATCCAGTTGGGCCGTATACGTCTTGTATAGGAACGGCGTCACACTCAATCGAAGGCTTGAACATTCGAACAAACGACCGGACGCTGGCCGTTCGCTCGGATATTGATTGTATGTATCGTTTGTTAGCCTTTTTGGTTAGGAGAGCATCATCTATATACCGGATCCGTTAGCGGGGGCGGATAGTGGCACGAAGAGGGCAAACTAGCCTGTTACGCCAGCAATAAGCTTGGAAGTGGTGATCCAGGCTGCCATGCTTAGAAGAATCTTGTGCCCAGGATGCAAGTAGTCGAAGGTTCCCCCAAGAGCCGAAACCGGGTATGCCTTTGGCTACATTCCTTCACCACCAATTTCAAGGGGCTAGTATGCGAATCCGGATGATCGGACACAGCTGAGATTGCTGCTATTTGGTGAGAGTCGTTTACCAAGCCTTGGAGCAGGTACTAATTAAAGCGTCAACCCACTTACCAGGTGTGAGGTGGGAATAGCGTCATACCTCCTTCGAGTGTAAATATAGCATCCCACGTCTCTCCAGAAAGGTGCCTAGCCGCTTGATTGGCGTCAAGTACCAATATGACATCAGTGTTAAAGAGTGGATCGTCTCGAATTTGAGCGGTATGAGCAGCAGGAACGTATGCGAGCACAAGTATGTTCTGAATCCAGTCCCATTTAGATGCCAGGTGTTCGTGTTGACTGTGATCAAATTCGGGAGAAACTAGCACAACGATCAATCGGCGAGTCGTTTGATGAGCAACTTGTCTAATTGTTTCTGCTAACCGAACGGAAGATTTCTCATCGAAATGAAAATATAATAACGAAATCTTGTAACTAGAGTTCATAGCAGGTTTCTTTAAGGTGTATAGCAATGCTCAAGCAACTGGGACGATAATCGTCACAAGAAACGTCAATCGCGCAATGGAAAGGCCACGTGACCTTAGGCGCTACTTCAACTTGCAAACTACATTCCGGATTCTGACGCGCTTAGACTTTGGTCACAGATATTGTATTACTTCTACAACAACCACTCTCATAAAAGGAGACCATAATGAGCATGCGACGAGCAGCATTCGGTCGATTTGCTGGTGCACAGAGTTCCGAGGCCGCACGACGTGAGCAGATGAAACCAGTCTCTTGCTGGGAAAAACAATGGGTCCTACCTACGGGCTCTCTCCCCGACTCCGAGTTTAAGGTACTAAAGTGGGTAAAGGTTGACAAGGCACAGGTATGTAAGGGAGCATTTACGTTATTGTACAGTAAACTGAGCGTTTTGAATGTTTTTAGGAGTTTAGTGATGACGAGCTCGAAGAGGACGCGCCTTTGGTTCCCATTTTGGACATTCCTGAAACGGCTGACGATGACGACGAAGACACAGGGACTCCCACACGAGGTCTAGGCGATTCTAGAATCTCTTCAGAGCAACCTGCGGATCCTACCGAGACCGAATCAGATCCACAATCCCCAGTTCCTTCAGCATTGCCAACTCGTGGACCTCGCAAGCCCACCCGTTATCCATGTCACAGCTCCCAGAAGACGACCCAGCCAATGCACAGCCATCCACTGACATTGACTCCACGATGCCCTCGGCAGTTGATAACACTCCAGACGCCCCCAATGCCTTCACTGGGCAACAGTTTCCCTGAACAGGACGATGTCAGTCTTGGGCTTGGACTAATGGACCAGGGTGCAGAAGACGTGTTGATGGGCATGAACGACCCAGACATAGCCCAGATAGCTCAACAACACATTATCGAGGATGCGCCGGCCTTTGGGACACCCCCGGCCGAGGATGGTATCCTCATGCAAAACGCTGTGCTTGAGGACGGGAAGCTGGTGGAGGATACGGGTGTAGATATGATTTTACAGTGAATGTTTACTGTGTTTCCGCTATACCATACTTTGTACAATGCCGGTTTTTTCCTTGGCGTGGATGTATGTGCTATGTGCATGTCCAGTGCCAACTCTTTTTGAGAATTGGTAATCGTGGTGGAGGTCATGTGGGTCCTTGTTTGGACCCGCGGCTGGAGAGACAACGCGTTTCCACCACCCTTGGTCCCATTTCGTTCGTCGTTCTTCCACGAAGTCAGAGAAACACGATATTATAGACATACTTGACGCCAACATATACGATCGGGACGAACTCGTTGCACTCTTTATTTTTATTAGCCGCCCCGAGCCCTAATTAGAGATAGAGTATCGAAGAGCTGGTCGCTGCCATGTCATCGACCCCCTCCACAAATAATATCAAGGTCATCTGTCGGCATGTACTTATAGTACTCTGCACTTCCTTGGGCTCACCCTTCGTTTTAGATTTCGACCGCCCAATTCACTCGAAATACGCGAGGGCGGAGAAATCGTAGTATCGTTCGATGATAATCTTCAGACAGTCAAAGTCCGATCTGCCTCCCAGGGCCAAGGTCCAGAGAAGGATGGTTTCACTTTCGACCGTGTGTTCCCTATGGGGACGAAGCAACATGAAGTCTTTGACTATGGCGTCCGCGGGTGAGTCTCCTATTCCAGTATCATTGCAAATCATTTCTCATATGGCAGTCGTATAGTATCGTTAAGGGTATGAAGTTGACGCGCGCACAAAGACAATCATCTCACTCTTTTTAGATGTCATCAATGGATACAACGGCACTGTGTTCGCTTACGGCCAAACCGGATCCGGCAAGACTTTTACCATGATGGGTGCCGACATTGATTCCGATGATCTGAAGGGTATTATTCCGCGAATTACTGAGCAAATCTTTACCTCCATTGTCGAGTCCGATGCACACCTCGAGTACCTCGTCAAAGTTTCTTATATGGAAATCTATCTGGAGCGCATCCGTGATCTGCTGGCGCGTAAGTTTCCGGCGCCCTCCCCTTCTGCAAACCTCCTAACACCTCTGTTTCAGCCCACAACGACAACTTGCAAGTTCACGAAGAGAAGAACAAGGGTGTTTACGTTAAGAATCTTTCGGACTACTATGTCAGCAACGCAAAGGAGGTCTACGAAATCATGCGCCAGGGTGGCCAAGCACGGGTTGTAACAGCAACGAGTGAGCCTTGCTTCGCTTTGCTCATCTTTCTTTTGGCCTTACGTCCCATATTTAGATATGAACGCGGAAAGTTCACGATCTCATTCGATTTTCCTGATTACTATTCAGCAGAAGAATATCGAGACTGGCGCGATGAAAACGGGTAATCTTTACTTGGTCGATTTGGCTGGTTCCGAGAAAGTCGGAAAGACTGGTGCAAGCGGTCAGACACTAGAAGAAGCGAAGAAAATCAACAAGTCGCTATCCGCCCTGGGAATGGTGATTAACGCGTTAACTGATGGAAAAGTTTGTTTATATCCCTCAAAACCCCTGTTCGAAGTTTCTAACCCTAGCAATAGTCCAGTCATATCCCTTATCGTGATTCGAAATTGACTCGTATTCTTCAAGAGTCATTGGGAGGTAACTCTAGGACTACCCTGGTCATCAACTGCTCTCCATCTTCTTACAATGAAACCGAGACATTGTCCACCCTCCGATTCGGAATGCGTGCTAAGAGCATCAAAAACACTGCACGCGTAAACGCAGAGTTGTCTCCGGCGGAGCTGAAAGGTCTTTTGAAAAAGGCTCAAGCGGCAAATTCCACGTACGCGACATACCTTGGAGCTCTAGAAGCCGAGTTGGCACAGTGGCGAGCTGGTGCAGTGGTCGACCAATCGGACTGGGCACTTCCGGAGAAGTCAGGGCATCCAACCTGCCTGGAGCTGGCCCACCGGCCGCGGGCGCCGGTAAACGCGCCCCAGTATCACCTCCGCCAACCGGCACCTCTCGCAGCATGACTCCCATCAACCCCACGATTGAGAGTTTGCGCGGAGTGATCGATTCTCGCCCGCAAACGCCGACGGTGCTCGGTCTGGAGAAGGATGAAAGGGAAGAATTCCTGAAGCGGGAGAATGAGCTTACTGATCAATTGGCCGAAAAGGTACGCACCAATCATAGCGATATGTGGTAATATCCGTTTCTAGCATAAATATTTCTTCCTTTAGGAAACTACATTGTCAGCACAAGACAAACTCCTCAAGGAAATTCGGGAGGAGCTTGCGTTCCTTCGCGAACAGGAAGCGACGAGCTCGAAGGTACGAGCACGCGTCCCTTACTGCCCACGCCCAGCTAACCGTGAGCTCAGGAGAACCGCAGCCTTTCCACTGAACTCAGCAACTTACGATTGGATAACGAGCGCCTTGCGTTTGACCTCAAGGAGTTGGAGATCAACCACGAACAAGCTACGGAGAAGAACAAGGAGCTCGTGAAGGAGAATGACGAGTTGCGTGTTAACGCTGATGCGCGAAACTTTGCGGGTCGTGACCAGTCAGCTGAAGACAAAGAAAAGAAAAGGCCGAGAAGATGGCCTTGATGATGGCCCAGTACGATACGGTACGTGGTGAAGCAGCTTCCTATAAGATCTCGACTATATGCGTTTCTACATGCAGGGTGCAATTTCAGAGAAAGATGAGCAACTTCGTGCGATGGTCACCAAACTTGACGGCATCGATTCGGCGGAAGGAGTCTCATCTCTCAGCTACGATGATATCCAATCTATCCGACGACAGCTCGTTGATGCTCAGAACGCGGCACACGATGCTATTGAACGCCTCCATCAGGTGCAACACGAGAATGAGATGATAGTCCGTCGGCGGGATGAGGTTGAGCAGAAGCTTGCCACGGTTGAAGCCGATTACGAAGACCTATTCGGCAAGTTCTACTCCCCGTCGTTTCAAGTAGTGATGCTGACGCACGTTAACTATAGAAAAGACTATTCGTGATGGAGACAGGGATATTGGCGCCGGAGAGTCCATGGTTGAACTCAAGGTTGGTTTTAGATCTCTATACCTACCCTGCCGACATTTAATTAATTTGGGGGAATCAGGCCAAATTGGAGGCCCAATACGCAGCGAAGCGGGAGGCGCATGCCACTGAGCTCAATGAACTGAAACAGCAACTTGAGCAGAAGAGCAACGACATCCGTCTGATGAACAACACTGTGGAGACGCTCAAAGGTGTCAATGATGAACTTAAGGTGCGCTACCAAATAGCTACTTTATCTTGCCAGATCGGACATTGACTCTGCTTTTTTGACATTATCATTCATTTATCAATGAATCGTCCTATAGCGTGCCTTTGCTGCCACATCTGCTGGTATTGAAGGCGGGAAGGATCTCGCCGAGAGCGCGAAGGATCTTGAGCGCACGCGTAAGGGCCTGACCCTGCAAATCACAGAGTTTGAAGGTTTGAAGAAAGGACTTGTTCGAGATCTTCAAAATCGCTGTGAGAAGGTGATTATCGTGATTACGATTAGCATGCGCTGCTTTATTGATTTCCAATTAGGTTGTTGAGCTTGAGATTCAGTTGGATGAGTTGAAGGAGCAGTACAATAACGTGATTCGTAATAGCAACAGCAAGACTCAACAAAAGAAGATGGCGTTCTTGGAGCGTAACTTGGAGCAGCTGACACTTGTCCAGAAGCAGGTTCGCTCTTATGCTTGTTTGCTGCTGGGATGTCATTTGCTAATCAACCTTCTTTATTTGGTTTATAGTTGGTGGACCAGAACTCTCAGCTCAAAAAGGAAGTTGGGATCGCCGAAAGGAAGCTTTTGGCGCGTACTGAGCGCATACAGAACTTGGAGGCCCTGCTCCAAGACGCAGATAGGCGATTGGCTGTTCAGAACCAGAAGTTTGAAGAACAACTCGCAGCAGTCAAGGATCGGCTAGAACAAGCTCGAAGTGAGTGCTCCTTTGAGTTATCCGTTATCGTAAACCTGATCTTTGTCTCCCAGCGACCAAAACTACCACGAGTATCACGAACTTTGGCAGGATCGCTAAGCCTCTGCGTGGAGGCGGCGGAAACGCGCAATCTACCTCCACTCCTGCGTCAGGTTCGTTCAGTGCCAGCCCATTGGGACGCGTACAAGCCGAGGAAACCAGGTACGTTTGCACTTCCCAACACATGAGAGATCTGTCGCTGATTGCCGGACCTGGTACTTATTCACTCTTCCTCAAACAGCTCATCATGTAAGTCAAACCCTCACATGCCTCATGTATTGATGTCTTACTCTTTTACCATAGCCAAGCGAGCAAGCTGGTTCTTCAAAGGTTGATTACTAGACTATTTGTTGACTTCCGATTTACTTTGTACTATCGTTGCTTGCCCGGTTTGGATTCGACAATAGCCATATACCTGTACTCCAACCGCGTTGTTCTGATTTAATGCTTTATTTTACCACACAATAATCATATTGGATCGCGATATATACATAAGTATAGCACTTGTTGGACGAATACATTGACACCCATGTCTACGGAGAAATAATTAAGTCCTTGGTCTCAATGACCAACCTCGCGGCACCTTTCCATCAGATGGACAGCATAGAATGGATCTGCTGATCTACCCACGTACGATAACTCGCTCCGATGTGTTTAAAATCCAATTACCTAGAGATATCTTCCTCGACAACTTTCCGGTCCTCACCGTCGGTGAACGTGGCCCGGCCATGGATACTCTCAGGTAATTCTTATCCAACTCAATCGAGCCTATATTTCCGGTTTGAAACCTTGAAAACTATCCCCGTTTGTACCTTTTCCCACTTCAGGATTCAATCGTATTATGGAATCCACAACCAGTTGCAGCTTAGGCTGATCAAAACTAGAGCCGGAATGCCGTGCTATTGAATTACCCGTAGTCGAACATCTTCCTCAAGAGCTCCTGGTAATCTTCGTCAGCATATATCCCTTAATATGACATGTGATTCTTGTCTTAGTATCAGACTGGCTAACGTGGCGGTACCTTGTATAACTTATATCAAACTTCTAATATGTGCTGAGTGAAGGCACGCTTGTTTATTCCACCTTGCCACCGCCCTGGATTCGTGATGAATTGACTTCTGGCCTATTTAGAACACAGAATACCCTATATGGTACAAGTAGTGTGAACAATTAACCCATAATGATGCTCTCGTTTATTCGTCTGTGCGGAAGACACCATATGGCACATGTATGTCCAGGGAATATTAGTTCCACAGAAAAGAATTCCAACCACCATGCGGTTCTACAAAGACAACTGTCTCCACAATACAAGCGTTAGTTATACATGTTTGTACGCAGCTTCTGTGACAAGCTCCGGTCTGCGTTTCTTGATTATACCACCTCGCTGCCACTCACGGCAAGATCCCGACGTCACAATCAACCTCCGGAACCCACCCGGTCATCACCTGGTGGGTACGTGGTTCATATTATGTCCAACTTGAGTACCACGCTGTACTAAAAGCATAGAATACCTGAAATCAACATTCATGACGTCTTTAGATTTAGGGGCGAAACAGGAAAACTCCGGACACCCCCGGGGGTAAGCAGAGGGGTACTGAGGCGAAAAGTTCGTTGGGAATTATTTTTCAATTATTTTAATTATGTTTGGAGTGCGATTGATAACCAATCGCTGCTGTGGCGTACGCGCATGACGGACGAAGCAAGGCCCACACCGGTAATGCACAGTTCCGTATCACTCGGAGAATATTTAGTACCGTAGCTCGTATGTCCGTAGTTATGTCAGTAACTTGATTATATGACCGAACGTATTGCTCACGGATCAATCAATCCTAGATATTGTAATTGAGAAGCTCGTGATGTGATAGCTCTCATGACCTAATTCAGTCATTTATGGGGCATCAAGCGCGTATGTGGCTCCTGTGATCCAGCTGAATCCAATTTAACTTTATGGTCGAGCAGGGTTAGAAACAGTATATTGTAGCGGTCTGATGCAACGACTCCCTGGTGCCGCTGTGCGTGTCAGCTGGGGCGTCGGAAAATATAGATTAAATTTTATCTTACACAAGCGTTTAAACGCGCTCAACTAACGTCCACGTAGCGTGCATTTCATCAAAACATCGGTGCTTTAAGGAAGTGTAAAGCAGTGTGAGGCGGGTGATGACTGGATATGGCGCGCAATGTTTGCACAACAGCCTTTTCTAACCCTTACATGGGGTTAAGGGTCATGGCGCCAGTAGATCGCTGACGAGATCTTGATTCGTCCTCACATGGAAGGGGAGATTATTCACGGACGGAGGGAACCAGTTGATAAACCTCCAAACTGGCAAGCTTAGGCGCCTGGCTCGGACCACATTCGCTAGTAAACACTGGTTAATGGGAGTTACCAAGTTGTTGGTGATGATCGTTACAAATAAACGTCCCTGTCCATCGGTTTTGCGTTTCAGGTGCCAAGAAGCTTCTGTCTCTTTTCCGATCGACTAGATCGGAAGCCGTCAGCGGTACGTTGGGTTGGGAAATAATTATAGTGGACCGCTTTTTGGATCTTTTAGCTTTTTGTTTGTTTCAGGCGCCCCATAGCGTGATGTTTACTTGCCTTTCCTTCCGCCTTTTGACAAACTACTCCTAGATTGAAGTTCTCTGTCGAACGGCCTAAAAACCGTCACGCCCTGACAGTGTCCGGCTCGCATTCTTTTTAACCCACTATCATATTTCATCTTCAACCGTCCTTGTCTCTTGATATCCCCCTCATTCTATTCATGCCCGTCGCCATCCCTCCATCGTATAGGATGGGAAATAGCGGTCCTAATTCACGCAAACCATCTGGATCATCTGCACACTCTGGTGTTCATTCGCCTGCCCGGGAATCCCCAGATCCCATGGTGAGTTGATTGTTGGGTGTTAGATCGAAATGCTGACACAACTGAGCGCGTAGACGAACACACAGGGCCATCGTAACCTTAGTCCTAACTCGGCCGCAATGTTGGGAGCCGGAAAATACAACGGCTGGCCAGTAAGTTGTTCTCTACGCGATGGATGTAAAACATACTTACCTGCGTCAAGGGGTGGAATAGTCCAGCTGCAAGCTCGGACAACTTAACAAATCGTACTGCATCCATTTCCTCGTCATCGAGCCCTGTCGACTTTGCGCCGCTGACTGATTTTCCCCATTGCTCTCCGTTGAACACTGCATGGGATTTAACACGTCAAGCTCAAGCTCAAGCTCTTGGCCAGCGCGGCTATTCACCTAACACCGGTGCAGAATGGGAACTCGACATTATCCACGCCGAAGACCAAGATGCCGAGCTGGCAACTGTCACGAACGGAATGCGGTCTCTTGGCGTAGACGATCGTAGCCCGAACTTGTTCAGAAGAACGGCCCACTTCACGGCCGGGCCGTCTCCTACGCGGGAGCTCTCGGTGTATCTGATGTTCAACACACTGGGATGCCGATGCCAGTGCCCATCCCGCTTCAAACGTCCGCTCCGCGAGTCTTCATCATCAGAGGTCTGACCCATCTATAGCCCAGTCGTACTCTTACGGCCAGCCCGCGGCTCATGATTATGGCGTGTATTATTCCAACGTCCCGAGCACAACTTTCAGCCAATACTCATACGGAGCTTCGGCTGATCCCGCTGTATTTGGCTCCCAGTTCCTTCAAACGCCCCACATCGGACTTCATATGGAATACCCGGCTATTCGACGCCATCGTATTATCCGGATGCAACTCAGGCAGCTTCGTCTTACTACTACAACCAAGGAATTGTTTACTCGCCACAGATGGGGCACGCGCCGATGCCTGGTGCCATGCATTCTCCCGTGCCCGGCGTGTCTCGCTCGAAGCAAGACTTACGAGTAAGTACACTTATTGTATTAACGCGCGTAAACTTAGCGTCTATGTCTTAAGGGCGGACACTTTGGTCGAAATTCTCAGCTCTCTCATCAACAACGCATGTTAATTTCAGCGATGCCACCAGGAACAGCGCCGATTGGCGTCCCTTCTGAGCCCTTCTCTCAATATCCCGTTTCTAACCAGCTATTCGGCCTGGGCCAGGGACTCGGTGCCATGCTCCACTCTCAGCCCACGTATGGATTCCCTTCTGCATCAACTCGACCAGTCCTGGGATTTGCGCCTCTTCGTCATGACCTTACAATAGACCCTTCGGCGACAGGTCGCAGTCCACTCCTAGAACAGTTTAGGGCCGACAAATCGAAGACATGGCAACTCAGGGTAAGCGTACTATAGCATTCAAGGTTTTATACCCAAAGATTAACAATTGATTGTCCATAGGACATCAGAGGGCATGTCGCCGAGTTTTGCGGGGATCAACATGGCTCTCGGTTTATCCAACAAAAGCTGGAGACAGCCACCGATGAAGAGAAAGAAGGCATTTTCTCGGAACTGGCGCCTGGAAGCTTCCTGCCTCTTATGACAGATGTCTTTGGCAACTACGTGAGTTCCCATCGACTAGTTAGGATGAATAATTAATCTTGTCATAGGTTGTGCAAAAACTTATTGAGTTCGGCTCGGTGGAACAGCGTGATGTTCTTGTCAGCGTTATGGAGGGCCATATGCTATCACTTTCGCTTCAAATGTATGGTTGCCGAGTGGTCCAGAAGGTATGCTGGCTTGATCGCTCAGCCTCACGTCGCTGACCTGACTATATGCGTTTCCTCCAGGCTATTGAGTGCATATCGGCCGAACAACAAATTGCATTTGTTCGCGAGATTGAAGTAGATGTCATGCGTTGTGTGAAAGATGCAAACGGTAATCACGTAAGCCCTGCTCGTTCATGGGATCAGCTAATTCAAACTGGCTAAAACGCACTCTAGGTTATACAGAAATTAATTGAACGGGTATCTCCCGACCTTTTAGGATTTGTCTCTGTATTCCAGGGCAACGTTTATGACCTTGCCACGCACCCATACGGATGCCGGGTTCTCCAAAGATGTTTTGAATATCTACACGAATCTCAAACTCGACCTCTCATCGATGAATTACACAAATACACAACCCAATTGATGCAAGACCAGTTCGGGGTAAGTTCACTGTTCAAACCATGGATTATTTCTTATTTTGTACTAGAACTATGTGATCCAATTCGTACTCGAACATGGAGCTGCGGCAGATCGGGACTGGATTCTTCACAAGCTTCGGGGCCAAATGGTGCAGATGGCACGACACAAATTCGCGTCGAATGTTTGCGAGAAAGCCCTGGTCACAGCCGATTCGGAGTCGCGCAGGCTGTTGATCGATGAGATTATGACCCCGCGTATGGACACGGTCAACCCAATCGTTCTAATGATGAAGGATTCGTTTGCTAGTACGTGATTTCATTTTTATTCATAGTCGACTGTTTGTTTGACCATAGGCGATTCAGATTATGTGCTGCAACGTGCGCTACAAGTGGTCGAAGGAGAGCAGCGACATGTGCTCGTGGCCAAGGTCAAACCACAGCTAGCAATATGCGTAGGTACTCGAGCGCATACAGCAAACACTTGGCCTCCAGTGAGTACTCTGGATGATCTGAAATACTGTATCTGACATCCTCTCGTACCAGTCGAAAGGTTATTGAACGAGAAATCGAACGAAGAGCCACATGTTCTTAGAGGCCTCCCTTCGTCAGATGCCCCCGCACCAGCGACTGCGCTATCAAGTCTCAGCTAAATGCTTAACCTCCTTCGCGCTCTGTCTGATGGTCGCGTACGTGGTTCTTAATCTCAATTCCCACTTTACACAATTCTCCTGCATAAACCCCTCAGTAGTTGCGTTTGATATTTGCTTCTTGTCTACAGCATTCTTTTCATGTTCAAACTTTTCACGCTCGTTGGTTGATTTTGCCTACGGACCACGTTTTCCATAGCAGATAATTTGTTTCTGAGTTCATTGTTCGAAAGACTGTCATTGTTCATTTTGTCTGGATTCGTTCACCTAAGCGCTGCAGAAACTTATCGTATATAATTTTCATTGTTTTAGCTGTCTTCGGCTCGCTTTCCTTTCAACGCTTGTTACAACATGTCCTCTACTAGCTCTCGTCTCACTCATCGCACCCGTCATTTACAAACAATCAAATCTTAGTGACCACACTTCATGAGCTTAGTGTCTTACTAATCAACGTTAGGCAATCATATTACTGCAATAGTTTCGACCGGCCCAATTTGCCTACCACCACCACCTTGGACTTACTATTGCTGCGAACCTGTGCTTAAGAATATACTACTGTTCGCTCACTTTGACACCAAATGAAATAAAAATACGCACGACTTCTAGAAAGCAACGGACACTACGTGGAAGTATTGAAATAATTGAGCTACGTGGAACACTCGAAATCTCCGACTTAGCGTGAATTGACTACAGCATCCGATTCTTGATCGCTTGGGTACTCGCCATAATTCCAGTACGAATAGAATTGAAGAAAAGAAAAGATGTCTCATGCCTTATTGCTACGCCTCTTCCTCGCACCTTCATTCTTCTCGGTACACGTCGCACTCCAATATCTCAAGACTTATCCGGATAATATTGGAATCACGCATTATCTTACGGGCCGACTCAGAGAGTTTGATCTTAAAGAATTGGAGGATGTATGGGGATTTATCTGGTCTGTTGTTTGCGGCTGTTCTTGTATATCATAACATAACAAGATCTACTTAGCCATCTGCTTGTTACACGACCATCCAAATCCACCGCCTTGGAGGTTTTTGTCGTAGAAAAGGCAGAGCAGTCCACACATATTGCAACCCTCGTGAGTGGTATTTTTGGTCATTAGTGCACCCATTCACATGCCCGCAGACCCTCTGGTTCATGCAAGCAACTCTGAATGATCTATCCCAGAGCCAAAGCCGCCGAGGAACAACCAAATCGGAATCGTTTGCTATATGCCAGCGTGTCATTCATAAATGCCATGACATAGTTTATGGAGATCCTCCCGAACCAGCCGGTGGCCCATATAGCAGTCTCCCAGTGCACCCTAGGTCTCGGTTTGGTCACAAACGTGTCAAACCCCACGCAATGCCTGCTTTAGTAGGAATGGGAACAATGTTGGCGGGCGCGCCGGGGATGCCAGCCTTGACGCCCGTATCCGGTCAAGTTGCAATCGAACAGGGTCGGAGAGAAGAGCCACATCAACTTAGTGGGGTGGTACGAGATTTACAAGACGAGGGACGGGTGTCTACATCCTCACGCACCGGCTCCGTGGTCGATGAGGATGAGGATACAGGGTATGACTCGCCTGCCCCTGGACCATCGGGACCCACACCCACACCCAAACCTTCGAAGCTTTCAATATTTACCCACAGTACGAGCTCTATACAAACTGTGGCCGCCCAGGCTGCTAGAACAACACCGTCACTTACGACTCGACCTCCTCGAATGTCCGATGATCCATTTGGTCAACTTGATCCACCCACTCCGCCTTCTAAACAATCCACTCTCCCGCCCGTACATTCGACACCTTCGATCGGGTTGCGCCCTGGTCTTAACCGCGCTACTTCCCTCAATCACTACGCCCATCAAGAATCCCTCCTCAACCAATACGATCCGTTTACTCAGAGTCAACTTTTAAGAGGTCACTATTGCCGAGGCGAAGTACAATTCTTGTTGACACTGGAAAGTATCTCTAACCGGCTGCTCGTGGTTCCCAAGTTGGCTCGGGTCAGTGCTCTGAGAGCTGAGTTGACAAATCTCAATAATAAGTTACCAGCAGAGGTGCGTCCGCTTTGACTTAATCGCTGCGTTTTTTTTTACGATTGATTTCTTAGATATGCGTACCCATGTGGTGCCCTTCGTCGGATAAATGCTCTGCAAACTCATTTGTTACCCAGCCCCACCATCGAATCGTCCGAATCCCACCAGGAGAAAGTGTTGTCTTGAACTCCGCCGAGCGAGCACCCTACGTCCTGATTATGGAGTTCCTCAATAATGACTTGGATTTTGACCCATCCAAACGGATGAACAAGGAGATTCTCAGGAAACTCGTTACCCAAAAGCCTAACTCCCGAGGTCCACTTCTCCAGACTCCCGCAACTGTAACCCCATTCAGAAATACCTTTGCTTCTGAACAGCCGAGGCCATGGGCTGAATCGCCCATAGTGAATTCCCAAGATGAAGCTGAACCCGTCGCGGACCCCTCAAGTGAAATACAAATAACCCCATCTACACCTCTGGACCCACCGGAAGGCGAGGATGAAGAAATTGATCTAGTCGAGCAGCTTTATGGCGCCAAGCTCCGCGATGAACCAGTTGATCTTAGTGATACAATTGTTCTACCAGCGCCTCCAAAAACAAAGTGCTAGATATGAATCGGTGGCAAATGGGGTCTGCACCTTCAACTCCGGGAATTGGTGGTATTTCAGGTTCACTCCCTCGAACTCCAAATATGACCACGTCCGGTTTCTCTTCGCGGGTCGAATCTCCTGCAAATGGTCAACCCACAGCATCAGAAGTTTTGTCGATGGAGGATTACTCTGAGCGTATGCGGACCGCGGCGGTAATGCTCGCTCAGTTAAATGCAAATCTTGTGCGCGAACCTGTTACATCAGTAGCACCAGGTTCAACGCCCACCGCGGCTCCTTCCCCTGGGCCAGGAACCAGTAGTGACGCAGCTTCGGCCATGAGGATGCGTTTACAACCGGCTGAAGCGGCAGCAATCCGAGAACGCATAATGGCGGAAATGATCGCACTCGAAGACCAGCGCATGGCCCGCATGATGGAGCACGGGGAGGGAGAGGGAATAAAAGGGATCTCGGATCCGGGTCGTGCCTCCAACACAAAAGAGGACGAAGCCATTGTACGCCGCGAATTAAATCGTGCAGACCCTTCAGGTGAGTGCGACCCCTTTTTCATTTCATTCCGCACGTTTAATTCTGGACCTGTGGGATCAGCTGCGGTATTCAGAGAATCGTGGGCTGGGAAGAAGGCAAGAATTCGCGCAGGCAGCCCATATGGGCACTTGGTCAACTGGGATGTAGGTCCACTTGCCAAATGGTTCAGTTCATTATTAATGAATTTCAGTGTATATCAGTCATTGTAAAAACCGGGGGCGATCTTAGGCAGGAGCAACTGGCAACTCTACTGATAAAAGAGTTTGAAAACATTTGGAAAGAGGAAAATTGTCAGTGTTGGGTCCGTTAGTAAGTACACGCATCACACTTCGATCTCACGGAGCTTAGTTCGTGTGGCAAAAGCTTTAGGATACTCATAACAGGATCCAACTCGGGTCTGGTTGAGACAATCACAGTAAGCGCCCATTTCATTATTTTCGTATTGCTTTTTTTTACGTCGACTCAAGGATGCCGTCTCTATTCATTCAATAAAGAAAGCCGAATATGCTCGCCGCATTGCAGAAGGCAATTTCGGGCACGTTACACTCTTGGACCATTTCATCAACGTACGTACCTACAACGCATCGCCACAGAGTCTAACGAAGCCATCTTAAAAAAGACTTACGGGGACCCTTCATCCGTTAAGTTTGCAAGGGCACAGAAGAATTTTGCCAAATCACTGGCAGGTAAGAATTCACCCAAGACTGTATGCCCGAAAGATCTGATGGAGACTTTGAAAGGCTGTTCTATTATTACCTTTTTACTTCAAATTAAAGACCGACATAATGGAAATATTTTATTGGATCGAGACGGCCATCTCGTGCATATCGGCAAGTGACATGGTGGATTTTTATAGGCTTCGTGCTCAGCATGCATCCAGACTTCGGCTTTATGTTAGGGAACTCTCCTGGAGGCGTCGGATTCGAGTCAGCTCCGTTCAAATTACCTCTCGAGTACGTAGATGTTCTAGGCGGTGTCGATTCGGAGCCATTTTTGGAGTTCAAGAAACTATTTCATGAAGGCTTTTTGGCGGCTCGAAAGCATAGTGATAGGATCATCAGTGAGTGAGAAACCGATCTGTGGTCAGTTGATCTAATTGAATGGCCACCTGGATAGCGCTCGTCGACCTTATGCAGAAGGGTGAGCGCCTAATTACTTACTACTAACCCTCTCTTATCATTTCTGCATAGATTCTGCGTTTCCTTGCTTTGCTACTTTTGGAGAGCAAACTTCGCAATTACTCAAAGAACGATTTCAACCTTCATTAACGACGTCCGCTATCACAGGATACATAGATAATCTGATTGTCACTTCTCTTGGCTCCGCATGGACACGATTGTATGATTCGGTATGTTTCTGTGATCTCACGGTTAGGTTCAACTTCGTTAACGGCCAGTCGAATTATCCGAAAATTAGTTCCAATACTACTCTCAATCTATTCTGTAATTATCGATCGCACTTACCTCATATACTACATATACCCACGGCTCGCAAAAGCAAGCTTCTGAACGGACCAGCCATTCTTGGGGGTAGAGATGTTGTGTTTAAAATTTCGAAAAAGTTAGCTCCTCAGGGCTGGGCAACCCCCACCAACACCGTAAGCCCCAAGTATTCCGCCTACGCAAATGTGGAACGTACCTTTCCTGGTCTTATCGCGATATGTTTTCTCCCAGGTATGTGTAGACATATTTATGACATGTAACGACGCGGACAATTATATTGGTTTGTTCAATACTCCGGTCACCTCCGTCCTTTTAAACACTTCTCCGAATGATATCCGTCCTTAAGGTTATTCTGGTAGATCAAATTATTTAACACCCTTGGTTCTACCGCCGATAACTTGTCCACAAAAAGGATAGCCGACCTTTGGCATTAGGTAAAGCAGATATGCACTACGAGGCTATTCGACAGCCCACGACATGTATATTTGCCTCACGCCAGATTGGTTCCGCAAAGCCCTGAGTCTCAAAGAATATAAAGTCTACACTATTGTATTCAGCATGGTAGAGAAGTAGAGAAGAATCGTGCCGGTATATAACTCAAATTCCCGAATGATTTACTTTTCCGGGAGACCGCGCTTTGTGAGTTCCTCACGTAGGACTTTCTGCACATCTGCATGTACGACTTCGATTGGGCGTGTCGAATCAATCTAACATCCAGTTTCAATATTTTGGATGCAATACAGCTAGCGTTGAACTGACCGATATGACTTTCCCTTCGGCACGATATTTGTCGACCACAGGCATACTTGTCTCAACGAACGTACGGAAACGCTTCTTGATGCTCTCTACATTATCGTCTTCGCGTCCGCTAGTCTTCCCCCGCTCAAGCAAACGGGAAAGCATAACCTCCTCAGTCGTATCGAAGAACAAGACAAAACTAGACATGCAGACCTGATATCGGCTCGCGTTTAGCATGATTCTTGACGTGATACCATGACACTACACGGACTCACAGTTTCATCAAACTTGATCGCCTGGTCCATCTTGCGGGGGAATCCGTCGACCAAGAACCGACCGTGTCCGTTTTGCCAGGCCGAGCCGGGATGTGGCTGCTCAAGATTAGCACGGATGGCATTTTCGAGCAGCTTGACAGTGACCTCCATGGGGACAATGGTTCCATTGCGAATGTGCTCGCTGATAAGCGCTCCATATGTAGATCCCTCGCGCTTTTGTTCTTCACGTAGCAAGTCACCGGCTGTTCATGATGCCAGCTTGATACATGAGCAGAAATGGTGTATCTGAGTATGCTGACCTGATAGATGAACAAACCCGAAATCCTCAACTATATGAGCACACTGTGTGCCCTTTCCTATCCAAAAAAAATCATCAGAGCCCTATATTGAGATGTCATAATCATAGGGCTCCTACCAGCTCCTGGTCCTCCGAGGACATAGATAACCATTACTTTCTTCGAGTCGAACGCGGGTGTAGATGAAGTCGTCGGGCTCAGGGGTGCCTCGCCAGCCGTCTTGTCTTTGTTGAGATGCAATGCATCTTTCGCCTTCTCAATTAAGCCCATGGTTGATTGTGATCGTCAGTGGTTCTACTTTGAGCGCGGTGTCGGTTGCTTGGACGCGTCTTCGTGGTAAATAGGAGGTGTCAAGGGATTGGGCGCTTGCCGTGGTTGGCGCGATGCAGGGTTCTCTTGAGCGTTTATTCACAAGATATACGTAGGATCCAAAAGCTAAAACAGGTAGAGAAAGCAAGAGAAACGGATTGGGTGCTGTTCGTGGAGGTGCCATGTACGTTCTCTGATGTTACGTCAGGGACGATCACGTGAATTATGTGGCTGCAAAGTGGCTAAACTGGCCATGGCAAGAGTGATAGCCGGGCTAGAGCGGTGTTTGGATCCCCTACTCCTGAGCTCCTAAGAAGCTTTGAGATTATTATTATAGCTCAAGCTAGTACTCGATCACAGATCTGGCTCCCGATTCGAATTTTAGTCTATTAACCTCTTCCACGAAGGCTACCTAGCTACTGGGTGACACATTGAATCCAACAAAATAATTTCGATTGAAAACTCGCCAAATAATCTACCTCATAGATCGCATCTTATTCTGTAAAATTGTCTATAAACAATACTGCTGATGCAGCTTACCAATATAGATATGTCGTAAACTTCGGATAACGACTTGCCATGGCAGGTAATTACTCCAAAGGGTAACTTTGGCTCTATGCGACAAAAATCAACGACTTGCGGCTTCGCCCCCGTGTTATGGTGAGTGATGGCGGCGCATATCAGTGGACGTAAACGGGGGCTGCCATTCGAGGTCCGGCGCTGTGTGGGCTCCTAACCGTGTTCCCTATCTTTCAGTAGATTATGACGCCACCGATGGTCCCAGTTTGGTACATCCTTTCTTGCAGATCGATCGTCATAACTATCTTACTTTTCATGGCAGGAATACTACGTACGACACATACGTCGGATATCCCGAACTTTAACAAGGAAACAGGACTTCTACTCCAGTCTTGTGAGTGATATATAAAGCTTTCGACCTAGCCGTGGGAATTGCCGGGAGACCATCGAAAATGTTCGTACGAGCCAAACGGAATAGCCCCGCTGGATTGGCATCGACGGATACGGCCAAAGACGTCAACTCGGGACCAATATACATCGCGTCGTGTCATTTTCAATGGCGCCTCGTTTATAACCATTTGCGCGGCTGGGAGACACTGGGCTAGGGTTGAAGCGATCCACAGCAAAAATAAGTTCAACATGGAGCCATCGGCTCAGAAATAATCGAAAAGGACAGTTTTACCGTATGTCAGGAGCAATTCGTCGGGCGGAATATGTTGTCTAAAGTAAATTTACCCGTTGACAGGGTGTTCCCCTGAATAGGACATATCGTTCAGCCTGGCTGCAGACATCGTTACATTCAAAGTCTGAAATGGCATATATTCGAGAGCAGGGAACTCCCGTTACGCTCAATTGGCCAACATTCAAAATGATCTTTTTTGATGGGGTTATGTAGTTTAAAATAATTATGCGCCATTTCGAATCTGGGGAGTTATCTTAGTTTTCTTTATATCCTACTTTGAGAGTAATGGTCTTCAAAGGCAATACCCAGCCATATTATCGTATCCCAGCACAATAGGATCAAGGAAACTCGAGTTATAGATTTGAGTAGAAGGTCCTTCCCAATGGAGGAAGTGTGGTATTGCATGCGGTCTTCTTCTTAGCAAACCCGTGTGCCTACCCCCCCAGAGCAACAACCAGACCTAGCCTGGAAGGTTTTTGATATGGGAATAGTTGGAGTGTAGGCCAAGTTCTACCATAGGATTACCCCTTTTAGGTCTGAGGGCCTATCCCTCCATTCCCCGTAGAAGCAAACATTTTGGCAAGCTTTCCTCAAACAGACAGGGGTATAAGCATAATATACTCGGGCAGATTGCTATAAAATCTGTAATATTTTTGATTGGCTTTAGTACCCTCGTTTTTATGGGATAATATACATTGGTTCAAGGTTTTTATGATCAGAGTTCATAGGTACTATAGAACTGCAGCATAGGTGGGCTACACGCGGACAGACCAAGGCGTTGAGCTCGTAGTCTATTTATTGATTCATAAAACTAAGAACGTGCTGCTTGTGTGCAGCGATAGTCGAACCCTCAATGAATTTATTCGACGTTTAACTTTGTCATTACGTCGCAGATACATGATTAGGTTTTCATAACCTGACGGGCTGGATCGAGTCGTCGAAGCTGTGGAGCATGGCCTCAGCTATTTAACAGATTGAGAACTATTACTTTATCTTTCAGCGGAGATTCCAACTCCGAGGCGTTGCCTGGAACGAAATACATACCAGGTTGAGACTAGGTGTGTTGTCAAGCCCTTGGGGGCACCCTCAAATCAGCGTAAGGAAAAATTATGCACCATTGGCACAAATCACTCTACGATCTCCCAGGCACAATTAAACAAAGGTTATCATGCAAAAAAATAGACTCAGACCTATTTTATAAAGGGTATAGATTTCTCGAGGCAATGTACCAATCAACGTAATGAGACTTGATTTTAATAATACTAAAAGTTATAAATACTAGCAACGCTCAATGCTTGGTTTTCTAATCTCATTAAGGTGAGCAGCATGCCGGGTTGAAGCACGCATATACCCCATATTATGTAAAATTTCAGCTTTGAATGACCACGTGCAACCTTTTGCATTTCTCAAACTTATTCGGGGGGTAAGAGCCCCATGCCGGTGGTGTACGTGGGGTTGTCGCGCGGATAAGGCAAAGCCCAACCGAAAGTGTATTCTAAGGTCACCTTGAAGCAGAGTGTATGTAGACCATTCACCAAACCACCACCCAGACCAATATTAGGTATTGATTAATTGAACACGGCGTGCGATCGGTTAGATGCCATATTTGGATAGATGAAAATGATGTTTTTGGCTCTTGATGTACGTTGAAGAATCGTGGGTTTTTTGGATGACATCAGCCGTTGTCTCCGGGCCGATTTGAGCACCCAAGACAAAGGATTTTGATGGTGGCTGGATAGCGGCTGTATGCCATCGGGTTAGGAGGTAATATTCGCATATACATCTAAAGTAGAGCGCAGGACGGAATGTAGCACATAGAATTAGGGATGCCTTGTTAGAAGCAAGTGACCCAAGGAACTTCCGGGTAAACTAAAATACGGTCAATGCCTAGTGATCGACGGAGTGTTCGGTCAAAGAATGTTCTCCTGTCAGACCCCTGGAGAAACAATTGTCAGTCTCGGCCGTGGGATGGGTGTATATGGCCGCGTAACAAGAATGTATCAATCGGATTGACGTTTCAGAAGCACTACGCTGTGCAAGTGATCGAGACGCTCCACTTCATTCGCTTTTAAGTCCACCATGTATCGTCCCCCACATGTTTCCTCCCCAATATCCCTCTGCCCCTACGGGGCGAGCGTTAATGCTACGCCCTAGCAAACGGCGCCAAAAACGGCGCCCGGAAATAGAGAGACCCCAGCCTCATTGGTTCACATTTGGATCTCTTAGATCGTTCGGTAAACGTTTGTGGAACCCTCCTCCTCCTGCTAAAGAAGAGCGATATACTTGGCTTGGTAGGTTGACTATCATATTGTTTGGCACCTTCGAACACTAGTCTAACAGCTATCCTCTCAGTAAAGCCAAGGTTCACGGTGCAACTGGAAGACGTTATTGCCGACAAACATCTATCTCCGGTACGCATATCAAAGTCTGACGAGGAGTCAAGGCTAACCAACCAACCAACTTCGTCCGAAACATTTCTAGCTCTCGCGACATGATTTTGAGGAGTATCTTCGGTATGTGGAGGGATCTTTGGGAAACTTGTCAGTATCAATTTCAGCCAATTATTTGCACCACGTTATGACACTGTCTGTCTCTGCTTTATATCGGGCACTCATCCGATACAGATACTTTTATGAATGGGTTTACCGCTACCGTCAAATCTACAACTACTGGGCCGAGTCTGTCCTTCCTACTGCTGGCATCGACCTCCCTGGCTCGTCCAAAGGCGCTTACAGGCCGCGCGAACTCTGGGAGCGTTTAAAAAACTGTCAAGATCCTGGGTTGAGACAAGAGTTCTCCCTGGCCAAAGATATGTTTTTTCGACCTGGGGCACCTTGGCGACTGGATATCTCAAATGAAGATGTCGATCGTGTTTTACTCATTCCCAACCTTCCGCCTCCGTATGATGAACAGGGTACGCCTTCATGCTTTGAGAAGATATTGTTGACGTTATAGCTCGGTTGCGTTGCCCATTTTTCAGAGCATACAAACAAGATGCCTTCGTTTCCAAATCAACCCGAGCCTGGTATTTTCGACCCTATTCTACGTCATGTTCGTGACGCCCTCCATACATCATTTGCTACCTTTCTCCGAATGGCATTCTGCAATGCGGGCCTGATGCACTATGTACCTGGCGCATGCGGCGGTTTTTTAACCCTTGCCGGAGGGATTGTCATGTGGACTAAAGGAATGACTTCGTACCAGCGAGGCTATGTCGCTGGAAGCTTGCCGCTTATTTGGATTGGGCTATGGTTTATGATTGTGACGTTGAGTGGTGTGAGTTCGCTCATATACAACTTCCATAGACTCGTCCTCGAACAAACCTTACACGAGACTTACATTGGGTTTGAATTTTCAGCATTGTCTCACAGTTTATGTGACAGGTGTGTATCTCTCATTATCTTACATCTGGAAATTTTCGAAACAGTACGTAGGCGATGCCCGCCAGCTATATCCTTGGGAAATCAAGAGACCTCTGCCACCCGATGTGGTACGTCCACTGTCTACTCCCTTGCGCCTGCACCTGCTCCCGGCCCGACCGATGTTGAATCCTCTTCATATTCATGCCACCGACGCCGATCAAATGGCTCCAGTTTACTCCCCACTACCAGCACAGCATTTTCGACTTCTGAAAATACTTTTGGCTTTCACGCTCTTTTAGAGAGAAGACGGGGAGAAGGTGTACTGAAGATGGTTGGAAGGCCGCTGTGCAACAGTAAGCCGACCGACCCGCGGGTCTTTGACCAGAAAACGACAACGGATCTACCACCACCACGTCAAACCAAGGACCTACCCCGCAGCTCATTTGCCATGAGTGTGAAACATGTAGATGTCTTGCAAGTACATCAACCTGCTACTAGCCCCTCGTCTAAGGGATCGTCTTCCGAGCTGCCGCAACGGAGAAACGCAGTGGTAGACTTGTCGATGGAACTGATGGAGATAGAAGAACGACCAGACAGCCCCTTTTCGGAGGAAAACGACTTCGGAATCGTCGTGTCCGATGCATTTGGACGAGAAGTTCCAGAAGTGCATCATTTCTCCAGTACCTTTCATCAATATCCGGCACTTGCCTTGAATAACGAAGCTCAACCCATAGCTCAGCCGCCTTATGCCTCGACGTGGCTTCCACCTCTGGGGCAGGATGTCGCTGTACCATCCATACAACTGCCCGAACATGCCATGCAACGTCGACGAACAATGCCCGACGTATTCGCATGTGTCAACCCTTCCATACGTCATGAGAATGATGGGCTTACGATCAATTTGGTGACTGTCGAAACGCGGAGAGGAAGCAAATCTTCCGAAGTCGAACAAGGGCCCGAACTTTACTACCCGTGGGCGCGGACGCTATACGGCCCTATGACACTCGTCCACTCTTCGCTGGTCAGACGGGCTCATTGGGTGACAACTTGGAGAACGGCGGCTATTGCGACTGCCGTGACATTCGGTCTGACACTGGGGTTGATTCGTTGATACTACACACTCGTGATACTATTGGATGCCATGTATGCGTTAAGCACATAAACATATTGCTTATCTCCAAGAGCTAACACATGATTTTACAGATAGCAGGTGCTCTTCTGGGGTCTGGCCTCCGAACCAACAGATTTACCAATTTCAATCCGATTGGGGTGGTTGGCACCTCTAATTAATCACCGTTTAGTCTGAGTTTGTTGACATCGAGGGAACAACAGCGGACCCACTGGCTCAACCCCTATTCCCCGGCTTATCGAAGGATTCGAATGCGCCATCACCTCGTACACGACACAGGGTGCCAAATTATGATGCATCGAACTCAGATGATTCGACAACTAGGCATGATTACTTATGCAATATATACATATATATTAGTAACACGCTGGGTTTGACCGCTCGCCAGGCAGCAAGGTGAGTATCTTCCGATCGATGCATGAGCACCCTAGCTTAATTGTGGCAACATTATGTAGTCGCTCTTCAATCATTGGTGGGTGGACCTGATTCACCCGAACAGGGAACCCAAGGAAGCTGAGATCTCCGTGCGGCCTCAGGTAGGAAACCCCCCACTGGCACGGCTTTGACACGGCGGCCGGGAAGTTTGATAGGAAACCTTATGACTAAAAGGTGTCAATTCATTTCAATATGACCTATCACCGTCATTTCTGGACAAGGGTGGAATTGATATGTATACCATGATCCGTGTGTATGCGTACTTAATATAACTCTATTATACTTTTTTCTTTTCGCCGAAGATGAAACCTTCAAGACGATAGTCTTCCTCACGAACCAGTACCCAATATGGGCAGTCAGAATGTTAATTAGCGTGGACAAAACGCAGTTGGAAAGCATAATATTGCTCATACTCACAGTGTAACTTTCAAGTTTACTTGAGCTTGGCTATCTATAAACCTTGACGAATTATGTAAAGTGCTCTCCCATCACTAAGCACGCGAAGAAACCGTTTGGTGTTTCCATCAGGTACGAAACTAGGGGCAGTTTACTCTCAAGCGAAGACTATACAATAAACCCAGTGTCCAGGCCTGCCCGCTACCGGGATGGCAAATGCTCTAGAACGTCTATTGCCTAGTATATTTGTTTCTTATAACTTGTATGAAAAACAAGGACGTTATGTTCGCCCAAAGGAGCCAAGGTGCATCAGAAACCAAAGGTACAGGGCCGCAGAACATTCCGGGAGTAGGGCATACCGGTAAGGGGACTGAATGCTATCGGGATTTCAAGCCCAGTGCTTGAGAGAAGATAGATGCACAAGACACGCAGAGTAAATTTCAATCGGCCTAGATGTCCCGGATTCACATGTGAGTTTAATACAATATGAAATGCATACTAGACGTTGCATAGTAACTAATCGCACCTAGAGTCTTGAGGATGAGTCCGTATAACCTTCTTGTCTCTTTCTCAAATGATCCGCTACCCTGCGCTGGACGTGTCGCCGAGACAACTGAGTGTAGTAAGACGCAGCCCGACAACTAAGTGAACTAATTTCAGCGGAATCAATGAAATGCCCAAGCCTCATGTTGATTAGATCACCTAATCAGCTTCAAAATCGGGCAGCGTATATGTCGAGGCGCACGAAAGCAACTTCTGGTATTATGGATTGGGGTCCAGGAAGGGCCTTCACCTGAATCGGGCCAATTCCGCCACACAAACTGCCCGGAGGTGGCCTGGGGCTGCGGCTGCGGCTCATGGGTAGCAGCGAGATATCATTAAGAGATTTGGGGAGCGTTTGTATCGAGTGTGATAGTGGGAGAATAAAAGAATAAAAAAAAAAGTGCTGAGTGAACTGGCGCGGATGGTAAACTTAGTATAGCTATAGTTTGATCAAAGAAGGAATTGGAAACGATGACCTGTAGTTCCTGGAGGAATTACCTTTGTGAGATCCAACCGCCGAATGCTACCGCCACGGTACCGCAAGAAGCAATGTATCAATCCGATTACAACGCTTCAATAGATTAAACACTCCACAGCCATTCCTTCTTAAGTCTCTGTGCGTCATGGCATCTACGATTCTCCCCCTTTCCCTTCGCCTCATTGGCGCATGGGCTGATGCTCATTGCTCGCAAACGACAACAGCGAAGGCGTACCCGAGCTCAGAGGCCGCCTCCACATTGGTTTTCTATCGGCTCGTTTAGGTCGCTTGGGTCACGTCTGTGGAATCCGCCGCCTGCCTCAGAAGAGGAACGTTACTCTTGGTTTAGTGAGTTTCATTAGCATCCAATACCTGTGGTTCTAAAGCGATCTCAGTTACACCCAAATATCGCATATCACTCGAAGACGTTATCGCCGATAAACATCCTTCTCCCGTGGGTGTGATATTTTTACTTTCCACATCCCACACTCATTGTGTAGCTCTCACGACAAGACTTCGAGGACTACTTGCACCATGTCGAAGGTTTGGCGTCAAACCTGTGCGTATATTTTTCTGTTTATCTATTATGCCTCATGCTCTCCGCCCCTCCATTCTTCACGTTACGTTACGCTAGATACTTCCACGAATGGGTCCACAACTATCGCGAGCGATACCGTGAATGGGCTAAATCAGTTCTCCCCTCTGTGACAGTTGGCCTCCCCAGTTCCTCCAAGTATCTTTACCACTCCAGAGAACTTTGGGAGCGCCTAAAGGATTGCCAAGATCGCCAACTGAAGGATGAATTCTCGTCTGCCAAATCCACATTTTTCCAGCCTGGTGCTCCGATGAGGTTGAACATCGATGCGAGCCTTCGGGACCGAGTGCTACTCATCCCCAACCTACCTCCCTCACAGCGTGAGTTGGAATGTTTTGATTGAATGCAACCGTTCTAACATGCACCACTGTTTCTAGAACTCACTGATAGATTGCCTTCGTACCCTAATCAACCGGAGCCCAGTATCTTTGACCCCATTTTAGAACAAGTCAACCAAACCCTTGAGGCTGCATTTGCCCGTTTCCTCCGACTTGCGTTTTGCAATGCAGGTCTGATTCATTGCATCTTGGGCCATCTCCTTGGCTTGAGTATCCTTGCTGCAGGTCTTGCATTATGGTGCTTGGGTATCATATCCCACCAAAGGGGACATATTGCTGGAGGGCTGCCATTGATATGGATAGGGGTATGGTTCTTGTTGGTTACTTCGAGTGGTGTGAGTTGCCTTCGTTTCTATGGCACAGCGCATCCGAGGAGCTTGGAACACTGACGAATCTTCCTTCTAGATCTGCCTTGGGGTCTACACAACCGGCTACGCGCGACAACTTTTCCCTTGGGAGATAGCAAGGCTCTTCCCGCGGGTGCTGTTGCTCCACCCATATTCTCTATTGCACCCGCACCCAATGACACATCGACCCTTTCGTCCTATTCGTTCGGCCGAAAACCATCCGGTGCATCTCACGGGCCTCCCCTTGCGACTCCGCCCTTACCATCTCCTCAACCGACATATCAGTCCCAGATACATGGAAAAAGAAGATGGAGCGAAGGTGTACTGAGGATCTGGGGGCAACATAAAAAAGAATTCACCATCAAGTCAGCGGATCAGAAGATGCTTGATCGAAGGGCCGCGGTTGAACTTTTGCCTCCAGCAAGAAGAACAAAGAATTTGCCACGCGCATCTCTCGTACTCGATGTCGAACAGGCAAACGAGTTGGCAGCATCCCTTCTACCTATATCAGTGACCCAAACACCCAGAGCTACATTCGAGTTGACTTACGCACGACGGAACGCCGCGTTAGACCTTACTTCCGAGCTGCAGGCAGCCGGATTTGGTCCAGAGGGAAGACCTGATAGCCCTTTTACCGAAGAAAACGACTTCGGGATTGTCGTATCCGATGCTTACCACGAAGATACCCCGGATGACCGATTCCATCGTCCGTCCCCTTGGACGATTCCCCCGACGCTAGTCTCAAATGGAGATTACTCAACATTGCAACAAGACTGGAAGCCCAGTGCGCCTGAATCACTCGACCGTCTTGCTCCCTTGATTCAACTGCCCGATCAAGCCGCCCCGAGACGGCGAACCATGCCTGATGTCTATACACCCATCGCCGAAACATTGACGATTGATTACCCGAGCTGGAGTCGGAGGGGCAGTAAATCGTCTGATCTTGAAGCTGGAGGCGAGCTGTATCGACCCTGGCCGCGAACGCTGCTTGGGCCAATGACCCTTGTACATTCTCCCTTGGTTCGACGTGCGCAGTGGGTGATAATTTGGAGGACGGCAGCTATTTCGCTTGTGGTAACCTTTGGCATGACATTGGGATTAATTCGTTAGCACATCAGATGTTCGTTCAGTTTATTTTTGAATCTTTGTGACGTGTATATCATGATGGACTATGTAATTGTCGATGTCTTTGTACAAGTTTGGAACAACTTTTCACCCTTTCAATTCAAATATTTGTTTATTGCGAAGTCATAGTAATAGTAGTAGTAGTAGTAGTAGTAGAATTTATTAATATATATACTGTCGTGTTAATCATCGTAAACCCGTGCGCATCAGGCCAACAAATCGATAAGGGCTCAAGTAAATTCACGTGATTGATCCTCGAAATTAAGACCAAACATTGATCGAGGCAACGCGGACTTAACGAGACGTGTTGATTATACAAATTTCTCCAGAGATATTCCGCCAAATTTAACTAACATTTCGATGTAGCTCAGGCTTTAAGTGCATAACAACCACCCAAGTACAGAGTTGTTCAGGTCCAGGTACGGAAGAAACTCGGAGCAGTGGCACTACGTTGGCGCTGGTCACTGTAGATTGACGTCATACTCTTAGGCAGCCGGCGCTTATAATATACCATACCTCAGTTGCGGTTTAGGAACTAGAATGTCAGATGGATGATACAAGATATCTCGTCTCCTCGCTAAATATCTTAGTTTGAGAAGTTCGATATAGTTTTAGCTCGCGTTGAGTTTCCATATGTCCAAGTTCTTTCCCTTTCACATCCCTGGCCGTTTTAGGTCGGAAAGGGCTATCACTCTACTTGATAGTGTTGAAACTCGGCCCGTGGCTCGTTGACTTGAGCGCTAATCTTTCGAACGAGCAGTGCGGTAGTTGGATAGATTTCACTTTCAGGACAAGTCAAGTGCCAAAAATTGGTATTTGCGGCGACTTTTGGCACAGGTCTGTTGATAAGCGTGGTTTACCGGTCAATACGGTCAATAAAACGTCAAACCCAGGCCTAGTGTGGATACCTGACCAATACTACTTCGGCTATTTGCGTGTCTATGATTTACATCGCAATGTCGGGGACGTCACCTGGGAAAATGTGGTTTGGGATTAGGGGTAATTCATGCGGGCCAAACTGGCCGACGCTCTTAGGCTGACAGCCTTAATTATGTAAGATTCACTTCCGCTGCACACCACAAGACAGCACTACCGTACGAGTAAGTTAATATCGAGGAGCCGATCAAATCACTACAAAAAATTGGGTATTGAATATGTCTATATGGGATTCGCCGAGTATGTCTCCTTGGCTAAACCAGGCACGAGCCGAGATAACAATGAGTTATGCGTGTGGAGTGCCAAATATGTAGAAAGTGCCGCGGGGGTTCTCACCCGGTGCGCTTTCTTTTTCCCCTTGTGGACGTACAGTACGGATGGGCTGTCTCCCCCAGGCAGGACCAGTCGACAAGCGTCGCAATGTGCCACATTTCTGACAAATTGGAGTGGGACTGGATGGACTGGTAACTTAGCGCTGGGAACGCAGAGTGCTGCGGGCAAAGCAGGCATCTAACCTGCGGGACTGGTTTGATAAATACGTATGGATAGCAGTAAACAAGAGGCTGCAAGTGCCTGATGGGACCTCGATCGAGAAAAGAAGGCAGACTAGAGTTGAAATTGAACTAGGGTCCTTTGTCCTCACCAGAATGTGTCACCAATCGCGCGTTTAGAATCTCGAACCAACGTCTCGTAAACTCTACCACGACCTTAAGCGTAAGCATGCTATGCGTAGCGCTCTTCCTTCTCCTTCAGCATCCGGCATGCCCTTACGGTCCCGGAGACGACGCCAGCCTATCGAGGAACGGCCTCCAGGACACTTTTTCACGCTTGGCTCCCTGAGGAGAGTGGGTCAGCGTATTATCCGCCCTCCGCCACCGGCACAGGAGGAGCATTACAAGTGGTTTCGTAAGTAATTACCCCCCAATATTCTGGCTAATCAATAAACTTAAATTTATCCCAGTTGCGCCCAGATTCAACGTCACTCTGCAAGATGTTATCGAGGATAAACATCTTCCTCCAGTACGTATGCTCATCCGAACCCGGAGTTTGCTCAATACCCAATCCCTTTCCGCAGTTGTCGAGACAGGACTTTGAGGACTTTCTGCAGCATGCAGACGGGACGATTGAGTGTCTGTGGGTAGATTATCACTCCATCCTTGTACCACGCCTTACACTCTAGCAGATACTTTCACGAATGGGTTCAGAACTATCGCAGATTGTACCAAGAATGGTCGGAATCCGTACTCCCAGCTGCGGGGGCCAGCGTTTCAGGTTCATCAAAGGGCATATGCCGCTCGCGGGATCTTTGGGAGCGCCTCAAGGATTGCCAGGACCGTCGGCTAAAGGAGGAGTTCACGAGTGCTAAAGCATTATTCTTCGAGCCTGGAGCACCCTATCGACTTAAACTCGACGACAAAATCCTTTACAAAGTGCTGAACATACCAAACTATCCTCCGCAGTGCGGAGAACATCAAGGTATGATGCCTTTTATCTGCATACTGCCGACGAGGTTAACATTTTCAAACCACTGCCAGAATTCACATATAAGCTTCCCTCCTTCCCAAATCAACCCGAACCAGGTCTCTTCGATGGGATTCAACAACAAGTTGATACGTTGCTTGAGAAGGCTTTTGCTCGGTTTCTCCGTATCGCGTTTTGCAACTCTGGACTTATCCATAGCTCGATCGGGTTCACCGGAGGTGCAGCTATCCTAGCATGGGGGCTGGCTATGTGGTCCATGGGAGTCATGTCGCGCGGGCGGGGCTATATCGCTGGGAGTCTGCCAATAATCTGGTTTGGGATTTGGTTCATGTTGGTCAGCGCGAACAATGTAAGCCGGCCGGTTTTAATCAATCCACTTCGATTAAGGGTTAAGCACCCAGCGTCCGGCCCCTGCTTTAGAAGCTCGTAATGCTGATGCTATTTGGCCATGGTTTCTCCCTCTCTAGCACTGCCTTGTGGTCTATGTCACTGGCGATGCTCGTCAGCTCCTACCATACGAGGTGGCGAGGCCATTGCCCGTGGGCACAGCACCGCCGCCGGTATACTCGCTCGCGTTGGTTCCTAATGACGCTGAAGAGTCGACATATTCCTGCAGTCGGAAGGCATCAACGACTTCGAATTTACTTCCCTTGGTTAATACGCCGACCCTGCCGCAACCCCGACGATCGTACTACCCATTGGCGCGTCTAGGTTCCCGGAGGGGAAGTGAGCCGACAACGAGATCGGTGCCAGAATTCTCCGAGTTGAAGGAACAGCATAACGAAATTCCCGACTCGACTTCGACCTCGGCGACAAAGGTCGAATATACATTGCCTCCTGCGCGGCGGACAAAGAATCTACTCGCGCGTCGCTCGCGGTTGATGTCAAGCAAGCAAAGGGCTAGGCCCGCAAATTGGGATTGGGACTATGGGACACGAAGGAACGCAGTGGTGGAATGGCCAGTCGAGATGAAAGTAGACAGCCCTGTTTATTCAGAGGAAAATGACTTTGGGATCGTCATTTCAGATGCATTCGAGGAAGATGCCCCTGGGCCATTTCTATCTGCCGAGGCGGATTCTCTACCCGCACCCGCCAACACATTTATCACCGTAGGATTTAATAGAGAGCCAACCCAGCCTCATGTCAATCCAGGGTCCTCCCCAGAACCTCTGGCGCCACTTGTCGAAGCACCCGAATATGCTGCACAACGCCGCCGCACGCTATTGGATCTATTTTCCATAGAGTCGAACTGCAGCCGGAGGGGCAGCAAAGCCTCAGAGGTCGGGCGAGTGCAAAGACAATCGCCATGGCCGCGGCGGCTTTTTGGCCCGATGACTTGGTACATTCTCCATTGGTACGGCGAGCGCATTGGGTAGTTACCGTGAGGTCGGCGATCGTCGCATCTGTGGTAACATGCGGCTTGGCGATTGGCCTGGTTCGATGAATTCAGACGCGCTCCACTTGCTATATTTGTACGCGCTCTATTGTATATCATTTTATAATTACCATATTGAAGTCACGGAGCCGTTTACCGTTTGAAATTCAGCCAAATGGGGGTGGAGTTGAGGTTTCAGTTACTGTCAAAGCTACGCGTTGTGGTGGTCATAGGTGCGGAAGGGCCCGGAGAGAAGATCGCTTTCCATCATTTCCAGCCGGGTTTTGTGAGGGGCTTCTGTTTGTCGATGAACATTCCCTCGATCTAGAGTTACATCGGCATGGCTATATATTGGCCTGGAGAACGGAATGAGATGCTTTCAACCTCCCGTTGATTACGATGGCTCCGAACGACCGACCAGCCATGACGGGCGAAATTACTATTGAGCCTCGACGCTCGTTAACCTTAGGACCGGACGATATCGATATTCCTCTTTCCGATTTCTCTGGTCATCTCGGTCCCGCTACCGGCCCCGATCGAGATATCCCCGAATGGGAGCGTATAGAACTTCCTTTAATCTGCCCGTCATTGCTCCGTCGATAAGTAGCGAGCAGCCCGAGAGGTGGTCGCCCAGCCCAATGAACATCAAGCACCTCCCGAGTCGACTGAAGAACTCCTCCACGACCCAGGGGAGTCCCAGTAAAGAAGAAGAGGTTTGCCGGTAAGCACGCACGAGAAACGGGGGTTTGGTGTTTGCGCCGGGACTGACTCTGATTACCAAGTCATCCCCGAATATGACATTCCGCTATCCGAAATAATGGATGATATCCACGCCTCGCCGGTGTGTCCTTTCCCTATGCCTTGCAGACGTAACATCTTATTCAACCCGTGAGACGGTTTAGTATCATTACGAGAGTTTGAAGAATACTTGCTCTATGTTGAACGAAGCGTGGAGAATTTGTGAGTCTATAGTCCATCACTGATGGCTTCCGCCTGAATCTGATGATCAAGGCATATAGGTACTTTTGCCTTTGGCTCAAACAATATACCCAGACCTACCGGGACTGGGAGCGAAGGCAGCCTATGCACCCTTCCGACTCGGACTTTGGAAACCCGAGCACTTCAATATTCAAACGACCCACCGACCGCGACCGCACCCAGTCCATCAACGTCCCTCTCGCCAATTCATTCCAGCACGCCAAGTCTTTGTTCTTCGACGCATCCTCCCAGTACGAACTGAATGTGACCGAAGATATGATCGATCCGATTCGGCAGTGGGTCAAACCCCCCAAGAAATCCACGCCCGGGAAGAAGGCCAGGAGGAGGGAAGCCTGGGAGGACAGCCCCGAGACCGAGCCTGACACCACCGGTGTTCACGAGGTCTCGTTTGTTCACCCCCACCCTGATGCGTTCCAGCGCGTCCTGACCGAAATTGAAGGCACACTCCGACAATCTCTCACCCGGTTTTTTCAGTTGTCGTTCACAAACTCGGGGAGGTCCCACGACAAACTCGGGTATGGAGTATGGTTCGTGTACATTATGGCAACGCTGGCTACGTCGATTTCGCTTATCATAAACCACAAGCATCGTGCCCTTCGGCTGGTAGTGATCCCGATGCTGTTGGTCGCCTGGACTATAGGGCTATCAACTTACAATGGAGTAAGTCCCGTTTCACATCTGCCTGTATGTAACGCCAACTTACTTGTGGAGAATGAAAATTAGGTTTGCCCCGCCATTTTCGCCTTTGGAGATTCGAGGCAGCTCTACCCTTATGAAATTTTTATCTTGAAGTGTCGGATGTTTGTGCAGAACCCAGAGGACCCGAATCGCATCGACTGGAAATATATGGGCGGCGGTAACAGGGCCGTTACCTCGACCGACCCAATCATCCGACCCAAGCGTGTTCACCGCCCTCGCAAGACCAGCCGGTTCCCAGCTATTCGTCGTATCTTGGGAGCCAGAGGTCGCAAAAGGCAGCGCCCACATTTCCAGCCGGATCTTGAGCATGGCATGCCGCAGACGACCGGGTTTGGGTTTCGCGTTGAAGCCGAACCGGATCAAGAATCTTCATTTGGGAATTTGCACGATACGCTGGAGCCAACGACGCCTCTCCCCACCCCCTACACCCGCATACATCCCTGGGAAAGACTCGACTATTTCGGTCCACCGTCTGGGCGAACAAATGCACAAGCATCCCTGGACGCCCACTTCTGCTGCTTATGGAGGATTCGACATACATGCGCTCCACCCACAGATCTCTTCCCGTCGTCGTCGTCGCCCCCACGTGGCTCAGTGCGCCTCGAACCATTCCAATACAAGCCCCCAGTCGTGCGAAACAGAGGTGGAGCTTCCGGACCAAGACGAGCTTGCTCGGTCCCTCAATCTCGACCTGGGCGATCCTCGGGCATTGGGGCTGTACGGTCATATGGTGACGATACCCAATCCAATTGTTCGCCATGTCCATCGAGAGATATTCGTTCGTGCTTGGTGGATGGCGGTTGCGGTCACTATTCCCATTATGGTTATATTGCTGGTAATTCCTTAATTTACTTTCGTTCTCGTGTGTTCTTTTGCAGAAGGCTGTCATGGGTTTTTCCTTCAAGCGAAGCCTTCTGGGCTTGCGTATTTTGTATGATTAGATTTTGGAGTTTTGGGTTTTTCGCAATTTCCGCTTTGCTATCTGTTTTCGCTATATGCTATGTGTTTGGATGTATCGTTACGCTAATATTCTATCATCAAAATGTAAACTGAAGAACCTAATATGTAGTCACTCGATATCTGAAACAAACAACTTTTATAGCAACTATTAGATGCTGCCGATTTAAACAAAGTCGGTTTTCTTGTTCAGAACCCGGGGCTTGTCCAGTTGAAATTCGGGGTGGTTCTTGTATTCGACGATCGTCACTCCATCGGCCTAACCCGAGTAGCCCGGTTTGGGTAAAATTGTCCGAATCTTGATTGAATGCGTTCCTTCGCTTGTCAAGCCGCGCCTCAATGCTGAGAGTGTAAATGAATGCGCTGGAATCACACGCGTCCTTTTCCAGGAAGTACCTACTACAAAACGGTTCACTTTTTTACAAATACACTAAATTACACGGGGGCGCCGTTCGACCTCGGCATCTCCATCATATCCTCGCCCACCGCTTTCGTGGGTCACACTGCTAACACTAGAAAGATTAGGAAGCGTCGCATCTCGCACCACAATATCCGGAACATAGCTCATTGCAAGTTGACTTGGCCGCCGAACCTTGGGTGTTGTGGTACGAGGGCGATAGCTGCTTATTCCCCCCGGTACTCGATACTGTCCCATCTCACTGGGCTGACGTACTCCCATCTCGTTGATTGTTGCAAGATACTGGGTAGGTTCGTTCGACTTCATGAGACCCGAGCTTCCGGATGCACGCTCGCGACGATAGAGTTCTTGAAATCGCTTCCCCGCGGACCCCCCTGTGCCCATTCGACTCATTCTCTCGGAGCCTCTGGAATTGCTAGACTCGATAGGTCTGACGAGGCTTCCTAGCGAGAGGAGGCTCGCCCCACGTACCATACTGGTCGCGAACCATCCACTGCGAATCGCGCCCCTTTCTTCAATGCGACGTTGAGACATCCTTCTAGGAATAGGAGAAGCAGGATTCCCGTCCATTCCAATGCTTTTCCCTGCACCGACTCCCGCCATCCCAGGCCCACCCAAGGACATGGTACTCGGACGAGTTGGAAACGCTCCAGGTGGGGGTCTCCACCAATCACTATTAGCGCCGACACTCGTTGGGCGCCCAGTCCATGTGCCACTCTCTCTATGCGTAGGCTCCCATTCTTCATAGTCGATCTTTTCCTCGTCCCTATTCGCGCCTATGCCTACTTTTCGTAGGGCTCGTCGGGGGCCAAGGATGATACACGTTCCTATGATGGCTAGGACGATTACAATCGCAGCCACGATTCCAACGATAGGTCCCAACGAGAGATGAGAATTGGCCGTTGGCGCTGTTGTTGCTAGAGGAGGTGGTTGTGTAGAGACGGGTGTAATAATAGGCCGAGTGACAATCTCTGTGACGGAAGATGCTCCCGAGCTCGTAGACTCATCCTTGATTGTACTGAAGGGTGTACTAATGCGCTGCGAGGTTGTTGGGATAGAAATAGGAGCCGATGCTGGAGTGACGATCTGAATAGACGTTGGTTGTGGGATAAACACACTCGTGGATTGAAAAGTAGGGGTAGATTGAACAAATGAGGTGGTAGTCGGAGATCTAGTAATGAGAGCAGAAGTTTGAAGCTCCACCGTTGTGCTTGGTTTGGTCGTACTTGGTGCATGGCTGAAACTCGTCTCTACCTTTGTCGTCTGGCATATTCCATGACTTGAATACTTTTTCTGTTATTCAAAAGGAAGATCGACTCACCACAGGTGTTGGAGTTGAAATAGGGGTAAAGCTTGCATTGGTCTCTGATTGAGATGAGCTTTCCACGCTAGGAGATGGGTCGGTTGAAGGGATAGGTTGACTCGAGGAAATACTTGTAATGGGAGCAGATGTGGACTCTAAAACTGGACTCCCTTGGATCGCGGGTTCAGGAAATTCACCCATGGAAGGCAAGTGAAGCTATGCGAATTTCTGTCACGAATGGAAGGGTATTGATATTGCCAGCTGTATGACTGTTGAGAACTGGCTGCACGTCTGAATACAGCTACACACACATGCGTAGCACGAGGCGCCAAATCTCTCTACGATAGCTTGATTAGTATCAATATTAGGGGAGAGTATTAAGGTGTTAAGGATATTCGCGACGACCGAACCCCAGGGTCAGAAAACGAACAAGGCGAAAAGCAAACCAATTGTTATATTTCAGAGAAAGTCGAAATAAAAATGATAGGAAGAAGAAAGGGAGCGTGGTAATGCCTGAGGTGGCGCGTTGAAGGAACGGTTCAGGGGGTTTGAATGGTGGAGGTGAAATAGGGGCTGAGTGGCTGTGTATGAGGCAGCAGGCGCAGCAATCCTCATGTTACAAGTGATTCCGCAAGTTTCTGATATTGTACTTAATCTTTTCTATGCTTCATAATTTTGCTCGCATAAGCCTATCCACATAGTGCCCTTCCCCTTACAAAGTGGAATATAGCGCTTTAAAATGTGTCAATGCTGTTCTGTAAGTCTTTGCTCAGCAAATGTATGTGAGCCCATTAGCTAACAATAACATATCCTGAGAAAGTCACAAGCGAATGACAAACTATAACACACTCAATTGTGGTGCAAGGATAAAGAAAGTATTTGGAGTACATGAGTCCGTTTAAGTTGCTGAGCACAATATATGCAAGCATCATCCGTCTGCCATGCTATTTGTATTCTAATTAAACCTTTACTAAGCTTAATGATCGATAGTTCTGGGGACCTTTTCTGTTTATTTGGAAACTAATACAATTCCTCCAAGTAAAGAAACATAAAAAGAGAGGATAGTGATTATGTAGGGATATATATTTACGTGCAATAGTATATATGATAGTTGAGATGTTGAATGATAGACTTGTAATCAGTTGCACTTCAGACTGCGATATCTGAGGGTACTGTCAAATCAGTACATTAGTAGGGTGCTGATCTGAGGTGTGACAAGATAGGCTAATATGTGAGAGGAGGCGCGGTCTCCTACGGTAACACTGTCTTATAGTTTCTGTAGGGGGTGGTCACAAGCCCAGATTGTTTTGACTACACCTCTATTGTGGACTAACAGGAGCTACATGTGAACTAGCTGAACCGTTCAGATAGGAATAAAAACAGACACCATTATGCACGGTGAACCCCAAAAGTACGGAAAATCCGCATGACGTCCAGATTTTGCCAGACGTCCGCACCTAAATTCGCAGAGCCCACACCTTGAAGACACACAGGGGTGGGTTGAGCATGCGGATTCAAGGAAAAACTGGTTGGATTTTGCCAACACTCCGCATATAACACGTGTTTTTTTCCACTTTTTGGGTCCACCGTGTATGAGAAACAACTTGACAAAGCACGCGGACAAACAACAACAAGAGAGGAAAAAAGAAGAGCACCCGCAGATGAGAGAAGGGATCCTCCTTGACAAGTCTAGGGTCTGGGGAGGCAATGTTGAACATTCTCGGGGAACCAGCCAACACCGGAGTGACATAATGGGTCGGTACTCCAATTTCCGGACATGAAGTGACCAATCAGATTCTAGAATTATTACGAAACTGTACGGTTTTGCACTCGTGATTGCGCAGATCAGGATGGTTGGTTCCACCTGGCTTAAAGCGGACAACACTCCGGTTACTGTATATAAGGTGGCAATGTATCACGTTACTACGCCATACCTCACATACAGGACGCATAAACTAGACCATTAATTTGGCGTCATGATATTTCTGCTATCAGGCGTTATAGTCCTATGCATTTGTTCATGTGTATTTTTTGTATTCCACAAGGCGAGGTAAATCTAGCACATATATCCACTTTAACCTTGCTAAATGACCAGTGCTATCCTAGATACCTTGCTATCTCACTAAAGCCGAATATATCACGCAACTCTGGTGCGCCATCAACGCGGGTGAAGCCTATGGGAAGACTTCCCAATGCAAGAGAAGAGTCATCATACCGTCTTGGTTCTGGGGGAACAATTGGAGATCATGTGTTGGATTCAGCTCCTCGATCTACTACTAGGGTGAATCTACCCAGCGTAACATTAGTAACAAGCAAAATGGTACAGCACCATTTTACCAGCAGACTGAATAGGATGCCAAATTGATGAGTTGTTTTATCTCTGTGAGCAGAGGTCTGATGACGTTGCGTATTGCCTTGTTCAACATGGGTATAAAGACATGACGAGTGAGTTAGATATAAAAGAGGGAAATCAGAGCTTTGTTACTCGAGGAGGGTTTGGGTTCATATACCGAGGTGCTCTCAAGGATGGTCGATTTGTTGCAATTAAATGTATCGAGCCCACCAAAGATCTTGAAATTGAAGAGTATGGAAAAGGTCCAAAGGTATCCATTCAAAGATTCTCCCTAGTATAGTTAACTGAAGTTTGAAGCTAGCATATAGCTCGAGAAATACACACATGGTCACAATGTGTGCACCAAAGTGTACTGCCAATACTTGGGTTTGCCTTCTTCCAAGAAAAATTCGCTCTTATCACTCCTTGGATGAGAGCTGGTTCGCTGAAGCAGCAGATTTCGTGTGGTTCTTTGCCATCGCCTCTTCAGACTGTAAGCAGTAACAATCAATAAACTGGTTCATATATACTGAGGCTACGTTCAGTGCATCCAGTTGGCTGATGCTGTTGAGTACCTTCATGCAAACGGGATTGTGCGTCGAGGTACTAGTAATCTATGTATTTCAATGTTTACTCACTGCATTTTTCAAGGTACACGGAGATATCAAGCCGGTAGTGTCTTCTTCGATATGATAATTTATTAAATTAATAAAATCTCTGAATTGTAGGATAATGTCTTGATGACGGACGATGGGCGAGTACAGCTTGCTGACTTTGGGAGCGCCATTTCAGCTCTTACCACGACCCTTGACTTCACTCGAACAAAATCCCCCAATTTTACCATGCGCTTTGCGGTTAGTTCACTACTTAGAAATAGCGTGTGTATGTTGAAACAAACACAGGCACCGGAGATCCTGAATCAGAAGGAAGGAAACTATACGTTTACAGAAGCTAGCGATATATATGCTCTAGGAATGGTGGGTATTGGTGCATATACATATGAGAATTAGAACAGTGAAGTTGATATTCCTTTAGACTATACTTGTCAGTAGTGATGTCCTACAGCACAGAAGGGAATGGCAGATAACACGTTTATACAGAATATCATGTCAGGAAAGCCACCGTTCGCTGACAAGCGAGATCCTTTTGTGATTATTGAAGTAATGGTTATGAAAAGGCAGCCACCCCAACCAGATTTCAGTAGGACTCTTCGAAATAGTATTGCCCAAACTGAAATGTGGGATCTGCTTAAACGATGTTTGGCTTATGCGCCTGGAGATCGACCGAAGGCCAATCAAGTGAAAGGAGCTGTGAGTGCCATGAGCCAATAACGTATATAAACGCTGGGCCTATAGGATACAGTCTGACTTCAACCCTAGTTAATCAAACTTGAAAACTCAACAAGCTAGATGGTTCGTTGGGTATGTGAGACTACGAGATTGATAAGGGGAAAGCTTACCATTGAAACCACCACCTTAATTATGTGACGCCACCATAGATTACTCCATAAGTTTCTGATTTATTATACTAAATTCAGTGGTGGTATCGTTCATTAACATGGGGCTTGTGTATGATTGCCCTAAGTTTTAACTGTGAAGCCACCGCGGCAAAACAATCAAACATCAAAATTACTATAAAAACACATAGTATCGACCAAAAACCTGTACGCTATATGCACACAAAAAGTCTAGTATAACAGCGGGAGAGATAAGAAATGCAAAGCAACAAGTGTTCATGTCGAAGGTGGCTGAGCAAACACATCCACATATCGGCTTCGGACATTGCGTTTTCCGCCTGGCGTTGACCCTCTACTTGGTGGGCCGCGTAAGCTTGCCGGAGGGGTGCTCGTTGGCGAATTGGTTTCTGAACTAGAAATGTCACCACCAGGGCCGAATGACTCGTTCAGCATGGAACGGACACGTCGTGGACCAGATGTGTTTGGAGGGGCTAAGCTGGTGGACGACTGTGATCGACTGGGTGGAGCAGAGGTCAGGTCACTGGTTCGTCCCAATGGAGATGGTCCAGGGCCGGGCGACCCTGCCTGAGCTCGGGATGGTGCCCTTGAAGGTGGCGGGGGCGGAGTTGCTGTCGGCTCGGGTTTGGGTGCCTATTTGAGGGGTTCAGTACAAAGTTTGGACACGTTGATCTACGCCTTACATTAGGATTAACCCATCGTTTGAGTTCCTTGTCATACACCAATGACACCTGATCTCCTAGATGAGCCTTAACAGGTCCAGGAGAGTCGGTTTCCTTTCGAGTCCACCAGCGTCCGAGCCAAGACGACGATGGTTTAATTTCTGCTAAGTCCTCTTAGTGACTGTGGTGCCTTGTTGTATACTGCCACTTACCTGGTGGTTTGGGCGCTTCTGGTTTGGCCTCCTCTTTCGGCTCTGGTTTAGCCTCTGGCTCCTTGTTTTGTTTGCCATCATCAGCCTGAGGAATTGTTTTTTCGGCCGCCTTCTTAGAGTTGCCGAGACCAAGATCCTCCGTTTCGTCTTCTTCCTCAACTCGCTGGGGAGTCGATGTAAAGGATGAACCTCCAGGCGCAGGAGATGGCATGGGCGAGAAAGTGTCCATCAATGAAATGAAGCCGCCCTCTCCCTCGCCTTCGGTAGTGGCTGGGTCATCGCTCACTTGGTAGAACGTAGTAGCAGTCGGTGTCGGGCCGCTGGACTCGTCTGCCCCACCCCACCAGGGTGATATGTAGTACCAGCGGTGGTGCCCTTCTCCCGTTTATTCGCATCTTGTTGCTCGGTACCCTACATCCGCCTGATAGAACGTTGCGTCGCTGCGTTGGCGGAGAAAGCATGAGATGGTACAGCAGGAGTCCCCTTATTTGCGGGTGGGCGCAAGTAATCCATCGCTGAGGCGGAGCGGTCTGGATGGGCTGGTGCGCCATTACGTTGAGCCGCAGCGGATCCTGGCCGTTGCGCCATAGCAGAACCTGCCCGCCTTGGAGGAGGCACACTGGCTTGTGATGGCAAAGCGACAACTGAAGCGTTAGGAGAGGGTGTTTGGCTCGTGTTCGCCGAGGAGATCGAGCTGTAGTGTGAAAATGCTCCACTTTCAGTTTTAGGGCCAGGTTCGGTCGTTGTACTAAATTCTTCTCCATCGCCAGCAATGAGTTTGGTGAGCCCGCCTGAAAGCCAATTGCCAATAGAGTCGAGGCTTGGTTTGGCGACCTTTTTTCCGATCCAAGAGCCGCTGCTGTCGAGCTGAGGTACACCAGAGAGATGATCGGATAATTCCTTGCACTGTTCAAGGAAGGCAGGGGTAAAGAATGGCGAAGGGCGGTTGAAGATGCGAGTCGAAGTAACGATAGCTTCGCAGTACCTGCGTTATAGTTAGTATGGAGGTCTATATCAGTCAGATATAGCATACCTTGACGCCAGAGCTACATGCCCCATTTCAGCGAGTTTTGCCGCGCGAAGAAGCTTGTATGCTTGCAAGTGGGGCAAACCTGCATATGCTTCCTGGCCCTTGACCGTTGGAACGAGCGAATACGCGTATTCGGCAATTTCGGTAAAGATGATCGCGTCGTCGTCTTTCTCAAAGTTGCGCGATGTGCTGGGGCTCTCAGAGCCAAGCAATATCACGCGTACCGAGGGAGTAGAAAGCCCACCTAATGCCGAGGTAGTAGGTGAAAGCAAATAGCTAATGGCGCAAAGTTAGAAGCTGATGGTCAAAGATTCAGTAAACTCTTACCAAACATGTGCAGCCTCGACCCATTTGTTCGATACCAGGTAGTCTCCCAGAGCGGTCAAGGCCTGTGGATCAGCTTGGTTAGAGATGATAGTTGCGGCAATTTCGTTCCATTGAAGTAAGGCGGGTGTTGGCACACTGGATGTTAACACGGGTTGTGGGAAGTTGGGCGAAATCGGAGTAGCATGCGCCATGGGGATCATGGGGGCCATCAGTGAGTTCGCGTCAGTGCGCGCCAGGTTCTTTGGAGGTAGTAACTCTTGGACTGAACCAAGTATCAGAGCATGGTTCAACAAGAACAGGGGGATGGGGACTTACTGGCAGCAGGCCCGTGTCCCGCAAATAAACTGTATGCAACACGCAACGACTCGCGTCCATTGGCAACCGACGGATCACCACCAAACGGCGCGGGCTTCTTCTGGTCAGTTCTCACACCGAGCTCGGAGCGGATAAATTCGTTGACCACTTCTTTCCATGCGTCCTTGTCTAGTGAGCTTGCAATAAGCATAGCGTGTGCCCACATCCGCTCATCTAGAGCATAATGGTAGGCCTGGCGTCTTTCACCTTGGAGTAGAGCTCTTGAATTTTGTCCAGTGCATCAGGTTTGACTTTGTAGGTTGCAACAGGCGAGTCGCTGTTTCCTGGGGAAAGGCTGTACTGATCCATTCCGGGACTCGTGACGGTGACATCCAGAGCAGATGCAAGTGTAAACGAGGTGGCTTGCGAATTGGGACTCATAACAGCAGGGACAGAAGACAACCGAGGAACGAGTGCTTGGCGCACAGCGGTATCGATTGCAGGCCTATAATAACATAATCAATACTAGTTGGCTCAGTGATACAAAAGCACTCACGTTCCGGTAAGCTTCCCATCATTTTCCACCATAATCTCAACAAGTTCACGAGGACCAGCTTGCCCTCCGACTTGCTCCTCTCACTGGGTCCAGGGGCATTACCAGCATCCACAGCCAAATACCCAAGTCCGCGTTCGATTTCCTCAGCACGTTCACCAAGGTACTTAAGCACGGCAGCCTTCTTGGTTTTAGCCCCGGATCCACCAACTGCTACGTTTACCAATCCTTTTGTAGGCGAGCCAGGGTCAGAGAATAACGGGCCAGGGAAAACGGCTGACGACGTCTCGACGGCGCTCTCGGGTACAATCTTGTGCAGCGTGCGAACTTGAAGAGGGGGTGCCTTGCGACCGAGAGAAACATCGAATCCCCCAGTGAGTTCGGAAAGTCCGGGGAACGCGGTTACCAGTCGGCCACCAAATCCAAACGAAATGATTGGTGCGCGAGAATCGTGTCGTCCGAGTGGATCCACTCCCCCAGAAGTTGGTTGATAGGCAGCCGGTGTGCCCGACTTGCCACCTGGCTGGTATGGGTCGGTGCTGGGGTAGTTATACCGAGACGTGTAACCGTTTGCACCCTCGTAGTCAGATTGGTCGCTTTGTTCTTTGGCACGTGAGTCGCGACGGGGAGCGTACATCTCGGTAGGGACACCAGGGGTATATGATGATGCGTGTTGCGCAGGGAGCACAGCGGGCATGGGGGGATCATAGGCGGTCGATGAAGGTCGTTTGATCTCCTGAGCCATAGCTCTGGATGGTGCATAAGGGCTTGCGTTCACCGCGGACGGGGCATATGGGTCCTTAGCAGCGGGAGGTGCATACGGGTCTTTGCTTGCAACGAGAGGCGCGTACGGATCTTTTGCAACACTAAATTCTCCAATGCTAGCCAAGGAAGATTTGCGACTAAGCGTTGACCCATTCCTAGTCGGTGGAGGACGAGTGATTGCAGCATTCGCTTGCGGCGGAGGCGTGTACACCCGTGCAAGACCATTGGGTGGCGAATATGTAACCTTTTGAGTGGGCTCTGCAGTAAACTTTGAAGGAGCGTACGGGTCGGTGACGGCTGGTTAGGAGGCGCGTAGGGATCCTTTGGCGGTGGAGCATACGAATCCACTGGTTTGGGAGGCGCAGGTGCATCTGTAGGCTTAGGTGCGTACGGGTCCGCAGCTGTTTGCTTCGGAGGTGAGGTCTGCCGGAAAATCAGGGTCAATTATACCCATAAAATGAAAACTAAATATGAAAATTGAATCAAAGCCTACCTGAACATCAGCGTAAGGTGACTGGCCATACATGGGCGTATAAGGCTGATTGTCAACAACATAATTACCAGTGTTTGGCGGGGGCTCTACAACAACCGGTGCGGGACGCTTAGAGATCGAACCTGAAGGCTTGTGTCCAGAGCGTCCAGAGGCAAGGGACGATATCGAGGTAGTGCGGCTGAGAGGTTTGGTTCCAGGAGTGGATGAAGGCTCGCCTACAGTACCAAATCCGCCCTCTGCATCGTCCTCTGCGAATTCCATGGGCACTTTTCCTGGGCTCGCCAGTGGGGTAGGGGCGGTCTCCATAATTTGTGGGCCCACTCCTAAGAACGATTCAGCAGGCGCATGTAGCGTGGTATCGGCCTCGTCTAATCCACCTTCGGGATCAACCCCGCCCTCGGGATCGAGAGTATTATTAGGGCCATGGGCAGACCTGCCCCAGTCGTTCTCTGTTTGCACATGTCCTCCCTCGGCATCGCCGCCTTCTGGATCCTCTCCTCGGCCCACTCTTCTTTGGACCATGTTTCACTACCTGCCGCGTCGTCGATAGATGTGCGAGACTTGTAGCCACTGTCGGCACCATCCAAACTTCCTCGACCTGGCGGACCATCCGTCCCTTCCCCATCCAAACTAGCCCTCGCACTATCTGTACTCATATCCCACGGCCTGCTTCCACCAACAATGGCGCTTCTGGATCCCTTTTCCCTCCTGCGCCAAGTCCTAATCCGGCGTTTGAAGTATCCAAGCTGGGTGCATAACGCCCAGCGCCCATAGAAGCGGAAGAAGCGGGTCGCGACGGTGGGCCAGGTCGTTGGGGGGGAACATACCCGGGAGGTGGACCCGGAGGAGCAAAACCAGATACAGGTCGCGGTGGTCCGATCACAGGTGAATTGTTCGCACCATTACCAATCCGACTGCCAGGCCGCGATGGTGGTCCAGCAGGCGGAGGTGGTGGATCAAATACACTCTTTCGACCTGTCATTGGGGGATCAAACGCATTCTTACGGCCGGTCATAGGGGGGTCAAACGCGCTCTTGGTACCGGTTCGCAGAGGTGGGTCAAATGCGCTCTTCGTGCCTGTCATTGGAGGATCAAACGCATTCTTGGCTCCCGTTTTTGGTGGATCGTATGTGTTCTTCCTTGCCGGTGGTGCTCCCGCGGGTAATGGCGGGTCAAACGCGCTCTTCGTGCCAGTTGGGGGCGGGTCATATGTCGCTGCGCGTGCTGGTAGGGTAGGTATCGAAGGCTGAACAGCAGGGCTATAGGATAATGGTTTGACGCCAGTTGTAGGAGGATCATATGGTGATGTCGACTTGGGAGGAGCTGGAGGGTGGGTAGAAGCAACTGGGGGCGCATATGGGGACGCAGCACCAATCTGAGGAGACCCTACTAGTTGGGCCCGTCGCAGCACGCATTGCACCCGTACCAGCCAGCGGAGAAGTAGCGCGAACTATTCCAGACAGTGGGGATCCAGTCCTATTCAACGCATGAGCGGGCGAAAGGGTCCGAGCTGGACCTGTAACCTGTGAGCCTGCTCTGCTGCGTGGAGGGCCGGGTGGAGGTGGTGGGTTCTGAGTAGGCTGGTCGTGTGCGAGCTGAGAGGGATATCCAGAGGGCGTCGTCTGCCCAAAAGGGCTCACGAGGACCGGTGTACCATGACCTAGAGTCGAAACCGAACTTGCGGGGCTGTCAATTCTTTTTCTTGCAGCCGGAATAGGTGGATCGTAAGCGTTGGCCGAGGCAGATCTATACCTCAGATGGTCATTGGTTGACGCAGGAAGTGCTGGTGGTGGAGCATATGACGTCGGGGGCGGTGGTATGAATGAGCTCGTTGTTACGGCGTAGGGACTCTTCGGAGGCGCATAAGCTGTCGTCTGAGGTGCATATGCATTCGTCGGGGGCGCGTATACATTCGTTGGAGGCGTATAGGTGCTCGCAGGAGTGTGCTGACCGGGGGGAGGTGCGTATGTAGACGCTGGAGCGTAAGATCCAGAGCTCGAACGGGCTGGCTCATAAGGACTAGCTACAGAGGGTGCATACTGGGTCGCCGGCGATGAATGTGAGGGAACCCTTGAAGCTGGCTGTGTCTGTGCAGGGGAATAGGCATTGGGTGTATAACTTTTCGCCGGGGCCGGATTCGTAGCTGCTGACCACAAATTCAACGTTCAAAAAATCACAAAATCAGTACAAAACCAAGCACTCACGCGCGGCACTGAACGTGTCAGCCGGATCCTCGTATAGATGAAACTTGCCGTCGTCATCGTACCAGCCTTGGTTCGCATAGTCGTCGAACACACTCGACGTTGTAGCCTCGGAGCTAGCTTCAGGATTGGCAGCAATGTCTATGCTTTGGCCGACACTCGCAAATGGATCGGCCGTGTCGTCTAAAGGAGCACCAAAGACCCCGGCAATGTCTTGGGCGCTGTCGGTGGCGGTGCTTCCGGCATCAAAAAGACTGCTAGCACTGTCGTTTTTGTCATCACTGCTGCCAAAGAGTGCATCGGCGGCAGGGGGTGCTGGGTCCGCCATTGCAGTCGTCGAGTCGATGCTCTGTCTCTGAGCGGATGCAGAACACGTATGCAATTCGGCGCAAATACCGCGGTGAGTGATACTTTCCCACGGAAACTCGGCGCTTAGCTCGGGCTTCCGTCAATCGCTAAACTTCGCCGTGGCTCGCCAACCTTCCCGAGCACGCGATATATAGACATCTTGATCTTCTCAGTGCGGCATACTGCACGCTGCAGGAACTGTTGATTATCTATGATTCTGACTGACATGTCGCCAGAAACAAGCAGCTTGGCGATGGTACTCAAGTCTACCGGCTTTCTCATACCTTTCAAGTGCAGTCTCGGCCACCTTTCAATTTCATATGCCCGCCTTCTCAAACTACAGGGTCATTCGATTTCTCCTGGGTCCTCAAATCACTCATACACATCCCTATAGTACAGTACCTCTAGCAACCCCGTATTATTGATCATACAGTCATTGGATGACGACATGACATCATCAACCAGATGTTATCTCAATTTGCGCATCAATCTGTGTATCATGCACTGGAGCTCTGGTGTCTTGTTGAAGAGTGGTCTGACCACCAGTTGGCTGTATGCAATAGAATTACCGACGAAACGCGTCTGACTATACTGTTCTTACGAGCAACATCGTTTGTGGCCTAACAAACGCGATCAACTGTGCCTCGGCCGCCGACCGGCCAATGTCTTCGGGTCCTCAGCGCGAATCTCCTGAAAATATATCTACAAACCATACTATCAGTCAAACTAATTCACTAGGGCAGTTCCGACACCCTTTCAACAAAACCAGATTACAACTTGAAGTAGACAACCGAAGAATAAAGTGAAGCGAATCGTGTCCATCACAAGGGTAAATTATATGCAGTGCTCTCCCTCAACGATAATAGCCAGTTTTTCAAGTCAGAACCCCGCCCCGTGAATCTTCTCCACTTTCCTCTTCCATACTGTGCATCACCCTGCTGCCAAACCCTGTAAAATCTGCCCTACACACACGGTGCTGCGTAATACACGTCACTAATATCCCCTTGGACCCCAAGATCTTGAGAATGTGCTCGTTGCATCCAGGTGCACACGGTGATCTCCCAAAAAACACTCGCCCAAGCGTACGACGCAGTACACGCCAGAGATTTATCATAAGAGGTGGGTCGAGCCCTAATAACTTCATTAATATACTCTCAAGGGGAAACAAACCAACGAGATTTACAGAGATATCCGTTGCTGCATCTTGTATTATCGAACCTACGATAGGTAGGTAGTTCCCGTCCACGATCCAGCCTTTGGGATGTGAATCCAAGAACGACTTTACTTTATTTTGAAACACTTCAGGAGTGGCTCGTACCCAACCTGGGGTCCAATATATTTCATCAAGCGGTAGGTAGGGGATACCAAGAATATCGGAGAGCTGCGAGGCTAATGTGGACTCGAAGTCGGATTTCAGCTTGGTAAGAAATGAACCAGAGGTTCAAACCAAGTACCTTCCCCACCCCACGGTTCCCCACAATAGAAATTCTGTATATGCCATCCTTATCACCAAGCAAAGGACAGTGTACAAGCGAGTTCATGTTTAGAGCTGGATGACTTGAGGATCAACTACGGGTGAGTCTCTCAAGATAATACACCGCCCTGCTAGTGTTTTTATTTGGGTGACGCCACTACCATTCCGGTGATGTATATGCGCTCGAGAAGATGCCATTAATGCATTCTGTATCCCAACAAGAGAGTGCGCTATGCGCCCGACACAAATTTTGCTTCTGGTTCAAGGTCGGTCCATGTAAAATAATCATTACCTGTATGTCTTCAACACCTTATTTGGCCTTTATACTGCATATAACCCACTCCAACCAACGCTGGAGATCCCCGCCCCACCCTCCGAATCTTCTCCACTTTCCTTTCCCAGACTCGACAGACTCCCGTTCCCAGATAGGCCTAAACTCTGCTCTGCATATACTATGGTGCGATAAGCACCACAAAAATGCTCTTCTTCGACCCTAGAGTCTCTCGGATGTTTTCCATGCACCCAGGGCACACGATGGTTCCCCAAGAAACAAGCGAGCAAACGTACGTCGAAGGACCCACCCAGAAATTAACCACGAGTGGTGGATCGAGCCCTGAAATTCTCAGTCTGTAATATGTCAGACCAGATAACGGTAGCGAACTTACAAAGTACATCGGTTGCGGTGTCCTGTACAATCGGTCAATCATTCTCCGATAATCGCCATCTATGATCCATCCTCCCGGATTGGATTCAATAAAACTTTGTATCTGGGTTTGAAGGACATCTGGCTGGGCTGGTATCCATCCTGGATGCCAGAATATTTCATCGATAGATAAATGTGGTATTTGAAGGTGTTTGGAAAGATGACGACCTAAAGTCGACTTTATACACCAATTTTAATCCAGATACATATGGAAGGAGCGCAAGGCGTAAGGAATTCAATACCTTTCCTGACCCACTATTGCCTACTATGGAGATTCTGTATGTTCCATTCTGACCTAAGAGTGGTGTAGGGGGGCTCATGAGAGGTGTGCGTTATCATCTCACATTCACATGGCCGATTTAAGTACAATATACTATGGTGAGTCATCTACCATCAAAGCCACCACTTTTCTTAAGGGTTTAAGCGCTGCCATATCTTTGCCCGAAAGGTATTTAGAGTGTCAGGCCTTATCCATTTCCGTTGAACATTCCGGAAACTCAAAGTATTTCAAACGCCTGCACCGTTAGCACTAGTAATTTGTGATTACAACATAACCTTGACTTCGGCATATAACTCGTTGGCTACAAGTGAAATACGTACGTCTCGGAGTATGGTTCTCTCACTTGATGGTATTGCTATGCTCATACGCTAAAATGTAATGTCTGAGTTCGTTCTTATGTCAAGCGTCTTATTGATCTGGATATGACGAGGATACTGATTCTAATGGGATTGACGTTATCAGAATGCCTGGGTGTAGCCGCAAGATCGAAACTACAGAAAACAACACAAAAGACCACAAAATTCCAGCTGATTTTTTCCATCAGTTATTAGGACTAGTGTCGAGCTCTGTTCACTCGTAGACATAGCACCAAGGCCAGCTGCGAGTATCAAAGGTTTGCTCAATGGTATAATCGGGCCACAAACCTGCAAAAGACAGGTCAGTGTATGCCAGAGCGCCTTTGTCAAAGAACTTACCGCCTCCAGGAAGAACCGCAGTCTTCTCCAACCACGGGGGCTGGCCATTGGGGAATTCGTTCAAGGAAGTTGTGTTCTACGATTGCATGTCAATGACACAGCCAAGAACACGTTTCGAGAGCACCCACCTGAATGGACCCGCCATGGAAAGCATACTTGTTTGCGGCGGCTTTCTCTTGCCAGAGCCACCAGAGGCGATCGACATTCTGAGAACATTGAACGTGAGAAGGTCGTTTGAAAGCACTTGGATATTACTTACTCCATGGTGCAGATGGAACATGGGCTGTAAAACACATGAATAGTCAATGAATGCGCATATAATAGCGATAAGAATGCCACTAACCTCGTTAGCTGAAAAGGTCGCAGTTATCTCCACGGGACAGTTGCGAGTTCCACCAGTACCTGCAGGACAGACGGTCCCCATGTCTCTGATAACCAGCCGCGATAATGTCACTTTTGCTTCTTTGTTAAAGTAGAAGGAACTTACCCTCCCATCATGACATGAATAGCGCTGTGCATTCCAACAATCTGCTCGAGGTAGCCATGGAACAGAGTAAAGTTACCTGTTGGCTGACTGAGGAGCTTCTCTACTTCAGCGGGAGTGAAAGTTGAAGTCGCCGGACGGTCTGGACCGAAAGGGAAGGGAGTGTAGTGGCGGCGGAGCTTGTGAGGACTATGGGAACATGAGATACGAGTGGCAGATAAGGACATAAGGGATGCCTACACAGGGTATGCAACTTGGATATCGAGTGCCCCGGTATGAACGGTATAATCGCTGTGTTATTACCAAGCATCAGAGTCTATGCCAGGTGAGTAGTAGGACGCGGGGCTCACTCGCTGGCATCGTCACTAAACCCTCCAAGTCCTGACTCAGTGTCATTGTCCCAGATTGAGCTTCCCAAGAAGTCATCTGAGTCTATACAAAGTCCCTTCAATTCCATGCATACCCGTTGGTAAGTGGCTAGGCTCACCTTTCTCCCATGCTAATTAACCCATAGAGGTCACAGCTGTAAATATAAGCACCTAAATAAAGGTTGACTACTTACCCCAATCTGAACAATACATTAAGCTGTGAATAGGTTGTGAAATTTGAATACTCACAAGGCACTACTCCTTTATAGTTACACTCCCTCCGGAGGATGTTGGTCCATTCATGTAGGTAAGCACTATGTAGATGCTCCGTAAGTTTGATGCACAGTACGGTATGCTTGACACTTACCGGTGCCATGGTAAAAATAGTCCGGTCCAATGGATAATGGCTATTTTATACGGTTGTACCTGTATCAGTATACCGCAGATTATCTGAGACGTCAATATGAACGTACGATTGAGGTTCATGTGTCTAATTGAATGCACATGATCAGTTCATTCGATAGAGACTGACTGAGTTTCATCAACTCACATGTAAACTAGGTCATCATAATAGGTAGAGCTCTCGTTGAGAGGTGCGATCTACAGGTATTATGTGAGCAAGTACACAACCCAGTGTAGTGTTTTATGGCTACTCACGTGAAACTGGGGCTCCGAATAGCTTTCGGTATCAACCGGAAGACGAAGCTTGCCGGTGCGAGGCTTTTTGTTCAAGCACTGTTGGACAAAAGTAAGCAAACCAGAAGGCACTTTCAGCGAAAACACATACGTTGACGGCGTCGATCCATCCTTTGCGTTCTGCCTTGCTGAAAGTGCGCCATTCCCTGCGTACCTCAAGCGAAGGACACGTCTGAGCTGGCTTTGCAGCGGCGACAAACCCGGCTAAGATAGAAAGACTGAAAGCAGCACTGAACTTCATTGTGCGGAAGGGCGATGCTGATATTATAGTACAAGATGCTAGAAAATGCTGGTTATATAGCCACCAGATTCGTCAATAATCCAACTTCGTACGTCTTTGCAGTCAGCATTCCAGCGCACAACCAGCTTGCGCGCGTTGCGCAATACCCAAGCGAGAACTGATTTTGCTCCGAGGTACCAGACAGGGAAGCATTTGAAGTATATTGACCTCCCTTCCAGGGCAGGAATGTATACACTTTATACAAATTACGTGTTCCTACAGCATATAACTTCACCACAACTTGGAAGCCTCGCATAGGTGCAAGATTGCAAACCAGCAAAATCCAATAAGTGCGTGGATTGACTGATAGAGGCCTTGGCACGCAATCCGAAGCCGCATGATTTACACCAAGTTTACCGGGAGCTCTAACAGAGAACAATTAGGAATGTGTCTAATCACTGGCATATACGGTCAGTATACATGTAAGAACAAGCAGTTGTGTTAGTGGTACCTCTAGTAAACATTCAAAGTCTCAGATATTTAGAGTGCTTGTAAGAATGGTGGTTACCCGAAATAAGTAGTGGATTTGTTTTACATATGGAACTCCCGCGATAATGAAACTCGGATGCGCAATGACTGAGTAGAATCGTACATTTGAAAAAGGATCTTCTATTGTCTCATTTGAATCTATTGGAGAGACCCAATTTCCACCGATTGGATTGGCTGCACACGTACATACGAGTGCTTCATCGAACACTGGACACCTTCCACCCTATGAACATAAACTCTCGTAAAAGAATAAAAGTAGAAATGGTTCTATGGCAACCAGGATTAATATTGTTCTGATAGTATGAATTTGGAACCTTTGTATGAATAAGTACGTTACGTTGAAATAGATAATAATGGTCTGCCATTCTGTGCGTGTACCAGCTATCATGTATGATTTAGTTGAAACATCTCCAATAAGTACCCGAGGCGGTCATCTATGAGATAAGGGGCGTAAGCGACCGAATCCATTGATCACTATTTTCCTGGCTAGATACAGGCCACGGTGGACCCCAAAAGTGCGCATTTTCGGGTGTAAAAAATCGCGCGTTATGTGCGGAGTGTTGGCAAAATCCGACCGGTTTTTTCATGAATCTGCATCTTCAACTCGTCCCTATGTGCCGTCGAGGTGCGGATTCTGGAATTTTAGGTGCAAATGTCTGGCAAAATCTGGAGTCATGCGGATTTTCCGTACTTTTGGGGTTGACCGTGGGCGTGGAAGCAGTGTTGAAACTGAAGTGGCCCACACGGTAGCTAGATCTAAGCTTTTGTTAGCAGTCACGAGAGTGCGGCTCACTAGAGTTGTGGGAAATTTCAGCTTCAAAGCTCTCAAGTAAAAACAATAAAAAGATATAGCCGTAGTTTGATTTGAAGTTGGTATAGTGGATTTCTTTAAGTGTATTACAAGATGGCCCAGCTGTTTCTTAGTGTTCTGGGTAATACGGGATGTGTAAGTTGCAATAAGCTTCTAGTTTGGTGTTTTGGAATATGTGTATGTGTTGTTTTGAACCCTCCTCCTATCTCAATCCCACTACGTACCCGAACGGCTGCCATTACTTCATGTATATCAGTGGTAATTACTATTCCACTGAGCTACCAATCATATGATGTTACAAGCACTGATACATTAGAAACTAATAAAGTCCAAGCAATGTACGCAATATCGCAATTGACTGGGCTCTTGCCAAGGGTTCCGTTGCCAAGTTTGGAGCTTCCGCCCCCGGTTAACCAGCTTACTTACCCATTCCACCTAAACTATTGCTCAGATGCGGTATACGCTGGGTGCGAACTCATTGCCCTAGGAATGGGAGCGGGACATTTGTTCTGACAACCCCAGGCTCTTTGCCATTCAATTTGTTTAACGCATCCAAGCTCTCTTCATCCCTATATTATCAACACACAGATATACTAATAAACTGCACCTCCAGATTGGGACGCGCTTTACGCTAAGCTTGGATAAGCTCAGGGCTCTCAAATTGATATGAAAGGGACGTGGGGTTTGCTTTAGGTATCTTGCAACCTTCATTTGCGAGCATCGTATTTGTATGAACGGGTACAGGACAGGCATAGAAAGGTAGTATGAACTCAGAGCGATGAAGGTAAGATAAATACGAACTTAAGAGTGATGTTTTCATTCAAAATATTGGCCTACTGTTTGAATATCCCTTACCTGAAAGGGGCCTTGGATATTGATGTATGATAGTTAGAATCATAAAGTCCACTGAGCTGCTCCACAGTCCTGATGTGAAGAAGCGCCCTCCGTCCTTCACTTGGAGCTACTCGAGTTTGATGTGCTATTGAGGGGTTGTGATCCCAAACCTAAGCCAGGGATTTGTTAGCATGTATTAGACTTTGATTATTTTTTTTAAATCTATTAATGTGGATAATATATTAAGCATGTGGAATCTGCAACACGTAGCTTACACGAATATTGGGAACGAACAAATGTCCGGTACGCTCCGAGGAGCTTGCCTCTTTGTTAGTCCATGGGCCACTCGGGACCAAACAAAAGGGATCGCCACACATTACAGCTCCCTGACTGCCTTGACCCCTATTCCATTCCATCATGGTACGCAATCAAGCCCGCGTCAAAGTTGAAAGATACTCACGAATACACGTCCCAGGCTGGAGCACTACAAAACGCGAAACGTGATCTCCCCAAGATCCGCGACGAGGATCGTGAGTCGCGCTATGGTCAAGTATTTGGTGTGTCGGGACCTGTCGTCATTGCGGAGAACATGGCGGGTTCTGCTATGTACGAGCTTGTACGCGTAGGGCACGACGAACTTGTCGGAGGTAAGTACTATGCCTCCCACTGGTTCGATTATTCATTTCCCTCTAGAGGTCATTCGAATTGATGCCGACAAGACGACAATTCAGGTTTATGAGGAGACATCGGGTGTAACAGTCGGTGACCCAGTGTTGCGCACAGGAAAGCCACTTAGTGTCGAACTCGGCCCTGGTGAGCGAGGATTTATTCTACATAATATGGTTATTCTGATGCAAAGCAGGTCTGATGGAGAATATTGTTGACGGTATCCAGCGTCCCCTTCGAGCGATTCAGGAATCCTCCAAGTCTATCTATATTCCGCGTGGTATCAATACCGATGCTTTAGATCGCTCCATTAAGTGGGACTTTACTCCTGGACAGTTTAAGGCGAGCCTATCTCAAGGAACAGCGTCCGTTTGAATTTAACAACACTGTAGGTTGGCGATCACATCTCTGGAGGCGACATTTTTGGAAGTGTCTATGAGAACTCGCTAGTCGATAACCATAAGATCATGCTGCCCCCTCGCGCTCTTGGCACCATTACCAGCATAGCAGAAAAGGGCAGCTACACGGTTGAGGTATGTCTAGATGACATCATTCGGCCTGATCGCAGTTTTTTGACTGCGGCAACAGGACACCGTACTAGAGGTCGAGTTCGATGGGAAAAAGACCCAGCACACCATGATGCAGTTGTGGCCCGTTCGCGCTCCTCGCCCAACTGCCGCGAAGCTTACTGCAGATTACCCACTTTTCACTGGCCAGCGCGTTCTCGATTCTCTATTCCCTTGTGTCCAGGGTGGTACTACTGCTATTCCAGGAGCGTTTGGTGCAGGAAAGACTGTTATTTCACAGGCGCTTTCCAAGTTCTCTAACTCGAATATCATTGTTTATGTTGGATGTGGCGAGCGTGGTATGTAGGCACTCACAAGCTCGAAGGTGTTTTACTAATTACTCCCAATATAGGTAATGAGATGGCTGAGGTTTGTCAGGGTCTTTTTGCTAAAATGGTGTCCCTCACTCTTTTTTCAGGTATTGATGGAGTTCCCGGAGCTCAACTTGGATATCGGCGATCGCCAAGAGCCCATCATGAAGCGCACTACTCTTGTCGCCAATACATCCAACATGCCTGTCGCTGCTCGTGAAGCCTCTATCTATACCGGCATCACTCTGGCTGAATACTGGCGCGATCAAGGCTCTAACGTTGCTATGATGGCTGACTCTACATCGCGTTGGGCCGAGGCCCTGCGTGAGATTTCGGGCCGTCTCGCTGAAATGCCTGCTGATTCGGGTTACCCTGCGTACCTGAGTACCAAGCTTGCCAGCTTCTACGAACGTGCCGGCAAGGTTACTTGCTTGGGTAATCCTCAGCGTGAAGGTACTGTGTCCATCGTTGGCGCGTAAGTACTTTACTTGGTGATCGGATTTCGTTACATGACACCTGTTTGTATAGCGTCTCGCCTCCTGGTGGTGATTTCTCAGATCCCGTCACTGCTGCTACTCTGAGTATCGTACAGGTCTTCTGGGGTTTGGACAAGAAACTCGCTCAACGAAAGCACTTCCCGTCCGTCAACTGGAACCTCTCATACTCCAAATATATCCAAATTCTCGAGGGCCACTACCAATCCACCGACCCCGGATTCATCGGAAGCCGAAACAAGACCAAGGAAATTTTGCAGAAGGAAGACGACCTGGCAGAAATCGTACAACTCGTCGGAAAGAGTGCTCTTGGCGAAGCCGACAAAGTCACCCTCGAAGTTGCTCGTATGCTCAAGGACGACTTCTTGCAGCAGAATGGTATGAGCGAGTACGATCGTTACTGCCCCTTCTACAAGACTAGCTTGATGCTCAAGAACTTTGTCGCTTTCCACGACTCGGCTGTTGCTGCCGTGACCAAGGGAGAGTTGACCTTCAACAAAGTCAAGGAAGCTACCAGCGATATTATGTTCAAGCTATCCCAGATGAAGTTCGAAGTGAGTTTGTGGAGTGTGGTTGGTCTTGATCATATTGAACATGAATTTCTATTGCAGAGTCCTTCTCAAGGCCAGGAATCCATTACCAAGAAGCTTGAAGCTTTGAATACCGAAATTATTGAGAAGTTCAGAGCGATTGGAGATTAGAAGAAATGGACATACAGTAATTTTACTACGCATATATGATTGTTATTAACGCCACCGCACACGGCTCCTCAATAATGACAACAAATGATTTTTATAACGCGCCAATATATACGCAGCTAGAAGTACAGAGAGCCAGCACCCTTTTGGAACGCTGATACATTTAGAATTACATAGTTTTACGGATACAACAAGTAGATGAGTTCAGGCCAGTTAAAGAATTTTGAAAGCAATCTGTCGCCAGTACGACCAGATATCCTTGATCATATGCATTGGCAACCAGTATGCGTCGTCGTCTTCCTTGACCTTGACAGTCAAGAAAGTCCCAGCAAGGGGAGTACCCAAACCAGATTTCTTTGAGAATTGGGTGATGTTAAACCCAAATCGATCGCTCGTATTAAGGAACGAATAGTCGAAATCGGGTGGCTGGGCGTACAACAATCCGACGTAGCGGTGAAATCCAGAACCAGGGGGGGCCTAATCCAGTATAAAATAAATACCAATACTGATACAAGCGTTCAGAAATAAACGCACTGGAGGCATATAATAGTTCACTGGCTCTGTCGAATTTCCGAGCACCACACTGCCGGGCACACGCTCCGAATCACTATCAATGGTCAAGTTGCCGGCAAACATGTGTCGGACTTGAGACCATTTAGGATCCGAGTGGGATGGCGCGTCTGGGTCGAGGAGGAAGAATACATATGGGCCTGGCCAGCCAGGGCCTTCGAACGAGATTTCGGGTGGGGAAGATGTAGCTAAAAGTACATCCCCATTAGGTGCGGAAATGCTGGGAAACGTTAACAATAGAGAAGGGCAGCTCACCGTCTTTGGCGAATCTCTTTCCGGGCAAAACGATTCCTGAATCTTTATCCTTGAACGAGTCGCTCTTGTATGTCAAGTACAGCAACGAGGTAGGGTCGAATTCCGGGAGGAGGTCCGGGACGATGTGCGCTTCGTAGAAGGATTCTTTCACTTGGTCCAGCGTAGGGCGAGAAGGTCCTTTGAGTTTAGTTTTGCATTTGTGTGTGGGTACTGCGGTGACTAGACCGCTCGAGAAGAGGAGGGCAAGGAACAATGTATGGCGCATGTTGGGCAAGTAGGGCGAGGTGATGGAAGTTTGGGGTAGATAAGAACATCCCATGCGGTATACGGTTGTTTTATAGTTGGGAATTCGGGTCCTGTGACGCATCACTCACAGGAAGATGCGTTTCTGACCTCACTGTCTTCCGCTTCCTGATACCGGGCATAGCGACGAGCTTGGCAAACGAGCTCCACTGATAATCATTGATATACCTGGAATGAGCGGCTTTCTGATAAATTTGTGTAATAAAACAATATCCCTTGATTGTTGTGAAATAGTGAGTGGACATATTACAATACATAAAGCTACTATCCGATGACAGCTACAAAACAATATCACTCTTCTTCTGCTCGCTCTAGCTGCTGCTTCTTTCGAGACCCTCCGCTGTATGTAGGTTAGCGTGTGTGAAAATATAGACAAAAGTCACAGAGCACTCACACATTCGTATCTAGCCCACGTTTCTCACCGCGCTTTGCAGCATCCAAGAACTGGTCCACACCAAACACATCCGCGCCAGCTGTATCTTTTTCGAACATGACCGGGCCCTCTCTGACCTCTTGTTCGCGTGCACCCTCAAAGTTACTAGCACCCAAATTGAATCGGTCTTGTTCCAGAGTCCGGCGGATGCCTTCCTCAGTCCCACCCCAAACGCCGAATCGTCTCCTGCATCGATGTTGCCCCGGGACTTGTAGATTGCGGCAGCTGCGGAAGAACCGTGGAAGAGAGGTTTATCGTAGAGATTGTACGAATCGTCGTCGGCAAACGAGTTGGACAGGGATTGTTGGTTGAACAACCGAGAGTCCAGCATGGATTCTTTGCTCAATGTTGGCTTGGCCAGACCAAGTGCGACCTTTTCGGAGATATCGCGGTGCTCTTGTCTGTAGAATTCACAATAAGCACGCAGTCATATGGATATATAGATGGTACTTGCCGGGCAAGTTGTTTGGCTCGTTGTTCAGTGCCCATATTGTTCATGCGCATTTCACGTTCACGCTCTTGCCTCTTCTCACGACGCATCTCATCACGTACACGAGCGGCCTCTTCATCTTCACCCTCGTCCTCATCCTCGGAGCCAGAGCCACTCTCGTCGCTGCCCGAGCCATAGCCGGCCAATGCGCCTGACATATTGGCCTTGGCCGCTGTTGCAGACCCACTACCGCCAGCAGAAGGAGCGACGAGACCACCACGCTCGGCACGTGCACGTTGGGCCATCTCGCGAAGTTGCTCCTCCTTGGCAGCCTTTTCTTTTTCGACAATCTTTTGCTGCATCAGAGAGCGTTGGCGAACTTCCTCTCGGGCGTGACGATCAGCGATGAACAAGGACTCTGAGAATTTGGCGAAGTTGTCATTGATATGAACCTGTGGCAATGCGTATTTAAAATCAGTGAGAAATATGGGAGCAAGTTCATACACACATCTTGTAGACCACGACCGTCGGCGGCAAGACGCTTGTCCAGAGGGATGGTGAAACCCTTGTTGTTCTTCCAATTGGAGATACAGGGAGGAATCATCCACTCCTTTTGCTCCGCAGCGGTGGCCTTGCGCGGCGGACTACGCAAGACAGGAGGAGGGGACTAGGAGGACCGCGGGGGATTTTCTTGTGCTTGAAACGGGGCGGCTCCATTGGGTCCTCGACCACCTCTGTGATTTTGATGATGCGTTGGTTCATGCCATTGCCATTCTGCTGGGAAGGAGTGTACCGCACAAAAGTGGATTTTCCAGTCGAGTCAGGGACATTCTTTGGTTGGGCGGCCTTGATCTTTCCATTGACGAGTTTCTCGAGCGCTGCTCGGTGCGGTCGGCAGTTGCCTGTACTTCATCCTCTGATGGCCGCTCCATCAAGCGGTCCTCGTCAGTCAAGTCGTTGCGATGGGCAATAGGCACAAGGTCCTTGAACTGAGATTGCACCCGTCGGCCGTCACGATGTCCTTGGTGAGCAATTGCGTCATACCGAACGTTGCCCTCTGAGTCGACCTGCAATGCAAGCGTATTGCCTGGGTTGGCCTGTGTATTTGAGGATTAGCGAGATCCCAACAGCAAACTATTGTTTTTACCTTCTTTTTACCCAAGTCGAGTGGGTACTGTGCAATATGGCACTCGGGATAAGCGCCACCATCGCCAAAGTCTGCCTGCTTTGAAGGTCTCCATCCCTTTCGCTGGCCATATGGAGGGATAACAACAGCCAGTGCGAGCGTAGTTGTCACGGGAGCCTGTACCTCCTCTTCGTCTTCAATAGGCGCATGTACAGGCTGTGGCAAAAGTCTGGCATACGCATCAGTCACTGCCAGACTGGCTCATATATATCCTACTTACGAAGCTAGAGCGGCCATGGTGGAGTAGTGCAACTTGTCTGCCACTAAGCGCGGTGTGTCAGCACAGCCAAGCGAGGTCACGTGTCATGACCCCAGGGACTCGCGAGACACGCTTGATATTCTTGGTCATTGGCTGACGCGTCGCTCCCCTGCATTTATCACATCCCGACGACCATCCCGACCTCTGTTCACCATGCCACCAAAAGCGTAAGTATACTATCTTTAATACCCCTTAATTCCACTAACGATAATGCGTGACATTGCAGCGACTGGGAGAAGTGTGCGTAGCATTGGGTGATTTACAAGCTTTTATTGATGTACAACATGTAGATGAAAAGAGAGCCGATGACAAGGAAGAGGAAAAGATTGTCGGTAAGCTGGTTCTCATGTAAAATAACCCCGCTCGCCCTCTTACGTCCCATTTCCAGCTCTCGATGATAGTGACATCCAGATCCTCAAGACCTACGTATGCACTCATATCCATTGATATTTGCCTTCTAGCTAAACACATGCCTATAGGGCCAAGGTCCATACTCTGCCCAAATAAAGAAACTCGAGCAAGATATAAAGGAAACTCAAAAGCGCATTGCTGAGCGCATGGGTACGTCAAGTTTCCTGCCTTATCCCGGTGTTCATCGTATATTTATTTGATCCGTACTATAGGCGTCAAGGAGTCTGACACTGGTCTAGCCCCACCCAACCTATGGGACATTCCAGCTGATAAGCAACGCATGTCCGAGGAGCATCCACTTCAAGTAGCTCGGTGCACCAAGATTATCCGTGTCGACCCGGTAAAGGCCGCTGCGGCTGCTGCCGTAAACCCTGCAGGCGCGCTTCAGGGCCAGAAAGGAGCAGACGAGCAGGATCAGTATGTTATCAATATCAAGCAGATCGCCAAGTTTGTCGTTGGCCTTGGAGAGCGGGTCGCTCCCACCGATGTCGAAGAGGGAATGCGTGTTGGGTACGTTTCCGTCCTGCTTCCAACTCATTCACTCATTAACCCTGGTCTTTGTCCCAGTGTGGATCGTAACAAATACCAGATCCAAATTCCTCTCCCACCAAAAATCGATCCTTCGGTCACCATGATGCAGGTAGAAGAAAGCCGGACGTAACTTATTCCGACGTTGGTGGATGCAAAGAACAAATCGAAAAGCTCCGCGAGGTTGTCGAAACACCACTCCTCTCTCCTGAGCGTTTCGTTAGGCTTGGGATCGACCCTCCGAAGGGTGTCTTATTATACGGCCCGCCTGGTACTGGCAAAACACTCTGCGCACGAGCAGTGGCAAACCGCACCGATGCAACGTTTATCCGAGTTATTGGGAGCGAGCTAGTGCAAAAATACGTGGGTGAAGGTGCGCGAATGGTCCGAGAGCTCTTCGAGATGGCGCGTGGTAAGAAGGCGTGTATCATTTTCTTTGATGAGGTGGATGCGATTGGTGGTGCGCGATTTGACGACGGAGCTGGTGGTGACAACGAGGTCCAACGGACAATGTTGGAACTTATCAACCAGCTGGACGGATTCGACCCGAGAGGAAACATCAAAGTACTCATGGCGACTAACAGGTAAAATGCTTATTACTACATGTAAGCGCCCTGACATACTAAACTTGTATCCGTGACAGACCTGATACTTTGGATCCCGCGCTTCTTCGTCCTGGTCGACTAGATAGGCGTGTCGAATTCAACCTTCCGGACAACGAGGGTCGCGCGCACATTCTCCGCATACACGCCAGGAGGTTCGTTCCTCCCTGATCTACCGAGATAGTTGCAAAACTGAGACACCAATAAACGCATGTAGTATGTCTGTCGAACGTGACATTCGCTTCGATCTGATTGCCCGTCTATGCCCGAACACCACCGGGGCAGAACTACGCTCTGTTGCGACCGAGGCAGGGATGTTTGCTATTCGTGCCCGGCGCAAAGTCGCCACTGAGCGAGACTTCCTGGATGCGGTTGAGAAGGTGGTTAGGCAAGGGACCAAATTCAGTAGCACGTAAGTAACTCGTTGTTCTAGTTACATTTCAATCTGACGCATTATGCAGGCCTCTATACCAAGTATACAACTGAAACAGGGGGATTTTGTGCCTGTGGGTGACCAGTGCGAGTCGCTACTGTATATCGTACCAGTAATCTTAGTTTTTCTTTCTATTTATCGTTTGGGTGTGAACAGGAACAAAGGTCTGAAGCCCGATTTCCGTATTCTGAGTTCTTTAAACGTATTTTATCAGCAAGCGTAGTAGCATATAGAGTACCGTGATTCACTCCGAAACTATTCAATTACCTCGCACCGAATCAGACCTCAGTAACACCGCTCTTTTAGCGAATCGTCCAAGTTTGTGGTTTTTACTTGGAATTCATCTATACACGCGTTGACAGGGTAGCCAGGGAAATAATGGGGGAGATCAGATAGTGGACCTGGATTTTGGACATTCAGTTACTTTATAATAGATCATAGCATAGACTATAAAACCAAGGGTTAGGGTGCGTGCGGAGATGATCAAAGAGAACTTCAAAGCAATGCAGTATCTCATTTTGCCTTTGGCTTCTCAAATATAGAAGCACGACTATTCAGTACTGATAGGCGAGATGTTTTCGCGCATACAGTGGCCGTTCTTTTTAGCACATCAGGGTATTAGTACTGCCCAACAACTTGCAGCAGCGGGTGGTACCGGTAGTTTAAATTTACGCGAATGATTTGATCTATTCTATTGATCATGTTATCAGAGTGATCCCAATTATCAGCATTTATGAAAGGGTGTACGTGGGGGCATTCCTATTCAATTAGCCGCCGCTATCGGCATTGATGATAGAGCGATCAGGGCTAGACCCACGGATTTGGCAGAGCTCTTTGTAAACACCTAACTATAAGTACTATCTCCGACTCAACAACGGGTGGGGACCGTTCGTGAACGGCGGTACCATTCATTGAGCCATTTCTGGCGCTAAAAGTAAGCTGGTGATCCCCATTATACTGGGGGCTTAGTGATGGTCCTTTATTACATTGGCGTATTCTGGAAAGCACACTAGAGATATGCATATATACGACCAAGCAGTTCAGTAAAGACGTATATGAAGTCGTTAAGAATCTCTGATGAATATCGAGCCGTAGATAGCGCTCGAAATACTAGTATGTGGCGGCAAAAGTGTAGGAGCGGCGATTGGTACCAATTTCTTTTGATGGAAACAATCTCGGTGAAAATCTGACGTTGGTACATGGAACTGAATTCGACATAATAAACAAAGGACGATTGAATAATATATGCGTTACTGACCACGGCATTGATCAATTCCGACACGAGCGCATGTAATGATTCATTTTTTCCGTTCAACCAATACTATATTTACTAAAGTTACATCGAAAGTCTTCGACAAACTATGACTGCGCAGGCGTATTCTCAACAAAGTATTCATGGTTATCAGCATTCATGATAGCCTGAGCGGGGTTCGAGATGGCGAGGCTCTTGGCGCCGGACTGTCCGTAGACGTAGTCATCAGTACCACCGTTGACAGTGAAATGAGATTGCTCGTGAACAATTGTCCCGGCCTTGGAATCAGTTCCGGTCCTATATGTATATTATTAACATTTAGTTTCAGGAATTCAGAGCTTCAGCACTCACAATGGGGCATTCCAGAAAGCACTGCAAAGATAAACACGGCCAGGTTGATTGGCATAGACGTATGCATATGCATTCATAGTGCATGTGGAGCAATCATAAGTGGTGCTCGAAGCGTCGGTGCCAATGAGCGAGAAGTGAGAGCGGACAGTTGAGAGACGATTTGCGTTATAAGTACCAAACCAGGTTGTATATCGGGGCTTGCTCGCAGTCGAGGTTACAGAAGCGAGATAGGTATTTGCACCGGAAACGTAATTATTGGCAGCAGTCACTGCACTAGCAATCTGAGATTGGCGGGTCGAGCTACACCCGACGTAGGATACTCGTTTGCTAAGAGAGCGGGTTTGGATTTTGGGCAGCCCCTACAGTTTGATGGCATTGGCTTTGGGCTAATCAAAGCCAGTAAAGTCTTACTTGCCTGGCTTGACACGAGGTTGCCGCTAATGCCAAACCTCTTCGACTCGCTAGAAGCCTTGATAGTAGCAAGTTTTCCAGCAGCATCAACGTACTGGAATACATCGGAAGCATCGATCTAACCAGTATATTCAATATTAATTCATCCTCGGTACTGACTCTCTGACCTTGAATTGTCCAGGGCCGGTACTGGTAAAGTTATATACACCGGCAAGGCTGTGAGTGATTTCGAAAGACTGACCCGGCTCTAAAACTGCAAAATTTGCAGCATTATTGGCCTTAATGGCAGTCTCTGGCGAGCTAGTTATAGATAGTAAATATGCGCTCATACAGTGAGCTAGGGAAGCAACCTTACTACTTGACGAATAGACCAGTGAATTCAGGAGACCCTTTCTCATTAGCAACATTGAATGTATGCGTCTTGGCTGTTGAAAGTACACCACGAGGGTCTTTGAGCAACTTGAGCGTCTCGGTACCAGTATTCTTTACAATCGCCGTCACGGAGAGATTTTCAACGTCCGAGACGGAGTCGGGAGTAATAATAGAGAGGGAGAGACCAGGACCGGCGGAGACACCAAGAAAGGCAGCAGAGATAAGAGCAGTAGCGAATGCAGCGCGCATATTGGAAAACCAATTAATCAGACAGGAGCGCACCAAACGAGGTCTGAGGCTATGACTGATCACTAAGGTGGTATTTATGGAATTTCCTCATAGCTGAGACCCCTCCGGTATCAATTAATGAAGAGTTTGAACATCATGGGCCGTCGCTAACTGCATGCAGCGCGGATTATTGGGTACGGTGCCGCAGCCGCATGCACAGAGCCAGCCAAGCCTCTGTGTTGCGGTGGTTTATAACAAAATTACACTGTTTGAGCTACACCTATATCCGAGAGACTACGTGAGACACCCTTGAGCGATCCTTGGCAGTCTCCTTTTGTAACCATGATCCATGTGGAGGGTTGACGACCTCCTGAACCGCGTCCTCTCCTAATATAGATAAGCGTGTTAGAAGGCCTTGGACGCACTAGCGAACGTACAAATAGTGAAGGCCAAGGATTGATCCCTCCCGTCATGAGACTGCCCACAGCGGTACCCTCCGGAGAAGCTGAATTGGCATGTGGTGTCCACTACGGAGAATGACTGTTAACGTTTTATTTCATAATCGTGTATACACGAATATGGTACGCATAATTATTTGTTGAAGATGATTCAGTCCGAAACATTGTAAAATAATTCACTGCCTGTCGATGAAACGTAATTTTATGCAATCACTATACTGCATCTACTGTAAGCTACTCAAGATTGTTAAGAAAATACAATGTGATCTTCATTTGTAAATAATGGCGCATGATCTAAGCGTTGTGTCACATGTGATTGATCGCAAACAGATCTACCAGTTCAGGCCCGATCAGGAAGTAGTGGAACATTGATCTAAGTTGTTCACTATATGCCGAACATATCCGAGGGCTGATCGCCAAATAATACGACAGCAGCCTGTGGATGACCATGACGAGACTGATTCTAGAAGGAAGCACTGTGCAACTGTTGACGTGGGAAGAATGTTCAAATCATGCAATTGAAGTTTACTATAGCCTCCAGCACCAATCAAACGGATCGATATGTCAGAGCAAGAACGAATTTCAATGAATTTTCAGCCATTTTGCCTAAGTGTACAACGAAAAGCGTGTTACGACGCGTTGGTATCTCAAGATTGCGCGGGGTTGTTCTCCGCAAAGTACTCGTGGCTGTCAGCGTTCTGAATAGCTCGGTCAGGGCTCGAGGAGGCGAGGCTCCTGGCACCAGACTGTCCGTACACGATGTCTTGGGTACCGCCATTGACAGTGAAGTGAGATTGCTCATGGACGATGGTACCAGCCCTAGAGTCAGTACCAGTGCTATGAATACATGTTGAGTATTTACTCGATGAATATCAGGACCATTGAAACTTACTTGGGCGCACTCCAGAAGGCACTGCAGAGGTAGACACGGCCGGGCTGGTTGGCGTACACGTATGCATATGCACTCGATGTGCAGGTGGAGCAGTCGTAGGTAGTGCTTGAAGCATCAGTACCAATGGCAGAGAAGTGAGAGCGGACAGTCGAGGCGCGGGAAGATGAGTAGGTACCGAACCAGGTGGTGTAACGGGTAGTACCGGAGCTGATGCCATTCAAGTAAGAGGTAGCAGCTGACACATAGCTGTTAGCGGACGTCACAGCGGTGGCGATCTGGGACTGGCGGGTGGTACTGCATCCAACGTAGGCGATGCGCTTTCCAAGAGAGCGAGATTCAATCTTGGTAGGCCCTATTATTCAGTTGAGTATAAATGTAATCAGTCTCCAAGTATAGTATTTTTACTCACACGAGTGGAAACCAAGTTGCCAGTAAGTGCGACCTTGTTGGATTGGGTCGATGCCTCAATGCTAGCTAGCTTTCCAGAAGCATCGACATACTGGAAGAGGTTGGATGCGTCTATCTATGAATCGTCACTGTTAACACTATATTTTCGATGTTGAGTTCGTGGATCATACCTTGAATTCGCCAGCACCGTGTTGGTAAAGTTGTACACTCCAGCAAGATTGTGAGTGAGCTCATAGGTCTGACCAGGCGCCAAGATGGTAAATCAGCCGCGTTGTTTTTCTTCACAACATAGTCGGGCGAGCTACATGCGACTGTAAATTACAACATTGGTAGAAGTATATGATCTGACTTACTATTTAACAAACATTCCAGTGAATTGAGGGGATCCCTTCTCATTTGCGACATTAAAAGTGTGGGTCTTGGCGGACGAAAGTACACCGCGAGGGTCTTTGAGCAACTTGAGTGTCTCAGTACCAGTGTTCTTGACGACTGCAGTCACAGACAAGTTCTCGACATCGGCCACGGATTCGGGGGTGACGATAGACAAAGAGAGACCAGGGGCGGCAGAAACGCCGAGAACGGCGGCAGAAACAAGAGCAGTGGCGAAAGCGGTGCGCATAGTGTACTAGAGAGATGGCAGACCAGCGAGGTTGATGCCTTGGACTAGAAACAAGACAACATTTATAGAGGTGGAGATGTCTCAGAAGGAATCTTTGCTGTAGAGCACCAATTGCGGTAGAGACGAACCTCGTGCATACAAGTGAACCGCATGGTTGACTATTACCTGACGATGCTCCCACTACGACCAAAGGCCACATGAGTTAACTTTGCCAAGACAATAAACCAAAAGATATATGCTCCTTTTGGGTTAAGTTTAGTATAGGAGGCCAACTTTGATTACGACTTGTTGAGCTTGGCGGATTCGGTTAAATAAAGATGTCGAGAATCATGTGGGAGATATCAATGATCATGACTTCCACCCCATTTCACTTATCTAAGTCGGATAAGCCTCATGGAAGAATCTTGGAACACACAAGAATAACATCCAGTTTTCGCCCGGGAATTCCCTGGTTTGGTTTAGAAGATAACAGCAAGTGGAAAGAAGCTCACGCCATTCACCAAAGGAAACCTCGATGTTACGCTCAAAGCATGACACGCATGCATGGATTGTAGAGGAAGGGGCAGGATGTGTCATTCTGGTACAACATGAGACGAAGCATGGTCAATCATGTGGCTCTCGGCAAAGGTACGGCCGCGTCGATACTATTTTGGCTGATATGATATCTTCAATAACATATATGTGCCTTCAAGACATGCAAGTGATATTGAAATCGCTTGGTGAGTCAGCGGGGTGGCAGTCCAATAAATGTGGATTAATCTGAGTTATCAATCCAATTAGACAAGCAAAAATCCGTGGATGGGCGTTTCTTTAGACGTGTCCAAAATTTGTTATTGAGTTTTGCATTGCTGGTCAAGTCGCACGCCTCACACATAGCCCACTTTGACCACAGGCACTATTGGGACCTAAAATAGCCATTTGATTGTATACAATGTCTGATCGTAAACTTCAGCCTATCTATGGCGAGTACAATAATTGTTCCTTCATGGATACTCACTTACTAAAAATGAATGCAGAGGCACTGGATTCGGCAACCCCAAAATTAGCTCTTCAATTGTGTAACAAGGCACTCAAAAAACAACCAGATTCAGCTCTCATCAAGGTGCGTACATGACTTCTGTCAGTAGACTAGTCTGTCAATGAACATCGTCCCAATGTAGTCCTTGAAGGCTTTGGCTCTCATTCGAGCTGGTAAACTCGAAGAATGCATTGCCCTGGCGGACCAGTTGGTTGCAGCCAAGCCCGTTGACGAAAACGTTCTAAGTACCTTGGCGCATGTACTGAGGGCTTTGGATCGGCGTAAGTTGGTGTCGCATACATATTGATGAACCCATCAGTAAATATACAATTATAGCTCAGGACGTGGTAAACTTGTATGATGATGCGTACAAGCAACATCCAAATAACGAGGAATTGGGATGTCAAGCATTTATTGCCATGGCCAAAATGGGATCATGGAGAACAGCACAACAGACGGCACTTCGCCTCAACCGTACATTCCCGACATCGGTCCCAGAGAGTCGATACGCCTTCTGGGCAATCTCATGCATGATGATGCAAGCACGTGCACCCGATACTCCCCGCACAATGAAACCAACGTTGCTAGGTTTAGCCTTGCGAATGATCGAGGCGTTGCCGAAACCCGGTGCTGCCGCAACTCCGGACAAAGTTTGGCTACACATGTCGGTTCTGATTGACCTAGGCAAACTGGAAAAGGAAGATGGTAAGTATAGCAATTGTTGTATTGCACGCCGAGCTACCGATTCACTATGCTGTGTCACAGGAGCGAATGATTCGGAGAAAGGCATCAACCGCTTCAACAAAGCCCTGGAACTTATAGTACAGTCCCAACAGGTTGTGCAGAGCAGTCTTGTCTGCGAGGAGCTTCGGAAAGAAGCTATGATGCTCGCAGAACGCTATGTGGAAGAACGGGAAATTTGCAAGACTAGACTTGAAGCCAAGTACGTTTCCTGTTGTATTGTAGTGACATATACTTATGCCATTTGTTTGCAGTGACCGAAACTACATTCAGTTTGGTGGTCTCATTGAAACAACACTAGCGATTATCAAAAAACAACAAGCTGGTGAAACACCGATCCCTGCGCCACCTGCGGAAGGTGAAACCGAACCAAAGCCGGTCCCCGGTTCCGAAGAGTTATACGCCGAGACAGTTGACATCTTCACCAAGATCTCACAAAAGGATGGAGCTGACGAGCGTGCTGCGCCTTTGGCTTTGATTCAGTTCGAAGTGGATAGGAGAAAGACGGATATTAAACTAGGTATGTTTATACAAGTTTTGAGTGTTTTATATCCCATTATGCGGAATTTAGACTCTGTTGCACCTGACAACCTCTACCTTCTACTCACAAAATACTTTGAGAAAATCGGAAGCAAGGCGTGCTGCTACGACGACCTTGCCGATGCAATTGCAAGTTTGCCGGAGGACAGTTCGGAGTTGAGCAAGTGGATCAAGTTTTTGGAAGACCAGACTGAAGACCTTGTAAGCGCTTATGTGGTTAAGGCAAACTTCCTATTTTGGTCACACTTGGTTTTTGCAGGCTAGCGTCAACGGGTTGAGGAGAGCAGTTAATGTCGCCAAAATGCTACGTACTGGGAAACTAACCGTAGAGAAAATCTCGCCAGAGGATGAAGCGACATCTGCACGCAAGTATCTCAAAGCCTATCTGGACGCGGCTCCAATCTGTCAGTATTTATAGCGAGTCATTTGTCGGATGTGTTCGTCGAACTGAGTTTACTGAAGGCGAAAATTATCCGGAAACTGAACAGCAACCTCGTGATGACCTCGCAATCCTGGCGGCATCCGCGATGGTTTCCGCATACAGCGGCTCAGGTGAGTTCCGTGCTAAAGCCAATGAATTCCGAGCTTACCTTCAGATGTAGGGAAAACATCTTACCTAACCCAGGCTGTTGTTATTCTCGAATATGCTCTGTCAAAGTCCTTACAACGCTCGCTTCCGTATTTTGCTCGTTCGGCTCTACATTGATTGGTAATTATCTCAAGCTCTTTGATTCGCATAATTAATTATTACCCAGGTGCTCCTACCCTGGCTCATGAGCATTACAAGGGATTACGTATCAAACAAACTCAACATGATACCCTGTCGCACCTCGTGTTAGCCCGTGCATCAACTTTTTGCATGGCTGGTGACAGTGAACTCGTTGGCGAATGCATCGAAAGCAGCCAGATCTATACCGCCAATGTTCAGGAAACCCCGGAACTGGTGGCGCGTGCATTCGTGGGAGAAAAGTTTGCTCAGGTGAGAATTAAGCGTGCAGATGGAAGGTGCCTTAATGATAATCTGGGGAGTCCAGGTTCCAAATTTTGTTGAATTTGAGGAGAAGCTAGAATGTTCTTTGCAGCGTGATTTGACAAAGATGGAACACACCAGGATGCGGCTTGGATTTGAGGCACAAGCCGTCGAAAGCCTGGTGCTTGAGCTTCAGGATTTACAGTTAACCATTGTTAGAGGTAGGTAGGGCTGCACCTTTTATAGTATCTGTGGGCTAACATTTGTTCAGCCCATCACGATAACCGCGATATGAGCGTAATTCCCAACTACCAACCTCGAGGCCAAAATATAGTTGACCAAACTTCCATGGGACCGTCCCCTGGCGTAAGTACACGTGGTGATTATCATAATGGTCACTCAATGAGTTCCAAAGCTCCCTTGGCTCAACGTATTCCTTCAAATCTATATCCGCGCATTGGAAGACTCGCTCGGTCCATCTCATTTCACTGGGCGCGAATATAGTTTCGATGACGAGTCTCAGGTAAGCCGGTCGGCTCGATATGGATATTTGACTGACGCTGGCCAAATATCCCCATCAGCTGACGCCACTGGAAGTCGAGTTCCGAAAGTTTACGGACAACCTGAACGAATGGCTCGTCATTCGGGAGCTTCCCAAGACTGAAAAGGCCACTCCAGAAAATGGAGATAATACCAACGGAGGCTCTGAAACACCCAAAGCGCTGCCGATGTTCCAGCTCTAGCGGCCGGCGTGATTGATTATTTCGAAGGTGCGCGCATGTACCCGTCCGTATTGCTCTCCACACGTGTACCGATAAACATTGGTCAGGGTTATACAAGAAGTTTGACGAAATCTCAAAAGACGAAACAAAACTTCCCTGGGAGTCCTTGCATATCGCAGGGTTGGCCCAAGAGGCGCTGGTCTTGTTCGAGATTCAGAGCGCACAATTCAAGGTTCCTACTACTGGCAAGGCGAAAAAGGAACCGGTGCGTCTTTTATTTGCGCATATGATTGTTTTTCTTCTTGGTGTCAGTGATCTGACGATATGCGGGATATATCCAGGTTGCTCAAGGAATCAAGGGCATTCGGCCACGAGCGAGCAAAGCACTAAAAGATCTGGCAGCGGCCATGGTTGCGTTTGGGGAGGAGGCGGGCTCAGAAGCCAAGCAGAAATCGTTTGTGGAAGACTGCAAGGATCTCGAAGAGTTTACCGGGGTTAGTCCTACATCCGCTTGTCCACACAATTGCGGAAGGCACTAATTTTTGTGTCACAGGCCAAAGCGCAAACACTAGTGAACAACATAGCCAAACGCGTTGCCGGAGCCCGCAAGAGCGTATTCGAAGGGTGGGGCAAGGGAATGCTCCGTTCTTTGATCTAATAGCCACTCGAAGATGGACATGATAGTGAATCGCGAAGACCCCGCTCATATTGGTATTGCATACGCCGCTTTACGCCTTGCTCCTACGAAAAATGCACTTATAATGTTTAAAATGAATGAGAATAGTGTAACACACACGGCCGAGTCGTCTGGCTCAAGTGGCGCATGATCAATCGGTCTGGATTACGAGCCATAGAGAAATCACGAACATGCATATGCGGGGTAAATAATAAGATCACTGACGGTCACTATTCTATTTCCACCGCACCCATCGGAACCATTCCAACTTATTCAACTGGGGGAGATCCCAAAACCATGGGGATGTTATGCCGTATACGAAGACTAGTACCCAAAGCCCCATACCCATGTCCATGCCGACTTTTTCTCGATTTTTTTTTTCCGGAAAAACAGGGCGCACCGCAAAGGCCTGTACCTGTTCACGAAGCGAGGGTAATGCTATGAAGCATCATATACGCAAGGTGGCAACCATATTACGCCCTGACGGAAACCGCTCGTCCGCGTCGTGCAAACACTTTGAGAAAAAATCCTAGACGTCGTATTTGGGACTAGTGCAACCAGATGAGGATCAAGTTGGGTGACGAACCAATAGTAATCAACACACGGACTTATGCGCGTTTGTTCGGGATGTTCCTTGAACCCATGTCATCTATCCCGAATCTATGCCCGCCTAGGTTTCCCCACAGCATGTATCTTGGCGGAAGTATGCCGGATATCTCCAGAGCTGAAAGCCTTTGTCGCCTCGCCTGCCCCAAGAAGCCTCCCTCCCCTCCGTACCAACAAAGAGAATTCGGCTCAAGAGTCCGGATAACTCGCTCTCGAGTGACAATGTCCTGAAATGAAGGCGGCGCTTAGATCAGGCATGCATTTGTCATAGATAAGCTATCCTATATTCCAGGGATTAGGGATGTGCAAACGCACACATACACACACGACGATGTAATACGCGGCTAAATGACACATAGGGGTCTACCACATTTTTTCGACGCGTATAAAGATGCCAGATATGGAGGGACGAGTGATGTCCCGCGAGTCGAGAATTGTGGTGTTCGTATTGCCTATGCTAGCGCCACCAACTGTGGGGTAACTGGACAAGATCTACCATAGATGAGGATGAAATAGCCTGCGGTGATCGTCCCTAGGATCGTGGGAGATGGAATAAACGGGTATATATATAGGCATTTTATACCATTACTCATGTACCACACGGGTGCCTAAATGACTCGTAAATTTCCAATCGACAAAAGCTTAAAATCCAAATTACCAAGGGGAGGGCAATGGGTTACGCTCAAACTCGTGGTGCAGGATTTTGTGTTCGTCGCGTGTGCTCCTGTTTCCAGCTGCAGAGATGCCTCGATGGGCTGGTACATGCCTGGGCCATTGGTTCGGTTTGGACCGACGGGGTGCAGAGCGGAACCTTGTTTGATCGATCCTGCGCCTTGAACTAGCCAATGCCGATGTCGTACTATAATTGGATAGATAGCCAGACATTATGTATTTATCTAGCCAATACACACACGTTCCCAAGATAGACTTTAACATTATTCTGTGTGTCGCTTACCGCGTGTTGCTCTTCACACACACACTTGCTTTACTCTCCACCACCACCACCACCACCTATCATCGGAAAGGAATTCAAACGGCTTTTCATTCCGATTTCAGTGGTATCGATACAAACACTGATCCAAGGTATGGATCTACCAGAGAAAGGCGCCCATTGCTCCCTAGATTCATGCAAGATCTTTGACCTGTGCCGATCACATGTCCCGCATGCGAGCAGCAATTTTGCAAGACGCACGCTTCAAGGGATGCACATGTGTGCACAGCACAAGTGGCCGCTCCTTCAACAACGTCATCGAGCAAACGAGCCGAGTGTCAGGTCGAGCAGTGTGATCGTCCTGGGCTAGTTTCATTCAAACAAAACGAAGACAACAATTGCAAGGAATGGAGCTGCGATACGTGTCGTGGGGTATACTGCGTCGAGTGAGTGAGAAACGAGTCGAAGAAAAAAAGGGGGGGTGGCTTAGGAACACTTGGCTCATTTGGGGGAACGGCATGGGGCTAGGCACCGGCACACGGACGCGCACAAGTGCGTACCTATTCCGACTGGAGAGCCCACGACGGACAAGAAATCCGAGGCCCAAGCGTTACTGAACAAACTATTCCCAAATGTCAAATCACAAGCCGGGACTTCTCGTTCAGCGGTAAAGAAGACAACTGACCCGGCCAAGGTGGCTAAATTACGCGCAATTGAGCTCATGAGGATGAAGCACAAGGCCGTGGCTGGAGATCCTCGGTCGAGCGCACAACCTAAAGACAAGGTTCATCTCAAGGTGGTGTGGGGTACAAGCGAAAAAGTAGTGTGGTTTGTCAAGGTACGGAATGAAATGGAAAGGTTTGTTTACGTTCTAATCCCGAGTGCGTGCATAGACGGTGGTAACAGGACGCGCGGTGGACCTCGCGGCGCGAATCTGCAGTGTATCTCGAGAAGATGGACGAGGGGTAAGTGGTTCTGGTGCGACTTGTTAATCAGTCGAGTGATCCCTCGGGCCCTGGTTTATTAGATGGTGTTTGTACTTGGGGATGAAACTGATGGGCCGCTGAAAAATGAAGTGGAATTGGGAGCACAGGTAGAAGATGGGGATACGGTGTGGCTGGCAAAGATGTAATAAGAAGCGCTATATGGGTTTTGCCTCGCATTTTAGGCTAGGGTGGCACTTTGGCAGTATTCGGTTCAGTGGATCAACGGGAGCAGAGCAAGTGGAAATTCGCGTGTGCAAAAAAGAGACGGGTAGTGGTAGAGTGGTATGGCAAGTGTAATCGCAGCTTATGGGGGATATCGGGCCGGAGAGAATAGTCACGGAAACGAGACATCGGGGGTGAGAGGGCAATAGGGCGTGGTGAGGCATCGAGGCTGGAATAGGGGCTGTTATGCGGGTGGGGGTTGGTGTTTCCAGCGAGGCAGAGGAAATGTCATCGAGCCAAGGGATTGGGTTGATCGGCTGGTTTCTGGGAGAATCTAGGGTCAAACCCTTAATCAGGGATTCCCGGACTCAATCCAGCACTGCGTTATAACCCCCGGGGCTGGTGAGGACTCTCCCACTGCACTGACGTCGAGGACACTGTGATTGCGCTTGGTGCACACTGAGCGACTGGATAGCTATCTGTTCTTGTTGCGACTGCGCCTACTGCTGCCCTGGGCGCCTAAACTAGTTGCGGAGTTGGTTAGTATTGTTGTTTGTTGCAATTGCACGGTATCCGGCGCCCCAGTGTTGGCCGTATCGTATCAGCGTGACAAGAGTAATTGGATATAATGCCATCTCGACACGGCTCTGTCCACTCTCTCAACTCGCCGCCGACACACTCGCTGCTGTATACAAGGAGCGAGATGGAGATGCTTGGGTCCCAGCACCCGTCTCTGACTAATCTGGACTCGATCGAGCGCTACGACATGTACGATGGCCAGCCCCCTTCCACCGCTGCGAGCACTTTCAGCGATCCCTCAACGGTCCGTCCGAAGCGCAAGCAAGTCAAGAACGCATGTTCCGCCTGCCAGCGCGCCTGTAAGCGCTGTGATGTCGGCCGCCCCTGTGAGCGCTGCATCAAGTACGGCATGGCCGAGTCCTGCCGTGACTCTCAGCGCAAGGAGCGCAAGAAGGGGTCAGTCATACACACCCACTGCTTTGTCATCCGCTCATTCATCCTTTCTCTCTCCAGTATCAAGCGTGGTCCATACAAGAAGCGAGATGGTGAATATCATATTTTCTCCGAGTCGACACCACACCACTCATTTCTTTCTAGGCATGATCAACGAGCTCCAACGCATGTCTCCAAAGCGCATCTCCCGAGTCAATAGCTCGGCGAGGTCGACTTGTCTGCGACAAATCTCATTCAGATCGATGTCGAACCTCTTCCGCTCCAACAACAACAGCCCAAACCGCATCTGCCCAGGTACAGGTACAACAGCTCCCTGCAAGGTCCAACCATTATGCGTATCAACCTCGGCCATCATGTCCCAGAACACACACACCACCCCTCTCCCTCGCTGGTAACCACCATTCCATACCCCCAATCTGAACCCCCAATCCTCCTCGAGCTACCACCAATCCGAGGAGCAGTATTATCACCGTTATGACCAACTGGCGCATGCATCCGCACGTCCGGCCCATTACCGCATCAGCGAGAGTCCCTCCCAGCCCACTCACCACCAGGACTATTCGCGCCACGCCCAGCCTATCCAGGACTACAATCGGTCTCCCATGTCCACCTTGCAGTACCCATCCCCAGACCAGTCCCCACCTCGTGAGCGCCAATACGCGAATTCTGTCTATCACGATAATTCATCTCGGCACTCTATGGCTCAGCCCGTCCATCACGATCACTCTTATCAATCTCAATCGGACCAAATCCCGCACGACCATGAATCTCACGACCCGCGCGGCATCGACTCGTACTACGCCACCCACCAGCATCACCACCAGCATCAACAGCAGAGCCGGGCAGCGTATTCGTCCGAAGGCCACATGCCCGATGTACATCAGCAGCAACAAGATCAGCCGCAGCAACAGCAGTCGTATTACCAGAGCTACAACGCGTATCAGCAGTCGTCCACGAGCTATGGTTCTTCTCACTCGCAGCAACACAACAGCAGCAACAGCAGTATGGGTATTCACAGAACCATGTGTCTCAGCAGCAGGACATGGCCCAGGGCCAGGCCGAGACGGGATACTCTCAGCATCTCAACTACTCGCCTGGATCGTCGTCGATCAATACATACCCAACACAGCCCCACCAGCACATAAATGAAACCAACATTCAGCTACAGTATTCATCTATGCGCTCGCCCATGAAGATGCTCCATCGAGGGAGCATTGACGCGACGGCTGGTATGGTGGCGCATCCTCACCACCACCCACACCACTCACAGCAGCACCACACCCACCACCAACACCAACACCACTCGCAGCATGCTGGCAACGTGCAAGTCCAATCCAATTGAATCGCGTCGATTCTCTCTTGTTAGGTTTGCTTCGTTTCGGTTCAGTTCAAATAGTAGTTTGGGCGCTGCTTGGTGAGCTGAATATATCCCGATGTAGGGTCAGCTGAGTCGGTTGTGCATGCCAAAAAATTTTGCGGCCCTTTTTTGCCACTTATGTTAAAACCGAGTTCCCAGAACTGTATTTTTCTGCGTTCCCCCCTTGAATATCCTCCCTCCTCCTCTCTGTTCGATTATTAAATTAGCCTCGAGTGTTATTCACGATTCTGTCCTCATTTGACATGTTTTTTTTCTTTCTACCCGCAACTTGTACACTATCGCATTGAGTCTTTTCCCTTGTTCTTCCTCTTTCCCTTTTATGTAGTACGTATGTCATATGGTGACGCACCTCACTTGTTAGCGTGTGTGATGAATATGCCTGTGTTTATGCGTACAACGGTTCAAGCAAACATCCGGGTGTGATCGCACTCAGTTACTGTAAAATAACACTACCAGCCAATCGGTATTCATCTATCCCATTCAATACTTCCACATCGAGGCTAACCGCTTTCTTCTCCCCTCCCTCCTCGGAAACATGGTCGATGCACACCTTTCGACCAAATTCGTAACGCAATCCAGACCCGCCCGGTCTTGGGGAACGGGCGGGTTGGGCCCGATCGTTAAGATTTGGCCCCGATACGAGACAAAAACAAACACTCGGGTATTATGCGGTAGCTTTGTGTGGGTCTAGGGGGAAAAAGTGGGAAAAGTGTTATCTAATCGGGATAATACCCGGATTACTTCCCACAGACACGCCAACAGGGCCGGGATTTTGAGGGCTGGGGTAGACCTGGGGGAGATGCATATATTCTGATTAGTGGCGCGCAACCTAGTCCTGGGCGATATGGCCATTTCTTTTCGTTTCTCCCTTCGATGGTCGATGTGCAAAACGGGGTTTGCCACCCGATGCAGCCGATTGGGATGGCTGTACATACACATGTACACAAGGTGGTTTGTCCGATTTGGTCTGGATGCACGTATTGTATTGTACTATACGTACACATGTGGGGGATGTGCCTCTTTCTCTTTCCTTCGAATTCCACGAGTGGGGCGTTGCACTGTATTTGGTTCGCTTCACTTACAATTGCCCTCTCCCTCCCCTCCCTTCCCTCTCCCTTTCTTTGTGTTATGTCTTGCGGGCATCAAATCGTCTGAACGTGTTTGAGCACACAATGACAAAGTACATTGTACCGTGCAACGCCGCCACCATCCCCTCCTCCCACTCGGGCAACTTATGATCTTGATTTCGTTCCGAGCAGGTTTCCCCTCCTTGCCGTTTTGTAACTATAGAATCACCCAGAGATCGCAGCCTGGCGATGCAATCGATGTTTGTTGATAGGAGATAACAAAACGCATGTACGATGTATTGGTGCTGTTCTATTCTACAAACGGTCCTTCCCAGGTGAGATCGGGTGTAACCTAAAGCTTGGCTTATCCCAAGTGAGAGAGATAAACTTATTTAGTCTTTTTCTTTTCTTTTTTTGTTTGCACTTGACCGTGACCCTCTGCCTCGGTTGAGAGTGCTCGTATACTCATGGCCATCAGCCTCGATTGGTCTAGTGGCGCATAGGTCTCTCAAACCTCTTTTGGTGTTGACTCTCTTCGACTGCATTACGGCAAATGTAGACCCTGGGCCGAAAAGGAGGGGGTATCCCGCTCGCTCATGGCTGTGACACTTTGCCCATTTCTCTCTCTGGTGTATTTTCCTTTCTATTTTATTTTATTTTTTGCGCCACGCGTGTTTCGGGTACTTGCAAAAAGGAAAAAGGGTCGATGTACATGCGACTCGCAATTTGGGCTGTGTGTGCGCGCACGCACGCCCAACTAGCTTTGCGACGTTCTCTAGTTTAGCCCGTTGCACGCCAAATCCCTTTATCCCTTTATCCCCCGCGTCTGCTCCGATCCCGATCACGTATCGAAGGAATTTAAAAGATTTCTTCTTGGGATTTTGGCACACGTATGTTACTTTAGCATTACTTTATTTTTATTTTTACTTTGATGGAGTCCCTTGGTGACGCACTAGATCCCTAGTTCAGTTGTGGTTGAAATCTCGCTGGAATATTAATTTCATTTTCCCTGGATTTATTGCTGTCACTTAGTTCGTGTATAACACCCTGCCCTATTGAAAAAAAGGAGGCTTGATTGACGTGGAATGGGCGCGGAAGGCACATGGTTCGCATTTCTCGGTTCTGGTCATTAATTCATCCAAGCTACTAGCGATAGGGACAACGCGCGCAACTCGAACGGAAACTGAACGCAACCGAGTCCACGATCATACTTGCACTCGGGTCGGTTTTTCGACAAGAGGACTAGTACTCCCCTCCCCAAAAATGTGGCCCAGAGCGAGAACAACTCGTTTGTGAGAAAAGGGGTTAGACCAAAGCCCTTCCCCCCTCGAGATCTATTTCCGAGCGAGTGTCACTGATACATTGAGGGGGGTTTCTTGTCTTGTGTCCTTTCGGAACTAGGGCACGCTCGTTTTTTTTTTTTTGTGTCTGTGTGAGTCTGGATCGATCAGTTCAGTTCGTTTTCGAGTGAATTCCGGTCCAATTCACGAGTTACGCTCTTTACCCGATGTGCTGCAGAATGATGGTCATAGCAGAGGCCCCAAGTGAAATTAGGGCGCATGATGTACCATGATGTTCATGGGTCTTTAGGTAGTGGCATAGACGCCCGCTTTTCAAACATCCTCGGGGCACACTGACCTCGCAATTTGCCAACAGGCTGGAATCAACGGATGACGAGCAGACATCTCGTGTGGCTTGTGTGCGCCGAGGACTGAATGTTTTCACCCAATCAGATCTTGAACTTGAATGTATGCGTGTAAAAATACTGCCTCGTCTATTTGTGGTAATCGATCCGAAAATAATGATTAATATTCACCCGAAAAATGTCTATGGAACAACTTCATTAAGGTTTCATATAAGATTTACGACGGATTCGATTGCTCCGAAAGATAATGAACTTCTGCGCAGTTGCGTAACCGGGTGGCCGCCTGTTCGGCCGTAAGATCTCGTTGAGGCTCTCCCATGAGTTCGAAACTAAGTCATGTAGTGTAAGAAGGTTATCGGATGACCGAGACGAAGAGGTAGCTCACCCTACTAGGAACTTTCGAACACTTGCGCTCCGAAGAAGGGGTGGCGAGAAGTGGAAGTGCATGTGTGCAATCTCGTGCTCATCCTCCTCTGGCACATGTCCGTTCCCGTTTGTGTTTCCGTTCGAATGGGAATGGGCTCCGTTGGTGCCATTAACACCGTTGGTCATCGGTGCATGAGCACGAGGCACGGGACGCTGGTGTAACCCCATCGAGTACGCAAACGACGTAAGGAACAAATTGTCATACTTGACCGAGATCGTGGACAAGATCTCGGCCAGTTCGCGATGTTCGGTAGGTGTGAGATCTGAGAGGGACGAGATGTGCCGCGAGTGTGGGAGGACTAAATGTATCCGAGCCGGAAGTTTCGTTGAAAACGGGCAAGTCAGTAAAACGTCCAGTGGCTTCGACGACAGCGATTTATCCGAGGATGATACACATAATAGTGCAAAGGGAAGGATAGTTCATAATCAGACAGAGCAAGATTGACTTACGCAATATTTCGAACGGCCATACTGCCCAGAAGGGTACAAGTGCGACCCAGGTGCCATTCTTAGTCACCACACGGCTATTGTCTGCTGGAGCCCCATGGACCTCGAAGTGAGCGTATTCACACAGCAAACAGGGTTTTCCGCCAGGTCCCTTTGGTGCGGCCGATGTCAGATCTGCTGGAGACGAAGAAGGATGTGTTCCATCTGCGTATTGACGCATGGAGGCGAGCTCCCCAGCGGGGACCTGAGGAATTGTTGATAGCGACCAAACCTGGCCGTGTGGATGAGGATTGGAGCATCCCATCATGGAGCCTTTGTTCTGGATATACATTTGTTGGTACGTGTTCAGGCTAGGATCTAGGCGCTGGCCAGGCTCACCTCAAATATTTGTACGTAGTTGATCCCTTTTTCGCGACCTCTCTGTTCGTATACTGTTGTCCATTCCTCAATCACGCGCTCAATATCCGGAATAGATAGTCTCGCAAGAGTGAGATCGTGGCGTGGGTGGAAGACCAAGACGTCACAGCGGCCTTGAACGGGTTGGGTCGCGAGCAGAGGGTGTGGCGCTGGGGGAGGTAGGGGTGCGGGCGGACCCAATAACGCTGGGAAGTCATTGGGGAAGGCATAGGTGTGCTCGTATTTCTCATTGACATCTCCGTTGGAGCGCTTGTTGCCAGGGCACAGGTAGCACTGCGGATCATAGTGTGGTAGAGATTGAGTCGAAGGTGGCTCTGTTTGGCCTTGCCAAGGACGTTTGGTCCGATGAGGCGACACGAGAACATGCTCATTGGTCAGTGGGTTGTCTAATTATAGTAAATTAGTATGCAAAAATAGTGCTTCGATATAGATCCAATGCTTACATCGCCGGTGGGGGTGGGTAGTCGGGTCAAAGTCCATGGTGTGAGGAGGAACTGTGACGGTCTCCAACATGAGTCTCACGAAAATAGAAGTTGTACACGCGTTTGATCAAATTACTCGAAAAGTCAGGGAGCGGTGTCCAGGCGGGATGGCGGGAAAGTGGGAGGGACAGACCGAATAGTCTAAAGTACAAGAGGGATACAAAGTATTTCGAGCTAACTACTCACCTACGATAGAGTTTTATACCAACCGTGTGATAGTGTGGGGCGAGGGTTATCTTACCATCCGGTCGTCATAAACTGGAATATAAAATGGAATGGGTACGGGAATTGACCTAGGCGAATTCCCGTATGGTCGGCCCGTATACATTCTGACCCCTTCTTGCTGCAAATTCATTTGCCAACCATATGTGCAACCGGAGATTCTCTCCATTTCGACACTCACGTCCGTCGGAGCTACGATACTGCATAAATTTTGTCTGACGTGCTTTGGGGATGTCGGCGTTGGTGGGCAATAGCTGCCCCGTCCTTATCTCAACTTTTTCTGATCCTACAGGATTTCATATTCAGGCTAGAGGTTCACCCACAAACGTGCGACAAACATACGGGGTTGAGAGGGGGGATGATGTCACACGGCAGTCGGGACCACAATGATGAAAACCGAGGCGCCCAAATTTAGACATCCCATTTGTAAGAAGAGACGACAGAACAAAAAGAAGAGACAACAAACGAGCGCGAAAGCACGCAAGAAGTCTCGCCAACGCACTTCGGACATCGGGAGCTGGGAAGACCAAAAGTTACCGGACTTACCCAATATCGCTCCAAATATATTGATTTCGTCCGATGCCTGAAGGAGCATGCCGAGTAAGCCGCTTATGGATGCGCATACTCCACGCGTCAGCCCAACGTCTCTTAGGCCAGAGTTCTTGACACAGGCTTGCGTTTCTCTGAATGTCAGATCAGTGCCTGCATAATTAAAAGAAGGGGTAAAATGTTTAAGTTTTTCCGAGACTATCGCTTGCCACTGGACCATGTGCAATATCTCTCTATGCGAAAACCACTGCATGTCGCATAGCTCGGGCCTGTCAAAGTTATGTGAAGCACACGACAGTACTGTGCTATACTCTCTAATAAGTTTTTTTAATGCTACAATAAAGTTCGACTCACCATGGATGATCCATTTGGGTAAATTGCTCATCAAACGTGCGACTGTTGAAATTTACAGTGTATCATTCATCTGTGCTGTACTGGAATGTAGTGAACACGCAGGAGAGGCAGACAATTCAGGTATTCCTTTTGGCTTGTTATATATGTATACTATATCCGAGTGAGTAAATGTACACAGATCTTAAAGTACAAGGTATATCATGACCAATGTTCTGAGGTTGAGTGCTGGTCGCATAACATAACCACTTACTGAGCATACACTTTCCTAACTCGGTTCAGTCCTCCGACCAACTCTGAAGAATGGCTTGTTCCCATTCTTCCCATTCTTCCCTTCTGCTAGCCTTGAAGTCTCTTCTTGGCCATCGCCAAGAGCCAATGCTCGTTCGAAAACATCCCATTTTATACAGTTTCCGTCCATCAGCTCGGGCCGGTCAACATCCGGCGATACCGAAGACTGACTGATGACTGTCCCCTGCGCGCTGGCAAGATTGTATTTCCCTTGTCGCGTACGAGTCAGTGTCACAACGTGGGCTGCAGTACCTAGAGCTATTCCAATGTCATGGACGATGCTCCGAACATAGGTCCCCGAAGAGACGACCATCCGCAAAACGAAAGCGGGTGGCCTATCCGTGTCAGCTTGATCCCCTGCGGCAGTTGGAGGTGTGGTTTGTCGAAGTGCATTCACAACCGCGGATTGCTCTTCGGATGGGTGAGCATCGGCTTCAGCTTTGAGGACAAGCTCTTTTACTTGGTTCATTGAATTACGTTGTTCTTCGGTTATCTCCTTTTCGGGGAATTTGTAATGATGTCCCTCTGTATCGTCTGAAGATTGTGCAGCAGGGATCCAGCGCTCTAGCACTAGTTCGTATACAGTGCACGATCGAGCTTCAATTGGTCGAGGAAGAGGTTTGTTTTCGCGAGCATATTCGTATAAAGGCTTCCCATCCATCTTCAAAGCAGAAAAGCTATATAAACATGGGGGTTAGTGCGGTTATGAAGAATGACCACATCAACTTACATAGGCGGCATTTGTTTTATGTCTCCTCTGAATCGGCTCAAGACCTTTTCCACGTCCTCTTGCGTAAGATGGGCATATGGTAATGTGCGAACTATGGCGCCGTTGCTGTCGTAGCTATCTGTTTCGCATCCTAATAATGCGGTGGTGGAGTATTCCTGTGTACCAGTCTGAGGCTGAAAGCTGTAATAGCAAAATTGTGCATACTTTAGTACATTCAAGAAATTGACTCAGAGATTTAGTCCCTTTGTTTACTCCAAGAACTGGTGGACATAAGGATAAGTCTGGTGATCACGGAACCATTCGAAGCCTACCTAGTACACCGTCTGCCAACGGGTCCAGTGTACCCCCTTGTCCTAGTTTGGGGCGGTCTGAAGGTTTACTCATCCGGCCGCTCTTAAATTTTCCTCTCCTCTTTTTTTGCTTCTCTTTTTCTGCTAAAGCCTTTTGGTATTCTTCTTGGTCAACTAACAGGCGAGATCTAGCCAACAGAGGTTTGAGACGATCTAGGATTGACATGGAGGTTGGGCCAGACGGCTTCACGATAGCAAACAGGCCATCGAGTGGAAGTGAACTGGTCGACACTTTAGGCATAACAGTCTGCAGCAGGAATTTGCAAGTGATAGATGTAACTTGGACCAAAATTAATCGAATTGCGGTTTTATTCACGTGATTCTTGTGACATAATATTAGCAATTGTGAGAACGCTGACGCATACGGCCACTAACATCCTACGCCTACCAACCGCCACTTCTGCACCCTTTATTATAGTAATGTCTGTACCCATCCGCATACGTCACCCGAAAGGTGATTCAAATATTGTCCGCCGCTGGAGAATTTCGATACTTATGTTTATGATAGGTGTCTCTACCCTTCAGGTTGACCTTAACTCGGATTCAGCAACCGTACTCTCATTGCAGCAGAGTATTCACGAGTTGAGCGATCTCCTTCCGTCCCAACAAGAGTGTGATTTATTCTCCCAAGATCTACCGGATGCATCACTAATATATTCCCATAGTAAAGTCTGGGTATCCACCTAAAGCACTTACCTTGATACCCGAGCTACCATTATCATCCCTTGGGCTCCAAAGAGGCGACCAGATTACAGTCACAGCAAAGCCTGGCAGTGTGTCTGCTACTACTGGACCATCGGTTCCTACAGCACCGGTTTCTGCGCCACGGCCTCCAGCGTCTGTTCAGACACCTAAAGCGAGCACGGGTTCTACCAACGATGGATTTGTTGAGACAGATGTAGGAACACTGGTTCATCGTGTAAGTGTATAAAGATGTTCATGGAGCCCCACTGAAACATTGTCCACAGGTTGTCCCGGACGATAACTCCTGTCTATTTTCGTCTGTTGCGATTGTTTTCGGGCAGGACATAACGGCAGCTCGGAAAATGAGGTCCGGTATGTACGAACGGTGCTCCGGGGATCCTTTATAAAACATTTGATAGTCGTGGTCGATGTTATCAAGAACGATCCAGAGGCATATCCGGACGTTGTTTTGGGGTAAATGCACTGTTCAAATTGGCACTTTGACTTGATATGAACCTAGGGTTACGGTCTAGACAATCTAGGGAATCTTACATGGCCGCAATCTCCAAAGATTCTACCTGGGGGGGAGCAATTGGTATAGCCCATTTTTATATAAAAGGAAAAAGTTTGAACACTTATCAATGTTGCTTACAGAACTTTCCATATTTTCGGATTATTTCCGCACTGAAATCGACAGCTACGATGTAGAAACAGGTCGCTGCGATAGGTTTGGAGAAGGAAAATACGACAATAGGTGAGCGATTGAATTGGATTACGAACATAGTTCGTCGGTGCTAATTCGTGCTGAATAGATGTGTGTTAATGTACTCTGGTATTCACTACGATGCCGTGTCTCTCGCTCCGACTCGAGATGCTCCTCCAGATTTTCATACTACCGTCTTTCCAGTAGATGGGTCCGATAACATATCTCAAGCTGCCTCAAAACTCGCATCCCAATTACGAGCGTCGCGTAAGTTTACCAACACAAGCACTTTCGACTTGAAGTGTGAAGTGAGTTTCATACGTCAACGATATCTCTGATAGACTACTCATCATGATTTAGATTTGTGGTCAAGGCCTCAAGGGGGAAAAAGAGGCTCGTGCTCACGCTGCTCAAACTGGGCATACATCGTTTGGCGAATACTAAAAGTCATGTTATCAGCAAAAGTTGATTGAATAAGTATACTTGGTTGGGAGTGATCTATATATGTGGATGTTTGTTTTTAATGTGGTGGATCGCGAGCACTGATAAGTTATCCAATGAACATCAAATGTGTGCCTAGTATGGGCCACGGGTCCTTTTAACATAGCCATCCCTATTCGATTAAATGTGAGATATAATTGAAGAAACATACCCAGTATGATCTGGCATGGAAGACTGCCTTGCCCTTAAGTCGGTAGTCCTCACCTCTGACACCTCCAACGAATCGTATACATCATAGGTTACACTCTTATCTGAGAGTTGTCCAAATGTCGTTCAGCTGCGGAATACTGTAGACAGTGATCATGATATTGACACCATCACTTCGCAGGGCATCGAATGAACATTTGATGATAGTTACAACACGTAACGTATATTTACTCGAAAGGTAATATCGTAGTTTGATCGTTGCGCCAGAGATAACCACGTGGCTACACTTTCTCCTTCGCCCTGCCACAAGGAGAAGCTGCTCTATCTAACCCATGCTTTAGTCGATGGGAGCTTGTATTGGCACAGAAAAATTTCACAAAACAATATAAATCATAATTAAATCTGACTGGATTCCGACATGGCTGAATCCGAAGACAGCCAGCCAGGTAAGTGCTGCAGAAGTTGAAGCGATTTACCCTTCCTAATCCTAAAATACGAGAATACATCAAATGTGCTCGGATAGATGAAGGGGACACCCCGGAAGCCAACTATAGATTTGTAAGTCGGAGCCTTTTAGGAGAGTTGTGATTGGCACATTTTCTTCCGCCCATGGTCCATAGGTATACGAGGTCAAAGTAAGCTTATTACACACTAATAGTGCCCTCGAAGCAATATGCTTACTACCAAAGCTAGTGGATCGGGCTACCAGATGATCCTCGTCATAATGGGTGAGATTTCATTTAAGTGGGTATGATTGATTATTGAACTTAATACCAACAGGTGGATAAATGATGATGATTTCCAAGTCGATCAATATACAAAGGCTTTTGTAGAAAACTTCTGGAAGGCAAGGCCCCAACCGACCCCCGAATCGAAGCCCGACGAAGAGGGCTGCTATGGCCTTGGTGCAAGGTTTGAAGCTTCCGAGAGCTACATAGGTGAGACAACGCAGATATAAAATGTCGAAGTTCAGGAATTGACTATCATTCAGGACGGCAAGTGAGGGTGCGTGCGGCCCTTGGACTTCCCGAAACGCGTTCACGTCCCCAAATGGCTCCCACCTCTGCAAAAAAACGGAGGCGGAGTCTGTCGTCCGAGAGTAGCGCCGCTGCCGAGCGTGTCAATCGTAGACGTGAAGAAATACCACCGGCTGGAGAGGGATATGATCCTATTCCTTCTCTAGAAATTGGCGCCCCCCGGCCAATGCTACGACCTATTGTAGGGTCAGTGCTAAGTTTCAAGAAGGGAAAGGTTGTTGTCCTCGATAGGTACAGAAAGGTCCTCGAGGCTCGGCGGTTTCGCGCTCGGGGTGGTCTATTCTTACAACAGCATCTCCGGAAGGAACGTGAGGAGCGTTTGGCAATGGCCAAGAAGAAGGCAGAAGAGGCGCAGAAAGCTGCTGAAGAGGAGGCAAGAAAGGTCGCAGAAGAGCTGGCAGAGGCTGAAGGGGCCGCACGAGCTGCCGAGGAAGCACGTGTTATCGAGGATAATGCTCGACTTGAAGAAGAAAAGTTGATTAAGGCCGCTCGAGCAGCAGAATGGGGCATTCGACGATCGGAGCCTCCAAAGCCTCCCTCACCACCTCCATTGAAGGTTCTTTTAGGCCCGTCGCTTGAGGATAATGACTTGCCGGATTTCGAAGACGACGTCGATCCAACCGATGTACAAGTCACGGTGTGAGTTGAGTTGACTTGTATAGCCACTACCTTCACTAGATCTACACAACAGGCCACCAACCAACTTATTTGGTGCCCCCAATTCTCTACTTTTAGATCCAGACGATACAAAAGTATTCACAAAGAAAAAAGCGTAGGTTTTTTCTTGGCTTATGATGAACATATCAATAAGTTTACTTGATACAGAGATCCTTTCTATTGGGCAAAGAAATTAGCAGAAGAACGCAGACAAAAGGAGTAAGCTGTAAGCCATAAATGGCTGGATGGAAACTTACTAGGTCACATGCGATTTTAGGTTACGATCCCGTCACCCTATACTCAAACTCGAAGTTAACGAAGCTTCAGTTGAGGTGTTTATGAAGGATATTGTCAACGAATCGTCCCGGCCCCCGAACGCTCCCGGCGTTTCCATAACTGCAGGGTCTATTATCGACACAAGCTCAACTCAAGAACATGTAGAAGATGTGATCACAGGCATCGAAAAGGGTTGGGTTCCTTCGGGATCTATTGCCCGGCTCGCTCCTGTCGATAAGGCATGCTGGGCTGTCCTTGAGGTACTGGCGCTTCAAATGTTCGTGGACGGTAAGGTTAGTGGATGCCAACTTTCCTAACCAAGCGAAATTATGGAACATAAGCACAGGTTATTGTAAGTAGCGAGAACGATCAAGGTTGGATACCGGTAATATTCGTATCTGAAGAAGAAGGAGTATTCGGTTTGCTCAGCTCATCCAAACAACTGGCTAACTATAAGTCCACGCTCCTGATCACAATGGTCAAAGCTTCAAGTTAAATTTTACGACTCATCGTCGGTGTATAATAGCGAACAATGTCGCAACACGCATCCTGAAAAGAGAAGGCGTGAACAACGGAATAGGCCGGTGATACTTCTCAATGAGCTCGGTCCTTGCGACTTCGGGGGACCAACTAGCACTACTACCCATCAATAAATTTACCATACCTAACTACATGATTTGCTCACCAAAGATAGCCGAAGGAGAAGTAATAGCTTAGCGATCACATTCAGTCTCGAAACATCAATTTCGCACGATCCATCGCCTGCAAATTGCTGCTGGCGATAACCGGCCTCCCGAGCGGGTATATCGGGGAACTCTCGACCATACTCGAACCCGGAAGGCAGAGGTGATGGCGTGATACAACAGCCCGCGGATTAAACACCAATGTATGCGCCTCGATATATAATCGCCGTTCGATCTAAACACTAACATCCAAACTCTCTTATTAGTTTGCATCACTACTCACATTCAATCTATCCTCATCCTTCCCCTTCTGAACATGATCCTCGCTCGAGCTGCCCTTTCCTCTGGGATCATATTCCCTCTCTATTTCTATCCCTTTGAAGGTTGCACAACCTGGACAAAAGCTATCTCGGCGTGAGTGGTAGTTCATTTAGTGACCCATTTTTTAGGTTTACCATATTAATATGGCACTTATCTCCTTACTCAAATAGTGCTACTACGCATCCCAACCTTCCTTTCTACTTTATTGTCAACCCCAATAGCGGCCCGGGTGGTTTGTACACTCAACCTGATGCTAATTATCAAGCCTGCATCCCCAAGCTCAGAGCGAGCGCAAACGTCAAACTCATCGGATACATCCGCACAGACTACGGCCGAATAGCAAAATCGACAGTCCAGGCAGAGGTTGACACATATGCTCAGTGGAGCTCGGCTTATAAGCTAGACGGGATCTTTTTTGACGAAGTCCTGGCCCAGACCAGCGCTCGAACCATTTACTCAGATTACACTAGCTATGCAAAATCGAAAATTCCAAATGCCTTTGTATGCACACCCCATCATTCCGTTGTAAATCCCTCTGACTGAGCTACTTAGGTTTCTCTCAACCCCGGCACAAAGCCCGACGATACAGAGTTTTACAAATTCGCAGACCAGATTTTAAGCGCAGAAAAGTATTTCACGGAGTTCAGGTTGGTCATTACCATCTCCGCCATTCATCCTACATGACCCACGATTTTTTCACTCACTAGTTCAGACACTTATACCATTGGTCCATCGACTCCCGCTTCGAAGCAGGCCATCATCCTAACCGATAGCCCGTCCACTGTTCCCACGAGTACGATCAACAAAATAATCAAGACCGACAAGATCGGCGCTTTGTACATAACCAACGACACCCAAGCAGATGGTCAGAACCCCTATGATAGCTTTCCTTCGTATTGGACGAGCTTTGTCGACGCTGTGCAAACTGCAGCGTCTTGAATATGCTGACCGAGGGATTTAGGCGGATTTTTTCATTGCACGTCTGAGAATTGTTTACATCTTTTGTGTTCACTAGAGTAATAAAATGTTATGTAGCTTCTGCATATACACGCATGACCTCATACGTTTTCCTTCGTTGACGACCTTCACGGCAAAGAAGTTGCGAAATAACGTTAAGCGCCAGGGGAACCTATGACGTATGTACCCAGCGCGAATCTATTTTTACGATATACGACGTCAGCATATAGCTCATGTTTGTCTAGTCTCTGGGCGAAATAAAAAGCAAGGAGCCAGGCATTAGCCTCATCATCGCCCAGCTCACTCCAATGTTCCGACGAAACGCTGCTCCTGCTCGCGAGAAACCGGCCGGCCATCCTGGCGCGGGAGATGGCTATGGCCGTCGCGCCTTTTCGTTTGGTCGGTGGTTAAGGCTATATGGTGTTGATTTGATTACTGGCTGCTATGGGAGGTAAGAATAGAACGTTTCCCGCGCAATTCTATTTTAATAGTGACACCTATTTTCAGCTATCGGTCTTGGCGTCTACTGGGCAAAGCCAGCACCAAGCAGGTCGTTCCCCGTCTATCATGATTCCGGTGAAATTGTCTACGTAAGTGTGTGCTGCTACGTGACCTGTCGAACATGGTCCTAAATTTTACAAACTGCAGCCTCAATTCGCGTATCCTCTTCGAAAGGAGATCATTCCCATCTGGCTCGCAGCTCTCATCGCCTTTATCGTCCCGTTCTTCTTTTTCTGCTTATTCCAAGCACGTCGTCGAAGCATTGAAGACTTGCTATGCACAACTATGGGACTTCTCATGTCTCTCAGTAAGTGTACCGGCTACCAGGCTATATGCGCCACTCACCCCAAATCATTGCATCCAGTCACAGCCGCCGTCTTCCAAGTATTTATCAAATGGTTGATTGGTGGTCTAAGACCTCATTTCCTCGCCGTTGCAAGCCCAATGTCCCTACCTCTGGTGCCCAACACGGCAACGGCTTCGAGATGATCATGTACGATCGTAGTGTGTGTACCGGAGACGAGAAAGAAATCAATGATTCGCTCGAGTCGATGCCATCAGGTCATTCAACCGCCGGCTTTGCGGGGCTTATTTACCTGGCCTTGTACCTTAATGCTCAACTCAAGGTTATGAGTGCCCATAGCCCCGCATACTGGAAGATGGTTCTGTTCTTTGCGCCTGTTCTCGGCGCGGTGCTCATTGCTGGCGCGCTCACTATTGACGAATGTAAGCACCACCCCCCCCCTTTTTTTCAAATCCAAAGTCCAAACTAACACGCTTCGCATAGTCCACAACTGGTACGACGTTGTTGCTGGAGGAATAATTGGCACATCCTGCGCCATCGTCGCCTTCCGAATGACATTCGCTTCAGTCTGGGACTTCCGCTTAACCACATCCGTCTTCCACGCACGACTTCTCTATTCATGAGGCGTCCCTATGCTGATTCGGACGGTAGCATGGGACCGTCGTTTGATTACTCAATGGGGACTGCGACTGAGATGTTGCCATTTACTCGTGAAGGTGGCTGGGGCTGGGATGCATCTGAAGGTGTGAATGGAGCACCGTTTGATGCTGCCAATTCATCCGGGGCAAAGGGCGCTGCTCGCGGGATGGGCATGAACAATGGTAATGGCCACTATGGAGGAGGGGCTCTAGGAAGGGCGGAAGCTGGACATTCGGACGCACGTGTCTAATGTCCACTGGAAGAAAGCTCTTGAATTAATGATAACTAATAAGGACATCAATGTCTTGCTTGAACAAACTGTATTCTTAGTACCGGTCCCAATTGCATGTTGTATTATTCCCTTTAAATCAGAAGACTAATCATGAATCCACGTGGTCTCGTCTGTATTCAACATTATAAATTGAACTACCTGAACCCGTCTACTATCTATGTACTGTAATTCTGTTAAACATAATTTACAACATGAACGAAACGAAGAAGATCTGATAACGAAAAGAAAAGAACCCCAGCAAGAGTAATAACTAGACCCCAATCAATGACTGATATACTGAAAGGTGAATGTGACTTCTGGTAGTCCCACTTCAGCACGCAACAAATCGTCGTGGTTATTTTTCAACTCTGGGTTAGTATAGTGATTCCACCTAAGATGATCATGAGCTTCGAATTAAAGTGGTGTAAAGAAAAAAAATTGCGCACGTGTTTCCGTCACCATAAAGCATCGCAGGTGCTTTCATAAATTGCTTTCCATTCTTGCAGCGTTTGCACTTGTACGTTTCGTGCGTCTCGCAAAGTGTGCTCTCCCGAAGTTCAAACAATTTGCGCAATTCGTCACCAGAAAAGTGTCGTTCGGTATCTTCCTTTTCGTCGACAACGCAAGAGGACAAGGCCTGTTTCGAAGCTTGGCGCTGGAAGATTTTCTCCTCGATAGTACCAGTGGAGACGAATCGGTACACGAAACCTTTTCGCCATCTAGTCAAAAAATTGCTACACGATGAGCTGATAATAAGCTTACATTCTTTCTTTTGCCCATCACGCCATACACGAGCAAGGGCTTGTTGGTCAGAGGCCGGGTTCCAATCTAGCAACACGCATGAGACACTTGCGTGCTTATAATCATACGAAACACTCACCAGGGTCGAACAAAATAAGTCGGTTGGCACCAATCAAGTTGATACCACATCCACCAGCCTTACTACTCAGCAAGAACACAAATTCCTTTCCTTCCGGATCGTTGAATCTATCAACGAGTTTCTGTCGTTTGGCAACACTCAGAGTGCCGTCTAGCCGAATACACCCGTAGCTATAGGTCACGTTGAGCCCAGTCCAGTGTACTAAGCGATGAGTAAGAAAAATCATACCTTTTGCTTCGGCAAAGTTTCTCGAACAGGTCCATAGTTTGAGTATAGTTACTGATGAGCACAATTTTGTCGTTTGTCTCGCGACGGATTCGGTCCAAGAATCTTGATGCGGCAGATGGTTAGGCGATTGAAAGAGAATGGGTTGGACGTCCCACTTACCGCTCGAGTACAACAAACTTGCCACCGAGTGAGCAGTCAGGGGTCATGTTTCCACCTCCTCGCCCACCTGCGCTAAGCATCCCAGCATTATAGCCAGGAGGTAAGATATCTTCGCTACCAGCAATATCATTGGGAAGGTCTAGGAGTGCGGGATGGTTGCAAAGCTTTTTTAGTTGGCCAATAGCCTTGAGAGGCTGAGATCCTACACCCCTTAGCAATTTCTTGACTTCGGGCGAAGTAATAAAGTGTCGATATAGAGCCAACTGAAGCGGTGAGAGTGCACAGAAAACGACTTGCTCGTATTTCACCGGGACTGTGAGACCGTTAGTTCACATAATTCACACAACCCAATAGCTACTCACGATATTTGGACAAAAGGTCGTTTGTCCTGCGAATGATAAACGGCTGAACACGTCCGCTGAGCTCTCGTAATTTCGCAATACTGGCTTCCTTCTCCTTGTCCGTTGCGTCCGCATCACGACCTCTAATAATCGCATTTTCAAAGTTCTTTCGGAACTCGTTCTTGGTACCGAGGTAGTCCTTGTTGGCAAAGTTGAGCAGAGAAAAGTACTCGGAGAGATCATTCTGTTAAAGAATGAGTGATGTTCCTTGCATGTATGAGTGACACCAACTTGAATGGGAGTTCCAGATAGAATTACTCGCGCTTGCAATTCAATTCGTTGAGGGTCTTGAACGTCAAGTTCTCTACCAGGATATAAGTATAAACTCGTGTAACTAGGTAACAATACTGACCCGAGTTCTTCAAACGGTGACCTTCATCACAAAGCATTAGTCCGATTTCACACCCAGCGAGTTCCTCGCAGAGAGTTCGCAAAGTCTCATAGGATACAATCATGACTGCGCAAAAATCGATAAGGGCTACACGCTCAGGAATGTATAAGATGTACCAACCGGGTAAAGTAACATGCCTACCCTTGGCCTGAACCCATCGCCGTACATTCGCAATGAGATCGGCCTTGGTGCCCGTTCCATCGATCGCAAATGTTTTAGGCGCAGAGTCTCCGAGCCATTTGACTAAAAACCTGATAAATTAAAGAGCGCCACTAAAGCTTGAACAAAACTTACCCAACTCGTTTGCCCAATTCTTGACCAAACTAGCGGGGCAGGCAATGATGCACTTTTCGATGGTACCTTTGCCCGCGCCTCGGGGAGACTGCTTGAGCAGGGTCCACATGAGAGTGATACATTGCAGTGTTTTGCCAAGACCCATCTCGTCTGCCATGATGCACCCATACTGGTTGTCTACGGTCATTCCAGTGGTACATCGATACAAAAACTAAGTGACAGATCCATCAGCAACACGCCAACCGGATTTACAGTAAACACACCTTGACACCCTCGATTTGATGCGGTCGAAGAATCTTCCCGAGCTTGGGATCGATGACCACTGGGACCTTGGGCGCCACAGTGGCTTGCGCCTCTTTGCCGCCCCCGAGGAGCTCCTTTAGACTCTTATGAGGATTGTACAAGTTGGCAGCACCGGCGTCCATAGCTGCCTTTTCCTTTTCTTCTCTGGCTTTGGCAGCTGCCTCGAGCTTCTCCCGCTCCTTTCGCTCCTCGTCCGTCTCGCGTGTATCAATCGTCGGATCAAACAGTACGATCGCATGGTCGGCCATGGGGTCATGCAGTGGCCTTGGAGGAATCTTGACCGCAGGTCGGATACCAAGCGCCACATTGGTCATGACCGCAGGAACAACGTTACCAGACTTGTCAGTGATGCTCGGGAGGGAGAATCGGCCGGTGATGGGCTTGGGAGGACCGAACGTCGGGAACAATTTGTTAATGTTCACGGCACTGGTGTTCCCCTCATCTTGATAAGAGTCGTCGGCGGATTTCTTTTTCTTTTTCTTGCCTTTTCCACCCGAATCCGACTCCGAGTCGCTTCCGTCTTCCTTGTACACCACTCGTTTTCGCTTTCGCTGCGGTTGGGGGCGGGCAACAGGCATTGCGGGCGCAGGACTCTTGAATGGTTTGACCAGTACTTGAGGATTGCTGAAGAGAGACACCGTCTTTGGCGATGTACATGGCAGCGATGTGGAGGAATGGAGCAAGTCGTGGCGGAGTCGCGATCGCTCCATTTACTAAGCCATTATTTGGGCAGCGCGACCAAGTCACGTGACTGTGCCATGATTACTCATGACTCACCAGCACACTCATTTGTCGAAACTGATTTCCGAAGCTGTACAGTGTGGTTCGACCGAGGTTCATGTTAACGATTGAGACAAAACCTTAAATGTTTGCTGCTTGCCATCAGACACAAATTGTAATGATTCTACCAGCATATTTACTACAGATAGCAGCCAAATCTCAGTCAGTTCAAACGCCACCCAGATGTGAGGATGAGAAAAGGGGCAGGCAAATGGAAAAAAACAACGCCCACACAACAGACCAGTCAGAAGTGTGCTTTTCATATGTGCAGGGAAGGGATGGGTGAGATTGAAACAGACGAGTTGGCACTAAGAGAAAAAAAGTACTGGGAAAACCATTGCCAACCGTGGCAAGTGAAGAGAGAAGGGGACCGTAGAACCATAGAGGAATGAACACAGGAATAAAGCAAGTGAGAACAGAAAATAACGAGAAGAAAAGAACATGCCAGGGTATAAAGAAATAACCCAGGGCATCACACCAAAACACGGTCAAGGGAACTAAATGAAGGTCTTCTGGCACATGAAAGGGGGCACCAGGTTGGACGATAATATAGGAACCCTCGAAAGCGAAGGCGCGGGGTCGAGATATATGGTAGGACGAAACAGTACAAGGACCGTGTTGGAGCGGATTTTGGGGGGTCAGTCCGCTTCGTACACTCGGAAACTAGGCGTCGATTACATCAGTACACAGGAACACCCCTGCTGAGGTGGTGCATATGGATCTTCTCCCTTTCCCACTGGCCCCCATACAGAAGGAACCTGATCGAGGCGTCAATATAAAATTTGTGCAGATGAGCAAACTGACGTACCAGGTGGTCCTTGGTCGTCTTGCAGTATCGAATTAGACTAAAAGTAGATGGCTATGTCAGCATCTGGACATAGCGATCAACGATAGGACTCTAGGCGCCGGACAACCGTTACGGAGCACAGCCAACGCCACAGACGGTGGCAAGTGTCTCACGGGCTTGAGAAACTTGCACTCAAGATGAATGTGACGATTGGACGAGATGGATGGGGATATGTGTATATTCGGCGAAATGCCAACTCACCTCGCACCAGCCTCGCTCACACGCAGTCGTGGTCGAGCCAAATCCTCTTTTAAGCGCTGGTTGTGCTCGATGACGCGCCTAAGCTTGAGCTCGGCCATAGACTGCTTTGCGTTGCGGGCGTTCATTGTGTAGATAGGACTGAAAAACGACTAGTAAACCAGGTGGAGATGAGATGTCGTCTGGGAGCGTTCGCAGGGACCAATCCAGGCACTAAGTGTAACGTGTATACGACGTTTTGGCTATGTTCAACAGTGCAAAAACCGGCCTTTGCTGGTCTATTATATAGAACAAGGGGCAAATCAGCATTGGCAACCGACAAAACACACAAACGTTGGCAAATTGCTAGTTATTCAACATGGCCTCAGCACTCACCAGACAGCTGTCTACGACGCAGGCAGTGTACAAGTGTACTCGACTGGATTCAGAGAGGTGGAAATCGACACCGGCGGTGGGAGGGGGGTGGAGACAAAGCGTAGAACGCTGCAACACCGATTGCAAATCGCACAGACCCCGACCGAGATCAGCCCCTGGCAGCTTACTTGCATCCGGCCAGGGAGTTCCACGGAGCCTGAGTCAGCGGTATTGGTTATTCACGTGACTAACTGGTCCTCGTGTGTGCTTTCCTGGCTAGGCTAGTCGCCTTGGAGACTTTGACGGCAGTTGCTGTGCGCCTGTTTCGCGTCTTTATAAGATGACTGTCTTTGGCCTTGGAGTCTTCATTCTCTCTTCCTCCTTCATCCCCATACGAGCAGGGTGAGTCTCTTTTGCGCAATACCAATTCCAGTCTCAGCCTCATTAATGCATTCATGATCGCTGACTTTTTGTTTCCCTTGGCGCTTGTCGTGCCGTAATCTATATAATCGCTGTTGTTCGTCACAACCGACCCGCTCTCGTGCTACCACGACCACACGACAGTCTCGATAGCCTTTGCTTTTTAGTCGCACTAAATTATCACTCCGAGTTGACCTCGTCTCAGCATATATCTTTGAAAGCTTATCACTCTCAAGTCTAATTCAAGATGCGTTTCTCCGTTGCTGCCTTTGTTGCTGCCTTTGTGCCTGCCCTTGTCTCGGTCAGTTTAGCTCGCTTGCAATTGAGCCCGTCACTAACATGACTAATAGGCTGCCAACATCACTGTCATTGTTGGTGGTAATGGCGCCCTCACGTACACTCCGGCGAACATTACGGCTGCTGTCGGTGACTTTGTCGAGTTTGAATTGTAAGTGGCTATGGATTGCTAAATTTGGTCTCTTACTAATTAAATTAAATAGCCGTGACAAGAACCACACCGTCACTCAGTCTACCTTTGCCGATCCATGCACTCAATTCAAGAATGCTACGACTGGTGAACTCGGCTTGAACTCGGGGTACCAAGCTGTTGCGGCCGGTGCCACCCAGTCCCCGTCTGGACCATCCAAATCGCCGAGACCTCTCCGATCTGGATGTTCTGTCTCCAGGGCAAGCACTGCGCAAACGGCATGGTCTTCTCCATCAACGCCAACGAGAGCAGCGACAAGTCCTTTGCAGCATACAAGGCCCGCGCTGAGGCCACGCTCACTACCGGCAACGGTACGACTGGCAACACACCCAACAATACCAATGCTGCTGTCCCTTCACGTGCGGCATTTGCTCCTGCCTCGCTTGCTCTCGTTGCGGCTGCTGCAGTCTTTGCTCTTTAATTTGAAGTAAACACTGAGTTTCCTGGTGGAATGTTTCTTTGTTTCTTCTTAGACTTTGTTTGTGTTTTTGCTTTCATGATTTTGTGATGATCTCCGTGTGCGACTTGATGTCAATCAATAATGGCTATTTCCTGCACGTTCACCCTTATTCGGGATTAGACCTTAATAAACATGCCGGGAGAGATCTCGACGCATCCCAATGTGTGGTCCTTGACCTTGAAGATCGACACATCTCGGCTGTTTCTATCGACAGTTCCTGTCAATGCCGTTAGGTCTAGACAGGCTTTCGTTAACTCCCGAACTCGTTCCACCTCCTAAGACTACACAATGGTAGCGTCAATAAATAGATGATCAATATATTTAGTAGGTGGCAAATTTCGGTTAACGAATCTGGAATTAGATTACAACAAACTAGGAAATATGCGCATACATATCATCGTCAGCCGCTTATATACCGAGTATCAATACTACGGTCCCCAAAAGTGCGGATAACCCAACCTTCCACGCAGAGCTCTCCAAAGATCGGCAGAAGGAGATCAGAGTGGCAAAATTCGAGTATCAAGCGTTGGGGTTCTACCCGAAGTTTGCAGGCAAGGACGTGTGTTTGGATATGTGCATAATTCGCACGTAGGCAAAATAATGGGTTGACTTTGGACAGATGAGACTCTGACAAGTTAAATTGCACTTCCATTTTAGCCGATCAAATCGGGAGTTTATACGTGGAATGGGTGGACATGTGTGGGGCAGATCACTCCACTTGCTAAAAGGATAGTACCTATCTCGTATCCTGACTTTTCTACATAAATAGTACCGGTAGCGAGGATAAATGGTCTATAATAAGTTCGAGGCAACCAGGAGTACCAAAAATAGAGGGTGGGTACATAGTGGCTCTTCTAGTTGTCTGGACAGCTTCACGTTCCTTATGAGTCTTCAGGCCACATTGTCCAGTGGGCCACGTGAGCCACTCAGCTGCAGCCGAATATCAACACCCTCTGATATAAGCCTTACTTGACCGGCTGATAAGATCTCCTATCATATCAACTTCGTATTCGTCGAATTTCTCCTCTGGAACTCTGATTGGCTGCGCGAGATTTTGTGGATGAACGAGGAGAGGAGGGGCCTAAATCAAGGGGACACGCGGGTATAAAACCATCTCAAAAATTAAAGAACCGACACTCCACTTGCACCACAACCACATCACCCAAATGGTTTGCTAATAATCCAAAATTTAATTTTTAAGTCCATTTGTTAAATTTGCATTTACCTTGATTCTAGGCTGGCGACAATTCCTGCTCTTCTACCAAGACCACTTCTGGCGTTTGCGAATGGCCCACTTGTGGGTGCACCGAAGGTCCCAAGAACAAAGATTGTGGGGAATCTCAGTGTAATTGCGGTCCTAGGTGTGTACATCCTGTATTTTCTTTTGAGGAAGAGCGGTTGCGCTAAGGTTTCGCGTACAGTTGCGCATGCAAGCCCGGTGAATGCAAGTGCTGAGGCGTATCATCTAGTTGTCTGTCTATTACATTTGCATCGATGAATTATTAAATTGAACATGTGGTTTCAGCCAATTGCAAGTCGTCTTGATCTTAGGCGTGAGGCAATTCGTACTGAGTCGGACAAATGATTGACCGTCTGAGGCTGGATGAATCAACGGGCTCAATGAAATACAAGCCGTCGAGTCTGGGGAAGGAGGGAGGCGAGGATGTGCATTTATCCAAGGTTACCAACAAAGTTTAGTCCTGGGACCACCCAGCAAGCATTTGATCCTTCGCGATTTACGGGATCTATGGGTGATGTATAAACGAGACGAAATATATCTTGAGAGTGTCATGATCGGGCATGGGTGGCCAGGGAACATATGTTCTTCCGCTGGGCTACAGCAGCTCGGCTCTATAAGATCCCATGCTTATTGTTAAGCTTTATGTACAAATATGTAAGGGGCAACGATTTTAAAACCTAAAAAATGAAGTAGCCGCGTATCACCGCCTCAAGCCACTCTGAATTTACCTGACGATCACGATTTACCTTTTCCTGGCTACGGCAGTCGATCCTGCGCGGTAAATCACATAGGCGAAAGGGTAGGGATCGCCCAGGTCCTTGCTTAGAAGTCGACAGTAACGGTTGCCGCCTCATCAATGATGACCGAATTATCCACCTCGTTGGGGACTACAAAATATGCGATGAAAAGGTGCAAGCATGTATCTGATACGGACATTCATTGGGAATGTTGTGGGTGCTTGATGGATGGATTCTCCATATGATCATTTATCCAACCCGTCCCGATGTGATTGAACAACTCTCACGACTCTCTAATAGGTTCTCCACTCAATTTACTCTTATGATTCATTCTTGGTACCATATGACATAGTTCATTTGCCTGATTAGCGTTGGCCCCACGCGCTCGGCCCTATGTTCCTACTCAATACTGAAGATGTATGCTACGGTCTTCCGTGACTCACGATTGACTGGGAGAAAAAATCCATGCCTTACAAGGGTCCCCATATCATGAGTAACTCTATATCTCATAAAGTTGGGCGTGTCCTTCAATAAACGTATAATTGTGTGGTGGTTATGGCCATTAATCCATCAACAAAATGTACGTGACGGGAAACTACGCCTCCCATAACACACCCAGAAAGCAATTTTCTGCAATACAAAATACGCTCACAACGCATACATCATCATTCGCATGCCTATTTTTCATCAAATCGGCGGACTTTGCCCGCGCAGCGATCTGATTGAACGCTCTCAATATATTCCAACCTTACGAAAGAAACCTCTTGACAGCCAACAGAGTGACATTTCGTCTCCGATAGCCCGTGTCTGTACAACTCCTACTCTCTTGGCTACGGGTGCGCTTCCCAATATAGCACAGAATCGAGCGTGCCTAATAAAGGAACCACGTCATATTTTCAGGACTCATTCAGGACTTGATTAACACGGCTTCCCGGACTCACTCAATCACTTTGTGTGGTTACACTATGGTGTGGCTTCTCATATTTCACGCGAGTTATTATGTTAGTAGAAGTGTGGGATGTTCAGAGGTCTTGCTTATTGGTCATATCAAGTACCTTTACCCAAGCACAATCAGCCATATGGCTCGAATGAATGTTAAGCATGAGTAAGCCATGTTGTGATACTTTGATCAAAGCAAACTAATACCTAAGGTTACTATGAGTGTCCTTATTGGCCGGCGGAGGGGAATTCCTGGTCGGCGGGATCAATGTAATCACTCTGACATGTACACTTAATCGGTGTACGATGCGCGTTCGACGCTTCGCAAAAGCATGCTGAATATCCCATAGGTTGGGTACCACATATTCGGTCCGTGATTCAAGCGTGCGAGAGCGCCTCATCACAATCTTGAGGTTATGGCCCCTTGTCATTCTCTGAAAGTGACGCGAACATCCAGATGACTGGAGATTGGATGTAATCGTACTCCGCTATCCTGGCTCCAAGTGCAAACGTGAGCGTACGGGAAGAAGATCGAGACTCCAGCGTTATGAGAGGAATCACAAGTGTATTAGACGAACTCTGGTGCCGAGAGGTTTTTGCACATAGGAGCTGAATCGATTTCCAGGGCTCCTAAGTTGCGATCCCCACCAAGTTTGTTAAGGCTTCTGCCCCAACCTTTTCCCGTAGATGAGGTCGGGGATACTACCAAGGCGTGTCCAGACGTCTACATGGTGAACTGCCAAGTATTTCACATGCACCGCCTGCAAACTTCACATTATCTTGTGAGCTCATTTCGAGCCGCTGATCCGGCAAGGATGGAAGTTCCTGCCACGGTCGATCCGTCGATGGATACTCTGCTCTATTTAGTTCCCGGAGCTATTAACGAAAAGCTGGCTGTCGACATAGGCTCTTACCTAGTTTAGCGCCTCGAGAACCAGGCTCCTGGGTACGCCTTCGGAGTAATGATGTGTGTAAGCCTGCGCAAGTGCTCTGGGGACACCTAAACTCTAAAAATCAGTTCTAATTCAGATACCCACCCCAAATAATTACGGGAAAGCAAAATATGTTAAGCCCTACTATACGATAGTGTGCGATTTCTAGGTCTAAAGTGATACCAGGTACGGAAGGACCTAGATTCCTGACAGTATGAGTTGCTATCGGGGCTACGCGGTTCGATAGGGACTTTGTATCCAACTTCTCCGAATAGCTTCGATTCTCTCCAAAGTGCTTTGAGTTAGCCTGCAACGCGGCACGACCACAATAGCGGCGACCTTTGTTGGTGTGGTAACGTCCAGCTGCGAGACTGATCGAAGCCAGATCCACGAAGTAGTCAGAAATTGGTATGGACTATCCGCGACTACGCACCAGATAACATGTTAACCAGTTAACCACCCCTGCTTTCTAGAACATTAAGCATGCATGCGGGCCGCCGGAGGGCTAACTCAGAATATATGTGCATCAACAAATACTGGTCTGGGTTCCCACGTGGGTATAATCACAACTAACAGGGATTCGGTAAGTCGTATAGCCGCTATTATTCTATCCGTGCATATAGCCCGACAAACTTTGCCAGCCTGTAGGGTGATGAATTACGCATACACCTACATCGTAATGGCAAGTCGACCAAAATATACAAGAAGACGCTACCGCCTTTCGCTTAGATGCTTAGATAGAGATGGAGTTGTTAGATAATCTCATTTGGAACAATCTGCCGCGCGAAATGGTGGCCCCACCCCACACGCGTATGTTACTTCAACGTTTTGGTGGGTGACGCCTCGGGCATACTGCCTCGGATATATCGCCACTCAAACAGACCGGACAAACTGATCATCGGTGGGGATTAGCCTGTCAAAATAAATTGGCTCCCTGCAACACAACTGACAGTTTCATCCACTATCTTCTAAATCGAGCCGTCGGCATATGGTTCGGGGTAGAACGGCATCGTTGGGGCATCTTTCTCTAACTCAGCAAATATGGTATACACAGGAAACATCATTATAAACACATTCCCCTTCTATTCGGAAGCCAACGTGACCCTATGTAATTGCAGCGCCAGTATTCTCCGGACTGAGCGGGCCACCCCAAGCGATTCCCCAAATCTTAGCGGTTTGCAATATCTACACAAAGTCACCGTAAGCTCACCCTTATATTTATCGAGTAGCTGATAGGACTCTCTTTATAGCTTGCGACCCTCCAAACCAACATAAGAGGAATGATTCAGAAGTTTATGAAGTTATGTGTCATAACACTCCAGCGGCGTGGGATAGTAGAAAAGATAGGTTTGTTACCAAATCGAGGACTAGATCTATGAATATACGGCAAACTGGCCTGTGGTGTCTCTGGGCGATACCAAGTTAGTGACGATGCCTCAGGTTCGTGCTGGAGTGTTTGGTCACTTGGGTCTTGCTCCTCGACCACAGACAGCTAAGCCGCCCCAGTTACTTGCCATATGGACCCTGAATAGGCTCAACACCAAACGGGGTACGCTTTTAGTAACTAAAATTTCCTTGTGTTTGGTGTAAGATGTCGACTTTGTTTCAGCCTAATGCTCCACCACTAGGGTGCCCACACCCAAGATATAAGAGAGCGTGGAAAATGGAACAAAAGTTCCCTAAGCCTCTGCACTGCCGGGCGCTTACAGGTCTGATGAAACGATGAATGTCTTGTGTTGGCAAGATAATCTTTTACCGGTGATGCGAAGTTGCCAGCCCTGAGGATCATCATCAAACGAATCACAATCAAGTTTAATCACGGTTGAGCGCGATGTTTAACATTCGTACACGTAAAAACACAACTCTATGTGTGGGTACTCCAGATTAAAGTGATGATAAAGAGGTCTGTAGACCAGAGGACGAAAAAAAGGGCTGTGCAGGAGGCTAAGGAAACATGCGTAAGGATAACGGTCATGGGCAGCGCAATGCAATAATAAATAACGATGCAGAAAGGATGAACTTTCTGTCTGTGAAGGTGTCTGGCTGAGGACAAGTCAATGCAAGGCCCGACCGTACAACGGCGCTCAGAACTGGAGTTGCTTGGGCTTCTCCCACTCGTATTCATCGTTGCCAAAGTGGCCGTAGGAGGCAGTCTTGAGATATTGTGGACGCTGGAGGTTTAACTCGCGGACTGGAATGACGTGATAAGCTTATGTGCTTGTATGAGTACTGAAACTAAACGTACCAATAACACCTGGTCGGAGGTCCCAGTGCTTCTTGATAATCTCGACCAGTTCTTCATCTGTCTTCTTACCAGTACCATATGTGTCGACATAGATCGATAGGGGCTCGGCAACTGGGAACACATAAGGTTGTTAGTGGTGATAAAAGTTCGAGACACAGAACCTACCTCCGATAGCGTAGGAAAGTTGAACGAGAGCACGGCGGGCTAGGCCGGCGGCAACGAGAGACTTGGCAATCCAACGAGCGGTGTATGCGGCGGAGCGATCGACCTTGGAGAAATCCTTTCCAGAGAATGCACCTCCACCGTGGGCACCCCAGCCTCCGTAGGTGTCGACGATGATCTTTCGTCCAGTCAATCCAGCGTCACCCTGAGGTCCGCCGATGACGAAACGGCCGGAGGGTTGGATGTGATAGATAGTCTTATCATCTAGGAGCTTGGCAGGAATAACCTCCTTGACGATCTTCTCCAAGATCTCGTTTCGCAATTCCTCGGTGGAAATTTCCTCAGCATGCTGGGTGGAAATGACGATGGTGTCAACGCGAAGGGGAATAGTGGCACCGCCGTCCTTCTTGTATTCAATGGTGACCTGAGTCTTGGAGTCGGGACGGAGCCAGGGGAGCACCAGTACGACGAGCAATCGACATGGCCTTGTTGAGCTTGTGGGCAAGCACGATGGTCAAAGGCATGTATTCAGGGGTCTCGTCGGTAGCATAGCCGAACATGATACCCTGATCACCAGCACCGTGTGCTTCAAGAGATCCGTGGTCAAGACCTTGAGCAATATCAGGCGACTGTTGCTCAATCGCAACCAGGATGTTACAGGTCTTGTAATCGAAACCCTTGGAGGAATCATCGTATCCGATCTGCTTGATAGTGTTACGGATTACGGCTTGGTAGTCGATCTGGGCCTTGGTAGAAATTTCTCCAAAGACCATGATCATTCCGGTTTTGGAAGCGGTTTCGCAAGCAACCTTGGAGAAAGGATCCTGTTCCAGCAAGCATCCAACTAGATATAATAGTATTGAATAAATGAACAAGCGCCTAATATAGCTTCACTTACAATAGCATCGGAGACCTGGTCGCAGATTTTATCTGTAAAACGCGTTTGAGACGCGTCAACAACTAAGTAAACGTGTATTTTGATTTTTTTGAAACGCACCAGGGTGCCTTCACCAACAGATTCCGAGGTGAACAAAAAGTGGCCAGGAGCGAGAGCCGCATGAGTAGCACCGTTAACAGTCATTTTGTTCTATGTCTAAAATCTAAACAAGAGTGATTGGGTAAGGAAAAGTGGATACCCCAAAGCGAAAAGGAGATGGAGGTGGTAAAGCTGAAGTTCTGGATGAGCGTCAAGAGCGTATTTATTCGATCCAAACTTTTATGATCTTTTACATGATCACGCAATTTGCATGTTGAGTAGCATAGCCAACTTCGTTTACGGCCCCGTTCCCGGACTCTTGATACCCTCAATAAACAGTACAAAGATTCTGGTATATCTCTTTATAGGAGACACATTGAGCACCACTATCGAAAATATTTGGCTATTCATAGCTTACTATAAATTTTAAATATGTGTCTGCTCAAGCATTAAGACGGTACAACAACCAAGCTTTGACTTCTGGGGTCTCGAGGGCGCGGAAGTTGTAGGTCACGATGGTGTCAGATGAGACAAATAATCATGAGCCCATTTCGGAGCAACGTGCAACAATTTTCTAATCGTACCTGCGGATCTGTCGGCGTTAGCTTCGCGCCAGAATTTCAAAAGTATGCACCCTTCGGGTTCAAGTTTTACTTTACTCGCGCATAGCTAGCGTTATCTATACGTTCTATCAGTCAAACCACAGCCATTGGCTTTGGGCGCATAGAAGCTTTCTTATTCATTGGCGGTCTCCCCACTAAGTTCAATGCATGCAAAGAGTGCCAACACTCTATTCGGATATCTATTTACTATAATAACCCGAGCCGTGGCCAGGTTTCGAAGAGAGAGAAGCATTTGGTATATAGCGCACGCATACAGTTCGTACTGACAGTCAGGGATACAGCTACATGAGGAAACGCCACGTACATACACGAAAGGCAAGAAAGTAGTACCCTCATCTAAAGCCAACACCTAAAGGATCAATATCCGCTACGCTGGATTGTGGCTGATGCCCATCATTGTTGGAGAGAACGGGTTCGGTTGGAGGTAGCCTAGGCGATGCAGAAGACTGAGAACGCGATAAATTGGGTTCAGTCAAGAGGGTCAGGTCTGAGAGTGACGAGGAAAGCGAGCCTATGGAGTTCACCAACGATGGTTGGGTCGATTTAGCATGGGATGAGGGAGATGCTGCCGGCCGCGCCCATGGTTGTTGGTTAACGTCTACTAACGGCTTTAATTCTGCAACCCCAATGGGGGTGGGGGCAGCAATGTCAAGTCTATGAGGGGTTGTGGGCGCTGAAACGGGTGCTTGGTCGGCCCAAGGGTTGCTCAGCACATCAGGGATTGGAGCACTACGAGTTACTGAGGCTGAACCAGAGTTTCGGCCTAGACTCCCCATTTTGCTAACGGTAGGTAGTTCACCTCCATTGCTAAGTATATCTTCACGCATACGCGGGCTGGAATCGTTATTTGGGGTACCATAGTCCCTGACGCTTGTGTCGTATGCAGCCTGAGCAGCTTGGAAGGCAGCCGTTGCGTTAGACGATAGGGATGCCCACACGGATCTCACGCCCCCAGCACCCGCAGCAAGTCCTTCAGCTGCGTTCCTCCATGCACGCGATGGGGCAAGAGCATCTCGTGCATCACTCCCACCGGCCTGCATAGAGAATGCCGAATTTGTCGAGGCAAATGGTCTGAGGCTATCTTGGCGAGAACTTGTTGGTGGAGGCGTACTTGCCGTAGAAGGTAAACCCGAAGATACTCGCTTGATACGGGTAGGGGACCGAGGCTGGTAGGGTGCTCGTTGGCTACCCAAGTCCCCTGATGGGGGAGGCGTGGCAGACGGAGTAAGAACAGCAAGTGGTGAGCCGGCAAGGACGGGATCGTCTTCCGATCCAACTACTGGACCTCGTAGCTCGACCCCAGATGCAGTTGCTTGATTAGTTATACCCCCACCATTCATTTCTTCATCCCCGCGACCGTACAATCGATACCAGAAACGAACATCCTTTGAGTCTGGGATTAGCACAGTTGTATCACGAGTTGGAATGTTGGACGAAGGGTCGTAATCGGAATTGAGCCATTGGGATCGATGAGCTTCAAACCAATCCCAGGCGCTACGCGTTCGCTGTTCAGCTGAAAGTTGATTTCCGTCGGCAACACGTCTCTCTCGCTCGCAGTTGAATAGGAAGGTGCCGAATTGGCACGAGTTCAAATGATAGTATACTTTCAGGAGAAAATCCTCGTTGTATTCAAAACGTGTGGGAAATTGGCGGTAGATTTGCCAAAGCGACTCCAAGAATTGGTGAAAGACCGGGCTTGTTTCCTTGAGATGTGACTGGCCGGAGAATTTGTTCTGGACGGAAGCAAAAAAAGCTTGAGCTGCATCACTGCTGCCCCCTCCTTCGTTCGGGGCGGTTACAAACAGTTTCTCAGAGGACAAATGCCCGCAGCGGTCGAGGAACTTGTGGCCAAACGATAGCCATTCCTTTTCCACAAGCACATAGAATCCACGGAGAGTTCTAAAGTAAGGATCGAGACAGATTTGAGCGAGCGATGATAACTGGGCGGTCCTATCCCACCCATCCGAACAGTGTAATAAAGCGTGCGATGCGTTGATATGGATGGTCTTCACAATAATCAAGGTACCTTCCAGGATAGATGTCAGGTGCTTTATCCAGCCAGAACGCCTAAGAGCCTGTCGATCAAGAAACGCAAGCCTGGATGCCTCAGGTCCCAAGGCGTCCGATGGTACCGAATTTGAACCCGACATAGTTGCGAGCATATCAGCTTCGTACAAGGCCTCTGCTACCCTGGCGAGAGAGTCCCGCATGACATGTATATTATCGATACCGAGGTAAACTTTCCTCGCTTCCTTGTAGTTATCCATGTTCTCCGTCCCAGCGCCCTTGGCGGCGTTCGCCATCGCGTTCGTGGTAGGTCGGGCATCAATAATCAAGTTGACAGGTGTTGCACCGTAAACTAGGGAAGATGTTGATCGAGAACGCCCGTCAGGAGGTCCGGCGTAGACGGAATGAGCAGAATGATGTGATTGGAAGATGGCCTCAATCAATTTTTCATCTTGTACCGAGCGATTGTTGGTCAATCCAACCATCGGTTGACTACACCGTGTGATGGTTGCCTATGAGATTCCCTGAAGACTTAGCGTGGATGAATATGATCAGATGGGTCAACTCACAAAGTTCCCCCAATGCAGGTAGGACAAAGAAGGGATACGAGCTTTACTCCGGTATTTGGCGGCATAAGAAAGAGTAGCATCGCTGATACGAGCCGGTACGACCAACGTCGCAGGATAAGTTGGACAAAACTAGTAAACACGTCAGTAGAGCTGAATTGACCAATGTGATGATATCCTACCGAATAATCTTTATTGATTTCAGTAAATCGCCAAGCTTTGGTACGAGTCCCGAGGCCCATTCTTCCAAACTCTTCTCTTGGAGTGAACATCGACCAGCCATCATGGGGGGTACCAGCGGGGGGCGTGTAGAAGAAAGCGTAAAGCTTCGTGACCGATGCTATTGGTGCGTAAGTGTGTGAACTCCAGGTCGCGTGGAACCCAGCTCACTCGCGACTGTAGACTCTCGCACACTGTCAAAGACATCCGACGCATGTTGAGGGTTTGCAAAGTAAAAGGTTAAGTTCTCAAACGTCCGGCAACGTACTGAGATTGGGGAAGATCCAGTGAGCGTTTGTGGCAGCCGCGTAACGAGGGATATCAAGGAATATGGGATCTGTGATAATTCTTAGATGCTTAGTTCTCCTATACTAAACGCACACGCACCCACGTTTCTTGATCGTCATTCTTCTGAAATATGAGGTTGTGGGCTGTTAGATGAAGGGTCCCCTGCTGTTGAACTCCACTTTTGACCAGCGTAACATCATTGACCTATTGATTCATTAGCAACATTCCCGATATTCTGCGCCAAACGTTTACCTTGGCTATCTTAATGGTTTCCATTCTCCATAAACACAAAACGTCTCAAACGCAACCCACTCCACAATATGGGCGCTGACCGAGAACTCCTATTGAATTGAGCTTAAGCGCCAGGGTCTCCGGAATATCACGTGATTGTCAACTCTGTATGCGTTACCCCTATTCAACCATGCCCATTCGTTGACCACACAGCTGGAGATGTTGCATATCCTTTTTACATTAGTAATGCATAGCCCTATATTTACAAAAACTAATGATACAGAGAGATAAGAAGAAACCGGTTCCCAATAATAAAATGTCCGTGAATATCAGCGCCGGGGAATAGAGTGGTGAATCATAGTGACCTGTTCAATGCACGGATCATCCTTTCATCTTCCGAGCACCTCGGCTCATACGGTTGAATAGAATCATGGGGATGTCGTAAAGCATAAGTATCGGACCGTCGAAGGGAGGCACTGTTGGGCCGTATGGCAGGAAGTTCCAGCGAGCTCATCTCCACCACGTGTGGGTCGTAGCTTCTCCTGTCTATAGGGTATCCATGGGGTCCTAGGACTTGTCGATCTACCCCCCATTGGATGCCGGAGTGTGCAACTAATGGAGAGCTAGTAGCCGAACTTGATCGTGATGACCCACGAGTAGTTGGAGTATTGGGTATTATTGGGGAGCTCAGCGGAGAAGGAGATGTTCTTCTCGAGCTATTGCCATCTGTGTAGCCAAAGTCGCCATTGCTTCGTGCGCTCTGCCGCGATTTGCCACTCCTGTATACGCCAGGAGGGACTTTTACGTTTTTTCCTATTAAAAATCATTGAGCGCATGCGCCGTAGTAAGACAGGACATTTACTCACGGGATACATATCGAGTGTGGGGAGATGAGGAAAGTCTTCGTGGGTAAAGTAGCAAGTGATATGCCACTTTCGTTTTTTGGCGTCAGGTGGTGACCCGGGTAATGTCACGATGGCAGAGTAGGTTTGCTTTACCAGGAGCCCGGTTGAAGGTAGTTCCTTGGCGTGCTTCGTGCCCACAAGGTCTTTGCGCCTGAAGATTAATTAAGATCAGGACATGGACGCAAATACAGGCTGGGTCCACTCACTTCATATTGTTTGGATCGAGCTGGTCGCCCAGAGTTTTTTCCTCATAGAACTATACTCCGACTAGTTTCAGCACCCTGGTCGTGAGGAAACATAATTGTAACTGACCAAGAATGGCTCGCGCATCCGTGAGCAACTCCACATGAGCCCATCTGTCCAACGTTTGAGGCCGATATCATCCTACCCTGGCTGTTAGTTGCTGGGCGACCAGTCAAATGAGTTGTACCTACATCAGCCTCTTGCCAGACAAAGACGGAACCAGATTTATGAACATGGCCCGTTCGCTATCGTTCAATCTTCTCGAAACGGGGGTGAGCAAACCGAGACGGCAAGCTTCAAACATTATCTAGGATCGAACTTTAGTCAGGCGCCCGCTCGCTGCGGTGAACAAGGTATAGCAATACCCACCTGTGCGTCCCGAGCATCTCGTACATGTAATCGAGGGTGAGTTGGTCGTTGAATGTCATGGCCGGCAACGCAGAACATGATAGGCACAGATAGACAGTGGCGTGAGTCGCGAGAAGGATGGGGGCGAGGAGGTGAGGGTGTGAAGGTATGGGTTGGTGGGGCACGGTATTTAAACAAAGGCTAAGTGTGTAAATGTGCGTGGCGTACAGGAACGTGAATCAACGGGAGTATGGTACAAGGAAGGGCTTCTGGATGAAGGTCGGAAGACGTTGCATTCTGTAGGCGGGCCTAGTCGCGCGGACCGCGGGAGAGGTACAAGTGCTCCAGAGTACCGTTTACGGAAAGCCATCGATCCAAAGACATTTCATCCACGGCCTCAACTGAAGTCTATTCGTAGTCATCGGATCTGGGGTTATGGCCGGAATGTAGTCCTCTACGCTTAGATGCAGGCTTCAACTGGTAATGCCTGTCCCGATTTTCAGAGTGTGACGTAACAACCCGGTTGGTCTACCGCTCCGAGGGACTGATACACACAACTTACCCTAGACAATCACGAGGATTTGCATCTTAAATTTAAAAGCTGATCTCACCCATTGTTTGCGACGTGAGAGGGAATCGACCTGCTTCTGTGGTAGGCTTCCTTCTCAGCCACAACGCAAACGCTTGACAACTCGACCATCAACGAGGGCCGCAGGTAAGAGATGGTCCCTTGCTCGGAAGTTAACTCCCACGTGCAACCGGCCGCTTTCCACGAGACAACCCCGCCTGTACCTTGTCATTCAAGTTCTGCCATTTCTCGAACCCAGGGACGCTAAATTTCAGCTCGGCCAATCGTTGCCCACTACCGGTGCAGGCGTCAAGGGAGGCATAGGCCCGGCCCAATAGACAAATTCGAACCAAGTAAATGTTTTCTGGTACCAAGACAGACGTGTCTATCACTTTGAATGTGATAACATGTGCTGTATATTCGTTGGCACGTGGCATTGATTTAATATGTTCTCGAACTTGTCTCGGATCCCTCGATACAGAAAATTCCTACGCAATCTGTACGAAACTATCCGCGCATGAGGGGGACCGGGGGCCGCTCGGCTCAATTGACAACAATACACACGCATAACGTTATTGTAGCATCTAAGATGTGGATAATTTAGCCGATTATATATTCTTAGTCATGTCATACTCTGGTTGCTAATTTGCGTATCTGGTACTAATTCCAGCTGTGCCGTCGCTAGACTCATGAACGAACCCGACACTCAGTGAAATACAGCCCATCATTACCGGCTTATCAGCGAGACACCTTTGAAGATCAAACAAGGCTTCCCAGACCCTGAGGCTAGCCACGGCTCCGTACCAAACCTCTCCCGAGAGATAGGTTCGCTTTCATTTCGGACATAACTACCGAAGCTGTGGCTAATCGTGAACAAATCCAAAGAGAGCATGTTTCTTCGGCCCAAGCACCCTGAACTCAATTAGCGTGCAATTCCACCCGTCGCGCTCATCAGACACCCCTTTGCAAACCAATGTGGACGAGCCGAGATTTCGTCTAAACGTCGGAAAAGTGAGGAAGCCCTCTAGGGCCTGCGAATCTGATCGGCAATATATAATTTTCCTCCACAAGTGCACAAGCTTGTGTGTGTGATTAGGAAGAGTTCCTAGCCAAACATGCTGACTCGGAATACGGTCAATTCATTATCGCAGCCCTAAAGGAAGCCGTCCAAAGAATATTCCCGAATTTTAGGCGAGTCGTGGACTCTAAATCTCGCGCGTTTCGCCTACGATCGACATATGAGTCTAATTAGCGCCGTGTTGGCTGCAAATGGATTCTAATTAAATTATTCACGGAGCAACAAGCGCTTATTTCACCTACACAGCCACGGGTCACCAGCAACAGTGGCTATACCGACACCCACACCACCCTGCTCATCCAGATATCCCTTTGAAATGTCGGAATCAGTAGACTGCGCCGTGCCTCGTTTACAAGAATACTGTTGCAAGGTGATACTAATAAATATAGAATGTTCGTACACATCTCAATTTTTTAATCCTATCCAACCACGTGGGTGTCTAACGTTTAGCCACGAATTTGTGTTTAGCGGTACCTTCAACGGGAGATATACCTTTCCGTGTGATAAGGCCAGTCTTGAAAGGTGCAAGGCCAAAAAACTGGAACAGTTGGAGTTGTCAGCCCCGGTATGTTGATAACCCCAACACCTGATGACCCGATCGTTCCAATCACGAATTTGTATTGGCCCTTCGCACAGCACCTGGTGAATGATACTCAAGGCGAGTGCCTACAGTCGATCGAGATGGATGTGCACCTGATTTCGTTGATACCATAGTCATATGGAGGAAACGATGTTTGGACGAATTCCTAGAGTTTCGACAAGCCAATGAGAACGGGACGATGCTCGAACCCGAAAGCTGGAGAGAACAATACTTCGTGCGTCTAGGCCTCAGCCAAAAAAAAACTTCCTTTTTTTGCTACCGGCCTCCTGACCTATAGCCATCGTCTGTGAAAAAATTATTATTAATAAAGGAATCCTTGGCCGAACGTGAGCGCAAGATCACCGATTCAGCCTCCCGCCTACGAGGAATGTATCAGAAAGAGGAGGCCGGCAAGCGAGTTCGGCAAACCATGTACACCACCAAAGCACCACCTCCGAAACGCGGCCGATGGGGTAAGGACCGCACATCTCGTTCTCCATGGCCAGACTCTGAGGGCAATATTCCTCACTTCCGCTCCTGTTTTGATCACCAGGTCAGATAGGCATTTCGAAGCCTCGCACACTCATCGACAAAGCACGCCAAGATACAAGAAGGATTCAGCATGTTCATGTCAGGAACGCTGGGTCCTCGGACCAACCAATCGTCCAGCGCAAAGTTGTACCCTTGGGGACTTCTGACCTTATTCGGCCACGGCCGACGCAATCTACCACCCTTCCCAAGCCACCTGTGGCTTCCGGGGCTAAGAGAGGCAATGCTGGCCCGAGTATCTAGGAACCCCCCTCCTCCCTCCGCTCCCCTCCCTCCGCGGGATTCCCGTGCACCTCGAGGGCTGGTGGGGCTTCACGGTCAACTTTTTTGCACACGCACACGCGGGTTCTCCATACACCGACAGTGAAAGGTGCGGTGGGAGCCTGTCCGGGTCTTAGGTTAGCTTCCCCCCTCCTCCCTTCATGCATTCTTTCTTCCTCACGGATCTGCCATCTTGATTCGGAGTCTTGCCTTTTAGTCTGATATATCTAATGCCTCCCCCCCTCCTCCCCCTCCCTCGTTCACGGTGCTGTGAAATACGACCTGATGGACACTTGTACGGGTTTGCCAATATGTATACCTAGTTAGCTTTTTTTCTTAACACCCTACTAGATTTCATAGTGAACATGAAACAGACATGCCCGCCCATCAAGCAAATCTAATGCTTGTGGGGGTAAAGCCTACCTTAATCCAGTGCCACAAGTGCCAATGGGGCGAGGAGAGAGAAAGGGCTATACCATGCGCCCCAGTCCGATGCAGCGGTAATTCGGGCCTATTCAATTCACACAAAGTTAACATATAGGAACGACATTTCGAGCCGCGTGAAGGAAATTGAAAGTTCACATCTAAAGTGATGCAAATTGGCGCGGATAGTGCATACAGCCGATCTGCAAAAGGAAAGATAGATAGATAGTAAGATAGAAAAAAACTTTCACACAATCTCAGATTTGGAATGAGTATACTATTGTACATTTGATTGACATGGTAAAATTGTATCCGGGGCCTAAAACATAAAGCAAGTTCCTCCGTTGGTAGGACATGAAATTTCAAGATTGGCCCCTCTCACAGGGCCGCACCGACAAAACCTAGTCATTGGATAGGGGTAATAAGAGGGTCGGACACTGATAAAATAAGAGCATACGTCAATTGACAAATTAGCCGAATCTGAAATCGGGTCTGGAGCATGTTTGTAGCATACCTAGATTGCTGCCCTTGGGGAAGAAGGCTATGACGATCTTGCAGGTCGCTACCCACGAGGTTGGGAGGCGGAGGCGACCATAATCGAATGGTATGGTCGTCAGAGCACGATGCAAATAGCGCGGGATCTCGAGGATTCCAAGCTACGTCGTTGACGCATCCATTGCCGTGGCCAGACAAGACCTCGATTAGAGCACCCGTGTCTCGTTTCCAGACATAGAGCGTTTGGTCTGACAAAAAAGAAAAAAGAAAGTCATTTGAGAAATATGCGGGGGATGTGGCCGAGGATCTGAGCCAACCGACCTTCGCTACCGCTTAAAACAAACCCTTCGTCCGGTCCTCCCAGGCAGCTGCGGATAACATGTTTACCCTGGTAATGGCCCATATATTTCTGACACATTCGCTGTGCGTCTAAATCCCAGTTGGACCTCCTAGAATAACAATGATTAAAAGCATTGTCAATTATTAAATGATATGGGGAGAAGCGAGTGGGGGACAAGGTCCCAACGCACATCGGGTGCGTGGCTAATGAGTACATATCTTGAGTCAGCCGTTGCCTTTACGCTTGTCACTTCATTCGACAACCCGACGGAACTGATGCAACGACGATACGGTCCACCGAAATGTTGAAGGAAATGCCAAAGGACGGTAGGTTGGTAGTAACAGGGTTCACATATCAGTCAGTGTGTGCACAATGACAAACATTCCGGGCCGGGAACATCCCACCCTCTCGCATCGACTTACAAAAGTTCCGTTTTGGACGATATAAACTGAAAACCTTCATGGATCTTGTTTGGCGTGAAGGGTCGAAATTGTTGTTGGTTGGCGGTGGGACAACGAGCGTTCCGACTGCAACGAGTCGCGACCCGTCGGGTGTGATCGTCAGGTCCGTTACAGGATTGGCAGTGGTTTCTCATCAATTGCCCCAAGTTCGTAGAGCTTCTCACCCGTGGAGCTCTGTCAAATCAAGGAGCATCAGAAAGTGAGCGCGCCTGGACAAACATGGCCTTGGATAGGGAGAACCCCATTTGGAGTATATCCCGTTTTTGAAGGATGAGAGCAAGATAAAGAAAGTTACCAACCCAGACAACGATATGGCAGTCCATGCTCCCTGAGACGAAGCCAGACCCGTCCGGCAACCAAACAAGACAGGTGATCATGTCGGAATGAGAATCATTCTGAAGGTCCCGTAAAGATGCTCCAGACTAGAGCGGGTTGACCCGCGGGAAAGGTAGAAGTATGCGAGTGTGTGTGCGTGTGGCGAATGCCGTGGGTTAACGACGAACGTGCGGACAATGTCGGGTGATTAGGTGGAGATAAAATGTAAAAGGAAGTCAGTATAAATACATATACGTACGAGATAGGATGGGATGAGTGAGGAATGCCAAGTGGGAAGCTTAAAATAAGCGGTACGCCGATCTGAACTGGGGGGACGGCACGGATCACGGAGGAAAGAACGGAGGAACGAAAGAACGAAAAGAGCGCGGCATACCGATACATCCCACATTTTGATAACATGTTCAGCACTTGTCAGAATCTGTCGTCCGGGGACCAGGCCAATGCGTTACGCATACTCGTGCCCAGACAGAACCCGTTCGGCTAGACACTCTCGCGTGGTCGGGTCAGCGTCTGGTTGCAGATCCTTGAGGAAGAAGAATCAGGATCGAATGAGGGGTGAGATGACGCGGATTGGAGAACTCACAGCAATCTTCCAGATGATCGCTGTCTTGTTGGCTAGCGGATGCCAAAAAGCGGCGTCATGGCTCCATTCGAGGCGCCAGACTTCATCGAGGTGCTCGGCGAGGATGTGCGTGGCAAGGGTCGGAAATTGAGTTCGGCTACACGAGTGGTTGACATAGAGCGAGCGGAAGGTCTTGTCGGCTTGGCTTCCGGCATGGTGGGTGCATGAGGAACGTTGGGAAAGACCTTGCATGAGAGGTAGGGTGTCGAGACGGCGTGGAGGAAGCATAATGGAAGGGGAAATTAACCCTGCATAGACAAGGAAATGGATAAGAAGTGACAAAAGCAGAAAGTTGGGACCACAGGGGAGAATCACCAGCACGTACGTTGGAGTTCTGCCAGGAGTTTAGGCCGAGATGTCCCCAGAGCACCGTCCCAATGTGCGCGCTCCATCACATCAGCCCCACTTGCACACATAATTAAGCTTATTTTGTTTTCAGGGTGTGGAAGACGGGTTAGTTTAGGAAAAGACATGGATACTCGTGTCGGAACTTGCCTGGATAGATAATGCAACCGCTCAGGATCTGAGCAGTACATTACCAGTTCGCCACGCAGGGTCTGTAGCGCGCGCAGCGGTAGGTTGCAGGGCTTCTAATTGTTCCAAGTACTTTGCTGGCTAATGAGAAAACGGGCAGTCTAAGGGGAGGAACAAATGTGGTGAGGCCCACAGAAAACAAAAGACGGACAAAAAAATACGGACCTTTCGTGTTCGCCCGCCACGCCAGGCGACGCAGAAACGCCGGAGCCTCGTCCCAGAGACCGTGTGTGACGGCATGGCGGAGCTGGAAACATCCTCCGACTCGAGTTGGTAGCCCGATCGCGCTCGAGCGTGGCAGCCGCTTCGCTAGGAAGAGAGAGGATAAGCACACGACAAACAGGGTTTACTATTTACCCACGTATATCCGACATCCCTCAACGCCTGGAGTATAGTACGAACAACTTGCTCTCTGTCGTGGACCGAGTCCTTGTAGAGGGTAGACCAGGGCGGCTGAACAAGCGCCAGCGACGAGGGGGAAGACGACGAAGACGAGGACTTGCCATTAGTGGCGAACCCATTGTTGGACTGGGTGCCATTAGGATCATCTGTATGTGTTGTGTAGCGCATCGGGCGGCGATCGTGGTCAGGGACAGAGATGTCGAGCGACTGGCGGGGGAGTTTCAAGGGCCGTGGGTGTGAATCTGAATCTGAATGTGGGTCTGGGTCTGGCTGTCCGTCGTCGATGAGATAATCCGTGTCGATTCGTCTGCGCTTGCGCCCCGCTTCTATTGTCGCTGTCGCTGCGCCGCTCAACGTCCCCGCCGTCTCTGGTGGCAGTGACAGTGACAATGGCAATGGAAGTGGCAGGTCTACTGGCAGAGGGTACTGATACGAATCAGTGTACGGATACGTATACCCTTCAGTCTCGGACAGCAGCGAGAACTGCACCGATACGCTCTCGTCGGGCGGGCTGCCGGGGAGGCTCGCTACCAATGTGGGCGAGACGCTACCAGAGTCGGATGCGAGCGGCGTCGTGCTGGAATGATGATGAGCCACCGTGTATATTCAACTTTTCTTTCAATTCGTGTCAAAAAAAGGGGGCAAAAACAGCTTGGTCGGGGAATAATTACTTGCTAATGTACCTCGCAGGTCGTGGAGAGGTCTGCACAGGATGGAAGCGCGCACGCCTCGTAACTCGCACCAACCATACCCGCGCACCTTACACGTGCCCACGGCCAACTGCAAAACTGACTCGCATACACTCGATCCCTCCTCTAAATTAAGGCCTGTCTCATTATATCATCTTTCATCTCGACCTGATCGATTTTTACCTTGGAACAGAAGCTCATTTCCCAGAGGTTTTTGATAAATTTAGAAATTCTGCTCATTTATTGCTATAGCTACTGTTTTCAGCCTACCTCACAAGCCATGCAGTCCCCCCAATAGTTCGATAAACGCCCAATCGCTCATGCACGCTTGCTGAACCACACCAATCGAGAATACCCCATCACTTAATAACCCTTTACAAATCCTCAGAACCCAAGCAAACCCCGCCTAACCGCCTAATACGGCTAGTATTAACATTCCCTCGGCAATTCCCACAGTCATGTATTCGGGCTAATATTTTGATTCTTTTTAAAAGCCGCTGCGCACAACGACAAGAGAGTAAGATACATTTACGAACTTCCAGTCGCGGGAAAAAAAGTAATTGAGTATGGGTTAAAAGAGCAGTCCTGACAGCATCATAATACAAAAAAAAAGATTATCAACGAGTTGGATCGGACATGAGCAAGGCACGATCATCGATCATGCAAGCTGGAAAAGGAAAAATGCGCGCACAGTGTGGCACGGTCGCCAAGTAAAGACGAGGATGGAAATAGTGACTAGCAGTCCCCGCCCAAGCGCAACGCTTTTGTGACGAAAAAGAACAAGAGTAGACCAGATCCGCAAGGGACCTAGTTGGCAACAGCCTCGAAGAAACGATTTTAAACAAGTGTATAGGCGAGTGATGGGGTAATAGAGCTTCGTAACGATAATGCAGTTGAATGCCAGACGTAATTTTAGAATAGAAAGCGAAAGCGCGGGGACTGAACTAGTCGTTTTTCCAAGAAACGAGCAATGAGGATATAATAGAAATGCAGGGTGATATGACGTGAATTGATGATGATGACGATGCGTGCGAGAGAGAGAGAGAATACGATTTTGCTTGAGAGAACCGTGAGAGATGCCAACCCGATACCCAGTGGAAAAACCCAAATGCGAACGGTGAGATCAAACGAGCCGGGTATCAGGCGCAACTAGCACGCTCGTGCCTCGAGATCGCGAGGGATGCGGCTCCTCCCCCTCTGCACAACAGATTGGACAGCCTCCAGGGGCGCAGCACCGTGGCTGGAGCGACGAGTGAACGTACGTCCCCGGGATCGGCTCCGGGACTGAAGCCGAGATCGTCCGCGGTGATCGACGGTGGGCGTGAGACTTGCGCTCTCAGCGACCTCGGCCGGCTTCGGGTAGTGGGGCTGGGGCATAGCCCACGCCTCGATGCCGGATTCGTTTTGGGCAATCATAGGCGTTTCCAAAAGCGAAAAGTATGCGGGGAGACTCGCTCGCTGTTGCTTTCGCATGTTGCGCATCGTTTGCTCATTGTAGCTTGCATGGTCCTGGGACGACTGTGCTGGGGACAAGAGCAGGCTCGTGGTGCTGCTCGACGCCGAGCGCTGGTGGGCAGCTCGCCGAACATAGTGCAGGGTGTTCTCGACATCGATCGTCGGTTGGGGACGATGCTTGCGAGGAGCAAGGGCCGGTGAGGTCGCTTCTTGGATCGCCGGCTGAAACAAGGGCATAGTGTACTTGCTGTTCTGGGTCCGCTTCGGCGCATCGCCCGGTGTGGGGGGCATGCTGGTGCGTGCGAATGCGGCAGCAACCGCAGCGGCAGTGGTGGTTCCATAAGCAGGCGCCGAGGGCTGAACCTGGGGCGGAAGATCGTCGGTGATAGAGAGAGTGGTCATGACCGAAGACGTAGGCGACGACGAAAGCGAGTGCTGAGGCCGCGAGGGGATCAGCAAGGGCGTGTCGTCCAGGTTGGGGTAATAGTCTTGAGACTTGCATGCGTTGCTGCAGTACAAACTGTAGATCATGTCATCAGCCCAGATCCCAGATGAGCAACAAGGGGCCACGAGGCGATATATAATTGTGGGGTTACGGGAAAACGAAAAGTTGAATAGACAACTGACCTTCCAGTTGTGGGCTTACCACACATGCAGCAAGCGTCTTCGAACATCACGAAAGGGACTTGGATGGCGTGCTTTGACGATTGGATGAGCGCTAGGGCTGAAAAAACAGTTGCGCGACTTGGCGTCGCGTGGATTGATATACGCTGGAGCACCTCAGGTGTGGATTTCACACAAAGCGGAGCTCACGAAAAGAGTGACAGTCAAGGCGCACTGGGAGTCGGCGCGTCAGCGACCTATCAATCAAGCTCGAGCACCGGACCCAAGTCGAGCCCCCGTCGCAATTGTTCACTCACAGTCCTTGTTGTCTGTCTCCTGTCTCTTTATGCTATTGCCGCTGGGGGAGTGCAGCAGTCGGTTGACTGGGCTTCTGATTCACAGTGATTACCGCCTCGGTCGGGATCTGAATAGGCCAATATTCGGCGGGTGTTGCGGCGTAGATTGATCGTCTGGGGGATGTGCAGGCGCGTTGGATCGCTTCAGCGTCTGGGCGCGGCCAAGTCGCGGTGGTAGAGAGTAAGGTCCTGGGTAATACGAGGGGAACAGCGGGAGAAAATGGCAGGTCTTATAAGCTCACCAGTGCGGGGAAACGCTTCGTGACTCGGTCATACTTACGCTCAGGGCCAAGTCTAAAAATTGTATTCGGTTGTACAAGCTCTTCCTTACATAAGGTGTACTTTCCGTGGATACAGTCACTTGTCACACTCACGCGGCAAGTCACCGTCCCCCAAGAGACCGAATGAGAGCTTTGTGCCAGAAGAAAATGCAATCCCGTCTGTCGTTTGTGCCATCGTATATCACATTACACTCGTTTTTCGCCACACGTCGCCATCTTCGAAGCTCGATGGCTAAAACTATGCACGGCTGCGACTGAAATTTCAGACGCGCAGCCATTCCCGATGACACATGCGCGCATATACTCCTCCGAGCGCTCAAGTTTGTCCGCTTTGTATAGTAATAGCTATACCCGACCCCCCATCCCAGGCGGCCTCCCAACTTCCGCCACGCGTGACCTCCGAGCCCGCCTAGCCCACGTTCATCTCATCAATCAGTCGCCCACTCCGGACATGGATCGTGCGCTGAGCGCTTTTCGGCATTGGATAGCCCTTTCTCGGATACAGCGGCAAAATTCTCGCCATCCCACCTTGACCGGCAATCCTCAATTAGGAAAACTTGCCAATCATTAGTCTGTCGAAAATTTTCAGAGTTTGAGAAAACAACAACAACGGGAGTCACAAAAAAGCCCACACAAAGACAGTTGATGTGAAACATTACCTGCATAGAATCATCCGAACAATAACTGACTCGCACGCATCGATGTCAACTCGAGGCCTGTATCTTGCTTTCTAACTAGAAAGCTCCAAGCACGGCATCCATGCACAGAATTAACGCGGCTTGCACCATTCTAATGTGCATCTCGCGTCATCATGCCCAGTCATAGTCAGGTCGCCGATACCACGTGATCGTGTCTGGGCCTCCCGCCGGGCTCGGGAGGATGACGCTAGCATGAAGACACACGGCCACGTTTCACGCCCGCGCGCCGCCCAATACGATCGCCGAAGTCACTGGACACGTAAATCGGCGAGTTTTGAGCGATGCACCATGCGCCGATGTGCGTCATTGACCATAAGATGATGCTAAAACAGTATAAGAGTATCACAACGGAATACCGTTTCCGGGCCCCACTTGTATTCATCTGAATTGTATGCTGTGTCACTTTCCGATGTATGTTACGGTTATTACGGCCATGGATCGGCGACTATGCGAACATCGAGCATTCTCTCACGGTCTCGGGAACGCGCATAGTTTCGCTGAATTTTTTTCCTTAGTTGTATTACCGCACTCTTCCGGGGGTGGGCTAATTCATGCGCATACATGGTGGCACTCGACGAAAATTAATCGTCTGATCGCCGTCCGTTTATTGTTTAGCCTTGGCCAAAATCTCGTAATTCCATGCCCTATAGCAAAAGACAATATGCCAATTTTTCTCACTCCAACAAATCAGAGGCAGTGAAACAGGTCCAGCCGTGACCCCGTGCTCTATCTCATGACAAAACTCGAACGTGCGATGTACGTACAACTGCGATAACCCATGCACGAGCGTATGATTTTTTTGTCTCACCCTTTTTTCCTCTCTTTGCGGTCCCTACCACGTGTGCACAGCCGCTTTTCGTGTCACGGTCACGCTTAATGACCAACAGGTCCAGACCAAAGTCGACCGTGACCTGTCTCCCTCGGTGAAAAAATTAAAAAGCCAAAAAATTGGGTCATGGGGTCGGGAATAGTTGTCACGGGTCCTACGCTCGGTAAGAGAGCACTGTGGTAAGCTGTAGTAATAGGGATAAATGACGTTGGCTGCATATGGGCATTCATAGGCATGACGTATGCGGGGAGGAAATAATCGATCTTAAGCTTGCGAAGCACATCAGATGTCGACAGTTGCAAGTTGGCTCTCCTGGCACATGACCCCGCATGTATCACCTGACGAACACCCAAGATCTCACGCCCCTCTTTAAGCTTGGCTCGGCTGCTCCTATTTCCCATTTTGCAGCGGTGTCTTGAGCTTACAAAGTCGCCCCAACCAAGTTGCAAGTAGCTCACGCAACGTCCAACTTGTGAAAAGTCTCAACTCAATATGTCGATTTAGAGCTGGGAAGGTCGAGGTTTGGACGCAGATGAGCTCCTAACGTTGGGCGCGTGTCCAAGTTCAGTGTGTCCTAGAAGAATGTGGAACTCTTATGCACTATACAGTCGTGCAAGAGCGCTGGGCGCAAGAGCCGAGCAGTAAGGAACCAAGGGTAAAGAATAGGATGGCTAGGCGCAATGATCACATAAACCACCGTGGGACTTGAGTCTGAATTCAAACAAGGTCAATTGTAATGAATGGGGTAAGCGAAGATACAAAGTTTTATGAATGACATTGTACACACATTAATTGAGAGGGCACATCCAAATCAAGATGCTACGAGATAAAGTCAAAGTTCAAGTCTGCCCATACACGCATGCGTCAACTCTTTGGTGCACTTCGTCATCCCAAGTCCAAGAGTCCGTTCAATATACGTTATCCGCGATTTGGAGCGTATCAATACTCAACTCCCGCCGATTGGTGACGCCCATCGAGCCTACATGCGTTCAGGCTCGTAGTTCTTGGAGCGTCTGGGCGGTGCTGTAATTATTTGATCTTTTTTTTCCGATTGAGGATAAAGGTAATCTATCATTTGACATGAGGTAGACCAGCCTCGTGCCTTTACCATAAGAGAATTAAGGACGTAAATGCGGTGCTATAGGATCCACCAATCAACGCCTCATTAGTGAATCATGGTAACGTATATACCTACATTTGGGAGGTTCCTGATTCATTTCCATCACTCCATGGATGGTCAGACAAATATATTAGATGGCTGTTGTATTGAAGTTTAAGAGGCTCCTCTGTTTTTTCATGTGGCTGCGAAAGCAATGCCGCTTCTTCACTATATTCTTAGAGTGCGTTATAATCTCGTTTCCTTGACGCTGGCCTTTGTGTAGTGCTGTGATAGAATGGTGCTATTGGACTGAACATCTGCATTGGGGGGCCTATTGAGATGGATTTACTTTTTCTGGAACTCAAATAGGGGTAGTAACCGCCGAGTACGCCACCACTCGCATTGGCATAGACCAAGAATACCTGGATACAACGCATATATTTACATCACAAACATGTGTCTAACATCCAGGGTTTGGTCGCCCACTATTGATCTTCTTGTCTGGTTTACGGAATATCTTATTTCGAGCAGTTGCCAAGTGGACTACTTGAATTTAATCTACCTGATTAATATGTACAATGGAGTCCCAAATTGCGTGCTGCTAATTTTGCCCCTGACCGGCGGAGCGAAGACATTTTAGTTCCCCGTCTCTTTAGAATGAGTCTTTATATATAAGATAATTTTCCTCATTACACTAGATGCGGACTACACCCTGGCCCATCTACTCTTGAATCAAAGATGCAATGTATCCATGTGTTTGGTTGACAAGGTTCACTTCCAGGTGGCATCTGCTTTTGTGCACATCGTTGATAGAAATCAGAGACAAAACTAACCGTCTATCGATTGCTTCAAAGGCCTTTCTCCCCATTTGATATGGGTTTAATGGTACCGAGCTTGGGGGGTAAGAAGCTCTCAGTATACATTAATCCGCCCACGGTTAAGCGCCATCCCCGTTGTCTATTTCACTTGTTCTGATTAAGACGGGGGCCCAGAAAAACAAACTGGTCTATTGGACCCATCGGTAACCGAATGATTACGGACTAGCGGCTGAGACTTTTGTCAAGAATTCCGTCCCAATTAATCCAAGGGGTGGTAAGTTTTACTAGTTGATCAGGTATGTAGTTTCTTGGGTTATCGTGTATGATTCAAATTCGATTGTTGGGAGACTTCTCTATCCGAAACCCATACCCACACGCGCGCGCGAACATGGCTGAACATTCGTGTTAGTTTTGGTTCTAGATTATACCCTTAGAGCTGATTTACCAAGTTGTTCCGAATTGGCATATGCGCATAGTACATTTCCCGGGTTTATCCCATCATTCCTGGATGTAAATTAAGCTATTTAGGCCACCGAGGGAGAGGTTCGCTGACCTGGGGCCAGACCTATCGTGTTAGATTAACCTCGTACTTCGAAGCCATGGAAAGGAACTGCTGAAGAGGGAAATACCGCGCGGTGTTACACTGACGGATAGTATACTCTGGGTCACTACAAACTGAATTACTTCTTTCAGGCATTATAAAAGTTCCATTATTTGTGTCCCTTGATCTGGTCCACGGACAAGCGTTTAACCGTATTCACGGTGACTACCACCTATCTCACTTACCGGTTACTCAGCCCAAACAACAGCCTGAGATATAAATTTTATTACTATAAAAGGACAATCTATTTGTCATAAACGGAGCGTGGGTTATGCCCCAGCACGCAGAATAAGATATGACAATGGAAAAGAACAAGATGTCTGTATGACATCGCTATTGTGGAGCTGGTTGATCGCCGTCTGGTTGCATAGAAGTTATTTGTGATTTCAAGGCGACAGGCCCGGATTGCTCAGTGCTAGGAGATGAAGCCGTAACCCTGATTGTCTCATCGGCAAGGAGAACATTTTTTCCGTCATCCGGAACTTCCAAGGCCATTGATGTCGACGTAGGTTGCATCGCCTCAGTTAGCGCTGTCGTATCTTCTTCTGCTCCTTTGGGACGTTCACTCTCGATATGCGCGCTTGGATCGGTACTTGGGAGGCTGGCCTCCGGTATGCTGATATCCGCGTTATGAGTGTCCGCGATCTCGGGAGGAGTTTCAGTATTCTCTTCCGTTACAGGGCGGAGCGATTCATGCTTTTCCGACGAGGTAGGTGTGGGTGAGCTGGATGGAGCTTTAGAAGCGAACTTGCTATCCTTCCCGAAAATACTTGATAGGGTGCGACGTGCAGGTTTTGCAGGGGCCGTGGGCGCCGGATTAGCTGCGTTGATCGTTGGTTCAGGAGGGGCAGGGGCGGCCACTCGCTTATCATTGACAACTGTCTCCAGCATTGAACTCAGTCCGCCGACACCAGGAAGCGCCGACAATCGTCCATGGAGGTATCTTGCGTCCTGGAGCAGCCTTTTAGTGTTAGGTAGGGTTCAGTTGTTGTTTTGGTGCGCTAAAGTACAATCATAATCACCTGTCTTTGGCTTCTTGACTTGGGAGGTCAATCTTTCCGTATTCTTCTGACAGCCGATGGTTGATGGCAGCAAATACTTGACTCATGATTAGCTATTACATGTTAGTTTTCTTGGTATCAGCGTAATTGCCATGGTTGGCTTACCTCAGAAGCGTGTTCCGAGAGATACCGAGTGAGAACTTTGTGCAAAGTTGCCGTCTCTTTTACAAGCACCTCCATATATGCGTTTGGGGCTGGCTTGGGGTTCGGGACGGTCCAATCAATTTCCTGCTTGGCTGTTAATCGTAATAATAAAGTCTAAGTTGTAAAACTCGCCTGTAGCGATTTGCAATGTACAGCAAGTCGGTCTCCCATGATAGATATCAACTTCGTGTATATCTCATTCTGGTGTTCTTGGAAATCCTATAGTTGAGTGTTAAGAAGTAGTGGTGCATGTACCACCCATGGCCTACTTGCCCTCTTCAGTTTATCGAATTCAATGAGCATGACAGCCTGTTTTGGGCTCAGATGTCGCCTGAATGTCTCTCGTACGTATGGGATTAAGGTTACCATAACGGTAAGCGACTGCGAGGCTAAGGCTGTGAGACAGGTCAGACCACTGGATCTCATTTCTAGGGAAGGGCTTGACCTACCGAGATGCCTCGCAGTTATGTTTTTGAGGCCTGCTGATCGTAGAGCTCCAGCGCCGAGTACCACCTGACAGGTTCTAGAGTTAAATGCCTATAGAGCCTGTCAATGAAGATAATAGTGAGTACATGTAATGTACGAACCTTCAGGAACTCGATTATTTTGGGCATCACATCAATGGTTAATAGTGGTAGGTTGGCGATTATACTGAGATAATCGATGATTAACCGAATGGCCTGCAAAGTTGCCCCGACAACATAGAATTGCTGGTCTTCAATTGTAACGTGCTTTGGATTAGGTCCGTTGTCCATTCCATCCCCGCCCTGCGCACCAGGGTGAGGGGACTGGGCTAGAATCTCTGGCGGATTGCTGACTGCTGCTTCGATCAGGACTGTAACTAATCGTTGGTACTTGGGGGTAACGTCGACGGCTGACCACGTCTCCTCTTCGACAAGTTTCGCGGATTCAGATATGCGCTGGGAGTGGAAGGCTGATAAATACGCTTTCGCCTGCGTATCAAGTCAGAACGCCGCGTTGAGTGACACGTGAGTTATTAATACCTGAGAGTTTGCGGCGCCGCGCAATGCAATAATCATCGTGCGACACAAGATCTCGCATTCAATGTTGAAGGAGGAAGTTTCGTTGTACAGCTCTAGAAAGTCAGGCCATGGGAGCCCTACGTTTTGGTCAGACCGTGCGTTGATAAGTTTTGCGCAGCAAACGCTTGCTAGCTCTGCAACTGCGAATACTACAGCGGAACATTCGTCACCAAGGTCAACATGCTCATTCTGCTTTTGACTTTGCCTGGAATATGTCCTTAGCAAATACGATATGCAGGAATACAAATACTTACTCGGTAATGTCTTGGAGCGCCTTTTGAATCAATATGCCATGTTCTTGGGTGGTTCGTATGCTCTCCAACAGAGTAGAGTAGAGGCTTCGCACGAGTCGCATAAATCCTCCATGATCCATGTTTTTTACGAATTCTACATTGTCTTCGGAGGCCGTGTTAAGGTCGTTTTCAGTACCGTTTAGATGCCCTTTACTATTAGCCTGATGTGCTTGTACCAATAATCGTATTTGCGCAAGCGCGACTTCCTTGTAGCTAGCAAATGCTCGCTCCATCCCGCTAGTTCTGAGCAAGCCATCGAGTAAAACATGAAGCTGAGCCTTCCAAGCCTCCGATCGGAGATTTTCGCTAGAAGTAGATACAGCTCTGGATTCTAAACTCTTTGTCTGAGCAACAAGGTCCTCAGTAAGAAGTGCCAACAGATCTCTCTGTAATGACAGTGATACATTATTCCTTAGTTCTGCGAGTTTAGCTGGCGTGTCAGAAAGAGAGGACAGCGAAGATAAATCAACAGGGGTTTCTGAAGGAGGATGCAACCTGGGAGTTTGGGGATCCTGTGACAGGGTTCCATTGGCGTTCTGTTGAGAGAACATAGCGATCGGAGTATTTGGTGATTCAATCACAGTAGGCAGTGAAAACACATCACCACTCTCTTGATTTTTGTACCGTGATGTGTGCAGCGCAGTTGCGGCTTCGGACCCAGTCGAAGACTCAATGTTTTTGTTACGCTCCAGGAGTGACTGCACGGTTTCAATTAGCCCTAGTGCTGCGAAATGATCGCCTTCGTCTGTTAGCCGTTTTGCCATTCCAACTGTTTCTCCCACTTCACGTATATCCTTGACAGCTCGTTGAAGTTGTTGGAGGTTATCGCGTTTGCTTTGGAGTCGAACAACCTCCAGGCCCCTTCGAGCCTGGCAATTATTAACGTCTTGTAGTTGTGCCTTGAGTCGAGCTATCCTCGATAGGCACGCTGCTCCTTCTGTCTGAAGGTCTTGTAAGTTTGAAAGTGCCGCGAAGAAAGGTACACTTCGGATTGCGATCTCCTGCACCAGGTGTTGCTCAACAATGTCCATATAATGGGAAAGCTTTTCTTGAAGGATATGGTTAAGTGCAACGTCGGTTGGAGAGGATGAGGTCCTTCGATGAGTCGCCCCCATTTCCTGCTCAGTCACTGCAGCGAAGGTACGAGGATCGGACAGATCAAACGAGGGATTGAAGTAGATAGATGGTACTCCCGAGAGAGGAGGAAGTGCAGACCGAGGACCAGTGTCAGAGGAGGATGGATCACTCATGATAGAATGGGCAGAAGAGATCCCATTATGGCCGTCCGAGCTGGGAGATAACGGAAGGGTAGGCGCGCCAAAGGCCGTCGCGGGGCTCGAATTAATACTCTTATTGCGCTCAAATTGTTGCCATGCAGGTCCAATAGCTTTGAGGTATGGGTCAAAGTCTTTCCTTCTAATTCTCTTGAGATCGGGTGAATTAACAGGAGGCTGGGGAGCTCTGGAGGACTTGAGGGGATTGGGTCGGGTTTTGGGGTTGTTGAGAACGGTGGATATGGCTGAAGTTGATTGTGTAAATCATGTAGTTAAATGATTGAAGGACAAACATACCATTGAAACCTTGACTGCTTGCACTCCATGAAGCAGGAAACGATGGTGTCGCCGAGCCGTGATCCAGGCTCTCAAAGAGCGTATCAGTCCGTGGAGGTGTCCCATCCCCCGCTCGACTTTCTGTAGTTTCGGATACCACACTCCCTGGGCCCTTGCGACGGGAGGCCAACTCCCACTGGAAGTGGTACGTCTGAGCACGACTGCTTTCCCGAGCGACTGGTGTCGTAGGTCTTGAGTCATCACCCTGAGAGCTCGTGGCCGCCGAGTCAGCCATTATAGCGCCACTCATTGGTGTATCACCAGGAGATGTTTCGTGAATTCAGAGTACGTTAAATATATCAGTTGCTTTAAAGTGTATTTTCTAGTGATCGGGCATAAGAGTGCCACTACCAAGTAGGCTGTGATAAATGAGGATTCGATTACCTCCGCTAATGGGACAATTTATTGGATGAGATAGACTTATTCACAAGAAGGCAAATATATTTATCATTAGAGTACAAGTGCATAGAAAACAGAAGGCGCTCACATTGGTCGTGTTCGAGGTAAGTGTCGCGCGGTCATGTGACACTCATAACTCTATCATCAGTCCCGGCCTCCAGCTGCACTCTTCGCCCGTCTTTAGATATTGGACATAATCCTTGCATACAGGAGATACTGGTTCGACGAATCCTACGATATCAGACTATATTAATTTCTGTGTTTAATTTTATTTTAAATTTCACTGAAATGTCTGTGCTGGACGAGATCGGTGCCATTCTCGGCAGGCAGTTGAATCTGCCTCACTTGCCAGCACACTTCCAAACTATAGCCTACTCATTTGGAGCATTCTCAATTACTTATATTGTATCTGCACTTGCGAGCCCGGTTATTGCACCCAGAACATATCCCAAACTACCTCGAAGGACTAAGCATAGCTGGAACGTCCATGCAGTAAGCATGGCGCACGCCATGGTCATCGGCCCCATGGCAGCACATCGGCTATGGACTTTACCTGAAGCAGAAAGCTTTGAGAAAGCGTTCGGGTGGAACGAAAGTATGGGCCTTTTGCACGGCATAGCTGTAGGGTGAGTTGACTGGGGAATGTTGAGAACTTGAACTCATCTTCAACACCGTGTTTCACAGATAGTAGGTTAATTTTTTCTCGCAAATTATATCATTGGTTCATGTGTATGTTCTAGTTTTATATGGGATACCATAGAATCTGTTCTGGCTCAAGTTGAAATTGGATTTATTGTTCACGGTAAGAATGTGCAGCTTGGTGATAATTCGTGGGCCTGACGTATTTTTAGGGCTTGCATGCACACTTATCTTCGGGTTGAGCTACGTGGGTCACTCTACTGGTATTCCGATTGGCTCCAAATTGATTTGGGTCCTTAGCGGCCATTCATGGCTTTCTACGGCCCGACCGCTCTCGTCTGGGAAATTTCAACCCCGTTCCTCAATAGTAAGATCTAAATCATATTGTCTTAAACACAATTTATCTCACACCTCCCCTCATTCGTACGTTAGTTCATGTGAGTTCAAACATTAACTCTAGATACGCGTTCACTCAATTGCTAATATTCAATTTGTTATCAGTGGTATGTCTCCTGTTACATGAATAGACTCAACCTCATAGCGATTCGTGTTGAATTAGGTATCTTGACAAACTACAAATGACCGGTGGTTTGGTACAGGCAATCAATGGTTTTATATTATTGGGGCTCTTCTTTATCGTGCGAGTTTGCTATGGTCTCTACATGGTATACTTATTTCCCGACCCTTGGTCCAGTTTGCTCATGTCATTCCTGCAGTCCTTCGAATTTTTTCAGACCTTGCTTGCTGTACACGGTAGCATCCCGATTGGGCTAACGTTGACTTACGGGTTCGGAAACATTGCCTTAAATGTGCTGAACTTATTTTGGTATGATCCGACGCACCGCTCTGCAGTTGCCCATAGTCATCTTCGCACTTTTAGGTTCACCAAAATGATTGCGGCGCTCAAGAAGCGGTTCCAAAAGGGGAACCCGGGAGTCAACTTGCCAAACGGGAACGCAAGGGCAAATAAGAAAGTCAGAAATGAATGATAAAGGCGTTGCACACCAAGGCCTATCCTAATGATTAGCGTTGGTGACATACAACGGTCAAATAATTGTATCAAGAATAATCAGCGTTTAAATCATTTCTGGACCTTGACTTATTAAGCACTGGCCATGGTATATCAATAATCATATGCTTCATCCCCCATCAACGACCACCACCCCAACGAAATGGATCCAGTAAAAAAACTCGCCGAAACCAAACCCACTAGTTCAGCTTCTCTATTGGCTTTTGAGGAGATACCGAAGTGGCTTCAGGATAATCCATCTATCCGAAAAGGCTACCGTCGGTTCGTATATCTAGGCACCGAGGCAAGTCGCCGGGCTAACTTCATTCCAAGTCCTCAGGATTCCTGGTCCAGCTGCGCGCATTCTTTGTATGGATGTGAGTTAACTTTAATACTATACAACGATACAGTTCTTCACCACTGTACCTTTGATGCCACAGATCTTCACAACGAAACCGGTAATTAAACTTAGCTTGAGTTGTATATATGCATGCAATTCAGTATATACTGATTCAAACCGGTTTCGACCTATGAATAGTAAACATACACAGCCATCTGTGGGGTGCAGTTTTATTTTATTACTTCTGTTCAAAACGTGGCATTCTCCTTCAAACCACGAAAGCGTCACTTGGCACGACCCTGCGGGATTCGGCATCTTCCTGGCCGCTGCGGTATTTTGTATGAGTGCCAGTGCACTGTTTCATACGGCGAACTGCCATTCACCCATGGTGAGCGGCGAATTTACGGCTTTTGCCGACGGGCGGTCAATGAGAAAGTTTATTCAGGTTGCAAAGAAGTGTCATACTCTGGACTATATAGGAATCGTCGGTGAGTTGATTTTTGCCCATGACCATACATGATTTACCGTGATTGAGCGAGCGAGCAGTTCTCACAGTTGGTAGCTTTTACCCATGTGTGTATTACGGGTTCTATTGCGACCCTTACCTTCAAGCTGCATATCTATTTTCTATCACAATGGCCGGAATTGGTAACCGTCAATGGCGAATTATACGAAAAGATACTAGTCCTGACAAGTTGACAGGTGCCGCATACATAGTATTGAGCCCAGGTTATTCAACTCCAGCTTATCGATGGGCCCGCACAACCGTCTTTCTGGCGCTGGGCCTGACCGCAATCGTGCCAGTTTTGCACGGCCTTTGGTTGTATGGGTTCATCCGTTTGCGCCAGGAGATGGGACTATTGTGGCTATTGGCAAGCGGCGCGTTATATGTCATGGGTGCATTATATAGTAAGCAAATAGATGCATACAAGCCGATAATCTAGTATGTGATGAGGTTTGTGCTAGTGCAAGCCGTGTGCCGGAGCGATGGTACCCCGGTCGCTTCGACTACTTTGGAGCATCCCATCAGATTTTTCATACTTGTGTCGTCTTAGCAGCTCTTTGTCATTACCAGGTATGTAAAGTGTGTTGAGATGTACTGATTGTCTGATGAGCCGCTCAGTGCATCATAACAGCGTTTGAACATAGGCACGGATTGCAGAAAGGGCTTTGTGATATTCTTCAGCCGTAGAATATATACCAGGCTTGTAATAACCTTCTCTCTTAAACTTATGATATGCAACACCATGTTTGGAAGCTTATCTAACGAAGTGGGGTACTAGTATGTCACCAGCGTAAGTGCTCGCACTATCATCACGTGATCAAAACGGGGCCCGTGCCTTGATCTCCACTATTCGTATCGTGCGACAACGTCGACACGAGGGAGCGAGCACTGTGCTTTCAATGGCCCATTGTGGGGCCTGCAGGTCGTAGAAATATCACCGAATCCGTCCGCTCACGCCGTATACTCTCGAATCCTCCTTAGCCACCATGATCATCCGACATTTTGGATTTACGTTTTGGTTATTAGTCGCACACCTAATTTCTACAACTAGTGCCTTTTCTTTTGTTTTCTCATCTCAGCCATCACAATGCCAGTCGCTGACTGTTCAGTGGTACGTGTCTCTCACTGAAAACTGAGTCTACTTGAATCTTTGACGCATTGTTCCTATTATTTCAGGACAGGCGGAACTGGACCATACAGATTTTTTCTGGTACCTGTTGGGCACGTCACTCCCGAAATTCGGTCGATAGTTAATATGGAAATCCCAGCTGGTCAGCTATCTACCAATCTCACAATAAGATTCCCCGAAAACTCGCGGTTTGTTGCCGTCATGTCCGATTCGACAGGGTTTGGTACTGGAGGCACTAGCTCAATATACACGGTGGGCTCAGGGCCATCCAACTGTTTGCCTAGTACACCTACTCAGGCGGATTTCTATATGTATACCGACAACACTACTCCTTCGCAGTGTGGCTCCTATCGTATTTCTTGGGACGCTGGGGTGACGAGTCCGGTGCATATATATGGTATCATCCCGGGCGGACAGTCCTTCCAATTGAATACACCCTCAAGCGCTACCAATTACGGCTGGACGACTAACGTTCGAGAAGGGACGCAGATGTTGCTCCTTGCTGTTGGTGGAAATAACGAAAACGGTGGCAGTACCGATATCACTACCATTGCTGGGGGTCCTAGCGGATGTATCAATTCTCAATCTCCCAGTTCGACGGCGGGTCCAGCAGTCGGAGCAATAAGTACTATTGCTCAGTCCAATCCAGCGACTGGAACAGCTCCAGCATCTGGGACAACTCCAGTGACCGGTACTGGGACTGGGACGGCCGGAGGTTCTATACCTATCTCTGCTACTGGTACCGATGCTACTGGGGGAACTGGGGGAGGGTCTGTAAATCCTACCGCAACAGCTAGTGGCGGCAATGGCGCACCGTCAAATCCGACTGGTTCGGATCCTAATAATCCTTTGCCATCGACTACAAGGGGATCTGGAGGTGGGACAGTCACCGGGGAGCCGCACCTTCCAGCCGCAACTGGCGGCTTGCACGATGGGTGAGCCTATTTTATGACATTCTTTCAGGCGCAGCGTTTGATTGTATGATCAGTGAGCGCCGTATCAATCTTGGGGCGATTATTGGAGGAACTCTTGGAGGCATTGCTCTCATTCTACTCATGGTCTTCATATGGTTGATGTGCAAACATCGACGGAACAAACACAGTTCGGACGACGACGAAAGGCTAATGGCTGAACGCAGAACCGATCTCCTTGATGATTCGTTCCCGATCATGACCCAGAACCAGAACTACGAACGTGATTGGTTCAGAGCCGAGCCATTTGTTTCCTATGTCTGCTGATGAATTTGCTCGGCGCACTGGTGGAAGCCTTGGTGATCACGATCAGGGCGATGATGAGTACGACCAATCGAGGTCTTCGATGGATCATCCTGTAACAAATGCGGCTATATACGCGGCTCTTGCTCGCACACCATCCTATTCGACCAGTGGTCATGGTCATCGGTCATCACCCTCGCACTCGAGATCTTTCTCTCAATCACATTCCCATTCGCACAATGTATCTCATTCTCCGGCTCATTCGACATCCCGGCACGCGAGCTCCCACGGTCACTCTCGGTCATTCTCAAATCCTTATAGTTTCTCTTTCACTCCCAATTCTGGAAACGTTCGCCGCGATACAACCCCTCTTACCCCACCCACGCCAATATCAGCCATCGATCCATTCGTTAACCCCACCCTACGTCCACCACCCTCAAGTTGGCAAAATCACGCCTCTACCTCGGCCAACGTTGTCCCTCGGTCTAGACGATCGGGTAGCATACACGAACAAGACACGGAGAAATCGGGAATCGAAAGCGAAGAAGAAACGCACGGATCGGAAGATATCGTGGATATACACGTACCCCCGTCATATGCCTCGCTGAAAAGGCCCCGAGTCACTAATCCGGATATGCCAGATTAATATGTGCAGTTTTATCTAGTCTCAATCCTGCACTGTACTGAATACCATTCTCTCAACTGTATTTTCTATATAATAGTTTTCTCAAGAGCATGTCTCTTGTATTCCTTATGATATGAACCGGTAACCCTGTACCAATTTGTACACTCGCACAATTCCAAGACAAATTACTTTGCCATCGCCGTATGTGTCGAACAACGCTAAAAGTAAGAGGTCATGTGTACCCTTCTATCACACAGAAGAAAATCGGGGGCTCCCCGATAGTGCGGTCACAGCGCAGAGTCGAGGCTCAACCTGATCATTTGTTCAACCCCCACCAATAAGTGCAGCAACGCGCGTGTCGAAGCCGGCACTTCGAATCGGCATTTCGGGAGTATGAAAGGGATTCTTCATGACTGCATCGGAATAGGCCTCGTATACGCGAGCAAGTAACGCGGGCGACCCAAATTCAGCAAGGGAGGTAAGAAGGACAAATTTGGTACCTGTATAGTAGTGGGCCGAATTACGACGAAGGGTTCCAGACCGTTAGAATGATGGTAATGACAATGATGTTGACTTGCCTGTCGCTGTGAGAAGGATCGACATCTTGAACGATTCCGACTCAATGACGTGCGCGCCAGGGCTAGGGCCATTGATAGGGGAAAGTCTGCTTGTAATGGCATGGATGCCATGCAATGTTCCAGCCAGAACAAGGTACTCGTTCGACGTGAGTTTGGCTAGGCCATCTGCGCAGCACAAGTTTAAAGTTGGGGGTAAGTCCCCGTGGAACCCAAGCCTGAAAATAATAGTGCGCATACCAGCAAATTCCCTTTGGTAGACCAGCCCACCTGCCTTATTAATTATCCATAGCGAATAGATCGCCATCGTGGTCGAGTTTGGATCAGTACAGAGCCACACTCGGCTGATCACTTACCTTCCGGTCCCGGGCCATATTGCAAATAAGTGGTGGCTATAGCCCTAGCGGCAAGCGCCATAAGGAGACTTGAATCCAGCAACGAGCTACAGCTTACTCTAAATTAACTTTATATAAAGTCCGCCGACATATATTATGACAAGGCTTAATATTTCTTCCCCAAAGCTGGCTCGCATCGACGCAAAACAGAAATACGATGCCAAAATCCGAAGCGGGACTTCCCGCTTTGCAAGAGCCACCATGACCGGCGCCGGCACGCCCACTCGCAATCCTACACGAGGAATTCTACCAACGGTTAATATTAATAATCCACGTTCTCAGTTATCGTTAGTGCGCGGAGATATTGCGGAGAGAGGAGGAATCAAGTTTGGGCAGTCCTCGGAAGGCCGAGCCCTCGCCTCGAATGGCACTGTGCGCTCTCACCGCGGGGTCTCCACTATATGGAAGAACGGTCTAGCCCTCGAGTCCACCACCACCACGCGTTCACATGTCCATATCGGACGGAACGAGACCGAAAACGAGGACAACAGAAGTGAAAATGACGATGATTCCAACCAAGGCTCGGAAAACGAACATAGCGATGAAATATGGGGAGATGAGCGGACTTTGATTGACGATTTGATGGGATTCGACGATCAGTGCGTATTCTTTTGAATATCTTTGGTATAGTGTAGCACATCTGAGCGCATACATTCGTTCTCGTGCCAGCTCGATCCACGATAAAACCAAACGACAAGAAGCGCTCACGGACGCCCTCAAGGGTACGCATACACTCATCTCCAGGGTGCACCAAACTCATACTACATGTTGTTAAAGCACACTTCTCTTCTCTTTCCATTTCCATCAGACAAGACCTATTAGATGGGGTTGCCCCTGTTATTGACAACCTCGCGACAACTATCGCTATTCTGCGCAAGGGTCCTGATAATGAATACCAGTTCGCCTTGTTCTTTTCAAAGGAAAATAATAGGGCTCATTATCTTTCCGATAGGGATGGTCTAACTGCATTCAATCAGACAGCCCAGAACGCGATCGACACAAACCTTTCTCTTACTGAACAGTTTGGAGAACTCAAGGACCAATCACTCGTGAGTTCCGCCTACGTATCGCCGTATGCAATCCCATTATCAACCCCTTCCCCCCCCCACCCCCACCCACAGACATGCTTGAAGAGTATTGTGGGAAGAATTGAAACGGAACGTGCTTGCCGCACGGAGCTTTGTCAGAGTTTCAAGGCGCAGTATCGGGAGATCTGTGAGTTGCCGTTGGGTTCGGAGTAGAGGCACAGTACTTAGACTTTGAATTATAGGTTCCCGTATCCAGGAACGTCTCGCCCGTGCCGCGGGTGAAGACATGGATCGAGCAGCTATGGTAGCTGAGTCTCGTGCCAATGCGCTTATCAATGGCAAAGACAAAGATAAGGCGAAAATGCGCCAAAAAATACTAAAAGCATTCGCTTAATTCGGTTACTTTAGGTGTACAATAAAAAGAAGGGTAGAATATAGACATTCGTTCGAATTTAGATAAAAACTGTTTCGTCATTGTACGCTATCTAGAGGGTGGTACAAATAATTGAGAGCGCGCTTGCACCCGTTCAAACAACTTTACATCGTGCAGAAGAGTGCAATATGACAAAGCACCGAAAGTGACAAGAATAGAGAGCCGTAGCGAAAATAAACAGGGGGATGTAGTTGGGCCCGAGTCATCCCAACACTGAAAGAGCAATGCAACGAAGATATAGGATGAGAGGAGCGCAGATGAGTTAATACAGTGGCGATGTTTTTTGTCCAGGATACTCGAGACCAAATAACACAACATACAGAGGGATTCATCGCCAGACAATACGCAGATGAAGAAAACAAATAGTCCAATCGTGGACGCACGCATCCACCGAAATCAAGAAACCGAAACAGAAGCCGTAACTCCAGCGGAGCTTACTACATGCCATTGGAGACCAGACCGGGCATACCATGCATTGGCGGCGGGGGAATCACCGACATGCCGTCCAAGCCTGGCCCAAGTCCAGAGACCATCCCAACGTTCATGGGCATTACTCCGACCTGGTTGTTCAGAGAGCTCATCGAACGTGATCGATGGTCTCCGATCTGGCCCATTTGGGGGCTTACGGACCCGGGAGGCGAACCACCTAGCAAGTGAGATGTGACCTGAGAAGCTTCAATGGCCTCATTGGTTGATGCAATCTGCTGTTGCTGGATGAGTGCATTGGCGGTCATCATGACCTCCACTTCGGTAGCCATCGGACCATTGAGCGCCACCGCATGTGCCACCGCCTTTTCGGTCGCGAACGATACATCAGTAACAGATATAGGGGCTGGGGTAGGGACCATTACGCTCGGGTCTACTGCACTGCGGGTAGCCTGCGCGACACGATCGGTAGCAACAAGTTGGGCAGCACCGACGACGACCGAGTGAGCAGCTGCGACCAGGACGCTTGCGGTACCCTGAGAATCCGGATGAGGACCCGCCCGGACCTCGTCAGCAACAGCCTGAGCGGTCACACCAAGCACTTGCTGCTGTTTCGCCAAGGCTGCCGCTCGGTCGACTACATTGTCTACTTGGGCAGCATGCGCGGCGTGCGTTACTCGGCTGACGGCACTCGCTAGCACCTGCATCACCTGATGATTGTCCGATGGGTTCGATGACGTGGATCCCGCGCGGGTTCTATCCCGACTCGTTAGCCTAATTATGACAAAAAAGAAAGCAACCATTCCAAACTTACCGCATACCGTCTCTGGTAACGGCACTGTCGCTCACATTCCTCCGTATATCATGCGCCAAAGATGGCCTACGAGACTTGACAAATGCAGGGTCCACAGCACTGGGCGCGATAGTCAAATGGAATGTATGCGACAAAGCCTGGTCATCTGGGTCATTCAGTACCTGCGTCGGAGAAATCGATTAACAACATGATATGAAAAAAAACGCATCATACACACCTTGGCGTGGACAGTGATATCGGTATTGACTGCATCAGGGCCAGGGATTCCGCTGAGAATGTTATCGTTCCAAGAAAGCCAGGCTGGCAACGAAGGAGAAGAAAATGATGCGGTGATGCTGGCGCGAGACAACTGGGGGTCCCAGACGTGAGGTGTCCATTGCCAGAGATGCCCATGATAAGCGATACCGGGCGGGGTCCCCGCGATCTTTCGTCTAAACTCGCGGAAAGTCCATTGAATAGACCCTCCATTGTCGAGTTTTCGAGCATCAATGTTCCAGATGTGGTTCCCTTTTGATTTGGCCTTTTTGCCATCTTCGTTGAAACGGGAGATGTATGGCTGGTTCCAGAGGTACGATTTTATCTGTGCAATACCAGTTAGCAAAAAACAAGCTTACAACAAAGTTGTGGTCACATGCGGACAAGGCACACACCTTCTTCATGGGAATCACTTCGTCCGGGTAACCTTCGTTGGCCAACTATCCCAAAATGGAACCCAGATCAATCTCACCCGTTCCGAGTCCCGGTAGCTCCAATATACTCACCTCTTCCAAGAACCCGTTTGTGAACGCCTGTATGCGGAACTTGAATGGCCTAAAGTCAGGTAACTCGTCAAGGCGGGCCATCTTTTTAGCCATCAATGTTTGATGAATGGCTTCGCCCTTGCTGTCCGTAGCCTCCACTGACAATAGGAAATTTTAGACCCCTATTCCAACCCCACGCCCCTTTATTTCCACTCACAGTTGGAGCATATCCTATTTAAAAACTTGAAGAACACACGGTCAACCTCGGACTTGAGTTCAGGTGGGAGATATTTGTCGAATGCGCCATAGTCGAAGGTACGTTTACCTCAGGAGTGACATCTCCCGGGCGACCACCGCCCAAACTACCACGAGGCCTCGGCGGCGTTTGACGCGGGGCAATAGTGTTCCGACCCAGCGACACGTTGCTTCCAGTAACTCCATGTTCTTGTTTCACATGGCGGTGTCCTTCGTCCGAGTCATCGTCAGATTCGTCCGAGTGCATCGAATGCGGACTCGGCGGTCGGGAGACGTGGTACCCTGTGTGATGGCCCTGCAAGGGAGGCTGAGACAATATATGTGAGCTGTAAGGATCGACTGGCAACGGCGGGGTTGAGTTTGGTTCGCTCGGGAACGCAGGTGTAGCAGACTCGGGTGGGGGCAGCGTGGGGACAGAGGCAGCGCCCATGCCGTTTTCGTATGGTATCCCTGCGAGCGGCGATGATACGTGCGGGGCGTGCAACACTCCGGGGAATGTGTGCGCATGCATCAAAGGGGGCGGGTGTGTACCCGTAAGGCCTGAAGGAATCGGTCGATTAAGTCCGCCCGGGGCGGTAGCCATCGGGGCAAAACCGTTCATTGGCATACCATTGATGTTTGTTAATCCGCCCAGAGGCGGTGACTGTCCAGGGCTCGAATTGATCACGTTCTCCATCTCTCGCGGAGGAGTGAGCTTGAGTGCTTTTTTGGGGCCTTCGTCTAGCTCGGCTGCGCGCTTGGCTCCGCCGGCTGAGGGTGAGATCCCGACTTCAACACCTCCCACACTGCCAACATACATGAGCGGACTAGATCCAGCTCCGATGCTCAATGGTGGACTCAACGACACTGCATTCGTGGCTCCAGGCTGCATAGGTGAGTCATCGATGAGTGGGGGAAGGTTACTATCGAGACCGAGTACGCCCTTGCTCAGGCCCAGATCTCGAAGAGCCCTCGTGATCTCTGCTAAACGCTCCTTGGCCGCGAACGGCTCGCCGCGATCATATGCCTGTTGGGCAGATAACGCCTTCTGAACGATACTGTATGTCAATAGTATCAGTTCAGGCTCGGACCATGATAAGGTTAGAATGGACGGAAGAATCGATACAGAAACGGAAAGTTTTCGCGGTGAGGTAAGTTGTAGAGCACAGCGCAAGAATTTGAGAAATCATGAGGGAACCAGGATGCAGATAGGGGAATTAGAGTTGGATGATTTACGGGGATTCAGGAAATGGCATGCGAAAGAGAACGCGCCCAGCACCAGGAGATCTAGGTCGTAGGTCTCGCCACGTCAAAGCAATTAGTGGACTCACTTCTCAATCAAGTTTCTTTCCACAGCCGGATTTGGCGGTTGCTGGTTTACAAACGTGGGGTGATCGAAATAATCGGTTTGCACGGGGCCAACATCTGGATAGTCTGTTGAGAGATGGGATGGATTAAAGCCTGTTGTAGCTGTGTTCAGATACATGTCATTCTGGTGGGAAGGCATGGATGGTAGGGCGCCGTTGATGGGATATGGGCTGTCGCGAACGGCCGAAGGATATGGCAACACACCGTTGGGTACTGGCTCTTCGAATGCTGCAACGAGCCCCGATGCGTCTGGCATTTGGAATCCAGGATCTCGATATCCGTAGTTATTTCCCGGATATCCTGGAACCGTTGCTCTGCGAGGAGGTCCGTGCAGCGGCTCCGAATGTGGGGGGTAAAATGGCGCGTCAAACGAGGCCGATGACGGTAACTGGCTCTCTGGTGTATGTCGATCGGTTATGTATTGTGGTGGGGGAGAGAGCGACGATGCGTGTGTAGACGCATGGGGCGAGTTGTTGAGCGACATCGAGGCTGGTCGTTCGCCGCTAAGAGATGATCAGCGCCTGCTGCGGAGCGTTCACGTCAGCATGGTCCGCACCCGCCCATTCAATTTGAACTCACCCAACAATGAAAATGGTTATGGTATCACTCCGATTCAGCTCTGCCCTCGGACAGATGGCGGGAATACGAATGCAGACAGGATATAGACACAGAGTGGAGTCACGCAGTGTTAAAAAAAGAAATTTCAGTCACAGGCACAGCGATGATGACAGTCGATGATGCCAGTCCGCCGCAGCCAGCGCAGGGGCAGACAGGGGTGGAAGAGAAGGGATGATGGCGTCGTCGATGATAGTTATATACCGTACCCCCGAATCAGGACTTGGGAGGATCTGGCGGTTCGTGTTCTAGACACCTGACAGTGGCTGTACCATCATTCGCCTTTCAGGACTTAATTTATATTTCGGTTCCCTCCGATGGTCTGGAATCCCAGGTATGCACCAGTACCCAACCGTCCCATAGTGGGGTATTTGTAAGCACGTGGAAAGCCATCCTGCATGCGCGACATTGGCTGGCTTTCGGCATGTTGATGCATGTTGGTTGCGATCGGCCAGGACATTGGTGAGAGAAATGCATATATGCACTATTTGTCACGTCAGCGCGTTGACCATCCTGGGCCTTATCATCTGCGTTGCTGCCTCGCATACTATCACCCCCTCCTGCCCATCTTCCAACATTCCAGCATTCAAGTGTATTGTTCTTGACCCCCCGCTCATCGTCTTTTTCATTCATCGACGCGACATTCATACACAATGTAATCTAACCCCTCTCCGCACGCTCAACTCTAACCCCTCACTGACATATCTCCAACTGGAAATGTTGTACATCACCGGGAATCTCGTTATTCCGGTTTAATTGGCTCTATCCTCCAGGGGCGCTCCATCATGCGCTCGTTCCGCTTGTCACCGGCACCAACACGTCTAATCTCGCGAGCTCACGCGGTCAACTTGTACAATAGTGTAGGTCTTTGGGCGCTATATCAAATTCGGGACGAACACCCGGCAGATAGCCCACAATCATATAGTCTCCCTTTATGAATGCGCGCGCAAAGGTCTCCGAACCCGTTGCTTCCCATACGCTTAGATCCAGATCTAGGATTCGTTTATATAGCACTACCGACACGGAGCCATTTTTCGAGATAATACGCGCGTGGGTAATTTATGTTCGGAACCTCGGTCAACCAATCTCAAGGTAGCCAAGAAAGGAAGCCTTGGTTGTATATGCGCTACTAAACAAGCACGAGCCATTTCCCTTACGTCCTATCTTACGCCTAAACCAGACGCCCGTAAGCTCCAAAAGGCGAAATTCACGCAGAATTGAGAGGCTAGACGCGCTGAGGATCCTGCGCCTCGTGTCCAGGAGTCACTTGACCTTTGCGCAATACCTAGGGACGAAGGCTCTAGGGAATCCATCTCGCGAACTTTTCGACGCTGATTTCAACTCATTCCTTACCTGTACTCCCTAACCCACGTGTGTAATAGGTACTGTACAGTATAGAGGTTCATCCGAGACCGCCGATGGGCGCCGGTCCTTCTACGAAAGAGGCCAATTGCAAGGTTGAATTCGATTGCTACTCATACAGTTCTTCCCCGATCAATGCAGTCCATTATAGGGTGTGACGGATGCGTATCCTTTCGCACGTTCCAGGCGAGAATCATATTTTCAGCGTCAGATCTGCCATTGTGGTGTTATATGAACGGGCTCGGGCACCTCAGTTTCGTCTTCAAACAAATCAAAAGTTGTGAATTCGAGTGTCTCAAAAAGCAGCATGCATCAAGCAAGGCTTTCATCTTGGGAAGAAAAGTTCGTAATATATGTCGTAATCAAAAGTACAAAGATTTTCCTCTCGCTAGAATTTTTGCGAGTGGTCAGCCTAAACATAGCCACCGCCCTCAAGATAAGGGCGAACAACCTCTAAACGCCAAAACGATCATATCAAACATACGTACAAATGACTTGATTTCACATTAACATTCAAATAGGGCACATTTAAAGTCAAGTTATGAAATATTCTCAGGCGGTGGCTCTACGATTTATTGTCGTATCTTGGTCAAGCAAGAAGCTTGAGCAGCACTTTCGGTTGATCGGCCCGTTCGTTTTCGTTGCTAATAGAATAGGCCTGATTAAGACACATCCCAAGCGTTAGTTAGGCACCACGCCAGGTTTGCGCAGGTTGCGCAGATAGAATTTGGGTGATACATCTCTTGGACTCCGACCGCTCACGGTCTAGATTTCCGCTACAATGTTACCGTGCACCATGGTAGGGATTTCAGGCCGTGCATAGATGAGCACACTGGACGGCTGTTTCCGGTCGCAGTTACAGAACCCGGATCCGTGACCGCTGAAACCGATCTGAGCCACACTCTGATTAGCATGACGAATATACAGCATGTTTGTTCGACTTCAGAAGTCGGATGTATGTTAGGCCACGACCTTTGTTGCGATAGAACCTGAGAAATGTATGTGGGCCTAGAACAAAGTATCGACAACCACGAACAAGAATCAAGTAAACGTTATGATTATCTTTCAGTCAGGGTGATTGGGGCCAAGAGAAGCGATTTTGAGGTGATGGCCGGGGAGGTGAACTTGAGGAACCATGATGATTTGTCGATGGTTGGGGGCATATACGCCTTAAACCTCGTAACGTGTCTTAAACCACACAAAGTAGGATGAGTGGGGCTCACTTGCATTAGGGAAGCAATTTTACGCATGGATGATTATATCGCCATTGATATGTTGGATCGAGGACGTTTTGATCCCCGTGTTCATGCACCAAAGTACGAATACTGGTTGGCTCTATTTGAGTCGTGGGACATTTGTAAACCTAGGAGTAGTTGGATATTGACAGTATTTGAATGGACCCTAGGAAATAAGTAGTCTCTATGATGTCGAGCAATGCATTCATTTTGACTCCACTCAGATGAAGAGGTGCGATCACTAGTAATTGATCGTCACAACTGAATGTTGATCTCGCTGAAGGACACGTGGAATGCGGAGAGACTGATGAAGGCCTCCGACAGTGTTAGGATCTATAGTATGGTTGATTGTATGCGATAGGTATCGACTTGATATAGGGAAATTTGTCAGATAAGAACTCAGCCCCCATCGACGAAAAAGGTGCGGTAAGTATGAAAGAGGCTATCGAAACGAAGTATCACTGCTGGGAAATACATAATAGCTGTCCTACAGATACGGGCCCAATGCATAGCAGGTTGAGAGTCAAGAAAGAATTATGAGATATAAGAGAAATCTATAAGGGAAAGAAGCGCAGGGAAAACCAACGGAAAACTGATCGACTATCATGCACCGGATGAATGTTTAAGATACGCCTCATTCATCGCTGCGTTGGTGGTTGCATTGGTCCAGCGCTGTCAGGCAATGCAACCGAAGACCGCACGGAGCCCAGCTCTGTGGGTGATTTGATGTTAACCATTACATCAGCTGTATCAGGTTCAACCTCGCTGTCGGCACCATGGGTATCTATTCCGGGCTGGGGTTGAACAAGTGACGCACTACGGCTGTGACCGCCGGCTGGAGAATGCCCGTCGCCGAGGCCTGGCGTGGATGGAAGCGAGTTTGTTGTCCATGTTTCCGATAGGGATGCAGAGTGGAGCCCCCCATTGGTATCCACGGGTCCTTCTTCGGGATGTACCCGAAGGTTTGAAGCACTGGCTCGGGCTTCTGCGCGGGCTCGGGCTCGACGTGTGCTACCTCCGCCTGTTCGGGACGAACGGGGAAGAGTACCCATCGAGTTTGGACTGGGAAGCGACGCACCAAAGCCTGCCTGTCGAAGCTCGGCCAACATATCTTTTGCCTTGTCGGCGACAACTTCTGCCGGAGCGATAGCGTCATCGGATTTCATTGCACCGGCGTTATCTCCAATCCCACTCAAGGCACCTTCGGACACTGTTGTACTCCCTGCCATTGTGAGGGCTGCAGGAAGGCGGTGGACACTTGGGCGCGTTCTCCTTGACTTTCGAGTTCGAGGCATGGTGTCGCCATTGCGAAGTCGCTCCAGAAGCGTGTCCAAAATAGCTGCATCCTGAGGATCGCGGACGGTTTCTTCCTCCCGTGCCTTTTGTCTTGCAAGACGAGATTCCTCCGCATATTGGCGCCGCTTTTCTGCAACAACCTTTTCTTCTGCAGCGGTACGATTATCGGTTTGGCATTTCTGTGGCAAATTTTCTACTGATAAGAACAATCCAACTACTTTGTAGACTAGCTACACGTACCCGATAAGATGTGCAGAAGGTTTTGAATATACCAAAGAATTCCGCCGAGCTCATCTTCTCGTCTTCACCATAGAAGCGTAGGGTGTCAGCAAACTTCAATTCGGCCTGCTTGACGGCGTCGCTGAGATCCTCAAGCTGTTCCGTTGCTTCGGTGAGGAATCGCCACATCTTTTTCGGGTATTGATCATCAGGTGGTAGAGAGTCGATGTCTGAGAAATGCTCCGCGAGTTCGGTGCGAATGGACTTCAGACCAACACGCATCTCTCCAAAGTGTTTCTTGACTTCCAGGAGGTTTACTGAAGAACAAATAAGAAAAAAACGAATCGATAGGGCTAAGTAGAAACTATCGTACCCCGGTATGCTTCTTCTGGTTTTTGTAGTTCGTCCATAAACCTTTCCATATCTGGGAAGTGCTTCGAGACAGTCTTCTCCAAAAAGTGAAGCAGAGTTGTATTGTTAATCGACTTGGTGTCGACCAACTATATGCGAGACAATAAGCAGCCGAGTCCCTACTGCTAGAAGAAATATACTTGCCTTGTTTATGCTGCTGACTTTGAAGCCAAAGCACCTCCTTTGATACCTGTTCCATTCATGAAGTTGCCGATAAGAAGGATAAGCTACACAACGTATTGATCAGATCGAGCATATTTACCAGCAAAGATTACTCACAGACATGAGTTCTTTGAACATAGGGGCGTTCTTAGACTCTCGCACGCCTCGATCAACTTTTTTGCACCCTGTAGAGGAAACAGTTAGCGCATGCTCAGATTCAATACCGTAAATACAGACATCATTCTGTAAGCCAAAGTTTTCCTCAAAGCGGGCTCGAATAAATCATCTACACGGGGACCAAGTCGGTTAATCTTGATGAGTTGGACCATGAGCCGATCAGAAGGTGGAGCTCAGATAGTTCCTCCATAGTCGCATTCCGATAGATATTGAGTTTGCCGACTTGCTCAGGGGATGGGAGAACACGCTTGAGTTCGTCAAGGAAGCTCTCTGTGCATACTTCACGATCGGATTGAAGAATCTTGGTCGCAATCTCCTCGGGAGTCAAACGTTTGACGCGTTGGATGATAATCTCGACTCGTTTCTTGGTCTGTTGGTCAAGCACACTCTTGAGCTCGGCGCGCTTCTGCCTAGCCATAAGGTTCATAACAAGTTGTTTTGCCTTGAAATCTTCCTCCATTTCCTGCCATACACCATCTCCAAATAACTTGCGTGCCCATTCGCGCTCCTTCTCCGTATAGTCCTCGCCCCAAGTGTCTTTCCCACTTGCTGTGCTGGATCTTATCCCATTGTAGTTGTTTCATGCGGTATTCGCCATGTAGTCCACATCTTTGCGTTTGGAGGCATTTTCGCCGAAAGGTAAACCGGGCGCTTGGGGATTGACCCCTGTTTACCGGGCATTGGAGGCGGCGGCGGTGGCGGAGCACCGGGCGGTGGTGGCGGTGGCGGTGGAGGTGGGGCACCAGGAGGGGGGAGGGGAGGTGGAGGACTCCAGTGGCGGCGGCGGCGGAGGAGGAGGAGGAGGTGGTGGTGGTGGTGGTGGCGGAGGTGGCGGGCGGAGGTGCAGCAACTGGTGGGCTGGGTTCGACCGGCTTGCTCTCTGTACGATCGACTCTTCTTCCCTATCGACGGCGCCTTCGTCAGTACCCTGTGCCGTCGAGTCGAGCGAATTGCCTGGCACGGGTTTACCCATGCTAACGAGTCGACCGGCCAGTTGATCGCAGTGAGCCAGGAACATGTACGCTCTTTACGCGAATGAGGCCTTTACCAGGCGACCCAGATCGTTTTTCGCCCCCAGCTCCAGCGGCGGTTCCATCTGTAGGAACAGCAAGCCCTCCAGATTGGCCATGTGCATCAGCAGATGTTGGAACAGTATCGTCAGTGTACCCGCTTTCTCGAGATGCATGCTCGCTGTCGTCACGCCCTTCTCTAATGGTTGTTCCAGATGGGGTCCGACTACCAAGTTTGTTCGAGAGTTCGGCGAGGAATCGCGGAGGTAGCGAACGCTTGCGGATCAAGCCGCCCTGAGCTTGATCATCTCCTTGACGCGGACTGTCGATAGGAAGTCTAGATGCTCCCGTACGACGAGGGGATGCATCACCCGTACCATTGCGATGTCTGGTGCTTCGCACTGTCGCAGGGTCTCTCGCTGGATACTATAAGATAGATCAGCAAATACGTGAGGGATACCCATAGTCACTCACAGCATCAAATGAACGCTCACTCTCCATGTACTCATTATCTGCATCCTGGAATTGAGAATGACCATCAGGCCCGGCACGCCAGCGCCGTTCCCATTGATTCGAGACTTTTTCCTCCGGATCGAGGTTGCTGCTCGCCCTGTAACGCCACTTACGGCAGAACTGAGATCGACTTCACCTTCCGACTCCTCCGTATCTTCATCAAGAATGCTCCTGCCCTTTTTCTCCTCTTTTGGCCCTCGAGAATGCTAATCGTCTTCTTGCGCTCGTGTTGCTTAGTTAACTGTTCAATCAGCTGGCGACGTCCGGTGCTCTCTTGGTTACCCGCACTGGACAGCATGTTCGCTCTACCGACCTTGAGCATATTAAATAGCTCGAGGATTTGGAACTCCAGCTGCTCAATCCTCTCTCGATGCGATCGTCCTTCTTCAACCAGTTTAGCTTGGAGCGCGTTCGAATTGTCACGCGATTGGCGAAGCTTGTCTTCAAGTATTGCGACTTTGGCCTTGAGGTCACCGACTAAACCGTCAGATCCTTTCCCCAGCTCCTCATCCAGCCTCTCCTTGTCATACTTTATCGAACAAGTTGCCCTCGAAGCTCCGAGACTTCAGCCTCTGCCTTTTCTGCCCTTTCTTGCTCACTGAAGCTGGAAGCAAGCTTCTGGAACGAAATAGCAGGGATCGCCAAACTCGTGTGCATACGACGCTCTTCGCTCAAGGATGATATCGGTAATCAGCCCATCGATAACCTGATAGTACTTCGTGCGAGTGTCCGTGTCGTCTTGCGGAATAAGCAACAGGTGCTTCAGACAGGATAAGAAATACGCCTGGGCCGGGGATTCTCTGATAGTCTCGTTGACCGTCTTGAAAAGCTCGTATGGATCCTGCATATTGCTCAACACTTCCCGCCCTAATTGGTCCCTTAATTCGGCCTGATCCTCCTCTGAAGACGCAAGGTATTGGTTCAAGTTGGTCATCATTCCGTCCGTCACGTTGCCCATCTCCTTGGCAAAGTCGATGATCTGCTGGACTCCAGCCATCTCCATGTTCGTACGAAGGGATATGCGAGTTTTCAGGTCCGGAGCTCGAGTCAATATCGCATTGAGGGTCATGATTGTATGAAGCTATGCGGGTGTACGATTAGCATCGCAAACGAATGGATGTCATTGGATTGCTCACTGTGTAATCTCCCAGCCCCGAATCTGCGCCCACAGCTTTCTTGAAATCCTTGCTGGTCCCCACCAAACTTCCCATCCTGCCACGACTTAATAGAATATTCAAGGTCGTCTGGAACCAGAACGTGAATGGTCCCTTGTCATTATGAGTGTTGCTGAGAACATCAAGGCAGTGAGAACTAATTGATAGGAATGGTCCTCGGCGTAAATGAGAGCAATCGTTAATTCTAGACCGGCTTTCCTGGAGGGAATATGAGGACTGGCAAGAACGGTAACCAAGTGATTCACGGTCGTCTGTTGCGCTATAGCTTCTCGTTGACCAACCTAGCTGTGGAGTAAGGATCAACTATCCACTTTCCTATCGAATGAAACATACCTGGGAGTTCAAAAGCGTCTTGAGACATTTGAGAATCTCGATTTCCTGTAGGGTTTCAACCTCAGTCCTAGATGTGGCATTAATTATAATCGTGGGCCAATAGTTGTGAGACTAACCTCCGTGTTGCTGGCCGATTTAAGGAGTTCAAGCGGGATGCCAAAACGGCAATGCCTTGCATGTCTATAAAGTCGTGAAACCAGGCCAAGGGCATAGTGCGCAACGAAACACCAAGCCCCTGGATATCCTTGGGAGTGATCGTGTTGGTCATGAACTTTTGTATGTAATATTCTCCAGTATCCTTGGTGTTTAAGCCTATTGAACCTGCACCACTTCCTGCCGTAGCTCGTTTGTCTGCAGCCTTGGCCTTGGCTTGTTCTTCACGCCAGCGCTTCCTCTCGTTCTCATAGACGATGAGCCACTTGTTTTCCATGGTGAGCCCCTCTCCGCCGACATCAAGACTCTTCCCAACGCCCAAAAACATAGATTGAATAACGTCATCAGAGGGTCGATCCATGTAAAAGCCATCATCGGATTTTAGCTGTCGCAAGGAACTGAGAGTCGAGGCAGCTTGCTGTGTATTGTAGTGGGATGTACGCGACGTATCACTTTTCATTGTGAGAGATGAAGACGGGCGATGACCCCCGTGACGAGAGGATCCAGGTGGCGACATAGGAGGACCAAAATCAGAACCGGGTGCACTAGCGCCAGTGTTGCGCCTATCGCCTGCCCGTATTGTAGCATCCATATCACGAGTCCTCCTCGGGGATTCAAACCCATATCCATAACTGGAACCGGACATGTTTGAAGGACTGGGAGAAGTGGGACGTTCTCCTTCGGAAAGATCTAATCTTCTGCGCGAGCGCGTAAAGTTCATCTCTGTCCCGTTAGAGGTAAGGCCTGGGTTTTGCGTTGGGGCAGATATTCCGGAGGATCCAGACGTCCGTAGTGCTTGAGACATAGTCCCCACGGGTAAGGGCGGGCGGTCCCGAGTGGTGTTCTCATAGCGCACAGACCGTTCGCTAAGCTCAGATTGCGATGCAGATGACTCTCGGGGGCGGCTCTTCCGCCGGCCGAACAAGGCATCCATCCTAATAGGTAATGTATTTAGATAAACGTAGTTGCTGTGATAGGGCTTCCAGTGATAGTCAGTGCGGCTACTACAGATATACGATATCAGCATTATATAATAACGTGAGAGCCGCCAGCACATACGTTGGTCATGAGAAACGAGAAAGAGAGAGTATTGGTCGACCGTCTATAAACCCCGAAAGAAATGATATGCAAGAGAATGATCGCTAGTGAGTTGTACACTTGTCAACGGGCGACTGGTTGAATTTTGAAATTTAATTATGTCCTCAGTACCTCCCCAGAGGTTTTGAAGTCGGTATCGACCTGGCACCTAGTAGAGAAGTTGAGGTCAATTGACAGTCGAGAATGTAGTCGTGCGCCCTGGCTCAGGAGTGGTAGGTAAGGTGGAAAGGGAAGTCTAATCGAATTTCACGTAAACAGAAGTAAACACGATCCAAATAACCTCACATGACCGAATATAGTACTCAGCCCTTGTCTACTGAAACAAGCCTTGACTACCACGAGGCTTAGTGCATTGGTATATAAACCCACTGCTTGCACCTCTGTTCAACACACGTTTAATCGCCTACGGCCCTTTATCACTGAAACCAATCATGCCTGAGTACGTTCATAAAAAGCGCTCTTGATGTATGCTCATCCATACACGCTAGATTTACACCTATTCAAGTTGTGGATCGTTCAAAGGAAAAGGAATGGCCCCACAAACTCGGTTGGTGGACCCCTTTGGGCTTTGTATGTCAGTTACTGAATACTGGTTTCAGGAGTCATGGACTGGGACGACACCAGGATTGTGTTTACCAAACGCCAGCTAATTGACTTTTTGAAGTGAGTTTCGCGTCTCCTGTGATATGTTTTCCTGCACAATTATCCGCTAAGGCGTGAGTTGGCAGATACGTCGGTGTAAGTGCTATTTTACGCGATAATTAGGCGGTCTAACGCCTTATTTTGCATAGGTAACCGTCGATACCAACTTTGCGCAAATTGCCAAACTTCCACGTGAGTTTACTGTTATAAGAGTTTTCAAATGAGATTGAACGGTACCGCAGGATACGCCGAATTCGGTACCATCTCCGGCGAATCGTCGAACGCTGGAGCTATTCCGGTAGAAACAAGCGCCGCACCAGTCCAGGCCGAGAGCGCTTCGTCAAACCCAGGCGACTCATCTTGGAAGCCTACTCGTCGCGTTCGCACAGTACCTGGGGGAGTACAGTCCATCCAGTTGGGAGATGGTGATGAGCCTCCCTCGTGGGCAGCACCTTCTGCTAAGGCTACTACCGCTGCTCCTACCGCTGCTCCTGCTGCACCCACTCCTGCCTCACCGGAGCCCGAATATCGAGGGGTGGTTGATAGCGATGGGGTGAGCTGCCTCCCTTATGGGATTGTACTTGGATTTTAACGATGATTATTACAGCAACCCTTCAAACCGACGCGTCGCGTCCGGACTGCTCCTGGTGGAAAAGACTCCATTGGCGCGTTTTTGGGTGGAGAGTAGCTTTGGATGCTAATTTGATGTTATTGCTGCTTGTACGGGGGTTCGAAATCAATAGTTTTGAGGGGATTTGCTGCTAGACTCTTCAGTTTGAACAATTAAGTTCAATAATAGTCAAAACGTGTGAATGAATCTTCGGCCTTAATCAATAAGCATGTAAGCATTTTGTAGTTCGATATAACGGTAGAATGGCAGATGCAGTAATGCAATACACCCCGCATAAGTACTACAGAGTATGCAAAGTGACACAAGTTCCAAATACTACTTATCTAATACTTCTTGGTAAAGATTCAATATGATTCCTAGGCGTGCAGAGCCACAAAAATATAGCGGCAGTGGGGTTCGAACCCACGACGCCTTTCGGCAGGAGAAATCAGCCAATGGACTTAAACCTCCCGTGTTAACCACTTCACTATACCGCTCAACCTCAAGGGCTGGGTAGAAAACCTCCATCCTGAGTGATTTGGGCATAAACTCTTGGCGGTTGAGTAAAGGTGGCTGTGTGACTGATCCACGGGCTATAAGTTGCAACGCCAAGTGATCGTGTTTTCTCATCTCTCTCCATACACACCCCTAGTTTCGATCCTTCTTCTTCAATCACAACCTATTCATAAGATGCTTTTCAAAACTTCTGCAATCATTGCCCTGGCCGTCGCCCCCTACGCGTTTGCTCAAAACGAAGCTATTCAGCTGCAGTCGATTATCGCTCAGTTCAAGAATGCTAAGCTCACCCCTGAGTAGGTCATTTGTGATTCGAACATCGTTTGGCTGTTTAAAAATATTTTTTCAGGCCTCTCCCGACCTTCAGTCCTACAGCTCTTTTAGGAGTGACCTATGGGTCCGCGCAATTGACCCTGGAAAGCCCCAGACTGTCGATGGTAGAGTGTATAGTTTTCCTGAAGAAGGATGAAGTGTCTGATACATTGAATCTTAGCTGTCAAGCCTGAGCCCAAACTCACGCTGACTCCGGTCACGACATCTCCAGATGTTACTGCCAGCGGTACATACACCGTTGCCATGATTGACGCCGACTATGTCGGTGCTAGCCAGGCCGAGGGCCAAACCCGACACTGGCTTGTCAATGGCGTCAAGGCTACCGGTAAGCCTTGTCGCGCTCGTCCCTATCTTTCAGACCCTAAAGCCGTATAATTACAGGAACATCGGCTCCTTGGACCCTCGACACTAGCGCGGGCACCAACATCACTGCCTATGGTGGCCCTTTCCCTGCAGAAGGGTCTGGCGCTCATCGCTACATGCTGCTTGTTCTCGCACAGCCCACTACCTTCGCTGCTCCGGCTACTCCTGCCGCCAACTCTCTATCGAGAAGTTCGATTTTGAGGCGTATGTCAAGAGCGCTGGTCTCGGCAGTATTGTTGCTGGCTCTTACATTACTGTCGAGCAAGGGACTGCTACTCAGAGTGTAGAACCCACATCGTCTGTTGACACTGCCACCTTGAGCGCTCCTTCCTCTTCTACTTCGGGCTCCAGTGCTGCCACTGGTTCTCGTACTGCAACCGGAACTGCCCCAGCTTCTACCAGCACCAACGCTGCCTGGGTCGCGTCGTTGAGTGGGGAATGCGGTGCTGCTGTCCTCCTTGGAGCCATTGCTCTTAAGTTGACGGACTTTTGGTTCTGAAATGGACATTTGATTCTGGTTTTGTATCTGGTACTCTCATTCGTAATGCATTCTCTCGTTTAATCCCGTTTTTCACTGGCAAGATTTTCTATGGCGATACACCGGTTGAAAAAGTTTCGAATACAAATGGCGCTTGAGAAGTACCCCGTTTTAACCGAAATCATCCAGTGCAAAGGCGCTATATATTGAGAAATCAAGAACGGCGGGATGACCCTTGGTATATTAAACCTTTTACACTTTTTTGCAAACTCAATGGCCACCTTGCACCCTGCTTCAACCACAGCAGTTAACAATGCATGAGCTGGAGCCCGCTGTGAATGATGCTCTACCGCAGTATCCAAGTGTTCTAGTTCATCATCACGGAATTCTTCGATGACAGACTTGAGCAATGGGATACTCGGATGTTTGGTTTTCAATCCATCAAGTCTGCGAGTTGACTTTGATGATTGTGGCTGAGGATTATACTCAGGAACGTGGAAATTACTTACTCATCATAGTGTTCTCCAATAACCGTTTCTACGGCCTCAGTGCAGGCCATCGCGGCTTCCCTACCCATTAAAGCAGTTACGGCACCCAGACTCACCACCGACTTGTGCTAGCGGGTGTAGGATCGTCGGCTTCACTCGGTGTTGAGCTTGGAGCGCGTTCATGACTGAAAGATGACGTTCTTGATCCCACATGTTCTGTGTTCACAAGGGGGGAGGTTGTTGGGGTTTAATGGAGATCAATCTTTCAAGGTTTGACGAGACGTCCGCCAACTCGGACTTACTTGGATAAGGCCGCCCACCTTCGGTCACTTCCCAGGACTGCCATTTGCCCCATGTAGATGTAATTGGCTGCTACTTCACCAGCCTGGTCAACTCGCAGGGCCGCCTCGAGTCCTTCTCTTTGGGGGCGGGTCAAGTCGGAAGGAGTTCATGTGTGGCAGGGGATGGTGCCTGTGCTCTCACGTACGCAGATGAAGCAAGGTTTGGGCTTGAAGAAGCGGAATGAATGCGCGCGCGACCTGAACCCGCAGCAGCAGCACAATATCTCCAGAACTTTCGAGAGAGAAAGGGCATTCAAACAGATGGAGAAAGGTACCAGGGCCGATGGTAGTCTGCTTCGGGAAACGCGATTGCGAGCATCGTGCGTCACGTGGCTATGTGGTAATTGTGGCGCATACGATCAGGTCCAGGTTCACGGGTATCTGATGCATATATAAGTTGTATTGAGGCGCGATAAGCGTACATTATTCACTTGAACTCCACATGCGCGCGGGTTGAATGTACAGGTATATGTGTGTAAGACGGAATAAATGCCGAAACTGATAACCAAGCGCTGGAGTTACCCCCAGACCAACTACCATAAAATGAATACACTACTATCACAATGCTAACCCTAACCGAGTATCCTAGTTGGATTTTAATCCTACTCGCGCCAAAAATCCCCTCTTCTTCGGTGACCCGGGATCAGAGGCTCGCCATCCAAGGAAGAGAAAGGAGGATAGTCCCGCTGGGTTGGTGTTGTGGCGTCTCTAGCTATCGGCATGGTCGCAGCTCGGCGACTGTCGACTCCCGTAACACGATCAAGGAAATTTGCAGTAAGTCATTGACAATGGCTGGATGCGTCCACGATAAGAAGTGAGGTGCATCCGGGATTATATGAAGCTCTCGCTGCATTCGGTAGTGCCGCGTAGTGATCATGGGCAACTTCGGGTGGGTATGGCACGTCTTTCTCTAAAGGGAAATTGGGTATTAGCCATGAGTTTGGTCTGAAATGCCATTGCAAACATTTACCTCCATGTAGGATGAGAACAGGGCATGTTATGGTTTTCCATAGCCGTGGTTCGACGGGCTCGCGGTCCAATAAACTAGAGAATATTTCGTGATCAACTTGCGATTTGATGGGCGAAACTTGCTGGTTGCCCCATTCGTCAACAAGCGACTCTGAAATCAATGGGTCCGGTTACATTCCAGCTGGAGGTAAAAAGTGTACGTACGAGCGGTGGGGTCCTCCCAAAGTATATACATTAGTGCGTGGCTGGACACACCTATTAATCAGCTGCACTATTGGGGACATTATGGGAACTTAAACTCACACAACGTCTGATGGAAGATGATCAGACCCGTCGTCTGCGGGGCTCATAACATGCATCCCTAGATGGATGGGAAGGTCGTTAACACTTAAGCGAGGGGGATAGCGGAGAACTCCGGATGTTGGCGTACCTCAGAAACCTGTATTGCTCCAAATTTTCTGGGGTCTGAAGAGCGGAAAGTAAGTAGACGTAGTCGGGACACTTAGGAGCGGCTTACCTCGACGGGAGGGTGCTTTGCGCATAGAATCAATGCAGCCACCCTTTCAGGCTGCAACATATGCATACGCACTGCAATTGGTCCGCCAAGCTGTTTCCAAAGATATATGCCTTCTTGACTTCAATGTGTCAAGAACTTGAAGGATGTCTTTGGCGATCTGTGTTGCACCATTGTGAGCCTATAGTTACTGTGTGTGAGCAAGTCAAACTTGCCTTCCAGAAGTCGTATGGTTAGTATCAATACTAGATTTCGTCTCGCCATGATAGTGATGGTCTACCGCAAGCTAGACCGGAGTAGTGTCAGTGTGGGAGAAGGGGGTTCAGTGCTCAGACCTACGAGGTGTACCCTTGGCTAGTCGAGCATCACGGTACTGAGGCGCGAAAAAGTGGAGGTCAAAGAACCGGGGGTGAAGTAAGAGTACAATGGTTTGCTTTGGTCGAGCGTGGGATTCACTCGATTGGACACGAAGGTATGGTAGTGTATTTGAGTCCACTGGAGACCTTGATGAAAGGCATGTTGAAAAGACTGAGTGGGGGCGAGGGCAGGGGGGTGGAGTCTAGGTTGGAACAAGTACCAGCAGTATCCCGAATTTATGTCCGTGGTTAATTTGGGGAACCCTCCCCCGGATAGGTTATTTAATTCCGCATAGAGCGGGAGTCGGCAACAACCAGTGAAGCTGGGCTGGTTCACTAATCACACCGATCCCAACTAGGTTCCCGACCGAGAGCCTGTCTCGCGTTTCTGTGTTTATTGTTCTGAACCCTGATCATGCGGATGAAGCTAGGAACGTGGATTGATTGAGTCAAATGGCAATATCAAGCGACGGTACCATGTGGCTTGGCCGCTGTTTGACAAGGTCTTCCGATACGTCGATCATCGGTCGATCGACATTCTTAACTCAAAACTTGGGATCCATACCACTTACATTTGGCCAGCCCAAGCAATTTCCGTGTGGCGTCCCGGCATTGTTATCATAGGCCGCTTTTAAGTGGGACAAGAGTGTCATTTATAGGAATTCAGTTTGCATGAATTCAGTTTAACTTCTGTACTGATAGAGCTATATATCGAAGTCTAAGCCCCACCGTATTCGTAACCGATGTCACAGGGCAACCTAGCTAATTTTGGGGGAGTGTATAAAGTACCATAAGTCGACATAGGGTGGGAGAGGTAACTAAATTAAGGGGTCATATGATGGACACTACACAATGCGGGTGCAGTACTCGCATAATTTACTCAGTGTAATGTAAAGCTATGAAGGAGGGCCAGAGCGCAGAAGGCTCCACAAAACCAAAAACCAAACTCGTAGCCTTCTGGGTCGGCGTGGGTACTGAAAGACCAAAGCTTTTTCAAACAAGTGTAATTTGTTAGCAACCGACAAAACACTTAAATGAGTGGCTTACATAACCACCCAATATCTACATGGAACGCATACAGTGAGCCATCGTACTGACCAACCTTGCCCATTACTTACTGGTCCCATGAATCGCGCAAGTGATACCACCGACTGGGCAAGCCCGTTCGCAAGCCCCATTGTTTGTGGAGTGCACACTGTACAACATTTCATTAGTAACCCATGCATCCTGTTTCACAAGACAATGAAGACGCTGACTATAATTGAGAAGCACAGTAACCGCAGTGTATGAAAAAGTTATTCCGCAATAGCGTACCGCGCTTATGGTTATCTTCAGTACACCTTCCGCGTAATCGGATATGAGAAGAGTTAACTTACGTGCTAAAAGTCAGCGCTAGAAGGCGAGTACACGGTTACTTTCTCGCTTCGTGCACTGGGAAATGACGAGGACATACCCGCCATGACCATTTCCCTACTAGCACCTGATTTGGCGAGCGGCCGCGCGAGGGTTACCGATATGTAAGAAAACATAAGTAGCAATACCCCAAATCGAAACATAGACAAGTGCGAGAAACGACCCAGTGGTGGACTGGTATCGCCGAAATTCCGATCAGAACCAAACCAGGAAGGGCGGGAGGCGAGGCAAGACTTACCCCATCGTTCTATCGTGAAGATGTCAGGGATAAGTAACTTCTATATCATGGACAAATAGGGCCAAGGTAACACTCACGGGTACAGATAAAACTGGTAAAAGATTTGAGCAAGACACATCATGGCAACTAGAATCAGATGATATTTCAGAGAGATCTTCACAGTTTCACCGATACACGTTGCTTACTGAGTTGTGCAAAGTCACCTGCACTTAATCCTAGTCCACCTTGGGCGCGCTTAGATACAAGATAGGACATAAATACTTGATCATGGACCGTGCTGTGAAGAGCTAGGAGGCCGTACTAGATAAATAGGTAAGTTCCGAGAGATAGATAGTACCGTGCACTCTAACTTACTTGAAATATGATAATCAATGGTAACTGAGAAAAAAATGACGCTTTCGCTAATTCGGAGCCCTGTAAATCATAGGCTACAGGCTTCCCCTCCATGATAGGTTGCAACATATCGATGTTTACCACATTTCCTGCGACAATACCACTCGCATTAGGCGCATTGAGACCGAGGGAAGGTGACCGTAAACCGGTATTTTCAAGGATAGTGGGATAAGAGTTTGATCGAAACCGACTAACACTGTTGTTGGCCGAGAGCGAGAGCGAGTGTGGTCGGTTGTCGCGGGGCAAAGTATTCCCATTCACTGTTGGCGCCACACGACGAGTGGCGGAAGCCGAGCGCGCGCGATAATCTGTGATTGGTGCGGCCCTTACCGAATTTGAGGGAATCGCTGGGCCATCCATAGAAGGTGCGAGTTGATCATCAAAATCACACAAGTCATCATCATCCACATCCATAGTGAGCGCAGAAGCGACCCATAGGTCACCAATAGACGTCACCGTCAATTCATTCGCTATACAATACTCTTGATTAGGTCAAGTTTCACATTTGACTCGAGAACATACAACTCACCCATAACCATCCGTTCTGCCAAGCGCGCTTCCTGTCCCTCGGAGTCGTTTCCGATGCGCATACCTCCCAGATCCTCATCAATTCCTGCTCGGCGCCTTGCGGCAGCTGCAACCAAGCTTGCTGTGCTGAACCTGTGGCGGAACCCATTCCCAAAATGGCTGCGATACGGCTCGCCATACCCAGAGTTCCCACTTACGGCAGATGACAGAGTCCAGGTACGCTCGCCAAAAGGTATACCGGATCTGTTGATTTCAGCCTGTTCAATGTTGTTCATCGTTCCATATTCAATCGAGCATGTCTCGAGAGTCGAATTACCCCTGAGAACAGAGCCTTCGTTCAGGCCCCTCGTCGGAGAATGCTCAACTGGGAGGGCCCCAATTTCAGCTGCACTAGTTCCTTCAGTGTTTGCAGATATTATCCCAGAACGAGGTCGAGGTCCTCCATCGTGATCCAAAGTTAATGCCAAAAGCCCGCCACTAATGGTGATGGATGCGGCTACAAGGGTAGGTAACAGGTAAGGGAACTCGACAAACACGGGTAGGCGGGCGAACAAATCCCATTTTTTGGTAGGATTTTCGACTATCATGTTTATATTCACAAGTAAGTATTCTGATCTGCGCTCCGACGAACGGACTTTCAACTCACAAACGCCCCCAATGATCGCGCCAGCCACACCTACAAATTCGGAGATTAGCGGAAAACCAGGGGATGTAAGTATACATACCTCCTAATCCCCAGCAAAATCCCAAAATGGCATACACTTGAGCTTCGTTGCTCGAATCCGAGATCAATGCGACACTTCCGCGAGCCACGCCAACAGCTCCACCAAACGCGCCTTGCAGAAGTCTAACGAAAACAGCAAACTTAAATGATTTGGACATTCCAAATGCAATGCATGTGAATCCACTTCCAAGGAGTGATGAGACTAGTACGACGCGTCGTCCGAAACGCTCCGCAAGGCTGGACCTGTGTGGTTTGCTATTGGTTAGCTAACGGAATTGGTTTCTGGCGCGATAATGTCGAGGGCGCACCAGAGAAGAGAAGTAAGGAACTGAGAGATAAAGAAGACCGAGACGAGAATACCAGTCCATAAGCCGACCTCGGTCGGTTCGAAGGTTCCGAAGCCTGGTCCGAACAATTCAATGGATAATATTTCATCCCAGATGTTAGAACAACTCACTCTCGACCAAGAAGAAAGCCCATGGAGCAGATACATTTGCACTTAGAAATTCCCCCATCAGAGTCTGGGGGGCTCAGTCTCCTACACTCAAACAAGGTTGAACAACGGCTCACAATGCATAGCACGATTAGCGGAACGATTGGCAGAGGTGTAGCCTCTGGACTAGGTAAGCCTGTCGGAATAGCCATGCTCATCCTTGTAGTAGATTCTGGAACCGAATGTACGCGATCACCAAGAGGAACTCCACCTCCGCCGATAGGCCCGGACGTCGGCGGGGCATTATCGATGTTCGTGAGTCGACTCCTCGATCTATGGGTCTGACGCGAGAAGGAGACGCGTACAGGAGGCGGGCGTTTACCAGGGATTAACGGTGATTGAGGGTCATCAATAGGATCGTTACTCGAGTTCATGACAGTCAGTGGGATACTCGCTTTGGATGTCGTGGGCTCAAAATCCGATCTATCCGGTCTCTTAAATACACTTTTGAACAAGCATATAGGGGCTTTTGCGGCTGCTGTGATATTTGTGATTCACCTCTGGGGAGAATAGGGGGAGTCCACTACGCTGTTGCCATAGTCCTTATGCGGGGATTGGATACCCGATTGGCTTAATGGATCGCGCATATTTAGCTGCGCGAGATATGCGACGGGGATGATAAGACCGAAGAGCAAGAAAAAGATCCTCATTCTGTGACATACTGTGAAGCATAAATGGCGCGCTTTGTTTGTATCCGAATTCAGTATCGCCACCAGAGCCAAAGAAAACCCAATTTGAAATTTACGGGTAGATCGCCCGCCCCCTATTTGGGTATCTGAGTGTTCGAGTTGGCCAGCTGAACTGAGTACCAAAGCTTGTGTAAGCGAATAAGCGATCAGAGCGATCATCAAACTTGAGCTTGTCAGACCACGTCAGATCATCCTTATTTCGAGGAGATTGACGATGCTGTTTGGGTGCTTTTCCACATTATTCCGCCCCGGGCATTTTCCGTGATTATATTGCGCGATGATAGGCGGCTCATACACCCTAGAATGGATACTGTAGCCTCGTAAATCTTTGCCTTGATCCGACCCTCAAAAAGTAGGGGGCGTTTCGAGCCTTTAGTACACCGGTATCTGATGTTCTGCAGTGCCAATCTGGCTAAATACGTCATAGGTTTAGTTGTAAACGTTATTCGGGTTTTATAGTGGTAGTCTAATGCGATTCTGGTGGTACTTGCCGAAAAGTCTCAACATGACGCAGAGTCTGGAGGTATAGTTCTGTTGCTGTTGCTTTTTTCGCGAAGACCATGTTAATCTTCTAATAAAAAGATTTTGTCAATTTGGGGTAACATTTGTGACACTCTATCGGTCTTTTAGATCTTGGAGGAACACTAGTCTATCCCTCACGCGAAAACTTTGCTTTCAATACCTCTACTGGTATCCGAGACTCTCGGACACACTTCGCGTCACCACTCACGTCTGCCCGGTATCATTCACTCACAGAACTATCTACACACCAACTTCAGGAAAACTAGGGTACGGCTCTGAATGGCGATGCCAGATGCAGCTTGGGTGGAACACTAGTTATATACCCCTCAATCTAACAAAGTTATCCCTGGAGAGCATACACTTGTTAGAGTTAGTACCAGTTCCAACAATGTGACTATATGCGGTACAGGGTTTTGATGGTCCCATTATCCATATTCTGGGGTTATGTGCTCCAAAAGCGTCTCAGTAATTTATAGAGTTGGTCGAGAGTGTATTAGAGCCCAATAAATCGTTTGCATCGTGTCATAATAGTACCGATCCTCAAATTAGCAGAAAATAGCATTGTATACCGATGTTTACTCCCTTGGTTGTGCGGATGGATTTATTGCTCTAGGCATCGGGGGCTCAGTTGTCAACTTGAATCTTAACGAGCGCAAAAGCTCAAAAGTATCGGTAAAGCTTTGACTGATTTTGTAAGTGACCGAGCCCGAATCTCTTCTATCCTTCAATGCTGCGGTATGTCCGTTTGTCCCGCCAAGCGTCCGCTCAAATGAGGTGTCCCCATGGTCTCACGATATAGCTCCCAGGATCTTGAGTGATCGATTGGAAAATTCGAACTATACTAAGAGTAGGGCCCCCTAAAGTTTGCGTGCCCAACTGCTCAGGCCGTCGAGCCAGGCCTGGCCTCACAAAAATGGTCAGGCTATGTGATAATCCTCTTGTCAACCGACCGGTCTGTAGACATATCACGAGAAGCTTGGAGGCGTCATCTCGACCCGACAGACAACATTTGATGAACAAGTTTAAGATTGCTCCCGGTGCATGTTTTGAGAGCTTCGGTAATAAGTTACGACTCAGTCGGTATTCCTGTCCGGGGTTCTCAAGGTACAGGCACCCACCGGCTATACGTCCGATAAACCTTGGATGAAAGTAAACGGAAGTTGTATGCGGGCTCCGATGGTATCTCCGGTTTTTGTGGCTCATTCTGTTGTCTTCTCGGTAACCATGAAATACGTATATGCCAAACTTAATTAGCCTAAGTTCACTCTAACTTAATACGAGTACCAATAATTTTCGTTTACTGTCTCGCCACTAACTTAAGTTTGATGTTCACTTGTCCATCGATAGCTCATAATCCAGTACCACACAAGTGTCTCACAAAAACGATGTCCAAGTCTAGCACTACTATGCAAATACATTCCTGACCGCCAACTCGTCTTCTTCTCGCCTCCTTTCCTCTCTCCTTGTATTGCGTTCCGCCTCGCCCTCCTTGCGAGCACGGTACTTTTCTCCCTGTTCTCGCTTGATCTGGGACCGGACGGCTGCGGGGCTCACAAATTCTATCGCCATAGTGCATTAGCGCTTTCGTTTCACCAATTAAATGGGCTCAGACACTCACCAGGATTAGAGAATACAGTCGCTCCACCGAATGCACCTTCGAATATCCTTATGGGCGTTAACACAAACCTGGGACCAATTTCAACGAGTGAGGTCTCAGGGGGACCATTGGGTTTAAGTGGATCCTTTTCGATTATTTGGAAGTTTCTAAACCAGATTTTGTTGTCGACTATGGAAAACGTAAGAATGTGGTCGATGAATGGTTTGGCTCGAGCGAGCAGTGGGCGGAACTCCGAAATCTGTCCAACGATGAGACGGGTGGTTGAGTACGGGTAGATGCGTTGGACTTACATGCGTGAATAACTCTTTGATGAGTTTCCAATGCTCGCCGCTATCGAATCCTGGGTCAAACTCAAGAGTCCTCGACTTCCTTTCAAGCAGTTTCCAGTCATTTTTAATTCATCCATTGTGTGCACATTTTGACATGCATTTTGACACTTGGGCCGTTTGGTGTCTTGGCAGCCCAGAGATAGAGGTCTTCGTGACGTCGTGCTTCAAAGTAGAGAGTGTTGTTACAGTTGTGGAGGTCTGCGAGTTCGGGAAGGAGGTGGAGGTGGTTTTTGGAGTCTAGCTTGGAGTCTGCATACCATAGTAATCAGAGCTGTAAGTGACTCAAGAGTATATGATACTTACCCTTCTTGATATGCGGCAAGAGAGCCTCCAGATCGCCCATGAGATGGCGCATGCGGTGGGTGATTCCCCGAGACGAGAGCAGCAACACTCGTTGTTTGTTTCTCTTGCGCGGAGGACCAGCCTCGCCCTCATCGTTGGCTGGGCGCTTGCCCTTGCCCTTGGCATTCGCAGTCTGAGCCTTGAGGAGAGAGGACATGGGGGAGGAAATGAAGTAAAAGTAAAATCTAAATGCAATTGTCAATAGGGTCCTATTGTTTGTGTGATCACATGATGCAGTGCCACTTGACAGTTGTCGACGACACCAAGGTGTAGGACAAGGTATGGATTGGCTGTGAATTGATCCACTCTCCATGCCCATCTCTTGACCCCCCATCGTTCTATAACCAGACACCCCATCGTCGTCCTAGTCGCGCGCCGCCTGCTACTAAGTGGTCCAGACGCTAACCAGCTCGCAATCTAATCCAATCCAATTCAATCCAACACAATTCCCTCCAATTTACCCCGTGTAATTGGACATTAAATTCCTTTTCTTTCCCTCGCACCCCATCCATTTTATCTGTTTTCATGCCAGACACGACCGAAGTCCGCAAGCGTTCGCGCTCGCCTTCTGACTCGGACACCCACCAACAGTCCCACAAGCGCGTCAACACCGGTGCCCCTGCATCGCCACGCTCCGACTCCAAAAAAGATGAACACGAATCCGCTCCTGCCTCCCCCGCCTCCGCGTCCAAAAAGGATTCAGACCCACCCGCACCACCCGCCGCCCAGATCCACATGCGTTGCCTCATTGTCACACAGGACGCCTCGATTATCATTGGCAAGGCCGGCAAACATGTCAACGAAATCAGAGAAAAGAGCGGTGCCAGGGTCATGGTCTCCGAAAGTATCCCAGGAAATCCCGAACGAATTTTGAACGTTAGCGGTCCACTTGACGCGGTTTCCAAGGTCAGTTCCATTCCACACAATTTATCCTCGCATTAACACCCAGCCTAGAGCTTCGGATTAATTGTGCGTCGCATCAACGATGAGCCCTTTGACACACCCTCCGTCCCGGCAGTCGCGCAGTAACCATCAAGTTTATTATCCCACACTCGAGGATGGGTAGTGTCATTGGCCGCGGGGGCAGTAAAATAAAGGAAATTCAAGATGCAAGTGGGGCAAAACTCAACGCGAGTGAGGGCATGCTTCCAGGGTCGACCGAGGTTCGTTAAATCATTTTACCGCTATTATCGATCTCATAGGGCTGCAGCGAATCTTGAGCGTGTCCGGAGTAGCAGACGCCATTCATATCGCAACCTATTACGTCGGAAACATTCTTATCGAAGCTGCTGAACGACAACCACACAGCAGCTCGACATCCACCTACCGTCCATCTGGAACTTCGTCCCGCGGCCCCCGATATGCACCAACTCCTACTTACTCAGGTTACTACGGCTACCCACCGCCACCAGCCCCAGCTCCTTACCCTCCTGGTCCTCCGCAAACCCAGCAAATATACATACCCAATGATTTGGTCGGATGCATAATCGGAAAGGGAGGTAGTAAAATCAACGAGATTAGAAGTTTGAGTGCCAGCCAGATCAGAATTATGGAGCCGGGGTGCAAGGCCCTCCCGGAACGGCGCAGGGTAACCCAAATGAACGGTTGGTCATAATTACAGGCCAGCCGCAAAACATCCAGATGGCCGTGAATCTGTTGTACCACGTGAGTTTCCGTGATCTTCTCAACCTTGTGTGTGATTCTCATTTTAGGATCTTGCAACAGCGCCTTGAACAAGAAAAACAAAAGCAGCTTGCAAACGCTCAGAACGGCACCAGCTCAACCTAATACGATGTATCAGTCTTTCATTTTGGACCAAAGACCCGAGCTGTGTCTTGGGCCTGCATTTTATTTAGCTCTTTCATATGTTTATGTTGTCCTGTTTTTTCTCATATTTTCGGCCCAGATTTTGGTCCTGTTGTGATAATTCGCGAGCTATTCTGCCTTACATCTCCCATGCGGTTTTGGATTGACCGATCTACAAAGTGAGACGGTGACGCATATAAATTATAATCCATCATGTACGCAGTAAGTACTTGTAGCTTGACAAGGAGGCACGTTCAACAACTCGAGGCAAAAAAACTGCCCAATCGAACTCTATTGGATCTATTCTTAACTGAATTCGCTGAGGGTATATTGGATTTATTATACACTCCGTTGAGGCTTCGCTTCACATTTCGGACATTGTCCGATTCATTTCATCACACCTTTGCTCTCAAACTACCACATCGCTATGCCCGCACATCCTACACTAAAACTCCCATCAATACCTATCTCAGGTATAGGGGACTCCGAGTCGAGGGTGTTGATCATTTACACAGGGGGCATGTTCCTCCTATCTGTCTAAAAAAAAGCTTATCCTTAACCCAGCTCGAATACAGGAACGATTGGAATGCTTGTCAATGAAGTGGGAAGCTACGCCCCCGAGCCCTTCTTTCCTCACACAAACACTCCGTGCCCAAGCTAGATTCCACGACCCCGAAGGCGCATCCTTATTCTCCAATGCGAGCAATGTTGCGAATTATCGTCAATGGTCGAATCGTTCGGGCAACTCCACTCCGTCGGTAGCGATGGCGGGCGAAGCAGGAAACCACCAACCCGAGTTGCTCGTACGGTCTTCGAGACCGATTCGGCGCCAGAATGTACGTGATGGCGAGGTGAAAAAGGACGGATACTATGAAGGGTATCTGCCTAGTCTTGTTACACCCCGGAGTAAAGCTGTAGGAGGGAATACGAAGAGGGTCAGGTATGCTATTTTGGAGGTAAGTACCAGAGGTTTATCCGTTCACGTTTCAAAGAAGGTGTGTATTGATAAGATAAGGTAGTGGCAGCCCTTGCTGGATAGTAGCAATATGCGCCCAGAAGGTAAAGGACTTTATTCCACTCGCCTCCTTTGCCTTATCACTGACGAGAGAGTCCAGATTGGCTGGCGATTGCTACGGAAATCGAGCTGAATTACAGTACCTATGATGGATTTATCGTCCTCCACGGAACGGATACGATGTGCTACACTTCTAGCGCACTGAGCTTCCTGCTGGAAGATTTGGGAAAGACTGTCGTACGTGCCCTTTTGCGAGTTACTTCTTGAATCTGTTTGACGGAATACAGGAGTAGATTATTACCGGTGCTCAAATTCCACTTTCTCAAGTACGCTGCCAAATTTTCGGGTTGGGATGAGAAAAGAAACTGACAGGGTGCTTTAGCTGAGGAACGACGGAATCGAGAATCTTCTTGGAGCACTGTCTATTGCGGGGCAGTATGTGATCCCAGGTCAGTGCCTGTTATCCTCCAGCTTTTATATATTGAGTTTATGCTTAACAGAGGTATGTTTGTACTTCAACCACACACTCTTCCGAGGGAACCGCGTATCAAAAGTCTCGTCTTTTGATTTGAACGCATTTGCGAGTCCTAATTTTCCACCACTTGTGAACGGTATGGACGAGGTCTCTCCCCATCAGAGTCTAAAATTCTAATGCAAGGCTATAGTTGGCATCGATATCGTGGTAAATTGGGGCGAGGTTATCAGGTCGAATAGTATGCAGCGATTTAGGGCTCACAAAGGTAACGATAGCATATATCCTTCGTACCTCCCCCGTAACTCACACTCTGAACTAGATATGTGCGTCGACGTTGGTAAGGACGAATGCTACTCCGCCTCTTGCACCTTGTTAACTTCGCCTCAGCGACCCTTCGCATCTTTCCGGGTATAACAACACCCATTGTCCGGGCGTTTCTTGCGCCACCCCTCCAAGGCGTCGTGCTTGAGACCTTTGGCGCCGGAAACGCACCCCAACGACCAGATCTCTTAGATGCACTAAGAGAGGCGTGCGCAAGGGGAGTGGTGATAGTTGCTATTTCTCAGTGCGCAAAGGGTTCGGTCTCGCCTGCATATGATACCGGAAGGACTTTGGCCGAATGCGGGGTTGTGCCCGGAGGAGATATGACACCCGAGGTAAGTACGTGTTCGAACTGATTGAACTAAAATTGATGTAGTTGGTGGGTTTAGTGCGCTCTGGCCAAATTGGCATATCTATTATCCAAGAAAGATCTGACTCCCGAAGGAGTTCGAGAATTAGTATCTCAGCCTCTACGAGGAGAGCTGACACTCCCAACTCCCCTCACTCGTCCAACTACAACTGCACTCGACTCGATTCAAGATCTTCTATCTGAAATCTTACGCCTTTCTCAACACTCTAAGCCTAGCAACGATTCAACTGGAACGGCTCCATGGAGCACAACTGCCTCTCACGCAAACAGCACTGAGCTTGCTCTTTTGCCATATTTAATGCATTTGGCCGTTGCGAGGGACGATCCAGCGAGCGTCGCGAATACTGCATCTCATCCACGCCACAGACCTCCGCAAAGTGCCCATGGGACTCCAACAGCCGAACACCCCCATCATCACCTGGGTGGGCCTAACCAGTTCGCACAGGGTGCGGCCAATGCACCGTTACCTGGTTCGTTGCACACACCTTTGCATACAGCTGCACTACAAGGTTCGACTCGCTGCACCCGTGCATTGTTGGAGGTTGGAGCGCTGGTGCATGTGCGGGATGCACTAGATCATACATGCCTGTTCTACGCTGCGAGGGTGCGGGCACGGGAAGTTGTCCAGATGCTGGTCGAGGCCGGTGCGCATCTGGGTGAGACGGACAAGCGGGTTGCACTGGGTATTGGTATATCCGGAGGGAAGGAAGAGCAGGAGATTTGGAAGCTTGCAGGTCTCGAAGTGAATTGAAGGACAACATGGGTAAATTGAAATGAATTAGGGAATACGGTAAAACCCAAATAAAAAAAAAAGTGTACTTTGACAGAGCCAATATGATAGAAAGAATACAAAGAACCTGGTTGCTACAAGAAAGCATGGATATACTCAGTCATCTTCTTCGACAATAATCGCTTCGTCGTCTCTGTCGATTGCTTCTACCTCTTCTTCCTCTTCCTCCTCCTCTTCATCGCCTCCGTCTCTCCACCGCGTAACACCGTTGTTGATCTCCATACAGAATTCCCACATTTGTCGGTCGAAAGGCCCATGTTCTTTGACGAACGTAAAAGGCTCAACGAGAATTCCGAGCCCTTTCAAGAACTCGTCGTCCTTTTCGTTTTCCAAGCCTATGGGAAAATACCGCACAGTATCGACCAGCGTATTCGGATCAGGTTCTCCGTCAATTATGGCCGGAGTTTTATACATGTGAAGTTTAAAGTAGAGCGCTGCATTGTATGTTAGATTCTGGGGCCGGAACAGAAATGTTGAGACGAAACATACTTTTTTGATAAGTAGTGCAGTCACACTCCATCTCTGTTACAAGGCCATACTGGTCGGACTGGAATTGCTTGGTATTGTGAACTTTGATAGTCGTCAAGTCTTCGTAAAATGCAAGCTTGAGCTGATTCATTACAAGTTCTTTTTCTTTTTCTTTGCCAGTCGCAGACTCAATCCCTCGCTTTACAGGTCTGTCTGAGAGCTGTTGACTAAGTGATTGGCTCCGCTTGATCTCTTCGTCAAGTTCGACCTGTGTATTGGTTACTAGTGCCAATTCAATTGAGCACAAGGGTCTGAAATGGCGAAAGAGCGGGCTTACAGGACTTTGATACTGATTTCAGCTCCTGCTTGAGGTTTTCCACCTGAGTACGGAGTTGAGTTATCTCATTCTTATAGCCAAGGAGTTTCCCATCCGTTTCTTCTCGAGTCAAGAGAGTTATGGTTCCAGATTCATGTGGTCTTAAGAGCCTCTCCAATATGGGCACATTATCCACGAGCATTTGATTTTGTTCGATTAGTTCTATGGTAGGAGTGAGCGTGCCGAAGAAGAGACAACAGCTGGGTGGCGTACGTTTTTCCCGTTCCTCGGCCTTCATTATGTATTCTCGGAGGCTTTGCTCTGGTGCAGTAAGTCGTAGATTCTGAAGCTTGGCAAAGTCCTCTTGAAATCTGTCGACCATTTTATTGGACTAGAGGTCCGCACTTTATGTTTGCTCATAAACCTCTAGTTCAGAGTGGACTGGGCTCACCTCGGCCAACTGTTTCTTCAACTCTTCGTTCTCCTGCCTTAGAGCATCCATAACAGCCTTGCTCGGAGCCCCAGAGTTCCCGTTGCTTGAATTATTGTTTGATTTGGGCTTCTTGTTGGAAGTAGAGGCGTCCGAGGAGACTGGTTGAGCAGTGCCATTGGAGTTCTTAGCCTTGCGCTTTGGGATAGCCGATTTAATAGGTGGGAGTTGCGTGTGTGGAGCAGGGGTTTCTAATAACCTAGTTGTTCACATACGTAGTAATGGAATATTAGTATACATGAAGACACTCACCATCCACAATCTCAAGGTCCGATGCGGTGGACATTATAGACGCTGTTTACTCAGAAGAGCTCGAGGCCTTCGCGTGAAACTACAATAATCACGTGATGGCACAGCCATCATCCCGACTCAAGTCGGCCGCGATTGGAAACTGTTTCTTCGGTACATCACTTTCTCGATGACTGTGCTCGGGCTCTTGAGCGCCAGGGGGGCTTGACCCCTCTCACGGCTTGAATGTGTCATAGACTCCCCATTCTGGGATACCCATATCTATCGGAACCTGACTCCCACGTGAATAGCAGATCAGCGATCTGCTTGGGTAAATTTACTTTCCAAATTTGCCCGGAGTAAAGTCAAATTTAAATTTTGTCCCGACTTTCTCCACCCCCTCTCACCCACAATTTGCAGCCATGTGCGGAATCCTTGGGCTCCTGCTCCACAATCCTAATGGTCATGCTGCTACTGAAATATGTGAGGGCTTGAGTCTGCTCCAGCATCGCGGCCAGGATGCATGTGGTATTGTCACTTGTGGGAGGGGTGGTAGATTCTATCAATGCAAGGCGAACGGGATGGTACGCGATGTATTCGATACTCGAAGCGTCGAGACACTCCTTGGATGGATGGGTGTAGGCCATGGTCAGTGACATTTACTCCTTGCTTGCGATCGTGTTCATCAGAACCCTTTGTATGTAGTGCGTTATCCTACTGCTGGATCATCTGCTCATGCTGAAGCTCAGCCGTTCTACGTCAACTCGCCATATGGAATTGTGTTTGCTCATGTATGTATTGGAGCTTTGTTTACCCTTGGGTGGTACCTAATCAAGTATATAGAACGGCAATCTGATCAACACACATGAACTCAAGCGTTTCCTCGATGCGGACGCTCACAGACACATCAATACTAACTCTGATTCTGAGGTCCTCCTCAACATCTTTGCCGACAACCTCCAAAAGACGGGCAAATTTCGTATCAACGAGGAGGATATTTTCACGGCTATTCGAGACCTCATGGGTACGGCCCGTGGTGCATACGCCTGCGTAGCTATGCTTGCCGGTTTCGGTATTATCGCGTTCCGTGACCCCAACGGTATTCGTCCGCTTGGGTTCGCACGAAGGGGAGAAGACTGGATTGTAGCTAGCGAAAGCGTTGTCGCCGATGCAGCCGGCTTCACCGATTGGACTGATGTTCGTCCCGGCGAGGCTATCATCCTAACACGGCACTCCAAGTCTCATCGGCTCGTCGGACCCGATTCTTCCAAGACTCCGTTTGCGCCCGACATTTTCGAGTATGTATACCTGGCCCGTCCGGATTCTGTTTTGGATGGCATTAGCGTCTATCGGTCTCGTATGGCCATGGGCGAGGCTCTTGCATCTGAAGTTCGCAAAGTCTTGGACGAAAAAGGAATTCAAGTCGACGTGGTTATTCCCGTGCCGGATACCTCTCGTGTTGCGGCCTTAGAGCTTGCTCAAAAATTGAATATCCCGTACCGGGAAGGGTTTGTCAAGAATCGATACGTTGGAAGGACATTCATCATGCCAGGTCAGACAGAGAGGAGAAAGAACGTCCGACGTAAACTGAACGCAATGGCGTTGGAATTTTCGGGCAAGAATGTGCTTCTGGTTGATGGTGGGTAATGGGCCATGCATATATCTGGTACACTAACTTACGCTGTTCCACAAAAGATTCGATTGTTAGGGGAACAACCTCCAAGGAAATCGTGCAGATGGCCAAGGATGTCGGTGCAAAGAAAGTTATATTCGCCTCGTGTGCACCTCCTATCCGGTAATTACCTTTCTTTCAAAAAATTCATGAGAGATGTTGACTGACGCCCCTCTCAGACACTCTAATGTTTATGGTATCGACATGCCATCCAGGCAAGAACTTGTTGCGCATGGTCGCACCCCAGATTCAGTCGCTGAAGCTATCGGAGCTGATCTGGTCATCTACCAAACCCTCCCGGACCTTGTTGGCGCCGTTAGACAACTCAATCCCTCAATCACTCAGTTCGATTGTAGTGTATTCACCGGAGAATATGTCACCGGCGGCGTATCAGAGCGTTACCTACAATGGCTTGAGGATCTCAGAAACGACACTGCCAAAGGGAAACCAAACGGAGACTCGGTATTCGCAGGAGAGAATGGGAGTGGTGCGGAGACCGCTGGGTCCGGTGTACCACATGTCAACGGGATCAGGGAGCGCTTGGAAGTCCCTGTTGGGTGTAGTGGTCCCCTCAATGGCGCTGATGAGACAATCGGGCTCTACAATAGCTTCTCCAGGCCTGCAAAGGAGGGAGTCACATCTCCATCATAAACATAGAGTAATTTCGAACTTATGCCTATTTTTTTTTCTTTTCTTATTTTGCCCTCGAGTCTGTATATCCAAGTTTTGTTGATGATGAATGCATGAATTATATAATTTCACATCGTTCGTGACAACCAAGCGCTGGGCGGTCATTCAGCAGTCTGGCTCGAGACTCTTCATGCCGACCGCGACAGCACCAGTTCCCTCACTTGCGGAAGAATCCGAGCTCCGCAAGACTAGGCTCCTTGCGCTCAGGCGGAAAAAGCTTGGGGATAATACAGAGGTTCCAGGGTGTGTTATTCAATTCTTAAACATACGCTGTTGGGTTAGTTAAACGTGTGCGACCAGCCTCCCCCAGATCAAGCAACGAAACTTTGACGCGGATGCTCGGAAAGTTATCAAGAAGAAAGATGCTACCGACGAAGAGGACACTGTGGAGAAGCAGGTCGCTGGTCTGGCGGAGTTAATTATTGCAGACGACGAGCAAAAGAGGGAGGAGGAGCTTGTGAGTACCGTGTTCACAACAGCTAGGAATATGTCGATTGATTGCATGTTTAGGATCTGACAAACATCGCACCCAAACGGCCAAACTGGGATTTGAAACGAGACTTGGACAAGAAACTTGTCAAGCTCGAACGTCAAACACAGCGAGCGATACATACGCTTATTCGTAAGTGACCAACTGTCTTTTCGCCCCCTTGTACTGAACTACAGAACTATTTTGATGTACAGGGCAACGACTGTCCGGTCAAAAAGAGGTACCCACTGATCTCGCCGCCACGCTGAGCGCAGCCCAAAAAGCCAACGACCAGGACATTGAGGGAGAAGACGCTGATTCGGACGAGGATTAAAGTCTTCATGACTGTTGTTGTAGGATCTACCACGTGTAATTCGTATGCTTGCTCTCTAATATACGCCTTACAGTTTCACTCAAAATAACTTGCCTCGTTCCTCGTTTTCAGCCCAGTCCAAGACCTTCATCTCATGTTTTGATGTTTAAAATGTTCAAAAATCTCAGTATAAATTATACAACTTAATGCCACATCCACCTCACTCAACAATCACAACAATCTCCGAAACCTCACTTCGTATCATTGTCGTAACTTCCTCTGCGTCGAAACCCGCGTGACGAACCGTGGCGATAAATGCATACTCCCCCGAGGCCAGAAAACATAATCCAGTTTCTCGCGCTTGGCTTTCGGTTCCCACTATTCCAAGGTGGATGTCCGAGTGTGGTTCTTGGAATAGAATATGTTCCAACCGGGTTTCTCGAGCCGCTTTGATATCGAGTATCAACGGGAGTTCTCGAGCTGAGGACAAATCACATAAGTTGGCTAGTTTCATGATAGCGGAATAACCACATACTGGTCAAGTTATGGACTTCGGTACGCAGGTGTAAAAATTCGTTCAAAGGGACTCTGTACGTGTTGGCACCCGACGACTTGATTTCTGTACCATCTCCCGGCGTGTCCGGTACTATCGAGAGTTGTATGGTTATATCTTCCAAGCGCAAGGTTTCTAGCATTGGGAGCGTGAGTCGCTGTTGCCTTAGCGAAACTTCCCCCGTTCGCCCGGTTCCGGGCTAAGTCGAAGGATCAATCAGTTCCGAAAATTGGTTCATTAGGTGCACGCACCTCACTCCAACGACCTTTCACGATATCAAACAAGGTCTCTCTATACCAGAACAACTCCTGCTGGATTGCGGTAAAGCCTATTTTTGATACGACGAATTGACGGTCTGACAGAGTTGGTACATCACGAGAAACTTGCTCTGGTGAAAGTGAAAGCCGACGAATAGGAATAGTAACCCTAGATATATTACATAGGTAAGAACCTGGTCATTGTAACCGCATAGATTTCAGCCTACCGAGATGTTGCACCTGGAGCGACCAGACGAGTCGTAGATGCTGGATCGGTTCCTGTGAAAATGCGTCTCAGCGCTCATGTAACATATTTTGTGTATTAACCATCACCTTCTTGTGTTCGTTCAAATGTGACTTCAAACGGCTGTCCATACAAGTTTTTCACGTCAATCATAAATAAGCACCACAGTTTGGGCGAGTCATCAGAAGTTAGGCCGCCACCGTATGGCACAATGTCCATGGCATGGCACTCGAGGGTATGGTACACTGTTACCAATAGTGGATAGTATAAGGACCGTAGGAAGAATGACTCGGGGATGGGACCTGGTCTCGGCGCGCGAACGAGTAGTGTATACGCATAGTTGCATTCGTACTAGGGCAAAGTCAGAAAAAGATTCGAATACTAGAGCTTTGACACACTAACCATCCCTCCTTCCCAAAGCATGTCACCCATATAGGCATTTTCTGCCTGGGTGCCAAGGTTATAGTGGAAGCATCAGTGCCATCCAAGTCCCATCTCAGTACTGGCCTGTTAACGAGCTCGTACTCGGTCTCGTACGCCTCAGCTATAGTGAGTTCTCCTTCTGCAAGTGCTTGCTGCAATGCAGGTAAAGTCGAATCCTCAAAGGACATGCGTAAGAAGTCGATTGGAAGTAATGAAACGTTCTCGACAGTTAGTCGTATGCGGAAGCTACATAGATTAAGACCAGAGGAAATACAAAGGCATGAGCATATACTTACCATTCACCCGCATATAACATCAGTGCTCCTTGTGTAAGTGATGTCCTCCGCACTCTTAACAAAGGTAGCTGCGGTACGACGCGGCACTCAAGAAATTCTTCCTTGCGCTCTTTCACTGAGGGCTCCGAGACCAAAGTGCTTCGTCGACGAGCGTCCAAGCCCGAGGCCTTTACACGAACCATATCGTCCAGAAGTCTAGTTCTCCGTTTTTCGACGCTCGCCTCTTGTGCTTCCGAAGCAAGCGGCAAGGTAAACTCTTTGGGGGTACTATTTGGGAGCTGGACCATGCATCCGCGAATGACAAGTGTACCAGCCTCGAGTGGGGTACAGGAAATGTGTTTCACGTGGAACGAGTTGGCAGGGATGAGTAATGACACGGGGGCGGCTTGTATGGATGCTCCTGTGGTACTAAGGTTCTAACATCAATCCCAATAGCCACGCCAACCAGTAGTTTTGCCTACCTAAGTGCCAGACTTTGAACTTCTAAATCAAACGCAAACGGGTTTTGGAGCGTGACCGCAAATTCGACGGTTTCGTTTTCCACGACAGTTGCCTGTAGCGGGACATATTGGTATAAAAAAACGCTAAAATCGAAGACGGCAATATACTTTGGTGTTTCCTCTTCTTCGAGCCCGAGGGTTAAAAGAGTACCAAGTTGCGGCGTCCTTTGCAGAGTCAGCTTCAGAGGGTGCAAGATCCTTCCATGGTCGCTCAACGGGCATCCTATCGCTTGCTGAGCTATAGTATAAAGATCATTCAATCGCATTGCACTCTGACTAGGGAGTTCTAGATAAAGGCTTACGGAACAACTTCCACGCTGATCACCGGTTTCCAAGACCAAAAGTCGATTTTGTGGGAGTCGCCCCTACGATGAGCTGTTGCTAAGGATCTCGATGCGAAGAGTATATAGATGGTGTTGATCGGCAGGGTTCATCCAAGCATTAAGTTGTCGTAAGCTTATGAGAGCCAGCTGTGCGACAGCTCGGTGGTCTGCAAAAATTCAAGCGCATACACGCATGCACGCTTTGGTAACCGTAAGTAACCTAGTACGATCTAACTTACCAGGTAGGGCCTCTGCAATCTGTACAGCTTCTCTGACAACGCCAACCTGTACCTCACGCCATCCAAACCTGGGGGAATCAAGCTCGATGTCGTCATCGACACTACCATCCTTGGTCCCTGTATCAATGGCATCCATTCCAACTTGCACACGCGACACATCGATGCCATAAATCTCGCAAACATACTTGACTATCCGTAGTATGCTCTCGTTCCCTTCAGTTGTTTCAGCTATTCGAACACCAATTTCGCCTGTGCCTTCTGATATCTCGCCCGTTTGGTTCGCTCCCGGCCCCGGCCATCCACCTCCCCGGTTTTCGTTGGGGTCTGTGATCACGGACATCCTTCCGGTGCTAACTTTTGTACCGGTCTCTTCTCGCGCGCATATAATCAAGTCAACAATACATGCCAGTAATTCACGCAGGATGTAGTCCTTGCGTCTGAACCCCAAGCACGCATATAGTGTTGCCAACTGTGTCAATACGCGTAATCGATCCCGGGGTTGGAGGTGCTGAAGCCATGGGCCATGAGCTTGCCCTGCAACATTAGCAATCTGGGCACGAGATATCTGAGTAATTGTGCTCATGCGCAGGAGAGGAGCTACGGGAGCGGTTGGTCGATCGGATAGGTGGGACAATGTCGGCCCTAGGTTCTTGGTTGGATCTATAGGACCGTCCGATTTTGCGTTGGCGCCCTCGCTGGCTAGGTTGGCAAAAACGGGTGGTATTCCACCTCGGACTAGAGTCCCAAACGCAACTGGGCCCCAACCTTTGCACTCCAAATTGCAAAGAGTAGAGTACCAGTCCGGAGTGAAGCTTCGGTGTAGAGTAGGGAGAGTAGGCTGTGCTCGGAGTCTGCTGTGACGGGCGCCGTATCAGACAACTGAGTAGAGGGGTTGCACTTCCAGTATAAGCCAGTGGCTTGTGAAAGGCGGTCAAGTACGTCGGCCCATGGTTCCCTCAAATTCGAGGCTGACATTGATGTATTCTATAGTAAGTTATCAGAAAGTAATATATAAATTGGAGTTGGCATCTCATCATCCAGCACAACTCACCAGGCCATCCCCCTGAGCCCATGCATCTAAAATCAGAGCAGTTGCAAAACCTTCAAGCGCAGATGCATGCCATGCATAATCAATAGGCGACTTGAACATCGAAATAGCTTCGTTGTACCTGTGCATCAGGCACATCAAGAAGCCGAAACCCAATGCTGTCCGACACCGGAAACGCACCAAGCCATCGCATCCGTTAGTTTCCCACTAAGAAGGTAAAGTCACCCATCACTTTGCCGAACCTCCCAGTTGGTGGAGTCATGCCGCCTTTCTTCCTACTCACGCTTCCGACCCCCATTGTGGACTGGCGTTTTGCAGTAGGGCGAGGGGCAAGCGTTGAGGCGGGCCCGTAGTGGGGGTCACTGTGCGATCTGGATATAGGGCCATTCGAAACCATCCCATGCGAGCCAAATGTCAGGCCAGGAGCAGACGTCTCTTCGGCTATGCCCAATGTTGGAAACAAGCCTGTGGACAATGCATCTATTCCAGTTGGTGTTTCAAGAAAGTTGGCCTGTAAGAAATAATTTAAATGGTAAGTATGATTGTAAACGTTCTATTCAGCTTGGCCAGCGCACCTACCAGACTTCCGAACTCTCCGAGAACAGCTCCACAGAGCTCTGCGAGAAGAGTACCGAGGTAGAACCGCTTGCTGTGCCCGATCTCGCTGGGGATGATCACTAGCCCAGGTAGTGTGTCTCCTACATTTATATTGACCTGACCGCCCCCTCCACCGCCCCCTTCCCTTGCTGAGTCGGCATCCTGGCCATTTTGAGGGTACGAATCTTCGAATGCAAAACATCGGGTCGCAAGCGGGTATGCAGCTCGGGAGGAAAATAGCTGGGATAAACGCGCATTGAACTCTGCGAGGATTCCTGAAAGCGAGAGAGGTTCTTGAGAAGCTTCTCCGTCCTTTGGAGGAGGTGGTTGATACGAGCAATCCGCTATCCAATGACTGCCAATGGGAATACGGAAGGCCGGAACAACGAAAGTGGTCCATAGTACTCTGGAGGAGGATGGGTCGGGTATGATAAATGTATATATCCGGTTGACAGGGTAGATGGCATAAATCGTGCTTTTGTCGTTTGCTGTAATCAGTAGGCTAGTGGGCGAATTTAAGGTAAACCCTAACTCACCTCGCTCTTCCCTTGGATCAGGGGGAATGTCATCCATCTTATGTTTTCGAACGAACGAATCAAAGCAGCCCATTTATCAATGTGGGCTTGCGGATAGGTCCAACTGGAACGAGTAAGACGCGAACATGGCCCAGTGTCGCGAAAGGAGCAGCCTCCATTCGAATTCGCTCAGGGCAAGCTCAAGTTCCAATCTACTCGTGTACTGTAATTTCAGGGGTCAGCTCGAACGGCTCCCGAGGTGCTATATTAACGTCGATCACAGAGTCTTTTGGCGCCCTCCTGACAAGCAACAAGCGTAATGATGGAATAGTGTCCTGAGGTGGTTGTGGTCGATCAAATTAGCAGCCCGGCGCTTAGACAGAATCTGTAACCTCACATCCACGTCGCGCTCTCTTCAGCATAATCTTCTGGGCCATCCCATCTGTTTCACTTGTTTCATTCGTTACTTTAATCATGGTACGCATAAACTCTTTGTTATGGAGGCTCTAGTGAATTTGCTGGTCTAGGGAACACCTGATAAGGCGCTGGGAGCCGCTATGTTGCTGGTTGCAGCGTTTGTATTTGTATACTACACCACCTGGGCGATCCTCCTTGTATGTGTAAATATTTATCTCTATTACCCAGCCGCTAAACACTTTTTTCAGCCCTTGTTCCCCGCCGAGCATCCCTTGCAGAGTCTGTTTCCTCCTCGGGAATGGGCTGTGCGACTCCCAGCGTTTATCTTATGCGTCGGGCTGGCTGCAATCGGCTCGTTTATCGGAATGGTCATGGTCAAGGAAGGGCGAAAGCAGCGCCAAAAACTCCTTGCGCGTCAAGCATAATACCTTTGTTTTTCATAGATTCTCTCCTCTCAACTCTTATTAGTTGCCATAATAAAAACGTGGATTGCAGGATGTATAGAGTGAAGCATGATGTCAGGCCAAGAACGTGAAACAGTGCGAGAATGCTAATCAGTCGAGTTTGAGAAAAACAATCAGTCTTCGTCACTTTCAATGGCCGCAAGTCTTCTGGACGAAACTGCGGGACGTGTGCTTGCTTGTGCCTCGTCACAGGCATCAATCCAACTGGAATATACATCTATAGGCTCAGGACAGGTCTGGAGTCACATTCTCAGTGATCAAGTCATGAAAATATCACTCCAGACTCACGATGTATTTTGCACTGATACTGCTGAGCACAAATTTTGCAACTAAGGTACCCCAGCCCTCCTTCTTGTCAATCTTGCATGTCACACTACACACAAATAAGCATGTCAGTAAACCGTCCAAAAATAAGCAAGAACATATATACACAGACCTCTTCTCGTGATGGCAAAAAAGACAGTTGAATGTTGTGTCTAGGTCAGGTGGCTATCAGTTCAACACTCGCAATTTGCCTAAAACTGAGACTGACCAAGGGTTGGCTGATTCTCGACTGGGGCTTTTTCGAACTCTTGCGCTTTCCCATGTTGTCGAATTTATCTATTAAGTGCGCTAGATAGAGAGATTCAGTATCAATGGCACGACCAGTGTGGTGGGCAAGCGCACGATGACATGCTCGCTGGAGTTCATCTGAGCGCTTCCAACCACAGGGGATGTCATACGGCGCTTAAGCTTACTTACAGGTTCAATTCGAGATTTCAAATTGTGCATTTAACTTGAATCGAACCTGTCTCCCCGACCAGTATGGCTTCACCCCTACTACCCATCCCAGCCCCGATCAAGAAGTTCTTTTCTCTCTTCCCGCTTTACAGGTATCCAGCAAACCTACCACCACCCACACCGCTTACCAACGCACGAGGCGCAGTACTTTTGATTGCTCCCCCCGCCTATGCGAAATATGCTTCAGACTCGGACCTCTTCGATCTCCCTCCGGGTGTATCGCATCTATCTGCGGATCCCGAGTCATTGAGATGGCAAGCATACATTGCACTTCATAAAGTTAACAACGTACATATCTCTTGGGCTGTTGGGCTCGAAAGCGGAGTGCCTAAACTTGTGTTGCCTGCTGGATCAAGAAAACCGCTGGGAGTTGATATAGACAGCCTTAACGAGAGCTTAGGAGAAGAAAGCTCGGAAGCAAACGAGAGGGCTGATATCAATGAGAAAACTCAAGACACAGTGGAAGCCGAGGCTGTCCGGGAAGTGATTGACCCTGGTCGAATTCCTGCATGGGTAGACGAAGTACAAGGAAGGGGCATAGATGCGCTAGAAGGGTTTATAGATGCTGCTACGAGAGATGAGAGTCGGGCATGGGTCGCACTACTAGAAGGAGTAGTGCGCTCAGCACTGGTATGTATTTGTCTCACTTTTGAGTACCATTTCATTCACCGTTCTTGTATTCGACAGCTACTCGCAACCCCGCCGCCACCTTTCCTCGAATCTTTGCTTCGACCGAAACCAACGGGTGTTACTATTCAGTCGACGCTTAGCCCACCTCCACCACCTCTCGTTGGACTCAGCACCCCATTACCTCTCCCTCAAACCTTACCTCGTGTCTCTAGCAAGAGCCTAAAGATCGAGTTTAAAGAGGCAATGCATGCGTTAGATGGGCGACTCGGTTCAGACGAATGGTTCTTGGGCTCGAGGTAGATTGGTTTCGTTCAAACAAGTTTGACAGCTAATTTGGCTAATATAAACACATCCAAACAGAGAGCCGACCGGAGTCGATGCCCTGCTGTTCGCCTATTTGCACTGTCTACTTGACACCAATGATGAAATAAGACGGGAAGTGACGCAACGACCCAATCTTGCGAGCTGGCACCACCGCGTCAAGAGACTGGTCGAAGATAGACTACTGCCCTTACAGCAGTAGTAATATACTAAATGATAGTTAAATTTCACGCACCATTACCAGGCGGGAGGTCTCGAGTTCACAGGTTACTGAATTGTGGTCAATAAAGTAGAAACCGCCTTTTATTCTTCGCAGACTCAGAAATACAGTGTTAATATGACCACAGGTAGACTGCCAAGATACGACCCGGACAGGTGAATTACGATGGGGAAAGCAATGAGAGCTGAGCACTAAACCCTAGAGAAAATGTAGGTAGCTGCTCAGAAAGCATACGAGGAGATAAATGGATTGGATATAAGGGCTAGATTACTTGGGCACGTTATCCCTAGCTTGTTGCCTAATCCTGCGACTGTGGCCACAGTTAGTAGATGCGTAATATAAGCCAAAGACTAACTTACTCATATGCCGTGCGATCATTCCTTCGTGGCACTTCAGTATACTATGGAACTTGGCGCAGCAATTCACTCACTTGAACATTGTATACGCCTCACTTTGTGCCGGGTCAGAGATATTTGGGTCATTGAGCAAATCCTGTATGCCAAGTAATATCTGGGGACGCGTTGCTGGGTTGCCAGATTGTTTAAAACGAATACGATAACTTGCTCACCTGTTTGATCGTGATGGCCGGTTTCCAACTTTTTTCTTCGTCGAGAATAGAAAGGCAGACCGTGCCAGATGGGTAGACGTTAGGATGGAAGAGTGGTGGCGTGAATTTACCTGCAACGACCAGTCAGACAATCTATCGGATGGCCAGAATGGCATATTACAAACATTTAGGTGGTTTGGCAGGATAATCTAAGGTCCAAAAAGGTGAGTATTGGTATATTATTCACATTTAAGCCACCCACCCTCCGGGAATATCATAGTGAGTTTGAACAGCCCGCCTTCCCAGTTAGTCTAAGTTATATGGTTAAATATATTAAGAGCCTATGAGAAACATAAACAATGCTTACTCCCGGTTTACCAGGAATTCCTACCTCCCATTCGAGAAGATTCAACGAACCGTCAGGCGCTTTTGTCGGCTTCGCAAAAAAGCCCTGTAGGAAAAGTCAGTGGGATTGAAACAAAATGTCAATCGATACGTATACCCACGTAAGGATGATCTTTTCGCCATTGTTTACGCTCTTCAGCCAATCGTGTCCTGCAAATTCCAGCCATGTTGTCGTGAGTTAGTGTTGTGGAATTCACCAAGGGATTCAAGATTGGATTTGTTTGTACTTATTTCTCTTCACGTGACAAGCAGGTCGAGACGGAGACGCGCGTCCTAAGAGCTTAGCATTACGCATACTCTCTTGATCGATATGAATTCACTTGTTTCTCGGTTTGCTAGCTCAAGTTCTATCACAAAGAAGGACCTAGAATGCGAAGATATTGAGGATGTAGGCGATACTATGTGGGGTTCTGCGGGTGGATTTGCCGTTGGGACTTCGGGCGTCCCGTCGTTTAATATTCCGCGCGTCCCAGACGTGAGTAACTTGAGTTTAACTCGATGATGGTACTTATAATGCAACTGGACTTAGCCCACTGCTTTCTTGAGACTGCACACCGATGACCATGCAGATCCAAGCTGTCGTATCAAGATCCAGCACGGAACCACCACACTTGCATTCCGTTTCAAAGGTGGAATTATTGTCGCTGTCGACTCCCGGGCAACGGCTGGTTCATATATCGGTGAGTCTCAAAACCACACCATATGATCCTAGATATTTGAATATGTTTCAATAGCGTCCGGAACGGTGAAGAAGGTTATCGAGATTAACAAGTACTTGCTTGGAACTATGGCTGGTGGCGCAGGTAAGTCGTAGGTTCAATGCGAAGTGGTTTTATGTGCCTTACGGGTAATTTATTAGCCGACTGTCAATACTGGGAAACCTACCTCGGTATTCAGTGCAGGCTTCACGAACTTCGAAACCGGGAGCGTATCTCTGTTGCTGCCGCAAGCAAGTACCTCAGCAACTTGGTCTATAGCTACAAAGGGATGGGCCTCAGTATGGTAGGACGATATTTTGTGCATTCCAGATAGTGGACTTACATGCCGACTGCCCTAGGGTACGATGATTGCTGGTTGGGACAAGACTGTATGCCGCACTTCCCTTCTGATTGATAATAATACTTACACTTACACTTTTAATTTAAGGGCCCTGCTCTGTTCTATGTAGACTCTGATGGAACTCGACTCAAAGGAGATCTTTTCTCCGTCGGTTCTGGTAGCACATTCGCTTATGGTGTACTCGACCAAGGTTATCACTGGGACCTTTCCGACGAGGAAGCCCAAGAACTGGGTCGCCGTAGCATCTACGCCGCTGGTCATCGCGATGCATTTTCCGGAAATACTATCAATCTGTACCATGTCAAGGAACATGGTTGGGACTTTATTGGTAAGTCATGCATTCTTCGGCATGTATGCAACAATGGTCTCAATTTTTGCACTATACGCTCAGGAAACTACGACGTTACGAAGCTACATTACGATGGCCCAGGGCAAATACCTGGTGCAGTTGCCGGTGGTTATGGATACGATGCACGGACCCAGATTGCTCCCGCAGCTTAAAACTGTATTACGCGAACCAATTTTATTGTACTACTCTTCAATCAGATGCGCCTACCCTATTCTACAGTCCACACAGCTTGCCAGTTATAAGACTCTAGTCGTAAGCCAAATGAAAGAGTCTTCCGGCCATTCAGCCAACTAATCTCTCGCCTCCGGACTACCCGTGCCTTTTCTTATTGTCCCTGGCGCCGGTTGTCCAAGTACACTGGCACGATCGGTCGCGACCTGAATTGCCCGGGCGATGGTGGAACGAACTCGACCATCCTCTAGCGTCAGCAAACCAGCGATTGTGCATCCTCCCGGTGCTAATCATAAATATAATTTTATTAGAAACAAAAAATAAACCAAAAGCAAGCTTAAACATACTTGTAACCGAGTCTTTGACTTGGGCTGGGTGCTGACCAGACTGCAAAACCATCCTCGCAGTGCCTTGTAGTGCTATGAACAGCGATAATTAGTGTTCTGATGTGCATACATTCTCTTCAGAAAATCCTTGAGCTTACTTTGCGCAGCCAGTTCCAATGCCTCCGTTCTTGGTAATCCCATCATAACACCCCCATCCGCCATAGCCTCCAATACGATACAAGCAAACGCGGGACCACTTCCGCTCAGCGCTGTGCAAGCATCGAAATGCTTTTCTTCTAAAAACCTACACCTTCCGATACTCGAAAAAATGGCCAGAATAATAGCTCGGTCAAGCTCACGCTGTAAGTCTAGCGCTGATGGGGTAGGAGAAGATGAAGAAGGAATTGCAGACACGACAGTCATCCCTTCGCGAATCCGGCAAGGCGTATTCGGCATCGCGCGGACTACCCGCGTTGAAGCAGGGACCATACCAGTCAGCTGTTGAATGGTCACCCCTGCGAGAATGCTAATCAAGAGCTTTCCCTCGAGAGCAGTCGCCATTCCAGGCGCACTTAGAATCGAGGCTGCCATTTGAGGCTTGCAACTGTGCAGATGTACTTAATATCAATCCACTAATATTAATGATAAAATCTCACCAGAGTAGGACGACGTTCGACTCTTGGACAGCCCGCAAGTTTTCTCCCCACATTATTTCGATCTGCTCCGCAGCCATCAGACCAACGGTAGATCGGAACGTCGCTTTGAGCCTCTTTGCAGACTCTGCGCGGTTTACGCATGCTAAAAATCGAGACGGAATTGATGCATCTGGGAGCTCATCGACATTTACGTTGGGTGTCATTGTACCCGGCAAGTTAGGGGTCGACATGCCGTTTGAGACAGGTGGGAGCTGTGGGCTAGAAATAGTGGGCGTACTTGGCCCGGCATTTTGTGGGACTCGGCGCTCAAGAGAAGCTATCACTCCAGACAGAACCGCTACACCCATTGTCCCGCATCCTAGAAGTTGAAAGTAGTTAGAAGTGAGGGGCTAAATGCGGATCTTCTTGTGCCCACCTAGAACACAGAGCGTGTATCCCATTTTTTGATACTGGATAGGATATATTTGTTTCCTTGGTACCTAGCTTGAAAGAATGGAGCCTAAGCATAATGTTTAAGCGATTTTTTGTACGCATTCATTCAAACTCACTGTGGTTGTTAGCTGACAGGATTTGTGCTTCTTGAGTCCTGACTCGGCCGACCAAGCCATAATCACGTGTCGCTTTCCGATCATCGCGCCCTGTAACACATAAACTACGTTTCTGGGATAATCCCCAGGATTCCCGGAGTCTTAGGGATATGATGTAGAGGGAGATGCACATATCAACGATACATTATGGATATACATAACAAACAAACTAATGTCATCGCAGCTAAAAGGCTAATCACAATGGTGTATACCAGTCCTCCCTTCTCTCTAACCCCTCCCCCCCCATTCACTTTGATCACTTTTTGTCCCCCCCTCCATCATCTCGGTACTATAATCGATCTCTTTTTCTAGAATAAGGCATCGTATTTTTTCAGACACGAATACCTGCGACCTCTCAATTAACAGCGGCCTTTTTGAGGATACGAGTGACAAAACATACCATTCGTAATCGAAGTTTTGCTTGGCATCACACCAACACTTGCCACGAGCATGAGCATCACCCTGTGGACAGTGCATGAATGGCTCATGTTTGTATCCAATGTCATTGAAGAAATGGATTTGATCCTTGCGCGCGAAGAGCCCAGCACCGATTGAGTGAACTGGTGCATCGCCCCAACGCTCATAATAGAATCCACCCTTAGAGTCGAGATGCTCAAAGTACTTTGTGTAAGCTTCGCCACGCCAGAAGTTAAGGTCGCCTATCTCGAAGTTCGACCAGACTAGAAATGCCGTCAGTCAGAAAAGTGACAGCAAGGCTGAAGTATACGCACAGTGGCAGTTGTTGTAGGTCTCGCCGTTATTGTCAGAGAGGAATCCCATTGCATTATCCTTTGCCAGGTACTGAGGATTGGCTTGGATGAACTCTATTAAAATGCCCAAGATTAGGAGTGTATATAGGTTTGGTATGATTATCCACACACCTTTAGTGGCATTCCAAAGCGTAGGAATGGTAGCAACATATTCATAAAGGGAGATCGTGAAGCCATAAACCTTATTTCCATCCTTCATGACTTTGAATGGGTCATAGTCGAGATCGCAGAAAAACTTTACGTTCGGCCTAACAAGGGTCCTTCAGCACGGCATATAACGAATGCACAAATTGAATGAGCCTACTCAATACGCCAGTAGTAATCGTAATCCTTGAGAAGCTCGTGCTTAAAGAAGAACTAGAAATGCCCGAATTAAATTAAACGGCAACACAGTCATATAAAGACATGCAGCTTACCCCACTGTTGAATCGGCACATGTTCCTATATGGGACACTGTGGCCGTAAATGACCTTTTCCTCGATCATCTTAAGACGGGCCTTAGTTGCCTTCTCCTCGTCTATCCAATCAGGCTGAAACCAATGATCGTGTGGGATCTGGCCATAGACAGTCTTGGATCCCACAACTTCGGTAGTCCATTTTTTGAACTCTTCAGAGAATGGCTCTTCGTTCAAGAACACATAGGGATACTGGTATTTCTTGTTGAAACGGTCCTCCATCTGTTTGATACTTTCCAAAATCCCAGCAAGGTCACCGTTGCGCGCAAGGACAACGAACGCGGCATTCACTCGCTCAGTCGCGTTAGCGGGCGAAGGAGGGATAGCTTGATTGTATGGTGGACCGCCGGACGACCACGACTTTAATCGATTTATCGATGTCGCATTTTTATAGTCCTCGTGTGTAACTGAGAGCAAGAAATGCAGTGATATCTAGAAAGGTAACCTATTAACCTGTGCCTACGTATGTGCATGCACATCAGACCCACCAGTACTCCCAGCACCAGAAAAACATATCTCATTGGGGTCATCATCCTGGTCCGAAGGAATCAACCTTACAGTACCAGTTAAGGATATCTTAGTGACTGTCGTAGAAAGCAACACGAATCAGCAAGCTTAGCAACGCAGTCAAGCATCGCGAGTAACCCACCGACTGCCTGCTATGCTCTTTGTCGATGATATAGGGAGACGCGTTCAACGCTTGGTATCTAGATGGTTCGCTGGCAAGGCGTTCCACGGGATATTGCCGGCAATGACTAGAAGTCGTGGACAATTTATGGAGATTCTGATTGTCAGCGTTACTGCGGGCTGCGGGTCCACTTGCACCGCCACCGTGCAAAGCCTGCTGCTTGACAACCTGCCCTGAACACATACATTCAAGCTGTTGTACGCAACAAACCAAAAATCTCATTTCTTTTGATGTACATGCAGACACTAAAGGTGTTCAGCTGGTCAAATTAGGCCCTTTTGACTGCATTTTACTATGTTCTTCAGGAAATAATAGACATGTAACCCATTGGGTACTTAGTACTAATATTGGCTATGATACTTTCGTGTTTGCATGACTGTAAGTTATACGGCAATCATACGTTCGGAGCTTGAGATTTAGGAATGCCCAGAGCAAAGCCCTAACAGAGCATTCTCAGTACTTGAATGCTCTTGTCTCCTACCGATGGTTGATTACTGTTTCCTCAAAGACGGCGAACGGAGTTTCGTGACGTCCTCGAGACATTCAGCCAACTAATCAGTTCAAATGTCGATACAAGCTCATGCTACGAAAGGTCAAATATAGCCATCTATTACAAAATACGCGTGCGTTGTCACTCCATTTTATTCCAAAAGTTAATAACTCCCGATGGTTCAGCCTTAGTGCTTCAGGGAGACTGAGCCATCCGGAAGGATTCTCAAGGATCTCTTTATGACTGGAGGTTAACCCAAATCGCAGATAGATACATGGTGTGTAACCTATACAACCCAACCTAGCTCTCGACGCAGAGGGATATCATCTCGGGAGTTATCAAACAACCTTTGATAAATGTCTGTTATCCCTTCCTCCCCAAAAAACCATGCATGCTCACCGTCAGGTATAGAAAAATAGATCAAAGATCTGAGCCAGAATATTCGAATAGAGTTTCTCTTCGTCGTTTGTTGGCGTTAATGTAGCTATATGCGTAAGTTGAGCGTGTTTATGCTGATGAGAGCTCAAGGCTACTCTCGGGCATCAACTAAGCTAAACCGAGCATTTTCCTTTTCAATGGCCAAACTAATATTTTGAATACCTTATTAATCCGCATGCACGTATAAGGGCATCTCGGGATCTTATCCACATCAGTAGCAAAAGATTCAGTGACACTGACTAAGGATATTATAGTGGTTGAATGGGTAGAACCATGACAGGTAGTCATATAGTTCACCGAGTGTTCCGGGCCTCCACCTACCTCCACTTCACCTCCACCTGATTCATAAGAATAAGCACGACCCATGCTAGAGTAACTTGCTTGCTTTTGGTGAATGATTGACCCGAGGAGGGGGTTCATTCATAGATAAAAGTCCGAGTTACCAATGATTTGACATTATTCTCCAATCCACTCAATTCTTTTCCACATGTCTCCTCAGAGTCGCAAAAAGATGACTTATGGCGAGTTCTTAAGTTTGATCTTCCATTGTCTTATACTGAGCAAACACTACTTAAAGTCCGCTTGGGAAACTCCGGTCTCAAGGTTTCCCGTATTATCCTTGGGTTGATGAGCTACGGAACTAAAGAATGGGCCGACTGGGTGCTGGAAGAGAAAGAAGGAATCGAGCACATCAAAGCAGCGTGAGTACATGGGTTTCAGGTCGGGGTAGGACTGACAGTCAAACTCTTGGTCAGCTACGAGGCAGGGATCCAAACCTTTGACACGGCCAACATGTACTCCAACGGCGAATCTGAACGCATACTCGGCAATGCAATCAAGCAACTGGGCCTACCCCGGGATGAAATTGTTGTTATGACCAAGGTACTTAGATTATAGTTTCAGTGATTCCAGTGCAGAGTAGTACTGTATACTAACCCACTTGGCTTGGTTTTACAAGCTATGTGGGATAGTCGGACGCACACCGGCCGAAGTATACTGGGCTGATACATCAAAAGGTGATGCCAATGGATACGTAAACCAGTATGGGCTCAGCCGCAAAGTAAGTTCATTATTTGGCTCGAGTACCCCTCATGGTCTGAGTACCTCTTATGTAGCATATATTCGAGTCTGTCAAAAAGTCTCTCGAGAGGCTTCAGCTTGATTATATCGATGTTCTTCAGTGCCATCGTTTTGATTACAACACGCCCATTGAAGAGACTATGCGGGCCTTACATGATGTGGTCCAGGCCGGATATGCGCGATATATTGGCATGTCGAGTTGTCACGCCTACCAGTTCCACGCGATGCAAAATTATGCCATCGCTAACAAGTTGACGCCGTTCATTTCGGTGCAGAATCATTATAACTTGATCTACAGAGAAGAAGAGAGAGATGGTACCAACAATAAAGGTGAGTATTCGATACAACACTCTCTAAGGACTATGATCATAGTGATATTAGATGTTTGGGGTTGGGATGATACCTTGGTCACCACTTGCAGCTTTTCCGAATCATCCCTTAGATTCGACACAGATCCGTAAGTACATAAAAACTGTTATGCTCAGATTGAGAATAAGTTAGATATATACTTATAATCAGATTCGCCAAGCTAATGGGTAGAGTAAGGGACTCTAACAAAGAGATCGTTTCTCGGTGAGCGTTGCTCGTTCTGTCTAGGTGCAACTTAACCTTACCAGTATGTTTTAAATTAGGGCAGAAAAAATAGCTAAATCTCGTGGTATTAGCATGGCACAAGTATCTATTGCTTGGAACCTGTCCAAGGATTACACAACTGCTCCAATCATTGGTATAACCAACTTGAAGAATTTACATGACACTATTGGTGCGCATACAAAGGGGTAATTCAGCTTAGTCTATTTCTAACCATTTCGTGATTAACAGATGCTATCGACGTCAAGCTCACTGAGGAAGAGATTAGACAACTTGAGGAGCCATACGTTCCTCGTGCGATTATTGGACATGCTTGACCAGAGTGTGCCTTACTATACATAACCGCGTATAACTTGTGAGACATGTAAATCCCTGGTCTGGCCATATGTTGTTCGTTAGATCAGTATTTCTATTGTTTTGAAAGAAGTCAATTGGACTATCTTTGCCCTCTTTTTGGCCACTTCTGGCAAGCTTCGTGAATTTGTTTTGCTCTTTAGCCTCCCGATTGCAAAGGGCCAAATGACTGTAGCCAAATTCACCGAGGACTCTTTAAACTTGGCTTTAGAGGCAAAAAAGTTATCTCTTTTCCCCTGATGGCGCTGAAAATAACATCGAGATCCTGTAGATTTGACTTAAATACTTAAATTTAAAGATACAAACATATTTCAGGTCGATGCTTACAGCAAAAGAAGTTGGATGTGGCACAGTATAGAGGGAGCCTGAGCTGCCATTAATGAGGTGATACATGCGCCTACGAAGCCTTGTAGAGAAGCGGTAACAGTAGAATTAATTACTGACAGACCGTGTCCTATTATAAGATGCACGACTTTGGGTAATATTGAATGGCTAAATTCGCCATTGATTTGGGGCGAGAAATGCATTGTGTGACATTTTCCAAGTGGGTCTTGGAGTCCCACTCTTTTTTCATGTCTTGGAAGGACTAGTCGATTGGGCAGTTCTCTATTTTGCACAAGTAGCAACGTGGTTGAAAAGTGGAGGGATATGAATTAATCCGCCAATATTGGCATCTATTCAAATCACGTGCCTCATACCAATACTGGACGCGTCACCCCACTTACGCGGTCTACGACCTGGATCTGCAACCATCGTAATCGCAGAGGATGTCAGAAGAAGTTATTGCCATACAGAAGGAGGTGTGTTGTGCCCCGCCTTTAAACATATTAATACTCATTGTCGTGCACGTTCAGGAGCCTACCTTTGAGTCTGTAGTCTCTGAGAAGACCGCTCTGTACGATGAACTACAAGAGGACGACTTGTATATCAAGTACAAGAAGCTTAATAGGCACCTCGAGAATCTAGCTATCCAGGAGGAATATGTCAAGGATGAACATGCCAACTTGAAACGAGAACATATTCGCGCGCAAGAAGAAGTAAAGCGCATCCAATCCGTTCCCCTTGTTATTGGTCAATTCCTCGAGCCCATTGACCAACATACTGGGATCGTCGGCAGTACTACAGGCTCTAATTATGTTGTGCGGATACTCAGCACACTGGACCGAGAGCTCTTGAAGCCATCGTCCAGCGTTGCACTTCATCGCCATTCAAATGCTCTAGTAGATATTCTCCCACCCGAGGCGGACTCTTCTATCGCTATGCTGGGACATGACGAAAAGCCGGATGTCTCGTACCAAGACATTGGTGGTATGGACTCTCAAAAACAAGAGATTCGTGAAGCAGTTGAACTGCCATTGACACAATTCGATCTATACAAGAAGATTGGTATTGATCCCCCGAGAGGTGTCCTATTGTATGGACCACCAGGTGAGTGGCATTTACCTTGAATCAATCTCGTAAGCTAGATATTTTTCAGGTACTGGGAAGACTATGTTGGTCAAGGCAGTTGCACACCATACCACTGCCTCTTTCATCCGTGTAGTCGGGAGCGAGTTTGTTCAAAAATACCTTGGAGAGGGTCCACGTATGGTTCGAGATGTGTTCCGCTTGGCACGAGAGAACGCACCTGCTATTATATTTATTGACGAAATCGATGCCATTGCAACAAAACGATTCGACGCCCAAACAGGCGCTGATAGAGAAGTTCAACGTATTCTACTCGAGTTGCTCAACCAAATGGATGGATTCGACCAAGGAAGCAACGTGAAGGTAAATCCGCGATCAATATTCTTTATAAATTAGTCGCGCTAACGTGTAACGTAGGTAATTATGGCAACCAACCGAGCAGACACACTGGATCCTGCACTATTGCGTCCAGGTCGATTGGACAGAAAGATTGAATTCCCCTTCCCCGCTCGCCGAGAGAGACGATTGATTTTCCAGACCATAACTGGAAAGATGAATCTTGGGCCAGATGTTGACCTCGAGGATTGTGAGTGATCATATCATTCTACTGAAGCATTCCAACCGACCTGTATGCGCAGATGTTTCACGACCGGATCGCCTCTCGTCTGCGGAAATTGCTTCCATTTGCCAAGCAGCTGGTCTTCAAGGTCGGTTAAAATAATCGTGCATTTATATCTTACTAACAAATTATCTTCAGCTGTTCGCAAAAACAGATATGTTATTTTACCGGTGGACTTTGAAGAGGCATGGAAGGTGCGTGATATTCCGTATTTGTTCGTGTATGCTACGATCCGTTCCCTGACGCGCATAAATTTTGCTTCCGCTTCTTTAGCAAACTGTTAAAAGAGGCGACGAGACCCTCGATTTCTGTGAGTTAACCCCCCGTTTGGTTCTATCGCGCGGTAGCTGAATGAATTTATTGTACAGACCGGTAGATTATTGCCTTTGCTTTCTTGTTATTGGTAAGTCAAACCCAAGTTTGGTGTTGCACTATCACTCACCATCGACCACAGTCCCTATAGTTGTAATATCAAACCAAAAATTTCAAGATTATATCTATTTCTGATCATTAGCCGGCCTATTGCTCTGTTCACTTTAGCGCTTCGCTGCTATTCACAGCGATTCGCTCATTCTTAAGAGCTAGAAGGATCTATATATTCCCGTGCTATTTTTGCCTCATTTATCTCGAACTCCTTCATGGGGTTCCCAATGGTAAATGTGGTTCACACGCGGGAAACATCTTCATAAGGTTTATCAGACGATCTATTTGTATTGTACGGGTAAGTTTCTCAAAACTCTACAGCCCGAGTGTTTACTGACCGGATCATAGTTTATTACTAATGAAATATCGTCAATTCGAACATTCTTGAGTCTAAGAGACCGCGATCCAACACTCTGGGCAACGTTGCATCCTTCGCGTTCCGCCCTCATTTTATGATCGCAAGATAAATCGCACGCCCTTTGGGGGCTTCCTGTCTATTCACCCGTTTTCTCGATAACGCACCACGAGGAAACTGGGCTGCTATATCGGGACACATTCTGTACATACACCATGTGAATTTATACAAGCATAGATTTTGCATAAAAACCGGTTTTGATTTATTTTTCCTGGGTGCCAATATAGCGCTTTGAATAAATTACATAGCCACAAACGCCAAAAAGACAGGTTTTTTTTTTCTGCAGATCAGAGAAACAAGAAACGGGAAACAAGAAAACGAGAAAACGAGAACACGAACGCGAACGCAAAACGAACCGGGTTCAGATGACGGAGCCCATGTGAAACAAGTACAGATGCATGGGACGGAGTAATGAGCATGTGATAATAAAGAATGTGCGATGAAGAAAGGAACAAGTCGGTGGAAAGATAGTACAGAGAGATAGCAAGCGCTCGGCCCATTACTGTTGAGGAAACGGCTGCATGGGCGGGAACCCGATCCCACCGGTCGCAGCATGCAGTTGTCCGGTCCCGACAGGAGCCATAGGCCCCATGTACTGGTCCGAAAACGGCTGCATGAGATGATAGGCCGGGTCCCCAACTATAGAGGGCTGGAACTGCGAAAGGAACGAATTAAATTGCTCGTTGGCTCCTAAGGATACGTCAGACAACGCTCCACCTCTTCCACACAACAAGAACTTGCCTAGATCATAGGACCCGTTCGGAAGCCCAATCGACAGCATTCCTTCGTGGTCCACCGCAAACGACTCGCTCGGGATCGGCTGATCGAGCATGTTGAGGACTTGCACGCTGGCATCCCCGTTCGTCATCGGACCGAGCTCGACCCGAGTGATCTCTGGATTGACGTTTGTATGCTGAGTCACGCCATACCCAAACGGAGACTCTTCACTCCCGGATACGCTCGTACCCGAGACGACAGACTCGCGGTCGCGGTCCCCATCGGCCGTATCGGGGCGCGGTACCACCGTCCCGCGCGGGAGGTCCGAAAGCGCCGGGATCATGCGTTTCGAAGCGACGAATACGCCTCCCCCCGGTCGGGAGGCGTCTTTGCGGAATTCAAGGCCCCGCAGAGCTTCTGGTGCGCGCACGTTGTGCACCCCAACGGTCGGGTTTAGTCGTTTGTCCGTCGTCCGAGACGGTTCGGGCGCGGACTGGGTCGCTTCATACAAGAGGCAGATTATTTCTGCGGTCTGGGGGAACAAACGAGTATCAGTCACCACAAGAATAAACAATAATTAAAGCACATTCCGACCCACCTTTCGCCTAACGGGCATGTGACCAGGTTCGACAGAGGCCTCCCATCTCTTGATTGTATCCTTCAACATTCGCAACTTGACTACAGCCTCGGCGTCTTTGCGCCTCGCCCACGCATGATGCTAATTTCCAAATCAGTCCATGAGCAAGGCCCTTCAACGCTACAAAGCATCCCCGCAAACCCACCTGAATAAGCGCAGCAGCGGTGGCTGCATAGCCAACCATATAACAACAATCAAATATCCGCTCGTTCTCTTCCAACGCCAACCAGTCAATGACATCCCGGCTCATCTTGACCATGTCCGTCATTCGTTCGACGGTGAGCGAAAACTTGAGGTGGGCCGGACACGAATACGATATGCGCATAAACACGCGCCAAAACATCATGCATACACACGCATAGTAGAGGTGCAAGAGTCCTGCGTGTGTGCTCGCGGTCGCAGCACTGGTGAATACAAATTGCTGCGGGAGTTGGTGTCGCCACAGGTCCAGATCCGCAAGAAGGGTTTCGAGGATATTATCACGAGCGTGCAACAAGCCCGTTGGACTGCGGTTATTGAGATTAATGAAGAATAACCTTATAAGTAGATAGCCCGGCGCTAAATATAACCACATACCTATATATACTTTTCAATACTCGCCCAAGTAGAATACTCAATTTGACGAGCTCGCCCATAAACTCCATCTTGTGGCCCTCAGATTCGTCCGCGCGGGGCAATCGAACATCACAATCAAGCACATTGATCGTAAGCGGGTGTCCGTACGAGGCAGCATACCTATCAAGAGAAAAAGAAACAGAGAAAAAAACACACACGCAAGTCCGAAGTGACCGCGATTGGAAACAAAATAAAGTCAGTTATCGGATCGACAGATTGGGAAGTACCGGAATGCAAATAAGATCAGTGAACAGTGGATATTGCGCTCGAATCAAGCCAAGCCACGGACGAAAGGAGAAAGCTGGACAAGGTACAGCCCCTCGCTCCGGAACCGCGGGAACCAACCGGATTCCCAGGCAAGAATGCACACGCGCACACTACACTTCGCGAGCTTCCGGTCATAGGACATGAATGCTTCTGTGTCCTTTTGACCCTAGACGTCATCGTTCTCCAGGGGTGGTACGACTCCTTCACCCCTGCACATCTACCAATCAAGACGGTACATGTAATGAGGCAGAGACTCGCCACCCCCTCAGCGACCTTTGTCGACTTGGTATGTCCTCAAGACAACCCTTCTAGGGGAGGAAGACCGCAGTAGAGGGCGGTTTCTTTCAAACCTAGATCCCTCGGGACTTGGGTCCAACAGCACTAGAACATCCGCCATGATTCAAGTAAATCCACGCAGCCCATCACTATGCGGAGGTCATATCTCCACCTCCACTTCTGGACAAACTTTCCACAACTTCTCTATCCGCCAGATAGCGCGCATGTGCAAGCGATTGAACCTCGGTTAATGAATCTTGAGATTGCGGACGGAACCGTTGCGATTCATTTATCGCAGGAACACTACCAAGCCTCCAAGCGGGCTCAAGTAGCAAAAGCCAAGTCAGGGGAGCCGCCACCCAGGGCCCGACCTGACAACCTCGGTCGGGCCGAGTCCGAGGGATGATGAATAAACAAATAGAAAGAGCCAAGTCCAAGGACAGGCTCTCACGCACGCGTAGCCGTGAAATAAGAAGCAGGGAATGAAAAAAGGATAGGTGATTGAATGATGAAATGATGGCAAAAAATGAGCGGGGGAAGAGGGGGTGGAGCAGGGGGGGGGGACATTTGGGCTCACCAGCTATCGACAACCACACAGGCACTCCATAATCGTCGTCTCAGTTCGAGGTCTGTCTGAACGGCCTCTGCTCGGTGCATGCCCAGGTCTTGAGCCTATGATAGCGGGAAGTAGTGAAACAAATTGGTTAGCGAGTGTAGCACAGTTGTGAGGGGACCGAGGCAAGGCAACGGGAGTACATACCATACGAATTGCCTGAATGAAATGAAGAAATGATTAGCCATGCGACTAACCAAAAAAAACAAGTGGTGTTTACCGCTCCAGCTCGTAACCAAGCAGCACTGGTCGCGTTTGGGACGCTGACACTGTGGCAATCGCCATTCATGGACAAAATCAAGAGGGCTTGAACGTTGGCGACCGAGCTGACACTGAGGACATCATCGTTGCGCATGACGGTTGCCAGCGTTCCCCTGAGTGCCTCAAAGACGCCACGTTCTACACGCCTCGAGCACGCCGCAACGACACACATCGAGTAGAGCAGGGCGGGGAGGGGCCGGGGAACGGACGAATTCTCGCGGGTGATGACACAAAAGGTGGGTGCGACCTCCCTGAAATAGGCATTGATCAAGTTCTGGAGTGTTTCGCGCTCGATACGGTGCTCGAGTGGTTTGGGAAGCGGGGCTGCGGCGAGCTGGTTTGGGGTTGATGGCTCAAGGACCTGAATGAATCCCTCGCCTGAAGCACCAACCTGCCATGTCTGGCCATAACGTGTATCATAGTTCTCCATCGTCCGAACGGGGATCGTTGCAGTCGAGTGCACAAGGAACGAGAGCGAAGTGGGACCATAGATCTTGACTTCGCCCTTGGATTGTGGCTGGGACTGCTGTTGTTGCTGTTGCTGTTGCTGTTGCTGCTGCTGCAATGACTGGCTCTGGCTCGAGACCTGTGACGCATGGTGTGGATGGCCATGGGGGGTCGAGTCGAGACTGGGCGTCGGAGGTGAGGTGTGGGGCTTATTGGCGCTTGCGTTCCCCCCAGCCCCTGCCCCCTGGTCTTCCTCCATCCGCTTCTTCTTGAAGCGTGTCTCGGTAATGGGCAGGAAGAACGTGCAGTTAAACGAGTATTGTTTGCAGTGCTGGCAGATTGGCGGGTCCGTGTCTGGCAGAATATCGCATCTGGGTGAATGAATATTAATAACAACACAGAGAGAAAAACAAAATAAAAAAAAAGAGTTTTAATTGACGACTTGGACGAACCGAATCTTTTTGCGCCGACACGGGTCGCACGCACGCTGTGTCTTGGTCCTCTTTGATTTGTTTTCCTCGCGCGGAGTGGGCGCTGCACTTGTTCCCGCACTCTGAGGCTCGTCTTCATCGTCCTGTTCGGCCGCACTGGCAGAGCGCTTCCTGCTCTCGTGTTCGTCATAGAACCCATGAGGCTGTTGTTGCTGCTGGGGCGGATACTGATAGGCTGTAGTGGGATAGTACGGGGCTGAGAACGTGGAGTGGGGATGGGGTGGATGGGACGGATGGGAAGGCATCGTCGCTCGTCGGGTCGTCGGCGTAGTAGACGTCGGCGTCGGTGTGCGGGACATGCCTCAACGCATACGTAGTGATAGTGATGGTCGAGTTCAGGTCAAAGAGGGGTGTCTCACTTTCCAAAAAAGCTTACCCACCCGCTCCCCGACCAGTCGTCGCTTATCCCTCTCTATCAATCAGCTTTTTTGCAAATCACCCATCGAACCGCAAATCCCATACTATTATGATGTCATACAGAGCCAAACATGCCACCTCCCCCCTCCCCTTACTCTCCGCATCCATGGAACCGGTCAATATGACTACTACTACTGCTCTACAGCCAGACCAGACCGTTGTTACTTAGACCTCCTCCTCTGATACCTCGAGCAACCGCCGTTGGTCTGCGTGTACCGGTTTCCATCCCTCGACCCAACTTAGTCCTGCTGGTCTGCACGCACCCCACGCGGCGTTCCGAGTCCATTTGCCAAGACTAAACGCGTTCGGTGCCGCACTCTCCGTTCCACCACCGAGTGAAACTCGCGCCGAATTGCGCAATTGTTCAATCGTAGTCACGTTCAACGCCAACAGCTAGACCCCGAGATCATCATCAGTTCTCAATCATATGGGACCACGACGGGTGGTGGTGGTGATTTCGTATCTGTGGCTGGACTTACCCTGATATGGTACCCCAATAACGTGCCCACTGGCCAAACTACCCCCGCGCACACTATAACACCACCGCGCTCCCGATCCCGGTCGATTCTAATGCGTCTTTAAACGATTTAGATCCGTGTTCCGGTGTGGTTTGCAGGTAAATGTGCATCGCTGCAGTTACCGCCATCAACAGTATCGCCAGGAACTGATTCGCCCCCCCCCCCCCAGAAAATCATCAACGTATCAAATCGGGTTCCGGCGTCAACCGGTGAAATGCCGTCACGGTATTTTGTTCCCAGGGCAGCATGTCCGAGAAGCGCGAGACGGATCAGCCCAGATATATGCGTCACGGAACGATTTTCAGTGCGAGCACATGAGTCCCGAGAATACGCCAAGAGATGATGATGTGAGTGAAAATTAGCCACGTTTGGCGTATCCGGGTAATCATTTATCCGCGTCGTGGAATGTCGGGGAGATAGCCAATTGTGTGCAGTGCCACAAATGCGCGCCAGTTTAGAGGGTGAGAGATAACCCCGCGGAAAAATTCAGATAGAAGGTCAGACAAATGGGATAAAAAGTTTAGTCAGTCAGATCTGGTTTAAAATCACGAATACGGAAGGCGACTCTGGGGGAATGACTGGACAATTACCCGAAGACAGGTGATAGCCACGCGACTATTTGTAGAGACATTCCCAACAGTTCCACTACGGAAGCAATGAATCACACAACACCCAGTGAGTTCTCGGTCCCCCAGAATAACCGAGAGCTCAACTCCCAAAATATGCAGTTCTTAAAATAACATCGGGGCTACTCACACATGCAATCAAAAAGGTGATAAACGTCGAGTAATTACGTCTCCCAACACAGTTGTTGACCCATTGGCAATGGTGATCGCACCCGTCCACACAATTGTCGCACTATAGGATGTCAATCAAAGTTTGAGGCGGGAAACCCGACGAAAAAAAAAAAAAAAAAAACGCACGATTCGACAGTGGCTTGATCGCAAGGGTCGATAAGTCTTGCATGTTATGCAGTATTTGACTCGAACACTGCAGATGCGAGCGAACGGAATGAGACAGAAACAGACGAGGGGAAATGATACGGAACAAGCTCACGGAATGCCCCTGACGTAGATATCCCTTGCATAAGGAATCCCGTCATCGTCCACTGTAGGAGTCAAGTCCAGATTACGCGGAACAATGCCCGGATCCGTGAAAGCCTGCGTTACGGATGAGCCCAAATCAAGAGCCAACACAGATGAGAAAGCACGCACGGTTTTGCCCATACTCACGACCACAAGCAAGACCAACCATGCACCCGCACCCGCCAGTCCCAGGGCTGACGTTCTTCCACCACCAACACGTTGTACCCATCCACGTACCCGCGGTGCCCAGCACGAGCAAAACGCTGAACACGAATGGATAAGGAATAAGCGTGACCCGATTACGTTTGGACCTATCGCGCTTTTCGGGCGTGGTGGGGGTTGTGGCGGGCTCGGACTCGTATGCGTATCCCGTTGCGCCGACGGAATACGCCCAGTCGTCTTGACCCGGCGTCGTCCGTTGGCGGATGGCACACGACGAGTTCCGCCGCCTGTTACCAAGTGGCCGCCAAAGAACCAGCGAGTCTCGCTCGGTATGAGTTGGTGCTGTTTGACGATCTTGCCCTTTGAGTTGCGCACAACAGGGCCGATATCAGGTTGCCATCCTGACGAACTGTGAGGCGGTCGGTGGTGCGGTTCAGAGTGATGTGATTTAGCAGCGGGTGCAGAGCGAGGTTGGCCGCTCCCGCTGCTTCGTATGGATCCGGTAGACGAATGAGACCTTGATCGGGCGCGGGTGAATCGGACTATGCTTTCTCTCGGGTTCCTGACTCCACCCACGCTGTCGCCCCCCCTTTTCCTTGTCCCTCTCGTCTCGTACTTGCAGCCCTCCTTGTTCAGTTGGGATAGGAATAGGGGCTGGGGAACGAGGCGAAGGTGGTTTATCTTCCCCCTTTCCAACGAGCAGACTGGCGCGTTTACTCGCATTAAGTAGCATGGCTCCAAACCCTGCATCCGCACTGGACTGTTTAGGAGTCGAACCGGCCGAGGGGATCAAAGCTTCCCGACTCTGCTGCTGCTTTGACGGTAGCCTCGTGAGCGGAATCTGTTCGACGACTGTTGAAGTGGATCGAGCATGGATATGAGGCGGGGAAACAGAATAAGTGCTCCCGCTCGAATAAGTCCGTGTGCCAGAATTGGCACGGTTTAAGCCTCGGGTGGAAGGCGGAAGAGCTAGACTGGGGCCGCCCAGCGGACTTGGATTGCGTTGGTGGTGTTTTGTGTTTGCGTATGTGTCGAGGGGGATGAAGGTCGAAGAGGCTCTCCTGCACGGATAGGAGGGAGCTGCTCTCCAAAGGTACTCCGTACGGAGAACCCGGTCCAAAGGTCGTTCTTACGGGGGACGAGAGAGCTGGAAAAGTGGACGAGCGGGTGAATGTAAACGAGGACAGACTGGAGCTGTGTTTGTGGCCGTGTCCAGAAGAGCTGGATAACCCTGTATTGAGTGAAGTTGATATGGGAAGAGGGGGAGCAGGAGATGTCGGTGATGTTCCTGCTTGTTGTCTCGCAAACGACGATGCGATAGATCCACTCCGTCCTCGGGCGCCGTAAAACAATTGGGCAGGCGTCGAGGATTGGGGTGCGGTTCGCGAGGTAGTAGACGGTGCATGTGTCGAATTGGTAGATGTCGCCATTGGATAAGGAAGTCAACAGCAAGTAGAATAGAGTTAGAGACTGTAAGACATCCATGAGCCGACATCTCATTCACTTTCAACTCTACTCACCTGATTCCGAAAGCTATAGCTAGTAAGATACAAGAGCAGAGAAGAAAATAACGAACGACTTGAGGTCTATATACGGGATTGAAAAAAAAGCACTTTAATTCTTGACTTGGTTACTCGGAAATGATCAGCATTACAAACTCACGGTGGAGGACGAGAAGGAGCACACTATTCCGGACCCTGATCACCACGCCCCCTTCTCTCTTTGCTGTACCCCAGCCACCATCATCACCACCACCATCAACATCACGCACCTAAATGTCCAAACTCTCTTTCTCCCTAGCTAAACCAAAGAAAGACGTTCAGCCCGTTGGAACCGCACCATCTCTTACCCGTGTTGCCTTGGACGATGACAACGAGTCGAGCGTGTTGTCTGGTGGTGGGAATGGTACAAGTGGCAGGAAAAAGAATGACATGACGAATATGGCTGCTCAAGCCGTCTCGCGCAAGCTCAGAGGAAGATGGATGCTGAGCTCAAGGTCGATAGTACCGTCTTTCAATATGATGAAGTTTGGGATGGGATGAAGCTTGCTGAAGCCAAGGCTAAAGCTCAAAAGGAGGACAATCCAGAGGCGAGAAAGGTATGTGACCCTCCACTCCACTCCACTGTGCACCATACATATCTATTTATACAAGCTCAAACGCACCAACACTGAATCTATCTCCCCGACAGCCGAAATACATGAAAAACTTGCTCGACTCTGCAGCGACTCGCCGTCTAGACCATTTACGCGCCGAAGAAAAACTCATGCAGCGAGAACGGGAGGCAGAGGGCGACGAGTTTGCGGACAAGGAAAAGTTTGTCACTCAGGCGTACAAGGATCAGATGGCGGAAGTTAGAAGAGCGGAGGCCGAGGAAAAGGCAAGAGAAGGTGCGTCTTCCTCCGCATCCCCCCTTTCATTTGACTCCATGTGGGCTCAACCTGACGATACGTATATAGAGGCCGAACGAAAGAAAAATAAAGGGCTTGGAGGAGGGATGACTCATTTCTACAAGCGGATGCTCGAGGACTCGTCTCGATCCCATGATGCAGCTGTGGCTGCTACCTCTTCTGACCCCGATCCGTCCTCGGAATCAGCAGCAACGGCAGCAACGTCGGCTACTTCAGCACCTGGCCGAATAGGCCCCGCGCCCGTCGCCAACTTGACAGTCACCCGTCCGGCCCGAGGTCCCAAACCGCTCGAAGTCGCGCCCAACCCGGACGAAGTATTGAAATCCGGAGAGACCAGAACAAACGGAGAGACCAAGACGATGATCACAGCCGACGGGGCCGAGTGGAAATCAACGATAACAACGAAGTGGTCGATAAGCGTGAACTTCTCAGCGCTGGGTTGAACCTTTCGGCCCCCAATACTCGAAATTTGTCTTTGCTTCGGGCTATTCATGGGTCGGGCAGCAAGACGACGGAGGAGCCTGTTGTGGCGCACCGAGCGGCGGGAGTGGCTGCTTCCAAGGAAGAGATTCGCAAGAGGCAGCAGAGGCAGCTGGAGGCTCAGTTGGAAGAGGAGAGGAAGAGGGTTAGAGATGAGCAGGAGAGGGAAGAGAGGGAAGAGCGAGAGAGGGTCGTTAGGAGGCGAAATGACGAGAGCGCGGTGAATGACGCAAAGGAGAGGTACTTGGCCAGGAAACGGCGAAAACTGGAGGAGGAGCAACAACAAGAACAGCAGGAGAGCTAAGGACGCTGGGATTGACTTGCTATCTGTATTGTTTTCAGACTGTATCGTGTATAGTAGTACGGTGGATCTTCAAGCTTCATAATCACACATTTTAGAGCTACAACGCACGCTGGATGATGTCTTTTGTTATATGTTAAACAATTAGAAAACTACGGGGTCCATTTATTCTGATGCCACCTTGATCATAATAGCTTTCAAAACTCATCCTCTCCTGTCTTGAACACCGCGGTGTATGACAGAATGGTTCCATAGACCAACGCACCACCAACGATTGCCATCCCACACGCCGTGGGCTTGATTACATCGGCATGTGCCAGCACAAGCGGGAGGGCAAAGGCGGTAATAACGATGATGGCTACAGGGCGGCAACCCAAGGTCCCATGTCAATCACACAAATCATTGGTTAGTAAATGAATTGATATACAAGTTGGATAGAGCACATACAAGTCAAGAACCTTCCGATATCAACGGCCGCGTTATTCCCGTCGTAATCTGTAAAGTCCTCCGAGCCGCAATGGGAAAATATCGCGTTTGGAAGCGGGCAAGACGAATAGTAGCGCTATATCCGATCGTCATACGCATCAGCTAATAAAAAGGGGAAGCTTGGGAGACGTACCGACGAGCAAAGGTAACCAGTTATTCCACAACGCACACGAGAGGATGATCAACAAGAACCCGACAGCCAGCACAAACGCAAGTAATATAACCGCTATTCATCCAAATTAATACCACGATAATGAATATATACGAGAAACGCACTCTTAAGTCCGGCAGCCATGTTTACGCAAGTCGGGGAGAGGTGGTCGAATGTGGGAAGTCCAGAGCCGCCGAATGTGATCATAAGCGCCCAGGGTACAACCACAATGCGCTCATTATTCATGACCATAGAGCTGCCGACCATACGCAAAGTAATAGTAGTATGTTCGCGCAGCTGTTTAATAAACGGTTCTCTCGTCAACAGCAGCCTCCACCTCCACCTCCGCCTCCCATCAGCCCCCAGCTGATCCGCACCCGAGAGCGTTCAATGCATCGGTAGAGGGACATTTACCCCCTAAACACACTGCCCCACCAGTCCCCCATCCCTCTCCCTATGCTCGGCTAATCTTACATGCCTCTTCAGAGGGTCTACTTCTTAGGCCAGACGTTCCTGCTAGACAGTGTGCTTCGTACGTATGCGTTTCGTGGAATGGAGGTGGACCAGGTGGGATAGGCGTAGATGTGAGTCTTGTGACGTCTAAAGACGGCGCGAAGTGGGAGGGTCCGGTAGTATATGGTGTAGTGGGTCTTATCACTATCTACAAAGGTACGGTAATGTGTGAATTAGATGCTGTGAGACGCGTTTAATAGATTGTAGAATCGTTTTTGCTTGTCATTGCCGATAAAAAGACATCGGGGACTTGTACGTCCCCCATATTAGCTACTCGTGACGTAATTAACCACCATACAGTATTCTCTCCCTCCCGCCGGTATACACAATTAAATCGATTGCAGCCATCCCACTACAAGAAGACCAAGCCCGAACGGCTCTTAACGGGCTGCTCGCACGAAAGACCCCGCTCACACCTCGACCACTCGACACGCAGCCGAGGACGTTCCAGACTTACAACCTTTCCTCAAACACCCGTTCCCTCGCGCAGCAACACGTCCTCGGAGCCCGTACCCAGGGTCACATTCGCTTCAGAGCCGATCCCGATCCCGAATAGTGAAATTAATGCTTCTACTACGTCATTAGCACTTTCTTCCGGCTCGCTGAGCGCAAGTACGAGCGGAACGTCCACCCCGCTTTCGTCCAGCGGGTCTTCTCTGGTCCGGCTCCAGTTGCCAAACGCTCTTGAACAAACTTTCGTTTTGGAGTACACCGGCGAGAGCGACGCTCGATACGACTCCTGCACTCGATACGACGCCCCAAGAAGGCGAAACTGAGCCTGAACAAGTCTTGCAGAAGATCTTGGCGTCTGAAAGTACTCAGGCACCTGGATCGACTGAAGAGCGAAACAAGGAGTTGACCAAAAAGGTCGTGAGGAAGTTGTAAGGCAGTTTGGGAGTGGGTGCATGTACTATGCGTTGGATTTCGGTAAGCCTTGATTATGCTTGTACCAAGGCGAGCTTTCTGACAACAGGTTACATGAAAGATCTTGCTACATCACTTCAGGATAAACATGAACAGGCCACCAAAGCACAAAAGGAAGCCATGATTCTAAACGACATAACCGAACGACCCAAGTTCCGACGCAACTCGGGCTCGAGCAATTCGAGCGCAAGTCGTCGACGACCTTCATTATCAGTCCATACGGACTCGGGCGGTGCCCCCATTCGCGCAGACGCATTCACTGAAAACCATGGATTGCTCCCGCTCTGGCTCCGGGTTCCCCAAAAATCCAGGCGTTTTTGGTGGAACGAGGTTTTGGCTGCTCCATTTGTCGAAGCTGGGGTATTCATTACTTTTGTTTTGACGCAAATGGGGATACTAAAAGTCATGTTTTGTCTTTTCTTTTCTTTTCTCAATAGGCCCATTCGTATGTCGTCCCCATTCTACAAGGCCACTTTCAGTCCGCCACTTTTGACCTGGGGAATGATACCGAGAATGGAGACCCCCAAGTAATCGAATACGCAGTTATATCAAGGCGTTCCAGAGATCGTGCTGGGTTGAGGTATCAGCGACGCGGTATCGACGATGTATGTCACTGTGTTTCCTACCCTTTGATCTGATGGGCTCATATGACCTCTTCAGGACGCGCATGTAGCCAACTTTGTAGAGACTGAAGGGCTGGTTCGTGCTGCGGTATGTTTTTAATCCTCTGGCTTGTTATATGCGCGGCGCTTAAACCAGCATGAAGCGAATGGGTTCGGATAATGTGTTCAGCTACCTACAAATTAGAGGATCTAGTAGGTCTCATTTCCCCGCTTTTTTTCTTGTACCTGCGTCATAACAACATCACCTAGTACCATTATTCTGGTCTCAACCAGGCTTAGCTCTCAAACCCCCCCCAAACTGGACCGATCGGTAGAAGATGCTCTCGCTCCAGCGCGCCAACACTTCCAATCGTGTTCCCGCACTTGCACCTCGGATGGTCAACCTAGCCCAGTGATGTGCGTAAACCTGGTCGAGAAGGGCGGAAGGGAAGGTGTAGTGGGCTCTGGGTTTGACGAACTAGTCGAAATGGTAGGAGAGGAAGATATCAAGATTGTGCAGTATGTGGTCCCCCTTTTTTCATTCTGCATGTGAATTGTTATTAACGAGTGTAGTTTTGATTTCCATGCCGAGACCAAGGGGATGAAGTAAGTTGTTGGTTTATTCAAAAGGTGGACTAAACGAACCCGTACTAGATACGAGAACATATCCAAGCTCGTTGATCAACTAGAACGTACATTTGAAGCACAGGGGTTCTTTTGGGTGAGGGATGGACAAGTGATGGCTAGGCAGCACGGTGTGTTTAGGACGAACTGTATTGATTGTCTAGGCAAGCACCTTGTTCTTCGTTACCCATGAACGCACCCTAACCTCGAAGTACAAAGATCGAACAAATGTCGTTCAAAGTGCGTTTGCTCGATGCGTCATGAATCGCCAACTTCAAGCTATAGCGCTCGTCAAGCCCACGGATATCGAGGCTGATATGGTATTCAACGATGTCTGGGCGAATAATGGCGATGCAGTTTCGAGGGCTTAGTAGGTGGATTAGAGGTGGGCTGGGAGGTTGAGCTAATCCTATGCTATGCTTAGTGCTGGAACCTCCGCATTGAAGGGTGATTATACAAGGTAAGTTTTGGTGCATGTCACAAAGATTTAGGTAGTAACGTCTGAGGTTGTAGGACTGGGAGGAGAGACCTGGGTAATTTTGTCGTCACCTAGGTTGTGCATATATTAACGCTAGAGACAGGTGGTATGCTCAATGACGGACGGAACAGTATAGCCAGGTTTGTCTATAGTTATTACCAGCATATCTCCTACTTAATTTCCTCTCAGAATGGTTACATCCAATTTTGGCGACTATTTGCACAAGCCACAATCGACTTTATGCTCGGCCATCGGACCATCTGTGTTCTCCGAATTCTTGCTCCAACTCTCGTCACCGACCCGCGTGAAATTTTGAAAGTGTCCAAGATCAGAGCGAGTGCGCGATTGAGACGACCGTTTCTCGTGTTCTGCTCGAGAACGAGCATTGTGTGAATGCATGGACATTGTTGAGCCCTGTAGAAGTCGGCGTAGCGGTTTCAGACAAGTTTGTAGAGAAGATTCTAGTCTTGAGTAGTAGTGCGATTTATATTGTGTAAGTTGCATGAAATTCCTACTGGGCTACTGTCTGACGGAATGGACGGACAGTGTTTCGATTACGAAATGGACAAAGTGTATCGAGTCGTCGTATACCACTTGGAGATGTTGTTAATATCAAACAAGGTACGTAGCATCTCCCTTTCGTCTGTTCTCTGGCTGAAACCGCGTGCTAGGCGCATATATCCTGTCTACTCTACACGAAGCCAGCAAGGACCCAGCCGAGAATTACGGGTTCTCAATCACCTATCGTATAGCTCACCAAGACATTCGCCTGACTACGTATTCCATGCGCAATCGACCGACCCTTCCTCCCCCATCTATCGATGCGATACTGGGTGAAGAACCGGGCAAGACCCAAACGCCCGCTCAACAAGCTCAGGTTGCAGTGATGCCGCTCCTCAGGCGGGCCTCGTCCGTCCGACGCGGTGCTGGGATGCTCTCTCAGCTCCTCTCAGCATCTGCGCCCCCTCCATCTTCCATAGGTGCACCAAGCGACCTGGAAACGATTTCTTTCAAGGCTCTTCCAGTCTTGGACGTGCATCCAGACCAGATTGGGGTTGCCCCTCTAACGAGTCGAGATGCTGCACGGAGGGCTGTGAGAGAGGTTGCAGGGGCGTGCAGGAATGCTGGTGCGGGGCAAGAAGCAGGGTTTTTGTTGAAGAAGATATTGTCAGGTATGGATTACATAGGTTTTAACTGTTTCCCGTGTCTGAAATTCGATTCTAGTCTTGAACAGGCTCAGAGGATCACACCAGTATGGGCCCAACTTGAATACAGCTTCAAGAGATTCCTATGGCTCGGTAGCTAGATGAACTAATTTTAATGTCTGAATGGACGAACTTAGTGTCACGCTTATTTATACTACTCCGTGTTTTTGAATATGATATTATACATGTTATCGTTGAATCATTTCTACGGTCTCGTCTCCATCAGTAGCGGCCCGCATGTACCCTGCACCTGCGCTTGCTTTGCGTCCAAAGAGCCCTCCGATTCGGTTGCCAATCCAACGGATGGGCCGAGGTACTGCGTTAGGGTCGTGGAAGTACATTGAGATGAAGTAAAAGGGGACACCAGACACGATAAAGGCTACAAACATACGCATAAGTACTGGAACTAAATAGCTTGACTAGGGACATACCGAACGCAGCCAATGCCTCTAGGGGTGCGGCAAAGATAGGCATCAAAAGAAGGAAGAGCGAGACCTACAAACGTGTTAGGCGTGCGTGCAGGTTTAGTCTACTAGGAAGCATACCCCTGAGAATATGAGCGGGGTGATAATCCAGGCTTTGTATGGCCTAAGAGCACGTCATCGATTAGGGGTGTGCAACTACGAGGCGAGTACCACTTGCCTTGGAAGCCCGGGTTCTTTGACCCGTAGAACAATCAAGCCCACCCCTGTAAGAAAATAGAATGTCCAAGCAGCAACCCCCACTGAGTACAAGCATTAGCTATGTTTATCTGGAGGTGGGTTTCGTACTCACCAAAGTTGATCATCGTTCTGAATCCTCCTCCAATGAGGATATAGAACAACGTAATGATCACTTGTAATACCATAGCGTTGAGAGGCGTCTTCAGGCCCTTGTGTAATCGACCGAACATAGAAGGCAGGTATCCTTCACGGGCCGCGGAATAAATCAAGCGAGCAGTAGTGAACATCGAGCCTTTTGAAATCCAAATTAGCGCGCAATATTTGGTGAACGACAGAGCGTACCATACCGTTTGTGGCTCCAAAGCACGAAATTGCGACTACGCCTGCGAATACCAAGGCACCAAAATTTCCAAATAACGCTCTCCCAAAATCGAGAGCAATTGTATTGCTCCGCTCAACTGTCCCCTCCGTACGGTTTTCAGCTTTGAGAACGAGTTAGAAGTGTTAGGAATTGATGGCTTACCTTGGGTAAGACCGCAAAATAAGATACGTTGGCCGCTAAGAACAAGACCTGCAGAGATTGTGTTAATATACCGAACACGCTTAGTATGATAGACGTTGACGTACCATAACGGAGATCATGCTTATATGTATAACCCGTGGTAGATCACGATCAATATTTTTCATTTCTCCAGCGACGTAATTAGTTTGATCCCAACCGTCGTAGGCCCTGATGCTCATTGTTAGTTTGGTGCGCCTCCAAGCAGAGGCAGCCTACCAAAGAGTGGAATAAAGCGCAAGAGCGTAGGAAGAAGGGTTCGGGGAAGTGCCAGCAAATATAGCCTCAGTTAGTGAAGTAGAGGCTTTCCCGCGAATAATTTGAATGAGCCCAAGTACGGCTACAGCAATCTTGTAACGGTACTTGAGCGAGAATAGTAAATTTGTTGGATAAATTACGCACTAGAGACGCAAACTAATTCAAGGTTATTTCTTCTCTTCAGCAATACATAGATATGGAACTACTTACTTTGATAACAGTAAAGAAGACAGCAGTTCTTGTCCCTAGTTTTGGGGTTGCTACACAGAGTACGGCAATGATCAACACGGCCACGACAGCGGTGAGTTTGATGGCTAATGGGGCTATCGCATCTGGAGCAGCGTCTGGGTTGGCCGTATGGAATATCACCCTAATAATATTTTGTTGGGTTAATGCGCACAGTACCACAAATCCTCTTACCTGTTGAGGTATTCTCTAGAATAAATAGCGGTAAGGTAACGATTGATACGAAAAGTGTGCGTACATACCCAAATATAAGTAGAATAATTGCATTACCACCTGGTTTGAGTACAATGACCGCAGTCCAAGTGTACAAGTAAGATACGAGCGGACTATAAGCATATGCTAGGTAAGCCTGGGCTCCTCCGTTCAACGGAATCATAGTGCCCAATTCGGCGAAAGAACTACTCTATATGTTAGTACAGGTTAATACGAAATCTCGCAGGTATCCAAGACATGCCTAGCACCCGTCCATGCCAAGAGGCCACCAACCACCCATACAACAAGACTAGCCCCAACAGAAGATGCGTTTGCTACAACCACACCAGGTGACGAGCTACAATTCCGCTATATTAGCTTTGCTTTCAAATCCAAATTCTGAGCTCACAATATTCCAGATCCAATCTGTAACCCAATGACAAGGGCCACGCCTACACCCTCGTTGTTCATCAGTTGACCTATACACCTCACGATGCAAGGACGTACCATTCCACAACCCAATAGTCTTAGCCGGTGCATCTCCCCCAGTTTCTCTGTCTGGCCCGGCCGAGCTCAGCGACAAGGGCAATAATTCGGGCCGAAAATCCAAGCTGATGGCGCTGCTATTGGCACTCGAACGACGTAGTCCTCCCAAATGCGTTGCTCGGTAGGGCGACAATGCACTCCCTTGTGTAAGTTCGAGGTCTCGCAACGAATCCACACTAGAACGATGTATTGGAGAACCTGGGGAACGAGGAGATCGTGAAAGTGAGGACATATTATTCGTGGTTGTCGAGCGAGAAGTCCGTGATTCCGTCTCGTGCTATGTCGCGCCAAGTCCCTGATCGAGAACCGCCGACTCAATTTGATCTCAACAGCCCATTGAACTCAGCCATCTTGTCTGGGACATAAACTCTATGATTTGAAGTGCTGGAGCTTACACAATTTCCTAAACTAGTATATAAAGTAACACAGTTAAGAGAAGTGATCAACTGAATCGATATTCCAGTCGATCTCCACTGCCATAAAATCACTATAGTACTATTTGGCAGGTCCCAAAGTGACGATATTTACATTATCTTCAGTACTTGACACATGCGTCGACCCCTTGGCCCGTAAACCCAGAAGGACATAAAAATTTACCAGCATTACTTTTGACTATGAAGACAGTCCAATTGACTGGGGGAAGCGGAAGACGTTCTTGGGATCTACAGCTCGTTTGATCGACGCCAATCGAGGATAGTGTCTCCCGAAATATTGCAATTTCCACTGTGCGGGGCTCAGTGTTGGATCGACATAGTTGGCATCTAAAATAAGTAAGGTCAAAAAACTCTGGCTGTCTTGGTCGAGTATAAAACATGCATACATGCTGCCTTGGGATTGGGATCCACCACGGCGGCTAATTTGTTCAAGAATGGTACACCATCGGCAGGGAAAGGGTTCGGCGTAATTCCTGCGAAGAACTGGAACGATATGACCGCGTCTCGATGCGCAAACGACGTAAAGTCAGCGGCTCGTTTCGACACACCACCGCCATATCCTAGTCTCAGGCCATGAGTTTCGCCTAAAACTATCTTAGATGCACAACGGAATCCTTACTGTCAAACTCGATGAACCAATCTACATCCACATCATACCCTTCCTCGCCGATAAATTGGAACAACCTGTCCCATTGGGACGTAGTGACGGCCGACTTGGTGAAGATAGATTTGGCGAAGAAATTTATAGACGCTTCTGGCTCGCTAGTTGAAAGCGGACCGCTAAGCGCGACAAGCCCGTCGTACCAGTTGTTAACCTTGGATGTAAAGTTACCGGGGCTATAAATACTACTCCAATTGGAACTAAGCACGTCAAATTCAGCTTTGGTTCCATAATAGGTACCACGAAACTATGTTGAATGGTTAGGGTATCTTTATTGATGGCTTGACAGAGGGGCATGGCTCACATCGAGATACAAGTTAGGTCCGCCAATCGGTAGCGCTCTTCCGATCGAGCAAATAACAGAAAGATTATCCGGAGCAGAAAGAGCAATTTTCTGCCAACTCTTGAGCAATTCTTTGGCCTGTTGAGGAGTAAGCACAACCTCATTATAATCGACCCTGTACGATATAACGGTTGGGGGTGCCGGCAAAGTTGAAAACGTCCACTCGGTGACTATACCGTATGATGCGCCTGCACCACGAAGGGCCCAAAATAGATCCTGATTTTGAGTAGCCGAGGCAGTTGTGATTGTCCCGTTGGCAAGGACTACTTCAGCGGATGTAACATGATCGTGAAGCAACCCTGCAACGCGGGAGAATGGACCGAATCCTCCAAAGGCAGTATGTCCCTGAACACGTCTAGAGGTTACTATGCTGGGAAATTGTCCCCCAGATGAGACTTACACCAGATCCAACCTGTCAGTGTTACGGCTATCAGACCACCGAACAAAGCTAAAACCTAGAAATTATACTCACATAAGGACAAACCCCATGGGGAAGAGCGCGTTGACCATTATCCAGAGTTTCTCGGCAATCTCTCCCAACCTATTTCCCGTCTGGATTTTTGCTGAACCGGACCCGTCAACACTGAATGCCTTCATCTTGGACAAGTCAATTACGAGAGCTCCATCTTTTCCTCCGACCTGGAGTATGTTAGTTAGTGCCAAATGATTACACGTCTAATTAGAGCTTACACCGTATGAAGCATATGAATGTCCGCCTGAGCGACCAACTACCGCAACTCCGTTCGCTGCCCCGCACTTGACGTACTTTTGGACATCCTGGGCTGTATTTCTGAAGAACAACCCTGCGTTAGTACGCTGCAGTTGGAGCACATTGAGTACATACGGGAACACAATAGCAGTCGGAAAGTATGATATTCTTGTATTAATATTGGCCAATCTGGATGTATTATACTCGGGACTGGAGGTCGTCAGAACTGCATTACTTGTACCACCTTTCTGTAAACATGCAATAAGAGCATTATCTGTGGTAGTGGTTACTGAAGCAAAGGTAAGCGCTGCTTTGACAAGCAGCCCAAACATCGTGGTTCTCCGCACCATGGTTGATCGAAGTGCGTCGTGGTAAAATGGGATTGGAATCCCTCGGTTCATATAGGTGACAGGTGCTCGGGCATGGCGGCCTCAGTCATGTGCACACCAGGTTCGGATGGAGAAATAACTCCATGTAGTGACCAAGGTGCAATATTATAAATTTACAGAGTCTCTGCCATTGGTTGGTTTATCCGCATACAGGTCGCAGCATTGACTTCTTTCTGATTGAATAGGGCGGTTATGTCTCAATGGAAGGGTTGCACCAAGTATTTATTGGCGCTCGAATGAATGTGCTGCCTTGATTCGCTGCAAGCCCGATACATGCACTCGATGTGAAAACCATAAATTTCAGTATTTTATATGATAAACTAGTGCATGTAGCCAGCCATCTAATTTATATGTGCGTTTATGCGATGTGCCAATCAAGCTTCTCAGCCCATTTGCCAGGGAGCAGCTCGGAAATCTGTTCAACGTCCTTGTCACCACGACCAGATAGACACTATGAGCGTGTCGCATAGTGAGCATAAGCAACCTCCATAAAAGTCTGTAAAATACGTACCATGACTACATCGTGATCTTTCGGGAGCGTCTTGGCGATTTGAACTGTTCCCCAGACGGCATGCGAAGACTCGAGTGCAGGGATAATACCCTCTAGCTGGGTACACATTCTGAACCCTCTCAAAGCTTCTTCATCAGTGGCGACGATATATTCTGCCCTTCCAGAATCCTTCAACCAAGCATGCTCGGGTCCAACACCTGGATAATCCAAACCGGCGCTAATCGAGTGCGTTTCGGTAATTTGACCACTCGCCGACTGGAGCAAGTACGTTCGAACGCCGTGTAATACACCCGGAACACCAAGCGAAAGTGTCGCGCTGTGGTGTTTGGTATCAACACCCTCTCCGCCTGCTTCGACTCCAACGAGTCGGACACCTGGCTCGTTGATGAAATCGTAGAAAGTACCAATGGCGTTGGAGCCACCACCAACACAGGCAATAACCACGTCTGGGAGTTTGCCCTTTATCTCGGCCATTTGGGATTTGATTTCTCGGCCAATGATGCGCTGGAAATCGCGCACGATAGTTGGGAAGGGGTGTGGACCGATGGCAGAGCCGACGAGGTAGTGCGTGGTAGATAGGTTGGTGACCCAGTCGCGCATAGCGTCATTGATAGCATCCTTGAGTGTCTTGGAGCCCGAGTGAACGGGAACGACCTAGAATAAGGGTTGGGAAGTGGGTAAATTGTGAGCGTTGCAAAGTACGCACTGTAGCTCCGAGCATGCGCATACGGAACACGTTGAGGGCCTGGCGGCGGACGTCCTCGGCACCCATATACACAATACACTCCATACCGAATCGAGCGCATACGGTCGCAGTAGCAACACCATGCTGTCCAGCACCCGTCTCGGCAATAATACGCTTCTTGCCAATTCTTCGAGCAAGTAGAATCTAATCATGAACATGTAAGCGCTCAAGTCCAAGGATGGGACAGACTATACATACCTGCCCAATCGCATTATTAATCTTATGCGACCCGGTATGATTCCTAATGGCAAAATAACCATCAGTACAACTCTCACACAACAAACCCCACTTTGAAAAAACTCACAAATCCTCCCGCTTGAACCAGATTCTCGCACCGCCCGTCGCTTCCGTCAATCGCTCTGCGAGATATAACTTGCTCGGACGGTTCATATACCCATAAAGCCCCTCGAACTCTTTCCAAAACTCAGGATCGGCCAACGCAGCTTTATGCGCCTGTTCGAGCTCGACCAAACAGTCCACCAACGCCTCGGGAACGTATTGCCCTCCAAACGCACCAAACCGAGCCGGGAGCACCGTCGGCTCGGTGACTTTGAGCGCGTCCGCGCTCAGAGGGTCAGCTTCAGGCACGGGCAGAGCGGGCGAGACGGCCGATGCGGGCCTCTGAGCCTGGAGTTGACGGGGTTGGCCCTGGGCGGTGAGTTCGGCGCAGTAGGATTGAACGGCTCGAGGTGCGTCGGATCCTGCGTCGCGAATGACCGAGACGAGGCGGCTGCCGACGACTACACCGTCCGCGCCTGCGTCCGCAACGGTTTCAAATTGTTGGCGCGTGGCGACACCAAACCCGACTGCGAGTGGGACGGGAGTGTGTTCTCGGATGCGGGAGATGATGGCTGGGAGCGATGTGTTGATTGCTACGTTTGCTGCAGAACCCGTTGTTCCCATCTAAGTAGAAAAATAAATTAGAAATAAATCCATGGGCAAGCTATAAGAGGATCATACCTTGGAGACGACATAGATGAAGGTGTCGGCGATCGATGCAAGGAACTTGATACGAGCCAACGAAGTCGACGGAGCGATCAGAGGGACATACGAAATACTAATCCTCATAAATCAATCCCGCCGGACCCAACCAACATAAACTCCAACAACTCACTCTTCCTTGGTACAGATTTCCCTAAACTTGATCGCTTCCTCGGGAGGCAGATCGACCATGATAAACCCATTGGCACCGGCCTCGTGCGCATCCTTGACAGCCTTTTCTTCTCCATACGCGATGATAGGATTATAATAACCTACCCGAGAACGCATATATTGGTATGACTAGACTATAAATAGGAACAATGACAGACCACATACCCATGAGCAAAACCGGGGCTTTAAGTCCCTTGGCACGAGCGTCTCGGACGTATTGAGGCAATCTTCATACCCAACTCCATTGTTCAGTGCAATCTAAACCGATTCAGGTCGATTAATACACAAAGTAGGAGCAAGGGAGGGGACACGTACGGTATTGGAATCTTGGATAGCAGGCCCATCTGCAATAGGATCGCTAAACGGCATTCCGAGCTCGATGACATCCGCTCCACCAGCTTCCATAGCGAGCATAAGATCGACAGTCGCATCCTTGGTCGGGTACCCGCCAGTCACAAACGTCACAAACGCCGCCGTACCCTACACCATACAGCATTTCACGCAGTCAGCTCAACTCGCCCCGCCAGCGCATACCATCACCCCCATTCCGCCCCACTCACCTCGGCTTTCTTGGCCGCAAACGTGCGCTTTAAGAGCTCAGTCATGTTAGATCTAGGTGTAGTGGTGGTGCAGATGCAGGCTTGATGAGGTGGAACTTGGAGCTTATATCCCCACGCAGAGGGACAATGCGAGTCAGAACCAAGACCACCAAATTATGTTGCAAATTGGCAGAATAGCGATCTCTCCAAATCTGAGCTTAGTCATCTGATTGGACCAGCGCAGATCAATGGGTGTTTCGGCCTGTGGACCGAGTGCGACTGTAAAAGAGAACCAGGAACAAAAAAAATGTATTAACAAAAATATACTGCCCAGTAGGATCGACATATATAATGGAGGGGGGGGTAGGGGATCTGGTGTACACGATCGCGAGGTTTCAGTTTGGTCAAGTCAAGTAACAGTCACGATATCCCCGGTCCCATCTCGAATACCACCACATCGCAATCGACCGTTTCACCAGTATCGCCGCAGACGACCTTGGTCAAGTCGACCAAATCCGTAATAATCGCCCGGCGTTCCATGAATGCTCGTCCGAGGACTACATCAAAGTGCGTTTCTTCGCTCAAGTACACGTCGTGCTGCGTCGTTGTGCGACCGAGTGTGATGGGCCATTTACCGATATGCACGAGCCCGTTGAAGCCGTACAAGCCAGGCACGGCATCGCGAGGAATGAACCATGTCGTTTAGCAAATGCGCGAGATACATAGACGTGTCTGTACCCCTTTTTCAACAACATCCGAACTGTGCAAAGCCAGAGTTATTATCAAAACGCCCCATTAACCCCGCAAATACACGCGCGCGCCAAGACGCACCATTATCAACAGGACCAATCTTTCCATGCACAGTCCTAACCCCATTCTCAGCATGAAAGTTCAAAAAGTCACGTTTGTGCTTGATCAATCCGTCGCTCGAGCCGCTCATTTGGCTTCGCACGCTCTTGGCCTTGTTGCTGCTCCCCTTTTTACTCTTCTTCCCCGCAATCGTGCTTTCCGGCAAGTCGAGGTGTTTGAAGGCATAGAATGCGGGGTTGCGGTATGCTCCGGCAGGAGGGAAAGAGGTGGCCGGGTCATGGAGGTGTAATGTGGGAACGTGGAGTGTGGTCGAGTCTGTGCTTGCGGAGGATGCTTTCCAGAGGAGGATCGAATAGTCTGCGTCTGTATCAGGGGGATAAGAATATCAATCTCCTCAATCATCAGGAATCCTGACGAAACGCACCGTCGTCGAGGTTAAAGACAGGCCCATCCTGCCATCCGTACTTTACCATTCCGGGCCCTACATGTAGACCATTAGCCTTGGCCCCTAGCCTATCAAACAACAACTGTAGACTATCTTCTTGCACTGAAGGATGCGTGAGTCCATGTCAGGATAGGGGGGAGAACCCCCTGAGAAACTCACACGAATGGGCAATGCTAAATGACGCAGTAGGGGTATGGATATCAAGCACCGACGTCGGATGGTTCTTGTTCGTCATCAGGCGAAGAGAACGGGTCGGCGGCGGAGAGAGGGAAACGCGGGCTTGGGTTCGAGTCGCCGTGGCTGGCAGAGATTACAGCGGGTAAATTAGACTAGGTTAATCGGTTGGGCCGTGTGTGTGGTCGTGCGAGTAGAGCGGTGAGAGCTCGAATGACCACTTGTTCAGTGCGTCACTCGTTGGCTTTTCTAGACTTGTCAGTTAAATTTGCGTAGCGAGTGTCGGTCGGGACAAGGATTCAAATATAAATCGTAAGACCATAGCGAGGCTGTGTGCGTCATAACGACAAAGTACATAAATCCCAATGGCAAGAATTGAATCCGCCCTTTCAGGCGCTTGTGATTTCGGGGTGCCGGCGCCACGGTCGATCTACCTCAAGACGAGGGTGTATATTACGCAAGAAAATTTATTTGAGAGTAAAAAGTTTTGGATTCATTTCGGATTATTTGTGTTGGGTAATTTGTATTAATAGGCCGCCGGCACCCGGGCAGAGTATTTTCCAAATGACCATTCTCTGGATCTTATCTGGGCATGGTGCGGCACATCAACACAAGGGGGAGTTGGGACCTCTGTCCGTTCACAGCTGTTTGTCTGAACACCATCAACGTGGTAGTTGACCCCGCGACAGGACGCCATCGAACCATAGGAATAGAAGCAAGAGTTTCTCAGGACGGTTGTCCCTCGTGCGTGTGGGTGTGTGGATGATGCGGATTGGATGTGGTATTTTCATGGCACAAGATATACAAGCTGACTGAGGGGCGAGTGTAGAGATGATTGAAAAAAAATCGATAAGATGCATGAGAGGGACACAGCATACAGACATGAGAGAAACCACATCATAAGAAATGTACAACCAGAATAAATCTAGTGGTGCTAAATTACAATAGTTATTTGCCCAGCCTCCTTCGTTCAGAGCGTTGCAACTAGAGACGGGTTGGTCAGTCACGAGCACAAGGAAGCGACTTAATCACGCCAGACCTTTCTCCTCTTCTTGTATCTGTAGCACATTGTCAGCGTAAGAATTATACAGAGGGGGCGGAGTGACTCACTTGTGCTTTGTGATCTTTTTTCTCCTCTTGCGCTTGACGCTGTCCATAGAGACCACATCCTGGATCTGCTCTGTGGGATCAGCAGGGACACCGAGACGGGCGAGGGTATCTGCCCAGACGGCCGCGCCCTGGACTCGGCTCATGACGAGGGCATGTGATAGGCTCCTTGCAGCATCGGCATCCGAGTCAGTCTCGGACGAGTCCTCTGTCTGGCGTTTGGGTGGATCAGTGGTGAAGAGCCTGGAGGTGGACTGAGAGAGCAAGAGCATGGGCCGATCGAGGGCAAAGAACGAGTGAAGATGCATGGTCGCGAGCACAGGCGAGGGGTGCATCGTGGGGATCGGGTAGGGGACGGGAGAGACGGTGGCTCTGCTGCAGGACTCGGTGGTTGCTGAGTCATCTCTGTCGGTGAATTCGTGCGCTTCACCACGCTCGTCGTCTGTTGCTGCCCAGGCTTGACCAGCCCGCCCGGTGGTTTGGACGATGAGAAAAAGCCCGAATAAGTCCGGACACCGGTCACTCGCAGCCGGGGTGCTGCCACCAGTCTTGACAACATCTTAGGGGAAATACAAGAGCAAGCCCACTGCCGGGTATCTCCCTACTTGATATACCAGCGACCGAGGTGGAAATGGTCGGGTCCATCTCAAGCGCCCGGTCCGTGAAGGAACATCTCGGGAGACCCACCGTTACGTTACTTACATCACCCTCTGACTCGTTTCTCTCCAAATAAATTACTATACCTGGATTTCTCCAACCACCCAATCTCAATGGCCGAGCTCATCAGGGACAAGGGCACACTCCGCAATGTCGAGTCTCTCGTGGCAAGACTTCGACGTAGGTATATTCTCTTCCTATTCTCCTACCCGACTTGTGACAGATCGTTTCACCCAGACAGATCACTGGCGCTCATGATACGGCAGTAGAGACTGTCTTGCTCCTCCGCCAAGTCGTCTCGACTGCACGCTTCTCCTCCATCGACCAGCTCTTGGACATGATCAGGAGCGTTGGCACCAGACTCGTCGCTGCTCAGCCCAAGGGTAAGTCTATAATCCAATCCGACTCTCTAACAATAGCAATAGTTCGGAGAGGGAATTAACGACCGCCACGGGCAGAGATCGCAGTAGGAAACATGGTTCGTCGGGTGATACACCAAGTCCGCGAAGAGTACCTCGCCAACACTGGAGGAGCAGACCCGTCCCTCCAAGACCTGCCGCAATGACTCGGGCGAATACCATGAGCACTCCAGACGGCTCTGCACTCTCCCTAGCCAACTTTGTTCTTCTGGGTCGACCAAAGGTGACCACACGTCCAACCCGCGAAGTCGAGGCGAGTATAGGCGAAGTCGATCGACGGAGCATGGCCACCAAGCCTGCACTCATTGATGCGGTCAAGGAAATCGTCGACGAGATGGAGAGTGTATTTGAGGGTATTGCAAAGAACGCCAAGAACCATATTCATGCAGAGTGAGTCACTTGTGGGCATGCTATCCCACCAACACTAACGTGAGATGTAGTGAAATCGTACTCACAATCGGATACTCGAGAACAGTCGAGGAGTTCCTCAAAGCCGCAGCCCATGACAAGAAATTCACAGTAATCGTAGCCGAGACAGCACCTTCGTACATCCCCTTTCCCCGTCCTTTCCACACTACAATCTAACCCTTGGTACAGATACACGGGCCAACAACTCGCCGACTCACTCTCTCGGCACGGCATATCCACATTCCTAGTCCCCGACAGCGCTATCTTTGCCATGATGTCCCGCGTGACCAAACTCATCCTTGGTGCTCACGCGATTCTCGCAGACGGCGGGCTGGTCAGCCAGTCGGGCGCTTTGGCTGCAGCCGTCGCTGCCCGCGCACACGCAACGAGTGTATCGTATGCGCGGCGCAATACAAGTTTGCCCCGCTTTGGAGCTGGAGCGTTGAAGGTGCTGGTGCGGCCGACTATGGTGATCCAGGCTTGGTCATGGGCTACGACGAAGGAGAGTTGGTTGGTAGTGTCGAGGTTATTAATCCCAAGTACGACTATGTGAAACCGGAATTTTTAGATGTGATTGTGACGAATTAGTAAGTTCTCTTGGGTTATTATGTTGGCTATATGCTAACTGGTTTGTAGTGGCGACCACCCGCCCTCTTACGTTTACAAGTGAGTACATGCACATACTTCTCTCACCCATCCAATACTGACCCAATCTGGACAGACTGGTAAAAGAAATGTACGAAGACGAAAATCTTGAATAAACAATGTATATCCATTTATAGAATATTAACTGTAGTCAACTGACATGCGGCTGTCGATCCATGAACACCCTGTCCGCTTACCGGCGGCATCCACCTGTCAGCTTCGGACCATCCGTAGCGAAAACTCCTTGAGCTCCAATCTCGGCATCATACATCATAACGGGCGTGTTAGGATCACTCAATCTTGGAGCTCAATACGTCGTAAAATGCCTCTTGCGGGAGCTCGACGTTGCCAATCTTTTTCATCTTTTTCTTGCCTTCTTTTTGTTTGTTTAGGACTTTCATCTATGGTTTCGGGGGGTTATACTGTGGTAAACGCGTAATGGGGGGAGTAAAATACCTTGCGCTCATAGTGACCTCCGTACAATCCAGCGGTTACGTCCTTTCGCTGCGCAGAGAGGGTTTCTCTGGCAATAACCTTGGAGCCAATGGTGGCCTGGATCGCAATCTCGAACAACTGCTTGGGTACGACCTCCTCTGCACCCACAGCCTCGTCAACTATGATCAACAAATCTATTGAAAAGTGGCCCACACTTACTCAACTTTTTAACCCACGCTCTCCCTAAGCGCGTAGCCTTGTCATTGTCCACAATCAACGCAAGCGCGTCCACCGGTTTCCCATTCAACGCAAACCCGACCTTGACCACGTCCGCACGAGCATACCCCGCAGCCTCATAATCAAACGACGCAAACCCCGACGAACGGTGCTTGACCCGATCGTGAAAATCAGTGACGATTTCGGAGAGCGGCAGCGTCGCACGAATGACGATGCGTGAGTCCGCATCGGAGAGGTACGCGTGGGTAAGATCTGTCGCGCGGTGGGCCGAACAGAGATCGAGCATATTTCCGATGTAGTCCTCGGGAACGATAATGGTCGCGTGCACTATGGGTTCGATCTCGCGCACGGTGCTTCCGCTGCTCGTTCCTACTTCTCCTGGATCTGGGAAATCGACCGGGTTGGACACTTTTTTTCGTTGCCGTTGCGGAGGACCAGTCTGAATGTGCATATAGTCAGTTTGAGGAGCTTTGGGTGTTTACATGCTACACTTGAGAAAGATACCGGTATGGTACTGTCGGAGCGGTAACGATGATTGAGCTCCGTACTCGTCTTCTAAACGTTGTCGAATCACATCCATATGCAAAGACCCGAGGGCGCCCAACCTGATCCCCTGACCGAGCGATGCGGACGACTCGCGATTGGCCGTAACACTTCTATCTGTCAACAGCAGCTAGACACGCCGTTCCATGATGAGCGTACAGAAGCAAGGGGGACAACTCATGAAAAGAAGCTCACTCGTTTGACACTTTCCTCAAGCTTGGGAAACTCGTTGCTGTCGACCGGATATACCCCCGCAAAGACCTGGCACACGCAAGGAATGAGCTTACGTTCCAATTTACTAATGTTTTAGGGGGGCTCGAACCATAGCTTTGGCAGGCCTGAAACCTGGCAGGGGGTCAACTTGTTCGCCTGCGTGGTGTAGTGTGTCCCCTATGTGTGCTGTTTGACGGTCAAATTGATGCACCAATGCGAGTCCATCGATCGACTTTGCTCACCTTCATTCGAGTCTTTCATGTTACACGCTTATTCGTCAAGGAAAATAAAGTGTCATTTCAGGACCAACTTTGGGATAAACCCATCAATTACTTACTGATGTATCCGACCTGTCCTGGTGGTATACTAGATAAGACTAACGAGCAAATCTCACGCTATCTAAAGACATACCTGCTTGTAGTATTCCCGTAGACTCTTCCTCTGGGTGCATAATTCCGATGTCAACCACATCATACCTCTTGCGAGTATGACATGAAGCAATTTTGTCTCCTGAGGCAACATCTCTTTGTTAATCAAACGTATAAAGTTTGAGAACGATGAGCACTGCCTTTGCGAAGCTGTCCTGACTGCAAGCTCACGAGGCTGACCACGCCTCGGTACCTGTCGTACTGGGAATCGAATAACAGAGCTCGCATGGTTGTCCGGCTAACTGCGCTCTATCCTGTCTTAATTAAATAACGCAGCTCTGAGTCATTTGGCCACTCACAGGATCCTGTCCAACTGCCGGAGAAGGCACACGGTCCACAATCGCTTGTAAAAGTTCTGGAACCCCCTGGCCGGTTTTGCTGACACTTGGAGAATATCTGAAGGAGATATATTGAATGTGTGCTGCATCTGAGCAGCTATTCGCTCAGGAGATGAAGCTGGCAAGTCGATCTGCTTTTAATACTATGATTAATAGGTCTGTTTAAATCATACACGAGAAAGTATACCAGCCTTGTTTAGGACTGGAATGATGTGTACACCCCTGTCTCTCGCAACGTGGTATACGGATATCGATTGGGCTTGTATGCCCTCTGAAGGAACCTACGCGTGATCGTTCTGGATTGCATATACCAGTGTTCTCCCTTACGAGTAGCATCCACCAGAAGTAATGCGCCCTGACACGCAGCCATCGAGCGGGATACCTCCCACGAAAAGTCGACATCTGGAGAAGCGCATCATGAAGAAGATAGCACTACTTCCAGGGCGTAGGTACTCACGACCCTATAGAAGTAAAATGTATCAGGAAAGTACCCGATGGCCAGTTGACATTAACGTACCGGAGTGTCGATCAGATTGAGTAGGTATTGTTTACCGTTGTGAGTGTATAACATACTATCTTCATCGTGAGTAAATCGCTGTACGAGCTGCGGTCGATCCGTACCTAGCTGTCTGGGCCTTTACTGAGCGGCCCCGATGGAGTTAATACGTAGCTTAAAGCAGCATGGGCCGAGGAACTTGCCAGTGATCCCACGCTCACGCTCGACCTTGAGTTTATCCAGTACCTGCTTGTTCACTACCCCCGACTTGGAAATTGTACCTGTAAGCTCGAGAAGACGATCAGCAAGAGTACTTTTCCCATGGTCGATGTGAGCTATTATTCCAAAGTTTCTGTTGTGTGTCGTTAGGCCGTGGAAAGACACTCTCTTGTACGATACCACTTGCCGTATTCTCGAACAGTCAAATTCCTCCATGTTGATTGTCCTTCGTATTGACGAGCTCTTGAATGATCGGCTGTTGTAGTATACATGTTCATTTATACTAAACTTTGGTCTTCTGAGAGACCTGTTTGCTCGAAGCATTGGGTAGTTCCTCCGCAAAGTAAGAGATAAATAAAAGTCTGGTAAAGCGCCGAGCGGCTAGGGTAGCTTGATTTTGAAACTCATGGGGATCAACCTGCTATTCTGGGAATCAACGTATACATATGCATTAAATCAGAGTACGAAATGATAATTATAACCGTGTACTAGAGGAGGGCAACATACGCCTGCTTTTCTAGTGCGCGAATAGCATATCTTAAAAATGGTCTACAAAAAGTAAATATGCTAGTAACATAGGAAGAGCAAGCTGCTTGTGGAGGGTCAGTACAATATATACCTAAACGTGTCAAATGAACTTGGCACCTTTCACCAGTGTTCAGTCTCTTTGATTGAGATATTTCATGATGTAGTATCGATAGTCTATCTTCCCGTCGCTGGTTCGACCTGGTTCGGGCTCGCTTGAAACAATGGGCTCGCTTGAAGTAGTAGGCTCAGACTTCCAAGGTCAGATTCAGTATGCTTAAATCGCCCACATAAGATTACTGACCTCACAACCTGAGAAGGACAGCTTTTTTCGCATCCGGGGCCCAATCTCTGGTTCTTCGTATTTCCTTGGGCATTAATTAACAACGAAAGCAAGCACTTCAAAGGGAAGCGTACATACCGCTTGACTGACATCTTGGATAAATCATATTTACCTGACATCTTCATGGTGTTTCGGGTGTTCACCGAAGAGCTCGATTGGGCCATCGAGCTGGAGCGATACAGCGTATACCCAATATCATTCCGTGGACGCTGAAAGGCAGGTTAGGACTGATGCGGGACCTCTTGGAATTATTATTACCAATTTCCTTGAGCTTTGAATAGGTTGAGACGCGCCGACCCTGCGTGGTGACACCTTGGACTGGTGGCTTTTAAGATTGCCCAATGTCCCAGGGAAAGATGGGGACGGAGCGCCTTCACCCTGAAATCAGACTCAGATTTGTCTACAGCGTCATCGTCGCTTTCAATGAATATCTAATGAAGTAGGTCAATATGCTGTAATCCATGTATCAGCTGGGGTAGAACATACGATATCAACTGGATCATTTGAATTGCTCGTAGACAAACTCTCTCTGAGTCGCGGCGGGCATTCCCAATCTGCCAAGAGAGTATTCTGCAGTAAACTGTAATGGGCGTGGAGTTTGATTTATTTACGTAAACTAAGCGGCATTGACGGTGCACCACGTATAATGAGAAAATGGCATAATGTTCAATTATTACAACTTACTATAAATGGCCGTCGAACCCAAGGTGACCAACGGCCAAGTGCCCTTTTGGGCGTGTTTACACTTCGCGATCACCTGACTTTAGAACCTCGATGTCAGCTGGCGAAACAAACACCCGACGGGTCCGAAGCTCTAGTGCGAGATTGGTCGGAGCCCCGATCGAACACCGTGGCTTTCTTCGATCTGATCTATTTTTTCATTCGCGACGCCCACTCACCTTCGATTCATCGAACCTGGTGACCATACATACGCATATATAGATGAATGTCTCCTGTTTCAGCATGTAGATTTGAGAAAGGATGCTTCAGTACACGAAGGCTCACCACTCGCTTTTGTCACGTTTGTCGTCGAGTAGAATGTTTCCACAGAGAAGATGTACGAACGGTGGTGTTCTGAGCAACAATCAAGAAAGTAGAAGGGTGAGAGTGGGAGCGAAATTTTGGTGATTTGTCTGAGCTTCGTGATCACCTCTGTTTCTACGGAAGCGGTACGGCCGCATCGGCACAAGACTTGTTCTTCTCATCGGGCACTAAGGGCTTCGTAGTGATCTGCCTTGTGCGTCTCGGGCCGATGTAAATCGCACGTCGCTTACGAGCACCGTTTAGTTCCCCCAGATCAGATGCTATTAAGCACGCGACCTGGCTATTCCTAAGCCCTTGGTTTACCATCTCGGTCATTGTTAGTTTCCTCAGTGTCACATGCTACCTCCGCATGCCTTTGCGCTCGCGAGTTTGGCCGGCGATGGACGCCAAGTTTAAGGCTCGCTAACCGAAATTATTGGTTATCATGCCCCTTGTACCCCGCCCCTTACTATGCTAGTCGTGAGGCGTTTACCGCTTATTCCGGCTCGGATTTCCAGATCAGTCGTAATTGGTGAACAAAGCTGTTGCTTTGATACTGCGCACATGATGCTGATGTCAATCAAACTTGTTCAGCGGAGTTGAAGACGTCTACTTAGCTCGGACCTTGTTCAGCTCCGAGACTGGGCATCAAGACTGAGAAGAGCATTATAGGGGAATAAGGCACGGCTTTCCACGGTAGCTACCGGATTGTTCTGGCATCTGAAACGTTGTTCTGCGTGCCACACGGCCAATGTTTGTTGGCCGCCATTGTGTCCGTTATCTGGAGTCGTGAACTAGATATGGTCGGTGCAACCGTTTGTATTGTATCTGTGAACTTCGAGTACGAGATAAGTTTATGTTGGATTGTTGATTAATGAAAATTATGATGAAATGACGAAAATTGGTCAATTCATTGGGGTTAAACGATCTCAGGGTTGCGGCAGATCCGCTTGCTTTCTACCTACTAGTTATCTTTATTCAGGATAAAATCATCTGCATACAGTGGGTCACAATTTACGATCGCGTTTAATATTTCATTTAATTTCTGTCGGATCAAATTCTGGTTATAGTGTATTGCAAAGTCTAGTTTATCAGATTATACACTCTTCAACCTTGGCTAGCTGTTGGCAAGAAATAACGAAGTGTGCTGTAATAGCCATCAGAAAGAGCATAAGGTAACACTTTCGGATCCTCGTTGGTCAAAAAATAGCGCAACCATGGTAGGGGAGGCACCTCGGGGGGAGGTTAACCGTTCGTGGGTTGAGCCGCATGTAGCACGTGAGACGTCACTGTTTTGACACCCGGTTCGATTGTGGGGCGAACAGTACGTTGTTAATACATCAACTAAGACTGGTAGGTTGCCGGGTTTGATCAGCGAGATATAGTATGCAGATAACGGGCAGTCTTTTTTTTGAAGAAAAAAAGAAATAATAATTCAATCAGCCCTAGCAAGTTATGTACGACGGTGGGGTGGTTAGGTGGTCCGAACTAAAGTACTAAAGTATACTTAATGGAGGGCGCGCGAGAAATGACGCATATAGTTTGGGCTCAGAATCAAGTTGATAAACTGTTTTGAAGATAAGTCGCTAAATATGCGCATGCGCATGCATCGGTAAATTGTTACTATCATTCGCGTAGTTGCGCGCATCGTGGAGCGGAATTTGGGAAGCTGAATGAAAGCGAGAAGCGCTATAAATTGGAAAATCATCATTGTGAACCCTTGAACCCCTAAAGAACCGGAAAGTCCCTGTGTGACGGGTCAGCTCGTGGTCAGGCTCCTGCTCTCCTGCATCGGTTGTTCGCGCAGCGCGCTCAGACGTTCCCGTCTCTATGTTATCTTAGATTCGCATTTCTATTTGTCCCTTTGCTTCTAGTATCTTTCCCCACCTCTTGCTCTCTTCGACCGCGAGTCCTGCGTATCCCACATTCGTTTCCTCGTCCCAACGATGGCACTCTCAGTACCGGCCTCGGGGGCGTTGCGCATTCGCAGATACTACCAACCATGAAGTGCAGCAAATGCAGTGAAGACATTGACATCCACTGTAAGTTTGTGTGATCTAAAGTGGTTTTTACCTCGTGTTGCTAATGGGTAAACTTGTTTCAGACGTCGACGAGCATGTTTGCAAGCCAAATCCAACATCCGATGGGCCCGCCAAGGCACCGGAGTCACCGGAGCCTCCATCTCGTGTCATTGACCGCGCATCGACGGCCTCTTCTATCTCAGTGCCTTCAGTATCGTCGTATAGTACACATTCGCGGAGCTCACGGAGTAGCACTTCAACCAAACGAGCACCTTCAGTCCGGTCTACGCACACTCTTCAGCAGTCACCACCTGCTGACCTTCCTTCGCGACCACAGTACAAGTCTACTGCTTCTTTCCAGAGTTTCCGCTCTCATAGCAGTGCCGGCGATGCTGAAGATACAAACCACTCTCCCCCGCCTCGCTCCGGCCCGTCTCCGGCCCCAACAGTGCGATCAAATCCAGTTTCTTCCCCCGTGGATGAAACAGTGACTTCCCCAGTCCAACGCTCGGGGCCTTCGCCCACGCTTACCGTACGCTCGAACCCGCCATTACCGCCGCGGTCTGCGTCTCCAACTCCCAGTTCGAGAGCTCCTTCAAGAATGATGGCAGCTTCTCCCGCCCCATCCATCCCTGTTTCACGCACTCCCGAACCTCCTGCGGTTCTTCCACCGGTAGCTCCGTTGGCTCCCCGCAAGTTTTCACGCTCAAGCAATGATTCTCTTCCGCCTCAGCCCCCTCCGCCCGCGCATTCCTCCTCCCCTCCCGATACTTCCATAGGCGGAGAAGCTGGTATGGCTGGCGTTGGTCGGCGTGCTTTTGCAGCCGTGGCCCATGCAGCACTTTTCACCGGTCATGCGAAATTTGGGTTGCCCAGCCCAGGTTTAAGTCCGACTTCTATATATGGATATCCCGGCCAAATACTTAGTCTTAGCCCAACAAGCCCAGTAGACGGCCGACTTAGCTCACTAAGCGGTTATCTAAATATTAGCACTGACGTTGGTGGCGGTAAGTTCTAATGTTAACGAAAAACCATTGGGAATTGATTCTAAATACGCAGGTACACCACCCCTATCGCCTTCATATTCTCCGGGCTCCCCTTCATCCGCAATGCGCCCTCGCTCGCCCGCAGATGATGTCCCAAGTCCGGGCGCAGAAATCACGCGAGAGACCTCGCGTTCACCCTCTCCGGTTGATGTAATCGATGGTTCAGGGGAACGTTCAAAAGGGAAAGGCGTTTCAGGAGGTCTCTCATCGCTCGCCAAGCAATTACGAAAGGATGCAGCCAATACTGCATCCACCTCGCCAGAGGAGGAACCCCTTCAGTCTGCTTCCCCGGAGCCCATGGAAGAACATGAACGTGGTAGATCGCGCGCTGTGTCCATCGCGAGATCTGAAGCCGAGTCCGAAACTGAGCTAGCCTATGGAAGGAGTCCTTCTCCACCAGCTGAGCGCCGAAAACTGTCAGATTCAGGCTCAGATTCAGGCTCGACCGACGAAGGTGTTGGTGCTGGTGCTGGCGACAGCGAAGGAAATACAATTGCATTCCCGCGTCGCGATTCAAATGGATCAGATCACACCCCCAAACGTAGCAGTTCGCAATCTTCCAGCCATTCGTCATCGTCCGGTTCCAGCTCTGTACGGCGTCCCAAGCAGTCTGCCGGCGCGCAAACCCTTAGTGCATTGCGCGAAGAAGACGAGGATGACCGCCAATCGGTTTATACTAGTCCCAGTTCGGCGGAAGTCGGAGGCACCTTCAAGGTTACTTCTATTCCGGACGCCGAGGAACAACCGAAGGTTGTCCCCGTTACCGCAAAGACATTGGGTATGCTCGGGTCAGACATGGATCGGTTGGGAATACCAGATCGAAGACATCCACCAGTGCCAGTTCCACGACCAGCTCCGTTAGACGTAAACGTATTCGAACATGCGCTAAATGTGAAAAACGCATCGAAGACGGTCGTTGGATTAAGATCGACGACGGTGGTAATACAGTTTTATGCGAGCAAGACTGGAAAATGATGTACTTGCCCAAGGTAAGTTTGCACTTTTTCAGCCCTCGTCTTCATTTGGTCTTACTTTATATAGTGTCGTCAGTGTGGGCTCGCAATCGAGACCCAGGCCATATACGCGTCTGACGGCCAATTGAAAGGGAAGTACCACAAAGAATGTTTCAATTGCTATACCTGCCACGTGAGTATTTGCGCTTTGCTTTGCTCGGTTCATATTAATTGATTTGTTATCATTAGAAACCATTCCCTGACCGTTCATTCTATGTTCATGAAGAGAGGCCCTACTGCAAATACCACTATCACGAGGCCAACAACTCGCTTTGCGCTTCTCCTTCTTGCCGCCAGCCCATTGAAGGACCCTGTGCCATGTCACACTCGGGTATGAGATACCACCCAGAACACTTCACTTGCGAGTACGAAGATTCCGAAGGAATATGTGAGACTCTACTCAAGGAGTACTGGGAAGTCAACGGGAAAAGGATGTGCGAACGCCATGCTGTTCGGACCGAGTCAGAGGAAGATGGCACTCAGAACACACGCCCAAGGCGAAGAAGAGACAGACACAGTTCTTGAACCTTTCACACTCCAAGTAACCAGTGCTAATACCGATCGGGATTTGTGGTCAACATGCTTCCCGGCGTTCGGTCCCCCCTGGTATTCACTTTTGTTTTCCATCGGTGTCTGGTTTGAATCTGGGACAATTTGCGGTTCTCTGGATTGCGTCTGCATCTCTGCTTGGGAGACGAGTTTTTGGACTTTTCTTGATTCGTTTCGTGTATGCATTTGTATACTCTCATTCATTCATTCCCATCCCTTCTTTTTGCACAATCGTAATTATTTACCGTCTGTTCTGAATATTTTTTTCTTTTTTGACCTTCTGGTATCAGACTAGTTGAAACATCATGTGCATCGTTGGTGTTGGAATTCCTTCGCTTAACCGTTTATCATTGGACGTTATCTGCTACCCTTCCCGCGATCTGTTCGCATCACATTCCACCTTAATCACTCTTCCTCATTGCCATTTACCCATGCTACGGATTCTATATTCACTTATATTCCACGCATGGTTTCTATAGCTCATACGTCCCTTGCCACGCACGGTTCTTTTCTCCAAATTATTGGTGTACAACATTCCGTAGCACGTAATCACTAGTTCATTCCTGATCGTACATACTACGCGAGCAGCGAGTCTGGCCATTCGGCCGTCCGGCACGTTGCCTGATTACACCAATAGTTTGAGCTTGCAATTTGTTGAAGGTATTCGAGTATCTAGATCTGCTGGTGGGTATGGTCGGGGATTTGTTAAAGTCGATTGTGTGTAGATAAGTATGTAGGATATATATTACCGCTGTACGGTGTCGTAAGACAAGAGGTTATGCTATGCTTATAGTAATCAACGTTTGGAAAGCAAGTAACATGTATGTATGCGTGGGGTCCATCTGAATACAGAGAGCATACGCGCGGTGTAGTTACATTGGTGGAGTCGTCGAGCTATGGGCACGGTGGTAACTGGAGTTGGCGTTTCGAGAGAGTCTATTCCGGACATCTCACGAATGTGCATACGCGAGTTGTTGGTATCGGTACCGGCTGTAAAAAAGTTGTATCATATGATTACGGTTCAATGCATGTGGCTGTGTTGACCTGGTTGCTCTAACTCCCCTAGGCGTCCCATTACCAAAGCTCGACGACATGTCTTTTCCTGATACAGTATCCGATTACGCCAAATCTTTGCCCCACTGGTCAATGATACCATGCATTCCTCTGGTGGCTCGAAGCCAAAGAAAGGGCTGCCTGATTGGCTATTTGAATGACCTAGAATTGACCCAGCTAGGTTTTGGATCTTATGGGAGGTACCTATTGGATTCATATTTGTTGATGATCAGAACGCACGGAATACACAGCACAATTGATACTTGCGACCAGACCCGCAGATTTCGGTGGTTTATTGCTCTGCAATTAGAGTTGCATACCAAACCTTATTACAATAAATTCCAAGCAAGTCGCGAAAATAACTTAGAGAATCCTTTCATTATCAATATGGAGGCTAATTTTGTAATAGGGTGCCCTCTAGAAATGAATAATTAGAACCAGTACGAGTGATACCGAAGTACAAACGTACTTTTCTCTGAAACTGGATTATTTCCACCCGGTAGAAAGCGATGGTGGAAGTTCTCCAGAGTCCCAGCCGACTGCCTCCGGACCCATCGTAAACTCCAGTACTCCCCCGTTAATAATTTCGTCGTGCCATATGAACGAACGGTTGATAGGCTTCCCATTAATTTTGACACCCTGGACGTCTGTAATCCCAATCGATAAGCAAATAGTAATAACCCAGTAGACGTTGCATACATGGATGGTTTGCGTCTAAGTCCGGCGCTCGTATCCGTAAATATGTTTTGCTTTGATGTGATGCTGAGGTGGGATCCCCAGTACCGATTCGCACATCTACCGCTTTAAAAAATGGAGCGGACAGAAGATATACCGGCTGGGACGTTACTGGGTAAAGTCTTGGTTGCAGGGGAGGGTCAAACCACAAAGTTTGAGATGATCCTGTATACATACCCCAAGAGGTTCCAGAGCAGCCAAGTGGCCATCGCACCAGCATCTGCATAATTGTTAATACGCTATGAACTATCACATGCTCAGCGATGAATACCTTGATTTCCTGGGATGCCTGACCGAGCTAACGAATAATCTGATATCCTGGTTCGGTGGGTGCACTCACTAACTTTCCCTATTAATTGCTTACATTTATTCACGATATACCTTGTTTTCTCTACAGTTTTATATTGTTTTCCGTTGATATAGTTGTAGAGAAATGGGGTTTGGAAGGAAGGTTCATTTCCGGGGTTGAACAATGCTCTAACGCCAGACGAGTCGATTAGTTTCAATGTTTAATGTATAAGTGACAGAGCTTACGTTCCCGCAGTATTAGCTGGACCAGCTCCCATGGAAAACCCCTCAATAAAAGACGCGTCCAGTCGCCTTTCAAAACCAGCTGGACCATCCATGAGCTTGATCAACGCGGCAGTATCGTGCGGTACATTGAAGCTATAATTAAGCCCAAATCAAGTCAATCAGCTAGAGGTATCATCCTAAACTTAGCGTACCTGTATTCCCATATTAAACCTTCATAAGTAAGCTATGGACTCTTGGTTTAGTACGCAATAACACATCAAGATTAACCCACATCCCCCCAAGAGCAGCCTCCACAATTTGTGACATTTACCGATGCATCGAAAACGCCTTGGGCGGACTTGCTCCCAAAAAAGCCTTTATGAACACCCAACCCAGCATCCCCTAGATCGACCGTGGCGTTTTCGTTCCAGACTGTACAAGTTTAGTTAGTAACGATAAGGACTACAATTTTTAATACATACAGTTCTTCCAGTTACTGAATCATTTGAGGTCAGTAATGTACCAATACATTAATATCCCTCCTGGCCCTTTGTAGGTACTTTTCAGCGTCTTTTTTGGATCCAAGCGTTTTTGCCAGAAGATAAGCGGCGAAATCATTTTGTGCATATTCCACGCCTTTGGAGATGGAGCGAGAGTAGTCTTGTGTAATGTACCCAAGGGAAACCCAATCAGGTAGCGCATTTCTGTGGGGCTTCAGTCGTTGGTATGATTAAATTGGGTATACTGGTGGCTCACCTCCCTTCTTTAGTTCCACCATCAAATGCATTGAAGTCAATGTTACGACGCGGTGTAACCTCTGCATCCTTTTGCTGTAGAATTTCATGTGAGTCTCTACTACAGTTTGATGCTGTGGATGTCGCGGGCTCACCACTGCCTTATAGGCATCCTTCCAATTAATGCTTTTGACTTTGTTCAGTCCCTTGACATAAGCGTCCGCTAGAACATTATCGGCATTGGACCCGCCCTATATGGAATCATCAGAGAGGGCCAGACTAAATATGATGGCACAGCTCACCTGTGTACGGCCATTTTGGTTCCCACTGTTCTCATAAGTAGTATTTCAACCCCCGGGGTCCATCCAATGCTTACCTTCGCCCATCGGGAAGGTATCCGTCAAATCGCCTAAAGTTTTTGTCTAAGCTTTCCAGGACAGTCGGTATCCTTTTCATGAATTTACCAGGTATCAATAATTGACCTCAGCATCCCAACATAGCGATTAGTGTAGACGAGGTGATAGAATGGAGTTGTGCAACGAAAGACTAAGAGGCCATCAGTTGACATTATGTACTAACAATAGTACTTACTGTCCCACATCTACAGCCAGTAAAGCAAGTGAATAGCCTGGAATAGATTACGTACCGTATACCAATCATCATAGTACGGCTCTTTGGAATCCCACCCGCCTGGGTTTCGTTGGTCCTATCTGTAGGCATAAGCGCAGTACCGTCTATGCATGTATGTGCTCAGCGTTTTAGATCTAGCATAAACACAAAACGAACTCACAAAGGTGGGTGTATAGAAGCCCTAGCAGTGTGCGTTCGCATGACCGTTTTCCGCTGGCACAGTGATAGAAGATAGAATTTCCCTGGGTTATTGAACAAGTTTAAGGAGCCAGCCTATAAGCAAGTGGATGCTACTATACTTGTTCCAAACATCTTTGACAACCTGTACGGTAGAATTAAAACTTTTGGACCATGGTACTTCATCTTTCACAAACTGGCAACTGTATCAGAAAGTGATTAAGTTCAATATCGCTGAACACGGTTGTTCTACTCACGCTTTTTGTGCATTAATGAAGCTGACACCTATCCGACTTTCAATTCTAGCCCTTGAGAAGTTCGAACTCCCACGAAAAAAGGGCACCTATGGCAAGGTTATCAGACGCATAGATATCATAATATGCAGAGAGTGTCGGTGTAGTGACTGGCGGAACAAGGTGATTGTAAGGCGTCCAGAATGACCTAATCCTTGATGGTGGTTTGGAAAAATTGCCAAAAAGACTAGGCTATAGTTAGACGGAGCTCCACATTAGCCTTCTATTTTAACTCACATATCTGCCATGCCTCCCCTTGGTTCCAACCCAAATTATACCATGCACTTCCGCTATATCCACCCCCTTGTGGATCGACCGTCAACTCCCCCTTGACATAACGTTGAGATATATCCTCCGCCTCCAGAAGGAAGGACATGAGCTAGATCCACAAGTACGTGCGCGGTGTTTTTTCGGAAGGGGGGAAAGTGTAGTGCAATATACCAGCGTGGTGAGATGCAGTTAGCTGCGTTTAAAAGATGTGTAAATATGAGTGAATTGAATAATAAGCCGTTATCTTTACCTCCGTTGTGATCTTGGACGTCTCAAATGTTGTGCGAAAATATCCAACTCGCGCAACCTTTTATCAAGTATAAAACAAAGCTCGCCTCTAGGTTCAAAGTACATACCTCATTGGTACGATTTGTTAGATACGTCCTATTGTCTGCAACATTAATTTTTGTTCCTCCAGCGACCCCAGCAAGGGCATCTGCGAAACAACGCCATACTTTGGCTCTGAGATCCGCTGTTTAGTCCCTGATTAATGAGCTTAGCTATCGAACGTACGTCCACCGGTACCGCTTGTGTGCAGTAAAGAAAATCCCGTAGCATTTCCACGAGGAGTATATCCACTGTTGGCGCTAGATATTCCTCCTTGATCTAAGTTAAGTACCGAAGTGTCTATCCCAAGTTTGACTTGGCCAAAGGGAATAGCAACGCCCTGGTACAAAACGTAAATGGTATAGGTTGAACATGGTTTTGGAAAGCATGATATACCGGAAACATGTTCCCGCCTCCCAGACTACTCTGATTTCGGGGTTCAACGAACGAAAGCTCTCCGTAGCGAGGTTTGCTTACCCCAGGTATGGCGCCCTCAGTCCCAATCAAGGGGTCCACATACTTTGTGAGATCATCTGCCTGGCTATTGCATAGCGCTATAAAAATTGAGACGATGGCGAGTCCCAACCTCATATTGCTGACACAACTGAAGGGGTAGAAATGGTTGTGAGTTGTCAGGCTCGCTTTTCTTTGAAAAAGGTCATTCGTTTACGTCATCCGTGATTCCCTCTGGGCTAAAAATTTAAACAAATCAAGTTTTCATCTTAACCGGGGTATGGCTTGAAGGAGGAGATTCAACCGAAGGTAGGACTAATACTACAGCGCCATTTGACTACCGGGATCAAAGAAGACACAAATTAGCACTGCCACACAGTCGAGATTTCCGCATCAACTATTGAGAGCTATATTACATGTGTACAGGTCAATAGAAATAGCAAGAAATTCGGCAACATTGGCTCATCACGACAACACTCTAGAATATATCAGTGAACTTGATGTTCGAATCGACCTCACACTCAAATACCGCCCAGGATTTGACGAACTGGCTGTTTCAGTTAAATTCCGCTCACCCCAATCTGTCAAGACGTAACAGCAACACCTCGACACTCGAAACGAAGGCGGGCAACTACGTCTCAGGGACTTTAGTGAACTTCGAAGTCTTATCAGGTACTACTTTGGACCGGGATTGGACGAGCTTCAGTCGAGTCGACATCTTGTCCCGAACTGGCGAGTATCGCATCTGGTCCTTCACCCGGTCCACTTTCATTGGCTATATTCAATAGAGGGAAGACCAATAGAGAAGGACCTAAAGCTGTATTATTTGTTGATGTTCTAAGAGGCTCCAGGTTGGATGGCTGCACGGGTGACTTGAAGCGCAATCGTAAGTTCAACCCCCCTTAGCAGATTGTGCAGCCCTTTCTTTGGCTTTGAGTTACTAGGGAAAGCTGTGTTGTCATGGGCAAGTGTAGCAAATATTGGTTATCGTCAAAGACTATATCAGGAAAAGACATGTAGTTGAGGTTTGGTGATGGGATGCAGGTGATGAATTAGGATGGATCAACCCAAAATAACATAGCCACTGACCCTTGTGGCTACGCAACAGACCAGCATCTATGAGTCTCTGCTCTTAAGCTTGAATTGCCGCAATATTTTCATCCCTGAGTAGAGTATAGAGAGAATTAAAAACAACCTAAGCTACTCAGTTTGGGCTTCGGCCCGAGATAGAAGTGGAAGTTTGGACTGATAATGGCTCTATTTGAATACAAACTGACCTGCACCGCCACATGGCCGAAATTATTCGCTGACAATTGACGATCACCCACTCTAGATCTCCAACCGGTATAACAAAAATGGGAGACTCAGCTCGTACAGCAGCTGTCTCTAGAAAGACCAGTGAAACCGACATTCAGGTTACTCTCACACTCGATTGCAATCCGGGACTGACGAAGCAAACTATCGACGTTTCGACAGGGATCGGATTTCTGGATCATGTAAGTCTGTTATGCACAGAGAAGGTCATGATACTCAACCATAAATGTATTCGTTGGTATCAGATGTACACCGCGCTCGCTAAGCATGGCCATATGAGTCTAACTATGAAATGCAAAGGGGATCTATGGATAGACGATCATCATACAGCAGATAAGTAGGACCAATACGCTCATAGAACATTATCCCCGTCTTACCTTATTATTCCTGGTTCACAGGATAGCGCTCTCGCACTAGGACAAGCGTTCCATGAGGCTCTAGGTGAAGTTCGGGGTATAAGGCGATACGGAACCGGGTTTGCTCCCTTGGACGAGGTTAGCATGGTTTATTCATACATCTTCCGAGCCTTAACGCAACCAAACAGGCTCTTTCGCGTGTGGTAGTAGACATTTCCTCCCGACCCTACTGCGTGGTCGATCTTGGGCTCAAGCGCGAAAAAATCGGCGATCTCTCTTGTGAAATGATCCCACACGTATTCCACTCGTTCGCTATGGCTGCTGGCTTGACGTTGCATGTCGATTGTTTGCGCGGGGAGAATGATCACCACAGGTGTGTTGGATAAGTGTCGGTTGTGTTAGAGAAGACCAATCGATACCTCATAGGTCCGAATCGGCATTCAAAGCCTTGGCGCTTGCCCTCAGAGAGGCAACATCGAGGACAGGTGGCAACGATGTTCCGAGCACCAAAGGAGTTTTGTAACCCATCTATGCGTATCCACTCAGTCAATTGTTACTATACAATTTTATCGAACCATGTTGAAAGGGATTGAAAACTTATGGCTCATCAGCGCTCGGTGATTTTCGTACAATAGGGCCTAGGTTCGAGAATCATTGTGCTAACGTGTGGTATGAGAAAGGAGTAGGCATTTGAATGATAAGGCTAGTATACAATGGGGAGATCTACTAGTACTACAGAGAAAGCAACGAAGAGAAACCGTAAGCTGAAGGAGCGTGATCGTTTATTGTCCCAGAGAATTCACTATATCCACTAATAAACACTTAATTTGAATACTGAATGCGAATAATTATAGCGCGCGAACTTGAAGCGGAAGCCGGAAGCCTGGAAATCAAGAGTCAGTCGAGGCCTTCAATCCATAGGTGCCAGGTAGCTGACCTTTGCTCCACTGATTTTCTACGTATGGCCGGGTCATCATCATATTATGTGGCAGAATCTTCTTCGGGGTGTCCTCAACGGCAAACGACGATACAACATAGGCGAGCATAGTTTTCATCTCAGCCATCGCAAATCGGAACGCAGGGCAAGACTGTAGGTTGATATTTATTCAGTCTACAAGGTCTGTAGCTCCGAACGCGAACACTTACATGAGGTCCGACAGAAAAGGACATCAGTCCAGGAACAACCCCGGGGTTGTTCTTTGCAGCCGCGGGCAAGTCGATCCATCTATCAGGACTGCGGAGGAATTATCAGTACCTCATTGCTAGACGCAAGTCGCTTCCACTTACTTGAACTTGTGTCCATCCTCACTCCAGACATCGCGGATCGTATTCATCGGTTCGAAAGGAAGATGAATGAATTCACCCTTGCGGACGCGAATGCCGGTACGCTCAACGCCATCCGCCCCCAAGCCAGTGACAACAGCCCGGGAAATGGAACCGTCTTGCATTTTTGGTGGGGAGTCAATGGAAAAGGGAACAATGTCGTCCTCTTCCGCGATTCGGAGGGTGCTGTGCACGGGAGGATGTAACCGCAAGGATTCACGTACAACGCGGTCGAGGAGAGGAAGAGTATCGATCGCCGCGAATTGCTGCATGGTCGGGTGTAGCTATATCGATATCAATACCCGAATCGCTCGCAAAATCTTGCTCGCCAGCGTGCTCATTAAGACCAAGCGGGCGCAACTCGGCGCGGAGCGCCTGTTGGATCTCGGGGTTGCAGGCGAGTTCATAGAGCGCCCAGATAGTAGCAATGCTGGTGCTGTCGGAGCCAGCAAACAAAAAAGAATCGATTTGGGCCAAGAGCTCTTCGTCCGTAAGGCGGTCTTCGGGCGCAGCGTTGGCATTGCTGCGAAGAAGCAAACCCAAGATGCTCTTGCCGTCTCCCTCGGGGTTGGCATCTCGCATTTCCTTGAGAAGCATTTGGCTGGTCTTTTGCACAACCTGAGCACTCTGAGCGATGGCGTCGGAAGTCTCGTCTCGCTGGAAGGTAGATCATAATTAGATTCTATCCCACTTTTAGAAGTTCGGAAGTGAGACTAACCAAATAGCGTTCGAGCCAGGGGTAAGCTAGACAGAGATTGCCGCGCATCGAAGGCCCTTCCCGGGTCACATGGTGGAGGCGCATGTATGCACCAAATAATTCATTGGTATCGTCTCGAGCGAGTCAAACGAATATCCAAACGCTGCAAGTCCGATAACGTCGAATGCAGCACGGCCGAACCAGTTGTGGACATCCAAGATGGTGTTGCCCTTAGCATCAGTTTCGACACCAGGCACTGCGGGTGCAGCGGGCTCAGACAACACAGATCGCCAGTGGTCGCAAAGTTCGTTCGCTTTGCGAATGAAGGTAGGGGCATGGCCCCGTATAGTTGATGGGGCAAAGGCGGGCGCGATAATTTTGCGGAGACGATGATGGTATGGGCCTTCGGCAACGTTGACCGCTTTTTGTTTGATATCACCGCCCGTGAGCTTGGAGACGAACCGGCGCATTTGCCAGGGCTTGGGGAATCTATCCGCAGCTGAACCAAGGCTAAAATATGATGAGCTACCAGACACGGAAAGGAGTATGTCGAACTCACATGTAATTGATAGTAACGGGATCGTATGTAACCAGGCGTTGGTCCATATAGCCGAACCCCTGGGAGTATTGTTTCAGCACATGGAACAAGAATGCTTGACGGGATGAACATACCTGAGCACGGATGTTACGTCCATACTTTTGTACAAGGCGTTCGTTGAACTCTTTAGATGTCTCGGTCCTAGGAGATGGTCAAATTAAAATCGCTTGCATCGTAATCTACACTCACTCGCAAATGATGTTCAGGTCCGAGATGAACGCGCCCCTACGCTTGGGGCCAGGGAGATGCTTAACATAGGATTTGTAGTAGTTGATAATCTGCTCCCAATCATGTTCCCGGCTGATATCAAATTAAGATAAATAAAATACTCACGAAATATCTGAATAAAAGGGGTCCAAAGCACACTAACACTATGCAAACTACTCCTGCCACCGTATAAGCAACTAGGCATGCGGCACGCCCTGAGAGTGTAAGAATAGTGCGGACGCAAGAGATAGCAACGTCCATGATTAAGGAAAAGTAAAGGGATTGTTATTCGACCAGCCTGCGAATATGAGTTGATCTGTGCAGAAATAGAATCGGGCACAGCGGGTCGGTGGTGGGGGATTATTAGTATTAGAAACAAGTAGGTCAAGTGGACCGTATATACGGGGGCGAGGCGGGGTGAGTGGACACTATCAATATGACCATCTGGTGGACCATGCCATATAAGCCTTCACGATAATAGATCTAAGACATCCTTTGGACAATAGCCCTTCGATGGGGTTTATTTGGCCACTCTATTTGATCACTTTTTGTCGGCGTTTGATCGGTGATGTGTTCCTCCCTCATCGTGGAGGTAAACAAACAAACCACTCTGAGTTCAACACTACTACCGTTTACATGTACATGTATAAAACCAACACGAGGTGTACTGTAACAGATGAAGAGTCCTACATAACATGCGAGCAAAAAGCACCAGTGCAACCAAGGAAAAACTGTAGATGCAGTCTATACAAAACGAGTGACGGGTGGCAATAAAAGTCGTAAAATACCACAATAGAAACCAAAGACCAAACAAAACCGAAAAACAAGATTAGTTTGTCCATCAGATGAATGCCATATCATTTCCGTCCATATGTAAGCCCAGCACATACAACAGTTCACTATCAGACTCCAAATTGACAGAGTTTTACCGTCCAAGTGCACCCTTCCCGGAACGTCCATACGAATCTCCCGCCCGCTGACGGCTACTCTCTGGCACTGAACTGTATCCAGGCGGTAGCTCGACAACCTCCGCCCCATCGCTTGTCATAATTGTCACAGGCGCACGCCCCCCGTCATGGTGGACGACGTACACTTGTGATCTTGTGTCCCGGCCTGAATCTGATCGCCCATGTCCTTCGATTGGAGAAGCCGGTGGCGGCGATGACGATCGTTGCGTGGATGTACCTTGGCGCTCGTGGATGACCGAGGCCGCTGCAGTCGGAGCCCCAGCAGGGTTGAATGGCTCGGCTTGCAGGCCTGTGGTAGCCAGACCCGCTGGCTCTCTTCCAAAACTCGATCGCGAACCGGTTCGCATCAACGGGCGACCACTGTTCATCGTAGAATAGCTTTCCTCACGAGTACCCAGGGGAGAATATAACGCGCGTGAACCGGTGGGACTTGTAATGTATGGAGTTGGTCGAAGCTCTTGACCTCTTGCTGAGGGTTCGCGCAGGTCAAGTGATGTGAGTGAAGGGCGTCCACCCATCGCTCCACCATTATGCCTCTTGCGTGATACAAAGAAGAACAGTAACGATGCTAATACACCACCTATCACAAACGCGCCTATAACTGCCCCTACAGTTGCACCTAAAGGCACACTAGCAATAAGCTTAGTGACGATGCACGCATATGTAGGTGATTTTGGGGTACACACCTCGAATTTGAACCGGACAAACATGTATCAACTCCATTCCCTCCACTATGCAACGGCCCATATGACCACATGCGACCGGAAGAATCGGCGAGCGTAACGAAGAATGGACTTCCCCACGACTACGCGCGTCAAATACGTCATTAGCAACAGAAGTATAAAAATTCCAATCGGTCATACGTACCAAGTCGATCGTCCAATTAATAGGAGCCATAGAATTGGAAGTTATATTGACAGGGGGATGCAGAGCGGGCGCGGCAGTGAATGTGAAAGGCGGTGTGCCTGACTTTGGCGTCAAGCTGATGTCGGTACACTGATTGGGCCACCTAACATATGCATGATGTTGCATGTCAGATTTGGTCTGAAATACGAGGAAACTAGGGAGAGAAAACACTAACCCGTATTGGCTCAACGGACCGGTGGAAGACTTGGCATCTACATCGAGCGTTTGGGGGAAGGTCACGTTGGCGCACGAAGGTGTACCTGTTGCGGGGATCACAGTGTATGTCGCTTGACATCCGCCCGTCTGCCCATTAGAGTCATACATGCATATTTGGTACTGGGTCCCGGGAGCGAATGGGACGGTGAAGTCATATGATAGTGACGAGCCGGCATTGATATAGAATGGGACGACGTAATTGGAAGTCAAGACCTGGAGCGTGTAAGGTGCCTACACGCGAGTTAGCTTGGACGATGTTGCGCCCAGTCGATCCGTGGTACTTACTACGGGATCAGGGCTGTTGGCGGCCTTGAGGTTAACTTAAATGGAATGTAAAAAAAATGTTGAATATACGTACCCGGTCGCACTCCTCCGCTGCCATTGTACCTTTATAGTCTCGCATTGGGTGGTGACGGGTACAGTGAAGGGGATCGACGAATCTCCCCAAGCGAAATAGAAGCTCTGTTCGAGCCAGTTTGACCGCGAATATACCCGTGGTAACAAGCTAAGAGTAGCAAGCCCGATTCCCGCGAACCTCACAAACATAGTACGCGACCTCAGTTCCAAGACAGACTCGCTATATTATCTTGCTGGAGTATACACGAGTAAGGACAGATGGCGGAGCAGGTAAACAGTGAAGGTGCGATTGAGATGAGATGGAAAGAACACAACCTCCAAGGACGGTACCGGTTGTTGTGCCTGGTGACTAAGGGTACAGCCACTACCAAGTCCTGCCTCCCAAGCCTGCGCTCTTTCATACTCGGGCCCGCTTGGGAGCATGAGCAGCCAACCACTGCCTCCATTAATCGAGGATTGGTGCAGATCCTTCAGCCACACTTTGCATGCATCGATACTCTCGTCCGGGTGTTCAAGCTGCCACCGGACGACATGTTCCATGTACATCCCAATTTCTTTCCCTGGTTTAATCCCTAGAACTGTGCTAATTTCTTTTCCCTGTGACCTTTAAGTTGTTTGGCTTCGGCGGAGCTCAAATAATAGACTCACATTCAATCTAGGGGGCTCTTCAATCGACTTGACTAGGTCCAGTTCTAATACACGATCGACAAGTTCATTGTATGTTTGAACAACTCGTTGTGCCTCCAAATCTAAGGCGACAATTAGTTTAAACGGTACTACTCTGATGATTATGAAAAATACCATCTAGTGTGTTTGATCGTCTATGAGATCGACCAGGTCCTGTACGAGAGAAAAGAGCAACGAGGAAGACCAGTGAGTTCCTGTGCGAGGACTGTGCACGTCACTATCTCGGAGCAAAAGCCCTGGTAGTGATCATATTTAAATATATGTATGTTTGATAGATATGAATAGCGCATACATACCAATCACGCTCGCTGAGAAGGGCCTTCAAACTTTTCAAGCGATGGGTTTGAAGATTTCTTATGCGCAGCAAATAGTTTCGGTACGCTCGGAATGAAGTGATTCTGGCTCCCAATCTGACAAAGCATATCGGTATTCGACCAAAACAACAAACAGTCGACTTACTTTCAGCCCTTCCTTGACAATAAGTTCGACAGCCGATTGGTGTCCCTTCTTTTGGGGATAAATCATATCCCTCCATGGTGTCAGTGCAGCTGCAAAAATTAACCTTTGGCGAAGTCCATGGTCTTCGTGAGCCTGCTTGAGCAGCTCATAATGAGGTATCGGTAATGTGGTCGGCACAGAGTTGAAGAAATTACATAGTATACTCGCGGCATGAATTCCCGTAGATCGTGAGTGCTGTATGCCAGTAGCCTTCCCAACCAGATCCGGAGGTATTCCAAACACCGTGTCATAGATACCATATTTCTCGATACTAGTAAGCGAAAGCATGGACTTTTATCTGAAAGTAAATTTTGAATGCATTTTACAAAAAAACTCAAAACACACACCTTTCAACATTTTCAAAAACTCCTCTCCAACACGTTCCCGCTTAATTTTACGAACCAATGCATCCTGAATGCGCCACTAAGTATTGATAGAACCCCAACGAGAACCACTTGTATGCTCTGTTCGTGCATCGCCTTCCCGCTTCTTTTCAATCTCGAACCCAAATCTGCTCGAGAATCGGATACACGAAGTATCCGTAATGGATCATCTTGGAAAGTTTGTAGGGGCGCCAGGGGTACGAGCGATACCCTCTCGTAGATCTGAGAGACCCTGCGCATGTTAGCCAAATAGACCACAGAGTTACCAGCGTAACAACTTACCTTTTCGGTCAAATCTTCCACTAATCGAGTATGTACATTATAAAATAACGCGTTGATTGTAATATCCCGCCTAAGCGCATCTTCAAGTGGGGTGCCAATTCGCTATCTCGACCCGTCGATCCATAATGCATATGTAATCATAAATAGACAGGCTTACAATCTCCGGTATTCTACTGTCCTCTGCATAAGTCTCGCTTCTCAGATTCACAAAATCAACTTCATGGCCTAGGACGTGCATTCGGCAGTCTCGAGGTGTTTGGACTGTTCCGGGTTACGGGCAATTGTAGCGATGGTCCCGCTACGGACTACCGATTGTCTATTAGGTTGTTAGAAACCATATAGGCTTGAAGTTTCTCCGCAAATGCAGCGCCCATAATGTGCAAGAGCAATGTCGATATCGTTGCTCGGATTCCCAACAACTTTACAAAGAGATCAGCTCGAGACGAATGAGTTGCGCATGAAGACACACTTGTCTCGAACCCATCCACCAGCAATTCTACACTCCACACCCTTGAAACTCCTCTGAATTTCTTAAAACTTTGTAAACTCATCGAGCAAAGTGCAAATCGAATCCTCTTCCTTGGTCAGTGTAACAGTACCCGAAATATCTCGTGGTGTTGTGGGCCGTGTGGCAGCGAGAGTTTTCCCCTTCACGTCAGATAATGAAATTCCCGACATCGTTCCCAAACAAACAAACGTCTAGGACAAGCACGAGCGCGGACAGTTGATAAATGAGTTAAAGTTCTCAGCATCAAGTCAGGCCGTTCAGAAATTCAGGTCACGTGGACGGGTACATTAGATAGATTCAAAACCGAAGGGGAATCATAAGTACATAAGAAGTAAATCAAGCGGCAGCCAGGAGAGACTGTGGAAACGTTTTGGGTTGCTGTAGCTAATTAGTATCTTCCTCTGCGGCTTGAGCCACGGTCGGGTCCTTGGTATGGGCCATAGTCTGTGGGGGTCGTCCACCTGAGGGAAAAGGTTAGGACAAATCACATGTGATACCAAAGAACTCGACGGACCTCTTGTGGGAGAACGCGATCTCATTCTCTGTGGAGGTGGAGATCTCGAAGGCAAATTAACATTTTTGAACAAGGTAAGCAAATCATCGGTACGGAATACAGGACCTGCGGCCTAATCAGCAAATTTCTCAAACAAGGTGATCCCACTCTGGCTTACCGTCAAATGCCTGAGACGCCGGAAGGGACGCCACAAACTTGGCCACCAAGGGTGGAAGCCCACCTTCATCATGGGCATCCTCATGTCTCCGTCCAGGGCCATCATACCCTCTTCGGTATGGAGGTGGGCTGTTTGGCCTACGAGATTGGGGCCCTTCCCATCTTCCAGCTCCGCCCCCTCCTGCACCAGCAGCGCCAGCGCCAGCACCTCCACCAGCACCAGCACCCCGTCGATCTCCCCGGTCCCTCTCGCGATCTCTCTCACGCTCACGCTCCTTTTCACGCTCCGCCCGCTCACGTTCTCGCTCTCTTTCCATCCGGTCTCGTTCCCTCTCACGATCTCGATCCCGCTCTCGCTCCCGTTCTCTTTCTTGCTCCCGGGCACGATCTGCGTCCGGTGCTTGACCCTTGAACCGCTTCGCGGGCGGATCTGGAGCACGACGAGGTGGAGAAGCCGCTCGTTTGGCATTGGAAGTGGGCGGACTTGCGGGGGCGGCTACGCCTCCTGCCGAACCGGATTGTCGAACGACCTTGAAACCGAGATCATTCGATGCGATCGTGTCGACTCCCAAATACGTATACCGATTTGCGAAACGCTTAATAGGAGGATCTAACCAACAAAAGCGAGGGAATTTAGCGCAAGGACGATCATATGTGGATCACATTGTGTGTCTGGGTTCGTACCATTTGGGTAGATCTCGGCCAAGCGTTTCTCAAGTTTCTGAGAGCCTATCAGGTCGCCAAAGTTGTATTCGTAGCGAGACCACCTATCCCAAATCGGTCGTGCCTTTTCGGGAGGAAAGGTTGTGATCACACGTTCAAACAACGCTCGGGCATCTAACCGCGCATTAGTATCAAGTGTTAATTACGACTGAGAGAAAAAAGACGTACTGTTTTCGTCATTGATCGAAATAAGGAACCCAAGATAGCGCAACACATAATCTGGGTTATCACTAAAAACCTTTAAACCCAGCTCAAATATCTTGGTCGCCACATCTGGGCTTTCGTACAATGATATTCCATCAACGCTGAAAGCCGAGGTCAAGATCTAACCGCAACACACAAAACGTAAACACCCTCGAAACACACCTGCAGCCTCGTACACATTCCAAAATATGTGCTTGTCCTTTCTTGCTTTGCCGAATATAGTTCGGGCAGGTTTCAACCCCTCGGAGCGCCGGGCGAACCGCATGTGCATGATCCACACGACGCCCAGCTCGGATTTGAGTTCGTTTAGTTCGGGAGTTCGTCGGGCGAGGATGGCGTCGGCTTCTGAGGGCACGGACTGATCTTCTGGAGGGGCCATAAAGTCCACAGGGGGGGCATTGGCCTTGGCCGCTTCGACCTCTTCTTTGTGAAGTTTCCAGTGCATCGAGTTGAAGATGCAATGCGTTCACAAGCCCTTCAAATGTCGAATGAACCTCGGGGTACTTTTTCTGGACTTCACATATTTCGTTGTATGCGAAATGTAATAGGAAACTGCAGTGGAGTTAGACCTACCCCAGGACGAAAAGTGAGGGTCACTTACCTGGACTTGTTTGCCTCCATTGCTTGTTTGAGAATGGCCATCGCATCATCTGGCTTACCGGAAGCATTAGCCCAATTGTATGCCAAGTACCTATCCGAACAAGATGCCATTAGTTCAGCCACCTGTTATCGGTCCCAGACCCCGTATGCGTACCATATTTCAGGATAGAATTGCATAGCCGCACACGCTTTACGGTAAGCTGCCGAGACACGGCCATGTAAGGCGGCCGTGTCTTCCAAGTCTAGGGGGTTGGACTCTTCCCATTTAACATAGGCTTTCCACCCTTGGACGGCTGCTCGATCGGACTCGGTCCATGCGGGTGGTGTCGGGAGGTTAAAATCTGGAGGAGCAGGAATCGCAGGGTCACGCGGTGGGCAGCTGCCTTTTCCTCAAGCGGATCGAGTAGCCTCCGTATTTCACGCAAAGCAGTGCGGGCAGTCAGTATGATGGGGACAAATCAGCCAAGAATTTTTTAGCCTATAAACATGCGGGTTGGAGTCATGGTCATTAATGTTATTCACGAGCTTGGGCACACGATTTAATAAAGACGAGGTCACACAACGTACGGTAATCTTGTTTAGCCCGTTTCAAATTGGTCGAGCTCGCGCCAGAGCTGTTCTACATTCTCAAGGGGGATCACGACGGCACGGTGATATAGCCGCCTAAGGGCGTCCATCTTTTGTTGTTCCTCCCATGTTGTTTTTGCCTCGCCCGCCTTGACAAAGTCGATGTATTCGCGCCAAATGTCACCTGCAGCTCGGTCATGTCCAATATGAAGCAAGGCAAACTCATATGCTTTCTTTACGACCTCACGCGTTTGAGGGTCAGCGATCGCAGAGTTAGTACGACGAACATAAGCAAGGTAGAACTTCCATAGTTCGGGGGATATAGAACTGCGGAGAAATCGGGAGAACAACAACTCTGCTTTGGAAAAGAGGGCCGGTGTGAGAAAGTGGTTGAGGTAGGCGATTTGGGCTGAAGTCTATACAGAATGTGAGAATTGATAGAATTGAGATGAATAACAAGACATACTGCATTTGGAAAGGCGTCGAGGAGGCCTTCGTACGCGCTCTGTATCTTTTCAACGTCGCCTGAAGCTTCAGCAATTCCGATAAGACGCTGATGAGCTGATGTGTCTAGAGGGTCACGCTTGAGGCGTTCACGCAATAGGTCAGTCTCTGTAAGCTTTTGTTTGGGTTGTTCGGGAGCTGGCGGGGTGGCATTGTGTTTGTTGTCCTGAACATCAGGTGTACTTGGCTTGATAGGGGTAAGAGACTCTGAATCTTGTGTGGTGACTTGAGGAACAGATATCATTGGTCTTTCTTCGAGTTGCTCTGGTATTGCGCTACTGGGGGGCGGTGGAGTGGGCAGTTGGTGAACAGACTCGGATAGTTGCTGGGTGGCATCGGTAGCCGAATTCTCGAGCTGTGATTGGACCTCGGGATCCATTGCTTGAAGGGGGCGAATCAAAACAAACAGCACCAGGGCCACACGAGTCTCCACCAGCACACAAGGACTGTGGTCGTAGCCTGGACTAGAGGCTGAATGAGCCCTGAGTTGCCGGTCTCACCAGGGTCCTTTGCATCCGGATATATCGGGATCCCCGATTGGTGTCTTTTCTTCTCAACGTACTCATCGCTCGAGCAGACTCTATCGCATACTTGGTGGGCAATATGGACCAAATAAATAGGCAAAATGCTGAATTAAAATTTAACTGTAGAAAATCACTGTCGAATCATTGTAATACTCCACAATGACATCCGCCTCATCTCTGCATTTTGGACCGGAATGGATGCGCAAACCATCTCGTACCTCTCTAACCCCACTGTCGCCGAATACCGGAAATTCGCCGGGCACGACGTCGAGCCTGTTGCCAACACCGCCTAACAGGGGCAACACAGCTGCCCAACGTGTCCTCGTACTCGTCGCTGCTGACATCAGCATCCCCTCCACCCCAGATCAAGTCCGAGGACGAGAACTATCCGTTCCGGTACTCGAAAGACCAGCTACTGCGTGTGTGGAAGGACGGTGGTGGCCGAGGAGGACTCGGCCTTGAAGTTGAGCGCTGGCCAGGCATTGTCAGAGAGGTCGGTGGCGAACCTCAGGGCGTGAAAGAAATGACGCCAGACGAGCGCAAAGTATGTTTATTTCGTTTCTCTCGTTTCCATTACATCCACCCTCGTGTCCTCCACGCGCTCAAACTCTGTCTGACGTAACTTCAGCTGTTCTCAACCAACGTCAACTCGGATCCTCCTATGCGCCGCAACACTACCAACCTCTCGCTTGCCTCTGATCGACAACAAAATAAAATTGGCCAAGGCATTGGCATTGGGCTCGGTCCTGCTAGTCCTAGGGGGATCGGACCTCCGCGTCGCCGGGGAACGGGAGCCACTGATGATCCTGCATCTGGTCCGTTTCTTCCTCGAAAGCTTTCGTTGTCATCCTCTCTTCTCGCCGGAAATATTGCGAACGCTCCCAATTCTCCTGCCGGCCCTCTTCCATCGCCACGAACTCGCCTCCAGCTCTCGACAACCCCGACCGGCTGCAGATGTTTGGGCCCGTGGTGCTCCTACAGCTCCCGCAGACTCACCCTGGAGTGCAATGGGCACACGTAGACGCACAAACGAGGGCACAACACCCCGTGGTTGGGGAAATGGTGGGGCACTCCAGGAATAGGTTTGGGTATTGGTCGTGGCATATCGTTCGGTAGCCTCGCCAATGGCGCACCAAGTGGTAATGGTAGTACCGATGAGAAACTATCCCCTTCCGTCTCGCCTGGCCCTGGTTCTGGCCCTGTGAGCAACCCTGATGCCATTGTACCCGCGAGCGAAGATTCGATCAGCCAACCAGGCTCGACTGGTGATGCGATTCAACCTCTGCTCTCGCTACGAATACGATTTATACAACAAATGGACTTGCTGCCCCTGAACTCACTGAGGACTTTGCAAACATTCAATGGTCATATAAAGATCCAACAGGTCAAATTCAAGGCAAGGAAGACAATTCATTTGGACTCCCTGGTTCTTAATTAACTCTTTCAATTTAGGTCCATTCGTGGCGCCACCATGCAGCAATGGTTCGAAGCTGGATACTTTGCAGAGGATCTCCTGATCAAACGAACCCACATTGACTCAGATTTCGAGCCTCTTCGTGAATTTCGCCGTCGGGCACCACCTGTAAGGCCGGGCGAATCTCACACCCAGATGTTCCTTTCCCCACTTGCGCCACGTGCGCCACCTAATTTACCCCCACCCCAATCTCTCTTACGCGGTCAGAATACACCACCCAACCCTAGTCCCCGCTTGGCCCATCTCATGACCAGCATTCACGACGCTTCGAGTCACGGCCCTATGTCTGCTGGTGCCAGTGGGGGAAGTCCCTTGGCAAATAGCCCAGCTTCGTCCGCTGCGGCTGCTGTCCGTAGTGCGACCCTTGATTCTTACCTCGCACCTGGCCAAAATGGATTGACTGGAGATGGATTGGTTGCCGGTGGTGGAGCTGTACTCACAAATGCCGCACTCGAACGCAAGAAACGCGAAGACTTTATCCAATCACTTCGAGAACGCGAACTAGCCATGGGTGTCGGTGCATCTAGCCCCCAGCCATTTGCATCGACTGGTCCATTCGGAGGAGCATTCGCTCCGAACCCCGCCCCTCAATTCTCTCAGTTTGCGCCTGGTGCTCCGTCTTTTAGTAATCGCTTGAACGTACCTATGCCACCGGCTCCGCTTCCTATCCCCGTTAACAATGCTTCGCTTAGTGTAGTGTCGCCGTTTCCGCACAACGGTCCCGTTCTCTGGTCTTCGAGTGATCAAATGCTCACTCCTGGTGCTTACGCCCCCTCGTCTAACGAATTCGATCACGGGACAATATACCAATCTGTTCCGAATCACCAGGGAACATGGCAAGCACCGGTACCCACGTGGGAGAATGAACAGGAATTACCTCCTGCAGTCGAAGCAGCTGTAAACATTGCCGAAGAGCCACTCCATACTCCTATTTCCGATGCACACGTCCATGATAGTCCGTCTTCGTTGCACCCAGAGTTACCGATCGAAACCGAAGTTGAGAACATCATCGCTGTGCTGGAAGATACCAAAATCCAGGAAGCGGAGGTCAAGGAGGAAGACGAGCCGGCTCCGCAGCCTGAACCCGTACCTGCTCCTGCTCCTGCCCCAACCGCGAGTGAAACTTCGCCTACCCCTGTGAACAAACGCAAGGGCAAGAAGACAGTGAGCAAGGAACCCTCGGTTTCTACGTCCGTATCTGCATCTATTATCGCTCCTGCTCCCGCACCCGTATCTTCTCCGGGAACAACCCCCGCCACGGTCTGGGCGACAACCGAGCACGAAAAGCCCGCATCCTTGTCGTTGCGCGAGATCCAAGAAGCCGAGGAGCGCAAGGCCGAGGCGCGCAAGGCTGCCGAGCGAGTAGCCAAGGTCTGTCCAGCCCCGAACGCGGGTACTGCTACCGACGAGGCTGCGGGTGTAACTGGCTCATGGGGTCTCCCTCAGGTTGGCGCGCGGTCGAATGCGCCCGCTCAGGCTGCTGCTGGTGCGACGAATAACGGACCAGCGTGGACGAAGCCTGCTGTTGTTTCCACCGGGAAGAAGACCATGAAGGAAATTCAAGAAGAGGAAGAGCGGAGGAAAAAGGCTGCTGCTGTGAATGCCAACACAACCAAGGAGGTACCACCAGCCACCGCGACACAGCAAGCCGCAAAACGGGCGTATGCGGACTCTGCCAAGGTAAAGCGGCTTTATTCAGCGCATACATACTCTGTTTCCGGGTTGTCTACGCGAATTTGTAGAATGTAACCGCAGCTGGTGCAGGCGCAGGCGCAGGTGCCGGTGCATGGTCGACGGTGGGTCCCCAAGGCAAGGTCAACGGGCCTCCGGCTGTTATTCGCCAGCCATCGTCATCTGCAACGACTGCTCCTGCCACCCGGGCTGTGCCTGGTTCTAGTGCCCCTCGGCCAAGCTCCAGCGCGAGCAATGCAACTCAGCCCACTAGTGCCAACCCTAGTGCTGCTGCGAAACCAGCCAAGCCGGCGGCGGTAGACGAAACACCCGTAGCACCATCGTTGGATTTCCTCAAGTGGCTGAAGGAATCGCTCAAGGGCCTAAACGGGATAAATGGTACGTCATTACCAAGTAAAACCAAAGCTATTTTTGATGCAAAGGTTGTTTTACAGTTGAAGAGTTTATGCAAATGCTGCTTTCGTTCCCGCTCGATCCTTCGCCCGCCGTGATCGAAATCATTTCGGACTCGATCTACGCAAATTCGTCCACACTCGACGGACGTCGATTCGCGGCCGAGTTTTGTCAAAAACGCAAGGCGGATGCGGCCGCTGCACGCACAAAGCCGGGTTCTACGTCGGGAGCCAAGGTACCACGGGCATCGCTGGCCGAGGGTAAGTTGTAACGTTTGAGAAAAAGACAAATGCGAGGGCTTAAATTGACACGATCGCACTGTTTTTTTAACAGTAGTCAAGACGCAACCGAAACCCGTGCAATCCGAGTGGGGATTCAAGACGGTTCAGAAGAAACCCAAGGGCGGCCGCAAGTAGTAGTCGTACCGCATGAACGATTATCCGGGAGTCTAGTCTTGTAGTCAAAGGAGCTATATGATGATTAGTAGCACAGTAGTACAGCGCCACTTTGAATAAACGCAGTCTTGACAAATGAGACTTGCATTGTTTACACATGCTCGACTTTGGGAAATGAGGCAAATCCGCCTCGAGCGTCTGTTTCGGACGTTGCAATTTTTTTAATCCAGATTTCTTCGCGGCCGAAGGACAGAAAGTGATGTGCCGCGGCAGGCGGTTGGCATATGATTGTCTTACGAATTCGGTGAATGTGTCGAAAATGTCCGATCCGGATGGTGGAGGCCCAAGATTTCAGGCCGAAAGCCTGAGATGACGACAGGGTTTGGTACCGATGACAAGTGCTTCCGACCCGCTCTACTGAATAATAATACACACATACGGTTGTAAACCTCGAAATGGGCCACACAGACTTCATTTCGGTAGTACACGCAGCTCGTCCCACGCCGTCTCTGAAGTCTGGAACTACCCGAGGTGGAGGAGTTGGAAATTAGGGTGGGGGGAGAAGGGAGGAGGAACATATAAGTGATCGATGGACTCTGGCCACATCAGACTAAACCGTTGTTGGCTAGGAGACTAAATGGTATACAACAAGAGAGATATGGAACTCTCTCCCTCCAATCGTGCCTAGCGAGAGAACTTCGTCACTCGTGAGGGGTTTTGCAATAACAGACGCCTGGGTCTCGGAAGTGTCATATAATTTGACGAGACTGACTTGATCGCTCCTCTCTCTAACTGAACTCCCCCTCCCTTTCTGTGCAGCACTTTCTGTTTCTAATTTTGTGCGAATAATATGAATAGGCATTTGAGGAACCGATCGTTTTCTGACGACCCATTTGCGGTAGGTACTGGCCATTAGGGGGAGCACTGTGACACTCGGTACTACCAATGACATATAGGTTGTGACCATGCCTCCTGCCAACGAGTCGCCGGACGATAAGCAGAGACGCCAGGCAGACGAACGGATGGCGAGACAGCGAAGCGAGCTCATCGACGAGGAAATTAAGCGAGACCGCTTGGCCCGACAGCGAGCAGAGGCGACGCAACGAAAGTTGCTATTACTAGGTATGCCCCTTAGAATGCCAATTCAGATTCGGGTAGCGAATTCATCGAGCCAGTAGGCCAGGCGGAGAGCGGCAAGACAACAACGCTGAAACAGTTCCAACTCTTGCAGTCCACATCAGCATTCAATGCCCAACTGCACTCGTATCGCGCGCTCATTTATGTGAACGTACTGAATTCGGTGCGGAGGATATTGGATGCGGTGGCATTGCCCGACGAAGCGGACCAATTCCTCTCGGACACGTCGAGTTCGTCTTCGCATTCGTCCCGATCCTCCTATGCCCGACACCATTACCCACCTCATCTCGCGGCCCTCGCTGTCAAACTCCGACCTTTACTCCACATCCAACGGGTCCTTGAACGCCAGCTCCGTGGATCCACGGACCCAGACATTGCCCCGCCCCCGAGACGACGATCCCGAAGGACCAGGAGCACAGCTTCTTCCGGTGACGATCAGCAAACCCCCGACGTCGATGTCGACGACAACGAAATCACGGTTCACGCCTGGAACTCGTGGAACGAACGGCTTGGGCGGGGTCTCAGTGTCGGGGGCGAAACAATATCCATGGACTGGAGCTCCCGGGACGATCCCGGTCGGATTTTCGCAGCGTGCGTAGACGATTTGATTGCCTTGTGGGAAGACGAAGTGGTCCAAACCGCTCTGGCCAAGCAAAGACCTTCCATCCGCGAATCACCTGGATTGTAAGCTTGTGGTTCTCGTATAGATACGGGCCACATGATATTGATTTATATTACGCGGTAGCTTTATGGATGACTTGGCGCGCATTGCGGCCTCCGGATACATGCCGAATGCAGGTGAGTAAAGTGAGCCTAATCAATTAGGCACACTTCTATACTTCCTGGTTCCGGAAACAAACGATCACGCTCTTATTTCTAGACGACATCCTGAGGGCCAGAATCAAGACCGTAGGGGTGCAGGAACACCGTGTACGATTCGACCACGGTCCGGGGAAGGGCATGGAATGGATTATATGTGAGTTCCAGAGGCCGTTGACCCTGTGGGTACCTCATTTACACATCTGAATGCCACAGACGATGTTGGTGGAGCGAGAAGTCAGGTGTGTATTTCGTCTTGGTCGTCATGTGCACGGAGGAACTAAGATATATGTGTTAATTCTCAGCGACTTCGATGGGCTGCGTATTTTGAAGATGTTCATGCAATTATCTTCCTAGGTACATGGAGGAACAACCGTCGATTTACCATTTTATTGACCAGCTTGGCAGCCCCGATAAGCCCATTCAATCAAACGTTAGCTGAAGACTCTCGGATGAACAGGGTCAAGGATTCCCTCCTGCTATGGCAAGAGATCTGCAGGAATAAAGTTCTGGATAAAGTCTCAATCGTGTTGTTTTTGAATAAATGTGATTTATTAAAGGCCAAGGTACGGTTCGATCTACCCACCTTCATATTTCATTATATTCATTTTGTCCACGCAGCTTGCCGCGGGCGTCCAGTTTAAAAAATATATGAGCGCATATAAAGGTCCTAATGAGTGGGCCCCTGTTGCTGAATGTGAGTACGGATTAGGACTCATTCGTAACACGCCGCTTTTCGTTTCCTTCGTGTGGCGGCATCGGCCGGCAATCCATTGTCAGAGCCTATCTGTCCGGCATTCAGGTCTGTAGGGATCTAACCGCTGATCACATTCGCCCTTCTAGTCTTGCGTTCAAAGTTTGATGAAGTGTACCGAGCAAACTGCAACACAAGCAAGCGGACTTTGTATATCCACCAAACAACAGCTGTTGATTCTCGAACAACTCAAAAATAATATTGGATGGTACGTGCGGTATTTTTCGAAGTCCTGGACATATGCGTATACAGCTCATCACTAATTCTTATCTTTCAGTGCGAGAAAAAATCATGAAGGATGCACTGGCGTCAGTGGGGTTGTATTAGATATCACACGAGCGTAGTATCGACTGTATCTTTCTGGGTAGCTTTGTGGGACTTTGTATCTTTGGAGTTTTCTTCTTCTTCTTGATGATGTACAATTGAGAGAAATAATGCTAGTTTAAGTGCATGTCAAGTAGAAAATTGATTGGGTGCCTTGGGGTAAAATATTTAGACGAGATCGAAGCACCGAAACACCTCCCTCGAGGGTTAATCCCACGGCCCACACAAGGGGTGCCTAAATTAACGACTGGCAAAGCCGCAGAGCGTGCCGGGCCTAGGAGAGCCTTGGCTATTCCCAGAACGGTGTCCAGGCTATAGAGGTTTAGCCCGGGCTATTGCCAAAACGATAAACTCGTCATGGCTGTCAGAGCTTCGCCCTCGAGCCTATACCTACGTTACAGCAGCCGTTCGCCACATTTCTTCCCTGGACACTCGTTACCAAGCTCGACCGATTGTGTCACGGGGGGGCTAATGAGCACAAGCGGAGGAGGGCTGAAAAATGTCCACATCCAGGCAACTTGTGGTGGTGGCTGTTCCTGGGATCTGCATAGGTTATGGACTACAGTAGTGTAGACACAAGTATCACTTTCACGGGCTTGCGGATGTGCGACCCGCCCGCAAATATTTGGCTTTGAGCGAAGAAGTCGAGGCGGAAGACTGAGTATTGGCAAATTATCAAATAGAATCAAGGGTCGTGGTCATTTTGTAATCGTTACAATCTCGCCCTTCCTGGGCGTCGAGCGGACGTCGACTACATATGGACCCAGGTTCGAACCTCGACGGGCCATCTGCCTCTTACCCCTACAACAACAACAGCACCACCACCAGCTGCATCCCCATGCTTGCGTTAAACAACATGCCACGTGAGGATCGCCTGCAGCAAGAAGAGGCTAAACGGTAAGGCCCAGTGATATGTTGAGTGCCGGTGCCAATGCTCATTTCGTTTCAGCCGGAGCAACGAGATTGACGAGCAGTTGAGGGTAAGTCTCTATGAAGTTCGACCGCACATAGGCCGCGAATACTAAGTTTCATCTTTAGCTCGAGGCCGCTGCGCTGAAGAAACGCAAGTCCAAGGAGCGGAAGATTCTGCTATTGGGGCAGTCGTAAGTACCATGACCAATAACTAGCCGGAATAGCCGGATGTTCTGACATCACACTCAGCGAGAGCGGGAAGAGCACACTCCTGAAGCAGTTCCGACTCATGCATTCCAACGGCAAGGTCTTTGACGCAGAGCGCGCCTCTTGGCGGCTAATCATCTTCCATAATCTCGTCCGCTCTATCCTCAACCTCCTCGACGAGATTACCCACCCCATCGTCCCCACCCGGGACTATCCAGACAATGACATCTTTTGGGAACAAAACGCCACCATATTCAAGACCTTTCGAGTGCGCTTATCTCCTCTCTCACAGTGAGTCGACCATGTTTCATCGGGTACCTTTCGCGTACTCATCCGGTTATGATCCCAGGATTGCGGATTTGATAGCCAATCGGCTTGCCCCTGAGAACTCTTCCCCCACTGCCAGCTCGCCAGTCGAACCCGCATCAGATTGGACATCAACCGCCAACCCCCAAGTTCCAAGTTTCGAAATCAGCGTTCTTTCTTCGTCGAGGTGGAAATCTGCGCTGCAAAAGCTTCACGTTGGTTCCCGGAGCCCCCGGCCTTCCATAGATTGCTCTATTGACTTTGACAACGAGAACGACCCTGGTCGCCTTTTGGTGGCGTTCCACGAGGACCTTGTTGAATTTTGCCAAACAAAGTCCGTGTGGGAGATGCTTAAACGAAAGAAAATCAGGGTTGAGAATATGAGCGGTTTGTAAGTCATTCCCATATCCGGGTATGATAGCATCCTAATTTGTTCGGTTCAATCTAGTTTCCTAGACGATATCGATCGCATAACCAAACCTAGATACATTCCTACCGATGGTACGTCCCCGCCGTTTGTCATATATGACCAGCCATTCAAATCTGTTGAATAGATGATATCCTAAAGGCGAGACTGAAGACCCTAGGCGTTAGTGAAACCCAATGTGTAGTTAATACTAGTTCTGAAAAAGGATCCATTTGGAGGATTTGTAGGTATTCACTTGTAGACTGTCTTCCACCGCGCTGAACCCTGTTGTTAGTTGACGTTGGCGGAGCCCGATACCAACGTGCAGCCTGGGCCCCACATTTTGATGATGGTAAGTTCTCACCCATCTCTCAAGTCTATCTTCATACAAACACTAAGCATTCTTTTGTATCAAGTAAATTGCATCATCTTCTTGGCTCCTATTTCGGCCTTCGATCAGGTTCTCGCCGAAGATCCTACCGTTAATCGCCTCGAGGACTCGCTTGCCATGTGGCGCGACCTATGTAAAAACAAGATTCTCGCTGGAGCGAGCATCGTCCTGTTTTTGAACAAGTGCGACCTGCTTCAAGCTAAGCTCGAAGCTGGCGTCCAATTGAATCAATTCTTGACAAGTTACGGCGATCGCCCCAACGATTACGCCAACGTCACCAAGAGTGAGTAGAGTTCAATTCGCCTTGATTCGCATCAAGTCTCACGTTCCGCGTCTCCAGCTCTGAAGAGCAAGTTTGACAAAATAAAGCGTGAACATTGTCCCGATAGTCAAGTTTTTACTCACTTCATCACGGCGACTGTAAGTTCATCCCGAGTCTTTTTGTGATTCGCCGATCGCTCATGTTTACGGTTTAGGATACCCGTACCACCAGTATCGCCATCAACGCCGTAAGAGATAAGATTATGAGGGAGAATCTCCAAAATATTGGGTTCGTGCACTAGCTGCCTTGCCAGTTTCGCACTCCCGCTCTCGGATGAGTCGTGATAACACTGTTCCCTTGTTTATAGGGTCATTTAAAGCCAGCGCATACCACTGCAAACACTCATCACTCCCATCTATACACGAGATAGAACCATCGCCTTAACCCACAACGTATATGCGTTCTGGTATTATTACTATTATGATTTGGCCCTGTTTCCTCTACCCTGTGTTGTCCCGATGTTCGTTCCGCCCTCTCCCCCCACAACTCTCTATGTCCACACACTCTCACTATTTATCTTCGGTGTTTCTTGAATGTATCACAATCCACGTGCTTTATCGTACACATACGCCCATTGATTAATTGTATTCCAAGCAATGTTTCTGTGACTTCATCTTGTTTCGTTTGGGAATTCTAGATTTGGGATTGTTGTTTTCCATTGGATAATTCGCCTTTGCGAGTTTATCCGCTTGAGCTTGGTGATTAATTAAAGTAGATTTGATTTATTAGTTGCGCGCGCGTCGCGGTCATAATTGGTTTATACTCTCGGTTGTCGTCAGGTTACATTCGTTCGCGCGTAGAACATAGAATGTATGACACTGCATGCGTCTGGATCGATATTTTCGACGCGAATCATGCACATCATTGCGCTTGTCCATAGTTATTCCCATGCTGCCCTAGGCTTCATATATCATAGGTCATTCTTGCCATTCCTTCGCGGCTATCACCACTCGGATCTTACGATAGCATAAATGCCTTTGAGTGAGAAGGGTTAGACGATATACGCGTGGTGAATCGCTCGTCCCACTTTTGCAGGCCGACGCTCTCGGACTTTTATTGATGGCTTGTTCGGCCGGTATTCAGGTTTCCAGAAAGTGCCGGGACCACCGTGATCGGAGGTCAACCGGGCGAATGTTGGGCATCCGAGGTCGTATCTCGGACCAAAGCGTTGATACAACACATTAATTGATTGATTAATATATGCTAATAGTCCATTTCCATGTACGTCGAGACAGATCAAGCAAAGTCCCTTGTATGCACCACATCCATCACCCCTGATCAATCAAAACAGGCCCACTCCCCAGACTGTGTGTCAAATAGACTTAGTCCGGAAATTCTTTAGTCGACGACCGACTCGATCCCCAGTCCTGCCACCCCAGCCATAACTTGATCCAACTCTTCATCAACTGCAGCATCTTTTTCCACTCGGAACATTTCGCCAAGACGTTTCATTACCTCTCCATGTTGTATCCCAGGGTTTGCAGCTTTAAACTCCTTCATGTGTAACTTGAGATAATCTGCGCAAAAAACAGTAACTATTATAGGCTGACTGTATGCATACCAACCGACACAACACGTGCCTTGAAAAGCCGTTCGCTTGGATGATGTTTCAAACTGTGGAATAAGCTTGCTGCGGCAGGCGCCACATGCTAAATAGGTTTTTACAAAACCGTAGCTGTCAATCATCTATGTGAGGGCAAGAAGGGGGAGGGTACTCACCTTGTTTTTCGGGGTCAATTGACTTGCTGTGTCTACCATATCTAGAATTCCGATCAGGTTTGAGGTTATCAATCAAGGTAATCCAACTTACGTTCTTCCACATTCTTCTGAGGAACATTTCCATTCGTATTTGTAGGATATCTCATACGAATGACAGGTCTATTCATGTGTAATCCCGGTGGTATCAGTTGCCAGTATGTGAGGCCGGAAAACAGGAATGCACTGACTGATATGGAAATGTCAGGTCTAGCCTTCATGATTCGCTTGCTCCTAAGAAAGAAACAAAGAAAAAAAGAATCGGCCGATCAGTCTAAAAGTCAAATATACCATATATCCTGGTTACCTACCATCGTTTGAATGCAGGTCATGAGGGGGCTTCATTTTCTGAATCAAAATATCCATGCGGCTAAGTGGCACATCTCATGCGAGAGTGTATTTTTGATTCGTTCTGGGAAGCAACAGCAATGTAAACACTCTTTGATCCCGTACGAGGGAGAAGAACGGAAGAAACCTTCACAATCGACTACTTTGGTTGATAATTCAATGCGTGTGTCATGACGCGTAACCCTCCCATTGGCATCGCGGATCCTATAACAAAGCACAAGAGTGAATTTGACATGGTAAATATTTGCTGAAAATATACCTTTTCCAATGTGCTCGACCAGCCGTCGTGTTTAGCTTCTTGGACCACTCTATTGGGCATTCGCTTGGAAGTTTCCCATCAAATACACTATCGTTCAACTCTGCAAATAAGGCAATTGCCATTGCCTGGAGGACCTTGGCTTGATTTCGGGGTACTGATTTTGGATGACATTGCTGGCACCGACGCCGAGGCCAAGACCGCTGATGGCGCCTTGGGTTTGGGTTTGGGTCGAGGACGAGGGCGGGGCGTTTCAGGAGGGGCGGTAATCTCGCTGATATCGGTCTGAACCGGACCATAGCCTTCGCAACTATTGGCATTCTCAATACTGTTTACTTTCGAAGACTTTGTTGAATACATTCCTCCCAGGTCTTCAGGGTGTTCGGCAAAGTATCTCTCGCCAAGACTGTCGACCAGAATTATCGCCCGTGTTTTGCCCTTCGCACGCAAATTCTGCGGACCATCCGATTCTTTCTGGGTTGAAATTGAAGTACCCGGGAGAGAATTAACGAGGGCTGGTCTGCGGGGACCGGGGTCGCTATTGGGGTTGGTCAGTTACTAGTAGTGTGTCTGAATACCACGGGCGGCGTACAAACGGAGGATTCCGGGGTGGTACACATCCTTGTCAAATAATCTAGTTTCGTTCACCTCACTTTCCGTATCATTGGACCCGGTCGGTTGGCTTGAATAAGTATCAAACCTGTGCCACACAGACGGCAGATTCCGAGGGCTCACCTCGAGGCAGCTTTATCAGACTGAGAATGCGCCGTAGGATTGACTTCGTCGGGGCTACTATCCGTCTGAAGGGAGTGCGTGCTTTGGAGGCTACGAGTTAGAACTGAAATAGCATTAGATGTTGAGCTGGTTGCATTGAATCCCGAAAGACCATGGTCACTTGGTGGTTTGCTTCCATGAGACTTTGTGGGTGTCCTTTCTACTTCCGAGTCAGAGGATATGTTGATGATTTCATCTGTCGAGCTAGTGCTCGCAACGTTGGGAGCCGGACCGGCGGCTTTATGATCTTGCAATAACAAAGACGGAGGCGGCAAATCAGAGTCGCTCTCGCTGTCGGAAATAACAATGAGCCTGCTACGATAATCGGTTCCGCGCGTGCGTTTGGGAAGTAAGAAGTCGTCTATTGACATTCTGCATAAGTTGTAAGGTGAGTTGTCTTTTTCGTTCTAGTAATTTCATCTTCTGCTCACTTTTCATAACAGATCAGTATGGAGGTGAGTTATGTTTTTTTTTGATGAATATGTGCCTTTGTGAACAAGCAAATGCAATACCTTCTTCTGATGAGCCCTCCTGGAGGTGCCTACCAATGTCTACTTCGCGAGGCATGCAGCAATTTCCAAGACGGTGCGAATAAGGTACTGGATGAGATGCACAAAAAGTCCTGATGGAAAAGATGTACCAGACAATGCTTCGTAGAGCTTCAGGACAACACGCCACTGCCCAGAAGGTCACATGACGTGTTTTGAAAATACATCAGGATCGATCTTGATTTTGATCTGAGCTAATGAGGAACAATTTGGCCGCGCCGCTAGAATGGCCGAATATGAGCCATCGATGGGTCTGAAAACCAAGCGTAACGTGTGCATCAGCCACCAGTCTTGTTGGGTAAGCCGCGGCAAAAATCTAGAAACGGCTAAGTTGAATTTGGCTCCCTAAAGAGTTTGCCTGGCTGTGAAGACTGTAAATATTCCAGCCGCTGATATAATACGTCCTAGCATGGTCACCAGGATCCGGCTTGAAGAATAAATCACGCTAGCGAAATGTGTCGTAGGCAAACCGTCGATCATTTTTCATGAGAGAACTACTTTTGGTGATCAGGCGTCTGCCCCACACGAGCTCGGCTTTACGGAAATGCGAGAAGCCTCCTGAGCCATTCTCAGCCTAGGCTATATCTCCCCACGTTGTCTCTGGTGCTCAAACATCAGAAAACGTCCAATAACCAATACCGTGCACACCGATGATCGTCCCCCTAGCGCCACACGACTGGTAATGGCATCAAGCCGCAAGTGCTAAAACCTCTAAATGGGACGAACGCAGTTGTCATACCCACCCCTCCATCACCCTACCATGCCGAGTCGACGAACGACCCCATCTCCGACCTTTTCAAGGCCACGTATTCCCCTCATTAACCTATGGCCTACTCAGGCCTCACCTAGTGAAGAATGCTCCGAGCCCGTTTGGGACATGAGTGATAATGAAGCAAAGAAAAGGAGGTGTGTCACACTTTTATCTTTAGCTTTTTCCATATTAAACATATATGTAGCGATATTATTGATCAAGCGCTGAAAACAGAGAAGGTTGCCAAGGCTGCAGCGCGGCGCAAACAACGCAAAGTATTGGTAGTTGGTGAGCCCATACACGTTGACCGTGACCCTGGCCGCTGAGCTGTTTACGTATTTACAGGTCAAAGGTATTCACCCATTGGACTTCATTTGAATGATGCCTAATATTACACTTGAAACAGCGAGTCCGGAAAGAGCACTCTGGTCAAACAGTTCAGACTCAAGCAATCACCAGAAGCTTTTGCTATTGAACGTGAATCGTGGAAAAGGTACGCAGAACCATGCTAGGTATCTTCATACGAGAATCGTGACATATCCACGCATCCAGTATCATTTATTTGAACATTGTTCGCTCAATATTGAAAGTCATCGACACTGTTGCACCCAGTTTCAACATCAGGAACCCAACTGACCTTGATTCTCAAAGTTTTGCACGGCTACGGCTTCGGCTAATGGTGCGTCAAGGGTTAGTTTGCCCGGCACTGCCTAACATGGATTCAGCCTTTGCGTAGCGTTGAGGAATCAATCATTGAATCTCTATCGTCACCTAAGCAAATTCCCCGATCTCGGAATCACAAGACAGCGTATTCCAGCATGTCGCCTCGCTCGAACGGACGTGGTAGCGAGAGGGGATCGCCGAGGCCCGAGATGGACACGGAATATGACGATGTGTTTGTCCACCCGGAATCTCCTTGGCAGCGGCTCCTTCAGAAGTGTATGCGCACCACAAATGCGATCAGGACAAGTAGTTCGTTTGGCTCCGAGAACGACGGAGTGGCGGTCGGCACAGATGACCCTGCCATAACACTGGAAGCATGCGCCGCCGATATGAAGCTTCTGTGGAGTAGCGCAGTTGTTCACCAGTGCCTTAAAGAGGTTGGATTCTTCATCGAAGACATGTCCGGTTTGTAAGTCAAGTTAATTACCGTACGCGTGGCCCCGACATTTAATCATCCAAAACATCGTTCAGCTTCCTCAATGACATCGAACGAATCACTTCCCCTGGGTACATCCCAACAGATGGTAAGATGTGGTCCCCGTAATGCACTTAATGTGGCACTAAGGATGGTTAGACGATATTCTACGGAGTCGGGTGAAAACGATCGCACCGACAGAAACAATTCTTCCTAACCTTGAACAAGGGTTGGAGTGGAGGATGTGTAGGTCCATTTACGCAGGTTGGATGAGTAGTAACTTACCACAGTTCTCGCTTTCTGCAGATGACGTGGGTGGAGCACGGCGGCAGCGCGCTAAATGGGCGCCTTTCTTCGATGATAGTGAGTCGCATATACCCGCTCTACGTGCAACGATTTACTTGCTCAGAACTAACGTAATGTGACCAGTGGACTTGCTTATTGTAATCGTTCCAGTTTCAGCGTTCGACCAATATTTAGCTGAAGATCATTCGGTGAATCGCCTCCAAGATTCATTCGAAATGTGGAACGAGTTGTGTAAAGCAACTGCCTTACATCACGTCAGTCCCACGTTGACTTGGATTTTCTGTGGCACTCACTCGAAGTCGGCGTGCAGATCCCGGTTCTATTATTCCTCAACAAAACCGATATCTTGGAAAAGAAATTGGTCAGTAACGAAGATGGCTGGGCTGAAAACGGCACACTAAACTGTGGCTAGCGCGCAGGAATTAAGCTATCCGATTACTTGATCAATTACGGCGATCGTCTGAATGAGCCCGAAAAGGCACTACGATGTGAGCTCTGCAGTGTGCACCAACAATACGTATAACGTACTGATCTTCGCACGCAACCTAGACCTTACTAAAAGTTTTATTGGCTTACGCAGGAATTCGAAGGCACCCAAGAGTACACCATGCTACATCCACCGGACATCTGTCGTGGTTCGGAACCTCCTTTTTGACTTACCCGGTCCTTTTCGTCTGAATATATGTTTAGGATCGAACAACAACCCAAACAGTCATTGGACACGTCAGAGACCAGGTGAGTAAGCAACATATGATTTTCTGGGCATCACTAACAGCGGCACCTAGGTTGTGATAGGACACATGAAAGAGTCCTACTTTGTTTAATAGTGCTCAAGTCTGATCAAGTATTGACCCTTCTGGCGACCGATTCAACATATGCCTTCAATCTATCCTTGTTTACATTCCTCATATTTTCTCTCCTGGTTGTCTCATCTATCGTAGTACTGGACTTGTAGACTTGTTTGATGTATCACCATTTATTCATTCTCGCTTATTCGGGCCATTCATTTACATCAGTTTTAATATATCGGGCCCTGGATGGGCTCGAGCTCTATCACACTAAGTACCATACTGACTTGACTTCCTGAGATATGTCATGTATGCGTTATATTCGCGAAGTGATTGTACTGAGGAATATATTGGTCAATGTAATATCAGTGTTTGTTTCAACTGTTTCACCGTGGTATGTTATTCGATCCAGATAGCAAGCCCAAGAACACGCATCTGAAATGTGCGGATTTGCACACTAATTAGGTTACCGGTAATTACTCAAGTGAATACATCAAGAGTCGAATCGACTGCTGCAAAAGCGGCATTGTAAACGATAGCTTCAGCAAAATCACCTCGCCGCGTGTGTTTGAAACTACCGAGTCAACACTAATGCTATCAAAAGCGCCTGCACTGGTTTAGAGTCCAAAATATTCTGCATCGCTTTCATTTGCTCCGCGACTATATGTAAATACAATTTAGAGACCTTTGACCTGATAAAAAGGAATTGTATAAAATGCAAAGCAACAGTTTAAGAAATAACGGATCATAGGTATCGGATATTAGACCAGGATCACAGCCGGAACGATAGTTTGCTCTAAATTCAAGCACATTTCGCCCGCATACCTACAATTCTTCGTCTTCTTCTTTGATCTGTGATGGTTTAAGCATCCCTGGAACACGCTCGGCGGCTGCACGCTCTTCTGCGAGCTTTCGCTGTTGTTCGGCTTCTTTTTCCTCCAAATACAATTCTGCGTTGTCTTCGTTGGAAGACTCTCGGAGGGAAATGAGGAAATCACGAAGCAAAAGCTTGAACTTGCCAATATCATTGCAAGTGTCACAAAGCCCAACGACAAAGCTTTGAATCTGGGATCTGCATAGTCGATCAGCTATTCATATCCATACTCCCAGTTACGAAGAACGCACGAGGTAAGATGTGGGAAGGCATTCTTGAGCAGCGTCGCAGTATATTCTCGAAGGAACTGTTGATTGGTAGGAGGAGGACTAGGCTGCGTCGACGGGTCAAACAGTGGGGCATGAATAGAATTCGATTCGACTAGTTGGAATAATCTTTGAAGCATCAGACTTTGGTGCTTGAATCCTGTAAAATCGTGGTCAGACTGTTTGCAACTTTCCGCCAGGAAGTTACTCACCGCTCTTGTGATCACTGTCCGTCAGGACGAAGAAGGTATCTTGAAGCATCGGCAAATAGTATTGTTGGAAAAATGAATTTGCTATCGCTTCCTCTGCACTGGCAAAATTGTTGACAATTTCGAGCAGCACTTGTGAAACAAACGTTGAGTTCTTCGGGAAAAAACCAGCCGTTGGGTGAATGACTCACAGTTCAGCCCTGTATCAGCAATATCTCTCATAGTATGCTTGATCGCCCAGATGATACTATCAAATAACAATTTAAATTGAATCGCCGGGAGGCTTAGGAGCGCTGAAACACTGGTCAGTCAACAGCTCAAGAAATGTCCAGGTAGTAGGACTCACCAGGGAAGCAATACATATCAATTGCTCGAAGTAGCTTGAAGAAGCCAGAGCGATGCTCCGGGTACTCAGCAAAGTCCTTGCTAATCATCTCAAGCGTACACTCGAATACGGCGTCCAGAATAGCGGGTACTTGGGGAGTCAGTAGACCCTAATAGGGAAACAAACATGTGTAAGTTTTGGGCAATCTCAAACATACGTAGAAAACGGCAAACCTGGAGCCTGCTCGTAATTGTTGCCATTACATTCAAGACTTCAGCGTCTCTTGCATGGGGCACGTTCCTATTATAATCGCCCAATACAGCCTCGAGCAATGGCGGGATGAAGTTGGTGTACAAGGTATCAAGATCCTCGGCCTTCTTCACGTACGTCTCCATGAGTTTGAGTATTTCTTTCTTGATCGTTCTTAGGGAGCGAACTTTGGGTGTTCTCGTCGCAATGGGGCCTACAAAGGAAAGCTGAGTACAACTCAAGTCGATCATGAATGGGCTTACCCTCTTTCGCGACTTGCTCGCTAATCAAAGTGCTGACAGCTTTGTACAATCCGAGCATATCATTGAATATACGACCGATCTGTGGCAAAAAGAAGCCGCCAATTGAAACGCATGCGGAGACGTTGGTCTTGAGTACGTTCGACAGAATCTTGACGTTCTCAGAGTTGCCGAGAACGTCCACATTCGATGCGGCTTGCGACATCAGCGAGTCCCACTATTGAGCGAACCTTAGCTAAAATTATCGCTCCAAGGACGTATAAAACTTACCGCGTTATTCGGCAAATCCATGAGCTTCATTATGAGGCGTTCTTGAATAGATTTGTTCGGTTGGGCAGAGACCATGTATCCAACTGCCTCATAGAATGTATGCACTTGCTGTGGGGATAAGTCAACAGTGATGCGATGCAGCCCTCGCAAAATCTCGTCAACAAACGGCTCTGTTTCACCAGCCTGTTGCATGACAAAATGGCGGCGACATTTTTGGGCGATCTTAATGAAAGTGTCACAGGCCATGTCTTGCACACCTAAGGTAGAAAGAACATTAGCGCCGTTCTTCAGAGTGAGTGGTGGTCCCTTGCCTTCATGCGTTTCGTGCATGAATTCAAACAATTTGTTGACTACAGTTTTCAAGAACTTCCAATGGGCCTTGAGGAAACGAGGATATTGGCCAACAATATACATAATGTTGGACGCAACAATCGCCTTGTTATCTTTCCCGCGCTTCATCTCGCACAGCCCAAGTAGGTCCTTGATAACTGTAACAAGGAAGCGTTTTTCCGTCTCGTCTAGGCCAATAATCAGCATGGAGGAGTTGGGGGAACACAAACACGTACTCATAGCGCCAGAAATCGAGCCGATGGCCCAACAGAGCGTATTCAAATTAGCCCACGACCATTCGGAACCATCGACCTGGACCATGTGCAATCGTTGAGATGCCACCATTCTTCACACAGACGATGGGCTTACCTGTTTCGCCAGTTTCTCAGTCAAGATGTTTTCCGTGTCAAGTACATCCAAGTGAGTGAGGTAGACGAGGACTTCTCGCATGGCTTTGTACAACACGATGGTATCGCTCTCCTTGAGGAACTCCCGGACGACTTCTCCTTCGTCATTTTCAACGACAAGCACCTATAGTCACAACATTAATAAGCAGCCACCCCACACGTCGCTGCGGTTTAACTCACCTCTTCGGGCTTCACCATCCTCTCAATCATGACCAACCTGAGGTTACTCAATACCTCGGCATATGCGTTCTTCCTTAAGTTGACACCTCCAAGCATACCAGCCGCCTGAGCGCCCGCCCCACCTCCTCCAAGATTAAGGCCCATAAGCAAGCTAGCGTCAGCGCCACCGAGCCCACCCATTGGCAAGCTTTGTTGTTCCTCGTAGAGTTCGGCACAAGCTTGCTCCAGTATTCCAAACAGATCTTGAATACTTCGCGCTCCTCAACTTGAGAGACTTTGACCATGTACAAGTGTGCGTTGAGAAGCACATCACGGTTCTCTGCATTTTCAACGGCACGAAGGTGAGCTGTTAGGAAGTTGGCAAGGAACAACGCAAGGTTCAGAATGAGTTCTTGATCTTGGTCGGATGAGGTCTCGTATGCTTGAGCAATATCTTCGCAACATGTTTAGTAAGAAAGGTTCCGAACGGGAGAAAGATTACATACTGGTACTGGGGGGTATCATCTTGTTGATCGAGGTCATAACCATTGTGAACAATATTCTGAATTTGGGGTCATATTCTGGCCCGACATTAAGGCCGGCAATTTCAGAGAGACACTTGAGGGTAACGTTTCGGAATTCAGGAACTTCAAGAAACTATAGTTCATCGTGAGTTGGTGTGTTCGAAAGTTTGGCACGATTACTCACCCTTGTTAATAATTGGTCGATTATGCTAGTTTCAAAAATATACCCCAAAGGAATCCAGTTCAAAAATCTGAGCATGGTCTCGAGTGTTGCACGAATCAAACTAGGTTTCTGAGCCTTTTCTAGAACTTCAAGACACAGATTGAATATCTCAGAGAATTCGCCACACATCTGGTTTTTGAGGTTCTTGGTCTTGGTTTGGGTCATTTGTTCAGCGGAGTAATCGAAAATCTCCTCCGACAGCAACTTGAGAATAGCCATGTTATTCTCGCATAGAGCTATGTTTGTTTTGCTGTTTTGGACGATCTCAGGGATAAAGGTGGGCCAATTGTGCGGCCATTCTTGCTTAAGAATCTACTGAAAGTGTCAGAGAGAGACCATAGGAGCTAGAGATTTTATTATTACCTGAACCAGAGCGAGATTTAGTTTGTTAAGGTAAGTTTTTTGCTGTCGCAACGACGTTTCATCCGCAGCGATGACCAAGGTTGTCGAGACAATGAAATTACGAATCCCTTGTCGTTGGTCTTCTGGAAGAATCTTCCAGCGGGTTTGAATAAGCTTTTCCAGAATCTGTAGGCCTATGTACTGCAACCACGGTGCATGTGAGCTATGATATACATATTACTCAGTCGGCTGAAACGTACCTTTGACTGCATGGATCCCGAAGTTTCCAGAATAACTGGTACCCTCTGCCATGCATCCGGATGTTCTTGGAATTGAGTGAGCACTGCTTGGGCCTGCTTTTGCTGGATAGTAGGGGAAATGGGTCAATTCACTTGATCAGAGCGCCCTGGGTGATACCACGGGTAAGATAAACCAGTAGACGTACTTCCTGTCCAGAACCCAAGTAAAACGCATTAACAACCCTATCAAAGAGACCTATATCCAAGTCCCGCGAAAAATCTAGAATGGCCTGAGAACAAACAAATGCGAACGTCAGTACAGTGCGTCACTGGCGATCCGTGGCAAGGATGACAATCGGCAGGTATTTTGCCTTCATGAGAAAAAATCTACACTTCCGGACGTACTTCCATATTGAAAACCACTCCTACTCTTGTTCAAGAAGGTAGGGGAACAGGGGAGCACAAGTCCAGGCAGATTAAAGGTCAAAAAGATATAGTGCAAGGATGAACGCAGGGAAGCGTAGAGCGCGCCTAATATTATCGTACACGTGGGGGTGGTGGACGAGATGTTCGAGTACCGACTGGACAAGTTCCCGTAAGCCGTTGACCACAGAACCGACTTGAAAGACGTTGAAGACGAGGGCAAGGGTTGCTTTAGATCGGGCCAGCTGCTGACAAACACAAGGACCCTCTTTATGCTGACGACTTGGCGCTTAAATATGGGGTCACGGCCCCACGGCAAGACTCGCCACCTCCACACATAACCGTTTGAGCCCAGTGAGCCACGCTGTGCACGACGATGAACATACTCCTTCCCTCTCCGAGCTATATTTAGCTGCTCAACATAACCCTCCGATCAATGATGCTCTTTCAAGACCGATAGTTTAGCGCCGACCTCGGTACCATGCTATTTCAACCAGCTGCTGGGAGACATACATAAGCTCGTGCTCGGCTATTGTCCAGTCTCGAGTTCTCAGGAATATTCTCGTACATCCTGAAGTAATCGTTTGGGTTAAGTTTCGATCCCTTCTTTACGATAAACTAACACGGGGGTACAAACAATTTCTGGGATACCTATTTCACTTTATGGGACTATCGGAGTCTCACGACAAAACCACAACACAATTAACAAAGTTTAGAAAATTCTGCTATAATGGGAGTAGAGTGATCGATTCGCAATGCTTACTTTTTCTTGGGATATATGCGTCCAGATTACCTTTGTTGATTATGTCGATATAATTGGTAGATAAGAGTTGGCATGCACCATGAGTATCACCAAATTTATTACATCGCATTCACCTATAACAATGACCATTTAACTGTGCTTGTGCTCCTTTAATTGGCTCTCTGTTCCGAGTTCGGAGTTTTGGTTCTGTCCCCCGGGGCAACCTCGACCGAGCACGACCTGATCAGGGAATCCAACTAATCACAAAGGTTTGCGCCTGACTCAGCATAGAGTTCGTTGCTGATATAGATTGCGAAGACACAGGAATATACCCTAGGGATAACTAAACATTGTCCAACAAGCCCGCTTCCCTCATCCGCGTAGACACAATCTTCACTAGGTATGAAAATAAATACCAATGTTTAAATGCACACCGAAACGGACAAAAAACGCTTGATCTGTGGTTGTGAGAAGTACAAAACTTGAAGTCACACCCTCATTCAAGCTCACCCCGAAACAGCCATCAATACCATGACTTGGCACTTGTTCTCCTTGATAGGGTCACCTACCCTGCAAACGTCGGCTGGACCTGGAGGTGGTATCAAGATTCTAGTATACATGTTAACGTGGTTTAGCTGCAGTTGCCATCCGAGCTTGTAATTGATGCATTATTACGAAAAAGCAACCAAAGGCAGCTAGACCAGTAAATTTACTCAAGTATATTAAACATTACCCGCAAGAAGGAAAATATGTGGGGCTCCTGCCAGTCCGTGCTCTTTGTACTCGTGTAATATTGGCACTCAGAGTCTAGAATTGTGTAGGCTATCAACAATAGTGACTAATAAGTGCAGTATGAAACACTTCTGATAGCTATCAGGTATGGAAAGCTGGCAAATCCGAGCTACAGTATATGTTAGAAGACCGATGTTGATTGTAGCTACCGCACTTTATTGTGTGCAGCTATTTCTCGGAGTTATCTGGTATATGTGACGATGCTCGCCTTCGAATCAACCGCATGGGTGTTTGTCGGACAGACGCATATACCAGTCTCAGACCTACAAATAGTAGTGATGGAATCCCAAGGCAGTTTCAAAACGAAACACCGTGGCACCTGATATTCGAAGGAACCAAAGGTTACCAATACGGACAAGTGGGGAACTACAATTTTTTACGTTTGTGATCTTAGAAGTGTGCAGATGAAAAGTCTAACTTGACAGGTGTGAGTGCGTACGTATGCTTCATGTCTTCGTGGTAAGGTTTGCGGGGAGGATGTATGCCCGTGAGAATGCGATCGAATGTAATATACATACAATAAAATTTTTGATGAACGACCGAAAATCGCAAAATAAGCGAACTTACGCGTATACCTAATGCGGTATACGTGTGGGGCTTGCTGGACTCGTTAATTGCGGTAGCCACATGTCAGAGTTCTCCGTACGCTAGTGTCATGCCACTGAATTCGAAAAATAATATTTAACAATGCTTGAACTGCGATAAAATAAGACGGGCGAGATTAGGTACGCGAAGCAAGCTGTAGGTAATCAAAGTCAAGGATTCGGGGCTAGAGCAGCGAAGGGATGAGCAAGGGGGCCAAAATAAATTATCGGGAGCCGGAGCTATGGCGGATGTCATCGACGAGCTGCGGAACAACCTGAGATTTTCCGGGGAAAGATAGACAGGTACAGCACTTGACGAGAAGACTGCGGCCACAGGAGTATGGTAAAATATGAATGATGATTTGGTGTAAACAGCTAGTCAAAGGAAGCAATCACCATGCATCATCAGCGGAACCTATATCTCATAGCTGTCAAGAAATCGAATCCGAGTCCCAGATGTGTTTTATGAAGTTGAGGTACCGAAGGCTGGGGGTCGCGACACTACCCCAAGGTTCCGTTGATCGTCCTAGTGTTCAGAAGCCAGATGCTCTGTGGGAACACTTTGTCCATGCATGGCTGCTACGTTGTTGTGACAAGATCATGTCAATGGCATGAGAAAAACTGTACTGCTAGGATACAGTGGCGTGTTAGCATCGTTCTGATGCCATCATGGTCAGCATTCGGTACGCATATGGTGCTTGTGATACGCCTCCGAAAAGGGTCCGACTAACACGAGTGAGGTGCGATACTAATTCTAGCAGACTCAAGTGTGTTCTGGCTGTTTACATGCTATATCACTGGAACAGTGCCAGCATGGCGTATTTCAGGCTGCCGTGGGAGATGGCAAATGCCGAAAACACGGAAATCAGTAGGATTCCCGCGATTAACCGATAAAGCAATGGAGTGGAAAAAAAATGCTGGTAACAAGACAATGGTGCAGGGTCACGCCAGGTAAAATATAGACTCATAGGTGGCAATGCGAGAATGGGATTCCAAGGTCTTGCACATGGAATAAACGCTAAAGCGATTGCTGAGACACACGTGACTCTAGACACTGGTCTCCACTTATCCCTAACCTTCTTCCCTACCGTCGTGGGTGAACAGACTTCCATCCTCTGTCTCCCGTTCCCCCACACTCGGATATCCCCCCCCTCTCCTTCGCTTACATTCTGTCAATGCACTCGGTCAGTGACTTGACGACATATTCACGGAAAGCCCGTGGAGATGTGCCTCCACCGCTCGTGGTGAGTTTCCTACGGTAAACTGAGGCCACAATATCTGATTGGCGACGTATGGTAGGGGCATCAAACTACGGTGATTGGGAGCCAAATGTATCTATTCGGAGGGCGCCTGGTTACACAACGTCGAATGGTTGCTGACTTGTATGCTTTCATTGGAGGAATAACATGGGAACGTCTGGGCCTCCTGATCTGGACCCGAATGCTCCGCCTCCGCGCTACTTTCATTCGGCTGACGTGTGGAATGGTCATCTGGTCATATTTGGGGGCATGGGATACGGATCGTCTGCGCACACTCCCGACGACTTGTGTGTCCTTGCCGACGTACGGTTATATTCCCTTGCGGATGCTAGTGGCTTGCCGAACCCCTGTGCAAGCCACCTTCTACATCCCGGCCGCTGAATTCTGAACCAGACCCTGCTGCTGCTGGAGAGACATTCACTGGATTAGTACCTCGGGCGCGGTATTGCGCATCTTTCTGCAGTTTCCGGCGATCAACTATACATTATTGGTGGGCAAGACATGGCGAATGCGTGGCTGGATGACATTCACGTATTTGATCTCCCTTCTCGCACATGGGTTGCTCGGGTACCTTACCCTCGCCATTGTGGTACATATCGCAGTGTCGCAGTTTGCGCCCCCGAACGCGTTGTCAACCCAGCACGCATTTCTGCCAACATTCACGACGATACTCCTAGTAACCAAGACGAGCTTATCGAGCTCCCGTTTACTTCAGATACCAGTGCCCAATCTCCAAATAGCATCTATTTGTATTCTAATCATAATGTGAGTGGGTTTTATATGTGGTGTCGCTCATTAATCAACCCAAGAACTTCAGTTCACAGATGTCAAACGTGAACTTCAAACATTGCACCCCACCCCATCTACTCCCGACTCTCCTTTCACCATGACCGATGCTTCTGCTCTCTTGACTGGCACATCTCTACCCCCTGGTTTACGATTCCCAACGGGCGCTCTGCTCGGTACACATTTACTCATTGCCGGAACATACCTTGCACACACATTTCAATCTTACTCCTTGTGGGCCCTCGACTTGCGTACCTACAGTTGGTCCCGAATCGATCCGGGAGCGGCCCTCTCCCATGGCTCATGGGGGCGCGGTGTTGTGTGGGGTAACGGGGGCCGTTTTGTTGTATTCGGGAATCGTGAAGGAAACTTGGTTGAGGACTACAATCGACGGTTGCTCGGCTGGGGCGATGTCGCCTACGTGGATCTCGAGGCGTTTGGTGTATACAGTCCTCCACGAAGGATGTTCTCTGCGCCTACGCCACCTATTCTTGCTACCGAAGTAGCTGTGGACATTTCCTGCCAGGACCCTGCACAAACCCATGCCCTGCTGCCTGTGATCGCTAATCTTCGGATGTTGCACCAGGAGCAGTTGACCGATTTTGAGATTGTGGCCGACGATAACCGGCGAATCAAATGTTCGAGTGCTGTCTTGGAGGCGCGCTGGGGCTGGTTCCGTCGCCAACGACAACTTTTTCGCAAAAAAGCACAGAGAGTCGAGGCAGAATTATCGAGAGACCCAATGAGGGCAAGGTCTAGTTCCAGGAGTGGGGTTAGTGAAATTGGGGAAGAGCATTCTTTTGCCAACATGGATGATAGGGAGCTGGCCGAGCTTGACCCACGGTTATCATCAAGAGAGCTGAGGCTTTCTGAGCCTTATGCAGTTACGCTTGCACTATTGCAATATCTGTACGGGCTGACACTTGTCACATCCCTCCAGCACGCCCCTCCAGTGCTCAGTGCATTGCTTTTGATTGCATGCACCTATACCGAAGAGGATCAATTCAAGGAAGAATCCTCCTTTGGGGAAATTCGGCTCAATTACAACTCAAACGGCAATGGCCATACGCATCCCAGAAGCCTAGGGTCGTCCCCTTCGTCGTCATCCGGTCGTATCCCGTTACCGCCTCGCCCCACCCTCCCTCAGTTCGACGCGATGCCACATTTAACGGGACTTGTTAAGCATGCTATGCACCGTGCATTGAGTCCTACTAATAGCTGGGAGTATATGAGGTAGCCACGCTGTGCGACTGCCAAAGTCTACAGATCCGGGCATTGAAAGTTGTGATGGTGAGTTTCGGGAACACCCATTCGCCCTAATTCAATCTGGCTACATACTATCCCACTTTAGGCTTCAAGCAAAAAGCAAGCACACAAGCAACGTCAACATGGGTCTGGATCAGGACCCAGCGGGAGGCCCCGTGGTGTATCCGATACCAATGGCCTCCCACTTCCTGGTAGACCTCGTACAGCGGATGGGGCGGGTAATACTGCTGTTGGGGGAAATAGTACGTAGACCAACTGTCTTTTCTTGGTATCTTTGTTTGGATTTAGTGTTCGGCTTCGGGTTCTTGAGTTTAGAGCTTTTAATCTGTAAAAAAAAAACTAACATTGTATAACTGTGTCAAGTGCGTATGGAGATCGACAGCGGATGGAATCTTGGCAGGGGGTGTCACGTTTTAGGAGTCCACGTGTGGGGCCCCACGTAGATCTTCATACTGACTTCCTTCTTGCGTCATTCCGCTTTTAAACTTTCTTCTAATTATTTACTCTCGCTTATCTTTTATGGTGTCGCCCGAAAGATGGAATTAGGGAATAGATTTCCAAGATCGCGCCCCTTATAGTTTGCTCCCGACCATACTCCCCTGTCTGTTAATTGTTTCGGTAGAACGCTAATTGTCACAATCTCAATCACGTGCAGGACTCCCAGCAACATCGACAGGCCGCCAAAAACGCTTACACACCGCTGACGGGACACGCCCTCGCGAACCACTCGTAAAAAATCCTCCTATTGAACCCTCGTTATCCAGCCGAACACCTGGAACTCCCAATTCACGACGAACGAATGGGGCAGCCCGTTGTTTGGACCCGTGCCCAAGCACTCTCCGCCACCTGAGCCACTCACTGTCGATCCGTTGGAACGGACTGGGCGACAAGGGTACCGAGGCTTGCTAGACGCAGTTGGAGACGGGTTATATTCGGATGGCGGTGATCATTATTCCGAATCGCAACATCTCCCGGTTGTGGCAGCGCCTCGGAGCGATATACCTTCGGATCCCGCAACGGTGAATTACGGTTGGATTCACGAAGCAGTCACGCAGCACTACGAGAACTTTATTCACGACACCGACCGGCTTTGGACGAACATGGAAATCCTGTAGACGTCGACCTGGAACAGCGAAAGGTTCAGATTGTGCACCGATGGTCGCAGCACGTTACAATGGCAGATAGCGACGATCAACATCAGCAAGTGGATCAACGGCAACCTCGCTCCCATGTTTCACCAGAGCTTATGCCCTCACAATCCATAAATGACGAATCTTCTGTATCTCCATCTCGCACACGGCATTCACCTACTACATCTCCGGTGTTCACAGGAGGTGCATCACTTGCAACAGTTTCTTCCGTTTCTACTACGACATCTACCCAAACAGGGAGCGCGAGTTCCGGCGGATCTGCGTCTGTACGAGCTCCGACAGACCACACGCGCCCCGTGCCCATTCGTTCCGCTGGGCATCAGCACCAAGGAAGTGAAGCGACGGTGCGGCCCGCCAATCAGGAGAAAGTTCGCCGTGTGTTGGTGGGAATATCGCCATATGGCGCTCCGATCTATCGTGAGCTACATCCGGATGAGCCGGATCTCGAACCAAATTCCATGGGGGCCAGTAGGGCCGGGAGAATCAATACTAAAGATAAGGTCACATCGGGTGGAAAGAGTGAGGGTAGTGGGAGTGGTGGACTAGGATGGTTTTTATCCCCTCAAGCAAAGGCAGAAAAGGCGGCTGCCAAGGTTCAGGCTAAAATAGAAAAACGGGCACGCGAAGTCGCAGATCGCGAAGCGACGCTAATGAAGGAGGTCGAACGGCGCAAGCTCAAGGAAGAGATGCAGGACCGGTTGACAAAGATTCGTTCTGGCACTACGAAGGACATTCAGAATAAAGACTTGCCCAGAATAGATGGGCACAAGTTTGCTTTCATGGGTAATATGTAACTGGGACTTTGAGGTGATTTTTAGGTGTAGAGTTAGCTTGATCGGACTGTATGGGTTACATGTAAAATAGCATATAGCAAAATTTTGCGTTTTTGTTTCAACCATACAGCCTGTGTGGGTTCAAGAGAGGCTCGAGGTAGCCTATTTGGATAAATGATTATGAAAAAAATCTAGACAGGTGGGCCGCAGTGTGCGGAGGTACATGCGACACTTGACTGATGTCGCGTGCCGAGCATGATAATTCGATCTGTCCTCGCGGCCCTCAGCACTCACCCACTATCTTTAAATGTTTGTCGTGCATTTAATTTAATTCGCTATTTATTCATCCTTGCGCGGTTCTCCCGCCAGCCCAAACCTTCGATCCGGATGGTCACGGTCTTGGGTGACCCGGCCAATGCCCCTAGTTATTGGCCGGCCGCGGCCGGCCGCGGACTCCCCCACTTATACCTCTTACAGAATCTACATATTACACATATGAACATGGCAGACCGAAGTATAGACTGAGAATTCATGATCAATATATCGAATTCACAGTAGCAAACATGATGGAATACATCAGGCGCAGTCATGAGATATGGATATATACTGGGACCAAGCACGTAAGATTCTTTGAACTCCGGGCTTAATCATTCATCTACAATACCACTAAAATTGGCTGAGGAGTTGATTGTACAGAGTGGCTTCAGAAGGAGCCATGTCTTCCCAACGTTCATTCATTGCAGCATTTAGATGTTTGGCAAAATCCTTGAATGCTCTTCGATCCTGTACCACTGAAGTATCGAAATTCAACGCATCAAGCCACCATACAAGCATGGGGCGCATGTCCTCGTTCGAGCCCTGGATCGGGCAAGGCGTCCAGTTGGGAACATCTGGATATAAAGGAGCGTTTCCTCTTGGAAGAATTGTCCTTTTCCAAAAGCTTCTCGTCGATGATATCCCGACTGATTTAAGCGTTGGAGCGACTGTTTGAAGTTCCTCAATACCCAAGCGCTGTGCTTCGAGGGTAATTGGCCAGTCCCATGTTTGAGATTGATAGTTGAGGTGGAATTCAAATGCGTGAAGTCGAGAAAATCCAGTCGTTGCAAGCACGTCCTTGAGCCAAGGAAAAATGCCATTCGTGGATACTAGCTCGTTATCGGCGACTACTCCTATCTCGGACAATTGCACCAGAAACCCAAAATACTCAATGTTAGGAAGGTTGCCAACATTGATAGACTGTTGGATTAATCGCCCAGCCTCTCGGCCAGAAACATGCCAATGGGGATGAGGGGATGAATGAGAAGCTGAGAGGGACGATAGATGGGGATCTGGCGCTGTAGTGTCGGATTTTCTCGGCACAGGCAATACTTTTACATGTGCATCAGTCATGTTCCAAACGGTGTAGTACTCTACCGCTCGATCATGGCGGATTACGTCTAAACAGGACTTGTTGGGATGCTTTGGATTAAATAAGCTAAAGTGTGTAAGTTTCGGGAGAAATTCTGGGTCGCTGGCCGAGCGCAGTAATTCGTTCGAGCATTCGGATTCTTGGCTCAAATCGGCCCTCTCAGCGAGCTCAAGAGGCTCATCGATCGGCGTTACTTTAAGTGAGCGAAGGGATGTGGTTGCGCGAAGGACACGGACAAGGTAATGAAGTGGGTCAGGGGGAATCTCAGCTCCGATACCACCCCAAACTTCTGGGTATAGGACAAGCCCGTTGATAATCAGAGATTTTGTAGTATCCAGCATTTTTAAAGCATTTTTACTCCTCGATAACGATATAAGTTGAGTGGGTGTGTGCAAATGCACTTCCGCATATAGGAGAGGGTTGCACAGCTCATAAAAGCGCTTGCTACAACGCGTCGAGACAGCAAGGACCTCGGGTGTCGCGAGTCCGAATATCAAGAGAATACCTCAATCGGGAGTCTAAGTCGAGTGTTTGGAGTCATGGTTGGCTGTGTGAGAAAGATGGCAACCTTACGTGACGTACATATAATAATATCTTCCTCTGTTACTGTTCTACGTTACCATTTTAAGCTCTTACTTGTCGCGTGAGTGAATATGTGGTTTTTGTTGTAAGGAAGACCGTGTGAGTGACTTTCTTGATGTATGCGCCCTCTGGCTTAGGAGCCAGGGGCTGGTTTCGCATATTCTCTATACGGGACCTGTGTTATTTATACCATCGCTCGTTGAGGCTTCGCGGTCCCCAGTTTACCACCGTCGACGCCTTTGGTGCAACTTGTCGTTCCCGCTTGGCACACAGTGGCTATGGATATTCAAATTCAAAGTAGACTAAAACTCTAAAATGCCACGTTGAATAACTCGTGGAGCTGGGTATCAATGTTACTAAAAGTCTCACAAGATGCCCAATGCCAACCAGAGAATAATTCGAGGGTTTATAATCAACCAAAAGGGGTGTTCGAGTTTATATACCAAAAATGATTTATACACGACTACGACCACAGATACTGCCTAGAGTGACTAAACTAGCGCTACTAGGCGTGATATTCGAGTAAATCCTCAAGTGATACCTTTTTGGCAGTTTTGCTACGATAGAAGTCTAATTCGCATGCCTGATTCAGTTTGGCGGTATTGACTTTATGCGTTTTATGACCTCAACTTACTTTAGCACCCGTGTTGGCAAAGTTGAATATACTTGAATGCATACTTCTTTGAGATCGCCAACAAGTTTGGATTTTTTGGACTCCATGCACGTAAGTAATTTGAGCTGGAGCACTTGCTAGTGATTGTATGCGCGGTAGAACAAGCACTCAAATGCATTAACTGATTAGTTGATCGTGCAAGACCGACTACGAAGAATCAGTGTGAAGAACCAGGGTAAGAATGCGAACAACATGGCAGACTTGATACCAGTGGCGCGAGTCGATAATCAATCTATTGGGTCTCATGTAAGCTTAGTCACGGCTACAACTTTCAGTTGCCCAAGAATATACATTCAACTTAAGTTCATATATCACAAACATAAAAAAGCGCACAAACCAACCGCCAGAAAGTGAATCACTCATACCAACGAGTCACATGAATCAGATCGGTGACACCCATACCATATACCATATTATACTATACCATGTCGAAACATACGTATCGCCAATCTATGAACCCGCGCCTGCTACTGGACCAGTGATATGACAACCTGGAAGTGGCTTGGTTATTACCAGCCCCCATAGTCAGTCCGAATAAACTTACAAGCCTTTGCATGGTCTATATCATACAGGTTAAGCAATGGTTCACAGTTAGGTAAATAAGTATACTAACCATTATTGATCTGCTCGCTACACGTTTCCCCATTTTCACACACCCGCCTGGACACTACCCAAACAGGTAACCGTTCCTTCCCAATTGACGTGCGCATTTCACGCGACCACCAGTCCTTGAGACCAGATAAAAACACCTCGGTAGCGCATTCTCGGCAGATTCGGCGTCGACGGGGTGGTGATGGTGGCGGTGGTGGGTTGATGGAAGACGTCGAGGTGAGCGGCGGGACAGAGATGGGAGCTACGAATGATGGCACAAGAACAGGGGACATAGAACTGTTTTGCTCTCTACGAGACACGGCTGGTAAAGTCAACGAGGGAGGCGTCTCGGTATCCCGCATCGTACGCATTAGATCGGCCAGGCGGGGCAAGACAGTGGTTGGTGATATTTCCCCGTTGGCCAAGTCCACGGAACCTTCGTTCACTGGTTCACCAGAGTTCTCGTTTGCTGACCTTCCCGAGTTTCCATTGGCTCCACTCGCCGAAACACCAGTCCGTCTCCTTTCATCTTCTCGCTCATCATCGCTATCCTCTTCGTCTGTAAATTCGGAAAACAAGACGCTCGGAAGTTGTTCCCTTGGCCGCGCCGCAGTATACTGCGCATCTGGCACATGCATATCCACAGGGTGAGATCCTCTAAATGCGTCCCGGGCGATCATTGGCTCAAACCCTTCAGGTGTCGCCAAAATATGGTCGATTATCTATGAGGCGTGTGAGTATATGCGTGACATTGAGGTAGGTTCGATATGATTTACGTCTAGGTAGATCATGTTAGGTGTGATCTCTGCTTCTCGAAGATAGTCAAAGAGGATATCGACTTCGATTGAATTGTTATTGAAAATGTCGTATATCCGGTCGCTCTCGATTAATCCTGCCACAGTCGCAAAGTCAGGGCCATCAATTCTGCGAGTGAGATTCAAGTGTACCCTGCAAGCTATTATAGTCACTCATAAGTCGCACTTGGTGCAACCAATGTGATCGACACACTTGCGGGACAGAGATTCCGCAAAAGCCGGTCGTACACATGTCACAGCGAGTTGAAGTCGGGGCGCCAAATGCGTACAATTCGTCGCTATCGTCATCATCCAGATATTGAGTGCAATGCATGCGAAAAGCAATGAGCCAAATATTAGCAAATACAACAATCCGAAACCAAGTAATTTCTCTCACCAGGCGCCGCAGTAGTTGTGGCCCGGTGGGGGACCATTTTCGAGGTTCCAGGCGTTGGCGTGGTCGGTATCAGGATTGGGAATCGGTCGAGGACATGTCCAATCGAAGGTGTTATTCGGGGCACTTGTAATCATATAAGATAGAGGTTGTACTAAAACGTAAGGGGCGTACCAGTGAGGGCAAGGTCGTGCGAGGTGGTCGTTGGCGGAGTTTTGTTGTTGGGGGAGAAGGGCATCGGGGTTTTGTGGTCGTGGAGGAGGAATCTACCAAAACTTAATACCATAAGTAATAGTTTGACGAATGGAACACACCGGTATTTCGCGGCCGGCGATGTATATTTCGTCTGCTTGTGCTCTCTCTCGTTCCGTGCGAGCACGTTCGGGGTACACGCGAAGTAGCGCAGCAACGAGTGATTGGACCACCCTGTATATCGCAGGGAGCACCACGTGCGTTAGAGCCTGAGACAATGGGATAGGTACAAGTGGAAATACTGACCTGCTGGGAGCGATACCTGTGGAGAGGTGCGGCATGCTGGACAGGTGGCCCGGGTGTAATTCGGAGCGTTGCGGGAGTGTGACAAATGGAGAGTCATACATGACCCACAGAAAAAGTGGTGGCATGGACTCAAAGAGACAGGCTAGAAATAGGTTAGTTGGAGGAAATTTGAGGAGATGGTAGATAATCACATTATAAGCCAGTTCGGTGCAACATCCACAACTATAGCGAGAGTCAGGGACCGGGTCCATCGATCAGATGGTAACTCACCGAAGCTCGGACTCGATTTCGTCGACAAGACGAGCCCCTCGGTCGTCGTGGGGGGTTGGAACGTCATGTGGAGGAAGTATCGTCGAAACAGCGGATGATGAAAACTAGCAGAGTTGGTACGCAAACTCTCTATTAGTAAATACGCTTACAGTATCGCGGGCCTTTCCCTTGAGATCTTGGTGGTGGTGGTGATGATGATCGTCGGTATCGTCGACAAGGGTAGTATCAGCGCTCTCAGGGGCTTCAGACATGCGTCCTGGGGATAACGGCTCCTCGCGCATGCGCTTAGAATGCCTGTTATTGGGCGATCCGACATCGTCATGGTGGGCATCGGCTCTCCGTTTGCGGCCGTTGCGGACAGCAGAGAGGGCAGCGCCCATATCCGTATGTCGTGAGTCGACTGGAGTGGTAATAGAAAAAGAAAGCGAGTGCGTAGAAGAGTCCATAGTGATCTCCTTCTCAACGCAAGGCAAACGCACGGCAGACAAGCGTGACTGGGCGGTCGTGGCCACTGCGTCACGTGGTCTTCTTATAAACGCCCCCGCTCATCGCACACACACAAGTCCATACACCGGAGCCGTCATTGCGTCCAAAATCTAGCGCATCAGGCACCAACCAAGTCGTCTTTGGTCTTGGGAGCACCCCCGCGGTAGGATCCATTTCCCGATTCAATCTCAATTAAATATTTAACATGACAAATTCGTTCTCACGGCAGCCCTGTGCCACTATAGCCCCTATCTTGTCAAGTACCGCTGTCGAGGCTCCCAGATTGAGTCACTAAAGCTATCATTTATTTACCATGCGGAGAATTTCACGTGGAAATGATTGTCCGTCACGTGAGGACGCAAATACTTCCCGCCGCTCTGGGCGCCTAAACGAAGGCCCCCTTCGTGCCGAGAGGCTAGTAGACTTTGTGGTGCTGTATGACGAATGATCGCGAACTTGGATAGGATCGCGTACAGACAGATTTGTTCATATGACGCGGATGACACTAAATCCGCAAAGCCCAACCCTCGAGGACATCTCAAGTAAACGGCGACCGAAAGTATCGCCTTAGATATCGGGGCAACTCGGTTGCGGTCGTCGGGTCGAGTCGTGAGAGAAATCGTATATGAATAAAGTGCGTCCTCTTGGCTCCAGTATCTGAACCAGAGAGAACCAGAACCTCCAATCTTCCATCCCAATATGTCACTCGCACGTCGAGTTGCACTCTCAAGTGTCCGCACTCAGACCCAGCCTTGGCGGAGGCTCTACAGTTCTACCGAGCTTGATGCGCGCAAAGGAGGTGAGGAACTACGCCATTATCCATATTGATGCATAACTGACCAAATAGTGCAGACCGTCAACGACTGGTAGTCATCGGTTCCGGCTGGGCGGGGTTCGGCGTTCTGCGCGGAGTGGACAAGAAAAAGTATCAAACTGTCGTCATATCTCCTCGGTCTTATTTTGCTTTTACGCCCCTTCTTGCATCAACGGCTGTCGGCACACTTGAATTTCGTACTGCCATCGAGCCTGTTAGACGAAAAGGAGTCGAACGTGAGTTAATCTCTATTTATGGCCCTTGATCTCAGTCTCAGTCTGCCATATAGTATATCAAGGTTGGGCCGAAACAGTCGACTTTAAAGACAAGTCGATCCTAGTCCAAAGCAACCTCGCCACCGAACTCGACAAAGACCAAGGAGGAGAAAAGTTTACCGTCAAATACGACAAGGTAACTTTCCTTTCCACTACCACAAGCTCCAACTCACTCTCCCTCTTCCAGCTTGTCATCGCTCCAGGAGCCTACTCCCAAACATTCGGCACACCAGGCGTAACCCAACACGCATACTTCCTCAAAGACGTCGCCGACGCACGCCGAATCCGCCAACGCGTCCTCTCCAACTTTGAAAAAGCGGCCTTGCCCACGACCAGCCCGGCCGAACGAGACAAACTCCTCCACTTCGCCATCGTCGGGGGCGGCGCAACGGGCGTCGAGTTTGCTGCCGAGCTGCACGATCTCCTGCACGACGACTTGCCCGAGTTGTATCCGACCCAGGGGACCAGGTCGCTTGTCGAGGAACACGCCAGGATCACGATTTACGATGTCGCGCCGCGGATATTGGGGATGTTTGATACGGCCTTGGGCGAGTTTGCCGAGAGGCATTTGAAGCGCGAGGGAGTGAGCATTCGCCCGAACCATGTCGTCGAGCGCGTCGAATCCGGTATGCTCCATTTCAAGGGTGGAGAGGCTGTTCCGTTTGGTATGCTAGTCTGGGCAACCGGATTGGCCACGAATCCATTTGTAAAGAGTTTGAAGGGTATCGAGAAGGAGCCCACTCACCAAGCTAGGATTTTGACAGATGCGAAACTGAGAGTGTTGAAAGAGGGGGGTGAGGCTATAGAAGACGTGTTCGCGCTCGGTATGATTTCTTGCGATAGTGGAAGCTATGGCACCCGTTACTGATACGCATTCATAGGCGATTGTGCGGCAGTCAAAGACGGACCAGTGCTCCCCACGACCGCCCAAGTGGCCAGCCAAAAAGCCAATTACCTGGTAAAACATTTCAACAGTGGCGATCCCAACACGACTACCGACTTTGTATTCAAAAACTTTGGGGCACTTGCATACTTGGGCGGGTGGCGTGCGATCATGCAGGGAGAGAGCCAGAACATCAAAGGGTGAGTTTCACTGATCCGTAGGTGGATTTCGTTATACTGATAGGGTGTATGCGCCAGATGGGCTGCATGGGTTATTTGGCGAGGGGCCTATTTGACCAAGAGTGTGAGTTGGAGGAACAAGATTCTGATACCTACGCTATGGTGAGTAGAGTGTATGTGTTTCAGGAATGCCCGGCTGAAGTCTTCTTAGGATGATCAACTGGCTCTTCGGTCGGGACATTTCGAGGTTCTAATTGGAACCTATGGCCCCTTAAGTTATTGTCGCTAGAATCCACTCAATAATGGGAATAGTTTCAACCTGCATTCCATAGACTCGACTGGTATAGAAAAATATCAAATCCATTAAAACCATTACCAAAACATACAATTGTCCGAATTCAATACCAAAACGTAAAATAACGGTTTTACAACAATTGTTTCCATCCACTTTCCTTGGTCTTTTGCACGATCTTCTTGACTTCTTGGCTACGTGCGCGAGTCGTGATGAGTAGCGCATCATTGGTATCAACGACGACCAGATCGTCCACACCCAAGCAGGCGATGAGACGACCCGATGCGGGAACGACGATACCACCTGCAACCTGTTCGGTGATGACTATTGTAGAACGTTAATACCCGTTGAATGAAGGAGAGGCTGAACAAACGTACCCAAGTTTCCGTCACCCAGAATCCTGTCTGACTGTGCTCTGCGGGGAGCAAGTCGGAGAGAGAAGCAAAGTCACCAACATCATCCCAACCTATATAACAATTTAGTCAATATAATCATAGGATATCGAGTTCAATCTACGTACCGAAAGTAGCGGGCACAGTCGCAACTCGGCCGGTCAACGCAGCAGGCTCCGCCACGGCATTATCAATCGCAATCTTGGGCAAGTTGGCCAAATCTCTGCGAGAGCCTTTTCCCTGAGCGCCTGGTCCTCCCAGACCTCAGCAATCTTCTCGAGTCCCTCTGCAAGCTCGGGACAGTACTCGGCGTAGAGTGCCATGAGCACTTTGGCCTTGACCACGAACATACCGGCGTTCCAGCGGTAGTTACCGCTAGTAATGTACGCAGCGGCGGTACGAGCGTCGGGCTTTTCCTTGAACTGCGAGACGATGCGACTGTTGGGAATCCAGGGAGGTTGAGCTGACGACCGAGACGGACGTAACCGAATCCTGTAGACGGGTGGGAGGGCGCAATACCAATAGTGACGAGGTAGTCGTGTCGGGCGGTGGCGACGGCTTCGGTCACAGCCGCCATAAACGCATCCGCACCGCTAATCATATGGTCCGCCGCAAAGGAACCCAAGACCGCGTCCGGGTCCCGTCGAGCCAAAACGGCAGCTGCCAGTCCAATGGCGGCGCAGACTCCTTGGGGCTCGGCTCGGCGAGCAGGTTGGACGAATCGAGATCGGGCAGTTGGACTTGGACGGTCGGAGCATGGATTTGGCCGGTGACGACCATGAGACGCTCGGGAGTTGTGAGCGGCAAGAGACGGTCCCATGTGCTCTGGATGAGGGAACGGCCGGAGAGTGTGACGTCGAGGAAGAATTTGGGGTAGGATTCGCGAGAAAGAGGCCAGAGACGCGTTCCGGCTCCTCCGGCAGGAACAACAGCCCAAAAGCCGGGCACTCTAGCGACTTGGTTTCTTGCGAAGGCGTGCTGGGCACATAGAGCGATGGTGCACCAGTCGGCGCTAGGAATGGGGAGCGGGTCGGGCGTGCGATCGGGCTGCCGGGAACAGTAGGAGAGTGGAAGAAGGATCCCTGGCGAGAGGGCGGTGCGAGACCACCGGTCTAAAATAGATGTTAGGCTTTGACAGGTGCAGGTATCCTGGCACTCACCAATGATTCACGAATTTGTTTCTCGAGTGCTGCATTAGCTTGTCGAAGCTCGGCGCATTCATTCCTCAATTCAGAGACTTCTTGGTTCTTTTCCACACTTGAGCATTAGTGGGACCTCGCAGCGGACGCGAACGTAAACGTACGGATTTTTGCATTCCAATCATAATCTGTTGGAACATTTCCTCTATCCCCAGAGGCGCATTAGGTGTCTTGGAAGCCATATTCAAGCGAGTGGAGGGTGGAGGTGATCGGGCAGGAGGGGAACAATGCAATTGCAAGGATCAGCCAAGGTAAAACTTGCCCTTTATATGCGAGATACCGACGTGTCGCGGCGCGTCTTTCAGGTAGTAAATCAAATTCATATTCAGGTTCCGTTGTCGGGCGCCAGCTTCGGACCCTTGCAGTCCCCGGTTCGGTTTGACATCGACTCTATCGAGACGGTCGTCAGGATGTTTATCATGCTCGCTAATATATCTTTCTATACAAACTTTCTGTGCTTCGTCGTATAGGTTATTAAACTTTTTGCTCTTGGGCGCCCAGTGTCATCGGGAGAAATTACTCTGGAATGTATGCTCGGCTCCGCCTTTTTGCAGTCAATTCTTATAATTGTTACACACGTGTCATGACATCGCCTGCTGGAATGTGTAACGCATCCACGGTTAGTCGTCGGTACAGGCTCCTGTGTACAAGTCTTGGTATGGGCGTCGTCACGTCAGTTTGAAGGAATATAATAATAGGCTGCGCCGCAGTTCAAAGGTGCCCAAACAGACAGCGCTACACTCATGCGTCGCTACTGCGCGTGTGATAGGTGTTTTCGGTAGCTTCAGCTCTGTACATTTTAATCTCGGAGCGTCACCAGATCAGAGTATAACACCCGACATTTGTTCGTATCCATATGCATACAGTACAGTGTCGGATTGGGTTGTTTTCGAAACACTACCATCCCTTTGCACACCAATGACGAAATTTCGGAGGAAATAGGCAAGTTCTGTATACGTGGAACTCGCATCCATCGGAGAATGTACCGCTTTATGTTGGTCTGTCAGTATCACGAGGTAATTCCTGTTGACGCTTCAGCCTATCGGCAGCTGCCTGCTCCGCTGGGCTCAGCGTCCAAAACGCCGCCTTCTGCCGATCCAGCCACCGTCTTGCCTAAGGATCATCATTCCCATTCGTATCATGTCGAAATTAATTCCATTGTGTTTCGGGATACGACTAGGGCCGGACTCACCGGAGAGAAGACATGCTCTTGTTCGCCGTAGTCGGCAAAGAATATGTTGTAAATTGATATGACTACCCCAGTTGTGTCAGGGTACTGTGCTCATCCTAGAAGAGGGAGAGAGAGTACTAAGGAATGAAAATCATGACTTACTCCCCACGGCGGTATAGCTCGCTACTGCAACATAGCGATGAATCTTTGGGCGTGTCAATGGGGGTACATTCGATGTGCGCCCCGGTAGTGGGGGTGAATAATGAAACTCGGGTGCACGAGGCGGACCTTCTGATCCTTGTTGACCCATGAGCGTGGAGTCCAAAAAAAAGGTGTCAAGGACTCCGGCTAGGCGGTGGCTGTGCAGCCCCGAACACAACCCTAATTAATCAACGTTGATAGTCGAATTTATATTAGACCTTGACCACGATGGATTCGGACCAAGGCACTCGTACGCCTACTCGGTCGCGGGCTCCTTCTCGTTCCAGAGCGCCTACGCCTTCCCCAGCCGCACAACACGTGCCTCGGGTTGGTAGCCCAACGAGCTCGACCCATGAGCTTACTGTCCACCGCGAGTCTGGTGGTAGTGGTGATGTTGTCGCGACCGTCTTGCCGAGTGAAGACCATACACCGTTAGAGGACGAGAGAGTGGCCCCCGTTCAGCTTACTGAAGATGTCACACTCGCACTTCGCACACAGCTACGAAAGACACTCAACCGGATGGGATCAGTACCGCCTACACCTACCGCATCAGCAGGTGAGTAGCTCTGCACCACACACCGAGGAATCGTACTTACTCAACTCAGTCTACTAGACGCAACAAAAAGTCCCTTTTCGGAAGGCGCTGAGTTGGGAGAGGATAAAATATCGCCGGGAGATATTCCACTGTCGCCTGATGCAGTCGTGCAGACACTCGAAGTAGCTGAGCCGCAGGCCGATCAGTACCCTCCGAGGGAATACTTCATTCTCACCCATGCTGGAAAGCCGGTGTTTGCCAGGTACGTTGCATTACTTGGTCCGGAGTTCAATTATTTACCCTATCTCTCCCTTCCCCAGTCGACTATCGCCCTCACCACCACATCCTAAACCTACACACTCCAGGTCGGGCTCGTCCTCCCTATCAGGGACATCAAACCCACCCTCGATTCACGCGTCCATTCAGTCCGCCAATTCGTCCTCCTCGATTCCAACCGTCGGATCTCCAGCGACACTTCCTCACCTTCCAGGCAGTGGAACGGCAACACCCATCCCGGGTCCCATTTTCCTCCCGCCATCTTCAGCGCCTGAAGTAGCTCCCGTACAACCGGCTCCTGTGGAATCGCGCGAGGAGGATGTGAGCAGTGCAATGGGGCTTTTGCAAGCGCTGATTAGCGTATTTGCGGATGATGGTGATAGGATTCGGTTGGTCTTGTGTCATTTTCAGGGAATTATGCATACTGAGGGTGTGTTTGTAGATGCATCAATGCGGGACGTACTCGGATTACGTTTGTACTCCGTGCACCGTTGTATTATGCATGTGTATCGAGTTGGGGCGAGCCGGAGAGTGTGGTAAGCATAGTTTTTCTTATCTCATTTTGTAATGATACCCAACTGTTTTCTAGGCCAGGTTACATTTGGACTATCTCCATTTACAGATTTTGACTGCTTTAACTGGAACGCAACTTCAGAGGATATTTGAACGGAGAGGAAATTTCGATCTAAGAAGATTATTGATGGTGCGCCGTAATCATATTCTAGCATTTGTGTGTACTCAACTGGAATGTAGGGACCGACCCGCTTATACACGCATTGACCACTCGGCTGGGTACCGATATGTCTATTACACTCGCATCGTTGCATACCATGAGGATCGATCCTGTAATAAGGCTTCGGGTCGCAGAACTTGTTCTTCCAAGCAAAGACACCAAGGTAAACCCCATCGTCCTCGTTTTAAACACCGCGGATCTAATCTTGAACTAGGACGTGCTGTATGTCATTCTGTTTTCGGGAGATAAGGTTATTACCCTTGTCCGGCCCAGAAAGCACTCTATTCATCCCTCTGGTGCGTTCCTTTTCACAGCCCAGCTATAATCCTGTGTGATTGATGTGATTGGTCCCAGACCTCCATCTTTTGCTAAACACGCTATCCGCACCCGCATTGCGCTCATCTGCTTCGGCGTCCTGGCTCCCCATCTGCTTGCCCAAGTTTAACCCCCAAGGATTTCTGTATTGTTATGTGAGCTTCCTGGACGTAGGTCAAGATACGCAAGACGTAGCCGATGAGGCTCCGATTGGACTTGCGTTCGTTACCCCCGATCGTGATGGGTTTGAAAAGATTAGAAATTTAGCTAGCGGGGCTGAAACGGTGAGTTGGTCTTGCTTGACCACATTAAGCCCTAGAGCTTATCCATATATCATATCATATCATTTCAGGCATTATCCAAGGCCAATGCTCCTAGCCTGCTTCTACAAGCCGCTCGTGCGTCGCCATACCCCGTTTCCGAGTTGGGAATCAATGGCCTGTTGCACTTTTTGTACAAGAGTCGAACACTGGTCCAGGTCACCCATCCTATCTGGGACGAGTCGATCAATCAGCCTCGGTGTGTCTGTGTCTGTTCTTGTTTCCTACATCGGCTCAATTCGTAATACTTAGACTTATAACGTTGTATCAAACCATTCACGATGCCTTGCACGCCAAATCTGGTCAAGTTGAAGGGCCTGCCAAGTTACAGCTTATTCGAACGGATACTGAATGCGTGATGGGATGGGTGAGCATCACCTTGCGCTCCCCCTAAGTTGACGAATCTCTGACCCACGTTTATAATAGATCACTCAACCGTTCGAGTTGTACCTAGCAGTCGAACCCACTATGCCCAAGAACGCCATCGTGGGCGCGGCTAATGCGATTGCTCGGTGGGTCAAGAAAGAAGAGGGGAAACTATTCTTGCGTGATGCACCTGTATTTTAACTAATGAAGGACTTTTTTTTTTTTGACTCGAGGTTGATTAGAAAAAATAGAAATGTATATTTATCTTACGAGGTGTGCCCGACTCTGGCGCTTGTTCCGGTAAAGGTTTTGCCCTGTGCATAAATCACATGATGATTTCCACCCACGACTCTCTTTCCGGTTCACTACATTTGGTGAGAGTTTGGACCCATTGATTATGGCGACCAGCTTTCAAGTCCAGGCATATAGTGCATTTCTCACAGTAATTGGGAAAGATTTATCCAACAACCAGTCTATTTCTCACGACCAACTACTGGGCGGAGTCGCATATTACTTGACTACATTGCCTCACCCATACGTTCGCTCGTTTGTGACCCTTTCCCTCAACTCGAATGCACTATGGGGCCCCATACCTCGCTCAACGTCCTTTGAGAAAGCTCAGCGTTCGGCAATTGGTATACGGCAGGCCGTTCACCAGGCCGTAGTTACCAAATTCAAAACACTACAAGACGACCCAAGCTTAACTTCTATTCTCCCCCCACTTGGCCGAAAACGAGTATCACTTGCACTATCTGAATGGCTGGACCTGGCTATCTCTGGATCTCATCGACGAACCGAATCCAAGGATTTCGCATTGCCCCGTCTGGCATTCTTGAGCGGCCTAGTGCTCGGTTTGAAAGATCTCGAGAAGCAGGACGCAACGTTGTCTCGACATATCATCTCACGCTCTCATGCGGAGCTAGTCGTCAGCGTCGCCGAATGCCTAGACCTCTACGCTCCTTCCGAGTCCGATCCTATGCCCACGTGGGATTCTGACCTTGCTCTGCGGATACGTGGGGCCGAAGCGCATTTGGACATCGTCGTGGACTGTGTGCGGCCGTCTTGCCTCTGGTATAATGATCAACTAACCGCGCTGGACCTTTCTAAGTTCGTATTTTGCTCGGGGAGTGCGGTTTGATGTGTACTGAGTGCATCCTAGAAATTGACTTGCGTTTGCGCTGGTAGTGTGTTGAACTTGTTTCAGAACGGGTTTTGTTTTAGGTTGTTGGAGCCGGAACTGGTCAAGCTGAACTCGGAACACTTGGAATTCAAGGTAAGTTTGCCTGTTACCAATAAAATTTTGTATTTCAATGCTGCCCCGCAGCGCGGTGCTAGGTTCCCAAGCTACATTGAAGCTCTGCATAAATCGTCAATATATCCATCTAGGATCGGTTGCCAAATTGATCGGTCATCTCTGCGTGTGCATATCACAGTCCAACTTTTGGCAACCTCGGCTGTACCCAATTTTGAATAGCCTCGTCATGGTTTCGGCCAGGCCAGCTTGAATCTAGAAGCATCTTGGTCCAGGTGCTTGCTTGGCCAAGTAAAAGAGGATGTTGAAATTGGTACGTAGTGGGGTAGAGTAGACTGCGACAAACATTGATTCAAAGGTAGCGCCCGAAACACAGCGTGTGACTGCGCTTGTTTGGCATATGCTCAAGACCATACTGTTTACGACGGTTCTCATCTCCCAGTCGGTACTCGATACGATCATATATTACTCGGATGTGGTTTCTCGAGAGGGGAAATTACTTGCCAGAGGAATTTTAATGGCTCTTTGCAGGCTATCTTTTGTGTCTACAAAATTCGGTGCATTAACTGCTGAAGGTGGGGGATTCTCGGAGATGAAGCGGGCGTTTTTTGGGGCTTTGGATGTGTTGGCCTTCAACTACGATGATAAAGACACTACGGGAGATCGGTCCTGCGTCGAACTGGTAGCCAATCTCTCCATCGAGTTATCTAGTAAGTCAACGGCTGGCCATTAGCTTTGAGGCCCCTAGTGGACAAGTTGTTTCGCAGGTATGGAGTCTTCCCTCGCAGTAGACCATCCCATCGTACAAGGTCGTATCGTGTACTTCTTGGTTTGTACCGAGCATGTTATAAGTCAGCTGCCGGAGCAAACGATTGTGGATATTATTCTACCAATGGTTCAAAGGTACACAAGCTTTGTCTATGACCTGGTTGTTATTGACGCACTTAACCAGACATTTATCTGATGCGCATAACCGCGAGGTTTATGAGGCTGCTCATTCCGTTATGTTGGCTATATTCGCTGCGCACGAAAGTCAGAACCCTTCAGGACCCGATCACTTCAAGCTGCGACGTACACACCCTGGTACCAGCTTACATCGATATTTTACTGCGTGTATGTGAGATGATTCTAGATAAAACATGGATGCTCAGCCATTGATGAGCAGAACTCAGAAGAAGATCGATTATCAACGGATCAACTTCGTTTAGCTTTTCAAGCTCTCGTGCGCAGTGCCAGTTTCCATGAGCCAGAACTGGGTTGGTTTTGTATTGAACAAATCGTGGGTGCGATAAAGCAGCTTACTGGTAAAGGGCCTGGTGAGCAAAACTAAACCATGTGCACAATATGTTCCATCTAATGGTCAATAATAGAAAAGCAAGACCAGATATTGCGACTCCAACTGGCTCTTGTATCTGCAGTGCCATCTATTTCACCTTCAAAGCTCTTGCCCATACTTGATATCGTGTACGACCAAATACGCTCAAGCAGCGCATCACGAAGCACTCTTTCTGAAGCAGCATATCATGAAATTGTGGAACGGTTGGGCGATCGAGAAAAAGATATCGCATTGAGATGGTGGATGGGTGTCAAATCGGCTATCGAGGCATGCTGAGCGCTGCTGAACTACTGCTCGTAAAATGCACTTGATACATCCTAACCTCATTTGTGAACTTTGTTGGTGGCATGTAGATTTTTAGGTAATAAGAACATAATCACACATTTAGTACTATGACATCGGATGAGCAAAACCACGTCAAACAGTGACGGGGAAGGCAATTTTGTTGAGTACGATGAATGATGGGAGCTTGCTGAACCAGATGGGAAAGATGCCCTTCTTAGATATAAATGGTATGGTAAACCGGTTTTACCCATATCACATTTCTTTTCGCTCATGAAGCTCCATACCGCCCGGAAAGCACTACCTCCGTGACACTGACCCCTGTATTACCACCGATTCAAACCGGGAATTGTGAACCCATCAATAATTTTTAGTCCGTTGGCATGTTTCAAAAGCAAATGTCTCTCCTCCGAACGGTAGCTGCGGAGCCTCGCACCACAGCTTGTAGGTGCATACAATTCACTTATACTATGCGCTCATGTTCTCGACCACATGAACGAGACAGGTACCCTCAAATCGCCATGACTCTGTTGGACTCGGGCTTATCGCAAGCGGGAAATGGGCTTGATTAAATCTCGATTCCTCAAGGAAGGCCCAATTCGCTCACCTTGGCAAGAGCAAACGGACGTCCGGCTAAACGATCCGCATCTCTCGATCTACTGATCTGTCTCACCGGCTGACTTCCGGGGGGACTTGAAAAGCATGGGGAGATCTTGCGGTAAACAAGAGTTCGTGGTATAAAAGCATGTCTCTGGTTCTACTGGCTACCCAGACTCTATCAGAATCATCTCCTCGTTCCATTCAACTATTGCGCTTAAAGTTGATTGCCTGACACAATGGGCATCATCATCAACCGATTACAACCAGGGGATGGCATAGTGGGTAACTTTTCAAGGTTCCCTTCAAAATATACTAATACTCATTTACCGTTACATAGAATTTCCCTAAAAAAGGGGGTGGGTTACGCGAATAGTTCAATCATAATAGATTGGTTTGACTGAGGGACCACTAAAGATACTGTGACAATACATTATATAGGAACACTCTTGGATGGGACCAAGGTACGCGTAATTTGTTTGAACTCAACAATCAAGTTTTAATTTAAAATTTAGTTTGATAGCTCTCATGATCGCGGGGTCCCATTTGTGGTTCAGATTGGAGTAGGGAAGGTTATTAGAGGGTGGGATGAAGGTTTCTGTTGCGCATATATCCCGTGATTCAGGCTACTGATGTCCTTGGATATGGCTGCAGGTGTACTACAACTCTCACTAGGAGAGAAAGCGCTCTTAACGACTACAGCGGACTATGTTCGTAAAAATAACTTTATCCAGCCAGATCTAATAAACATGAATCATTATTAGGCATATGGGGAGAGAGGATTTCCTCCAAGCATCCCGTCGAATACTACACTTAAGTTTGAGGTCGAATTAATTGCCATCAATTAGTAGTATGTTGGATACCTTTCCTTAAGCGTTTAGCCTGAGCTTTCCAGTATAAAAAATTGGTCGATCGGCGCCATATCATATTTTTGTGGCCTGTGAGGTAACTCATGGTAAGTATAGTTGAGCTTGATGTATTTTTATTATGCTAACTGCACCCCCAGGACTTAAATGTGGAATAGTTTAGCTGATCCACACCTTAGCGCTTAGAGGAAGGCATCCACAAGTAGATGTACATACGGCTATTGTTGACCTTGGCTATTGAATTATATGACTGCTAATGGGCTTGATATTAGTGTGATTCGTACGCCGTGTTCAAAATCTCCATTTCCCAATTGGTGAAATAATGAGTGACGTTGGTAAACGAAGAACCATCACGTGTGCGATAAGCATCAATGATCGTTCCAAGCTCTATATAAGCTATCTGATCCTATTCACACCTAGGTTAATCCACCATCTAGCGTTCATCTGCGAAATATGGGTGTTAATGTCAATGTCACGCATCGGCCTTCCGGGGAACCCGTGAGTATATTGAAGAGCATTGGTGATGTATTGATGATTGACATTCAACCTAGGTATATCCCAAGTCTGGAGGTAAGATCGGCCTTGTTATAATTAAGTTACTATTTGCTGACAACTCACATGAAACCCGATTACTAGATAAGGTTAAATTCATTACGTTGGCAGATTGGGTCCGCAATCAACGGACAAGGAGGTACTGTCGAGACTCCCCTGGTAACATGTATCTTTAATAACCCCATTTTAACTCCATGAAAGTTCGACAGCAGCAGAAAGCGTAATTCACCCTTCCAGACAGTAATCGGGGTTGGTCAGGTTATTAAAGGATGGGACGAAGGCATGTACTTGTATATAACCCTTTTTGAATAAGGCTGAACTCTGAAGTAGGAATCCCTAAAGTCCCACTTGGCGGGAAGGCAACTTTGGAGATTAGTCCAGATTACGTGAGTGATTCCTCGTAAAATCCTAACTGGAAGCGTTCAAACCATAATCTGGTAGGCCTACGGCGAAAAGGGTATTAAGAATGTTATTCCACCCAATTCTAAGCTTTGGTTCGAGGTTGAGTTGCTGGACATTAATGGGCGGTCGTAATATGCAGTACGCATCAAACTATCCCTTGTTATTGGCACGTGTAGAGTCGTTTGGTGGGTTGGTTCAAAGAATCAACGAATTATACATGGAAGTCGTTTCATAAGAGCGATGTTTCGTAAGGTATAATAGCTGTTGTGGCAGCAAGGTCCAGCAAAGTTAACGCTATTGGCACAGTCATTAGTCGACCTATTTATACATGTCAACCACATACTGTATCAGACTTGAATTGGACTCGTTCTGGATTCGCTTGATGTTTGAATGTGAATCCATGAGATAGAAAATTACCTCTGTTCCCTCTACGGGGCCCGAAAAACTCCGGGATGCTCACTCACTTATAAAGGTGAGCGAGTATTTCGGAGCGTCAGGTATAACGTTGCGAAGTGCTCGTGAGATGCTATGGAATACTTGCGGAGCACTCCGGATCCAGTTAGGTCTAAATGAGTAGGCCCCCGTAGAGCGTTCGCTATGGATCTCAAAGAGAACAACACAACATTTGAGCAAAACATCGTTCTTCAGCCCACGGGAACTAGGTAAATACCCGTATTGTAGGATTTGAGCTTTTGGCGTTTGTCAACCCCTGCAACGCACTCGTGCTGGGGCCACGCGTGCAATTTTGGTGTATGTATAGCGCATTACCTATCGCTAACCGTGTACACACGGACAAGAACATCGATTCACCGGGGGAGTGGCCTCAAGTTTTCCATATTAGGTAAAACAACTTATTTATGTAGATAGGGTGGGCTTGGAGCGTTCAATGATCATATAGTTTAGTAACAGGGACGTTGAGCACACCGTCAGATATGGCTATCGAATTTGGATACATGGGACCCAAGCATAAAGGTATTCACCGCACCTACGCAGGGTTCTTCACACTAAAGCGCAAAACTGATAGGCTTTTATATATGGCGAAAAGAGCTTAAGGAGGGGATTGGGGAAGAGGGAAAGCGCTTAAATGCGCCGGTCGGGGGGAATTAATCAATCGCTCATCTTTATAGGCTATGTTTCGGAGAGCGCGTCTCAGAAACACCATGGTCAAGGTGGACCGCGGGGGGGGGGGGCGTAGGCTCGTCAGTCGGGCTTTGACGGCTCCGGCATGGACCTCTCATGTATTTTCACGCGTGTAATGTCTTACATACCTTCCGGTGAAAGACAATAAGCTTTGGAATCAAAAAAAAAGAGGGGATTGAATCGCCGCACTTCACAATGAGGTCGTGGCCGGAGTGCGTGCTGTGTGAGATTGTATGCGTTACGCGTGGTTACCAGCAGAGAATTCCATTAGCGTAGACTCAACCATTCTGCAAGATCCATCAGAGTTCGTGAACTCGCGACTCCCCAGGAGCTTGAACGACGTTATCATGACGGCTTCGTTTACTTTGTTCGAGAACCATGTTCTCACGAGCTTCGACGAATTTCTTAGAGCAAACATTGGCCAATGAATGGGCAGTTGCCCGTAAGCGTTAAAGGTTAGCCTATTGTTTCTTCTTGAATTTTGCTATAATTTTGCGCCACTCCTCACGTGCATGGGCCTGTCTAAATAATTACCTTTAAACTTGAAGCAAACATATAGGTGAGCAGAAGACAAACTCATTGGATTCGTTTGTCGAGATTTACCTAAGATAGATAAAATAGGGCTCAGATCTTATGGACAGCTGCCCATTAGCTTGATGGGCCCATTCCTTGGTGAGATGGCGTGATCTGGGCTCGCATGGCGAACACATGAGTTGGCTTAACGATAATTATTGCCTCATGAGCTTCTTTTTCAAATTATAATACAGTCCTCCCCCTTGAACGGCAACTTGATGGTGGTAAAACACACTAGAAATCCTGTCAAGGAGATATTTCAGCGAGACTAGTACCTTGCGGGGTACGCTTATGTAAATGGGTTATGTAGCGTATTAGTCAGCGCGTATATGTTGCACTCTGTGAGACATTGGGAATGAGCTATGTACACCAAGTATTATCAATAATGACTGTATATCCACTATATGCTATATATTATAACTAGCTTGACGCAGGTTATAATCCTCTAGATTATATCCACCATCCTCACCTGTGAACCCATCCCGCCTCTCCACGATAATTTGCTGCAGCATCTCCTGGCCAGTCCAGGTTCCCTCAATAGCCATGTCAACATCACACTGGTAGAATTCCTGCTGATATTCAGGATGAGTCATCATCACATTCTCTCCTCCATGCCATGGATTGACAAGTAAATCAGAATCGCATATAAGCGACACAAATGAAAGGAGAGCGCACCAGAGGGGACCCGAGTTGAGGATGCATGGAAAGAGCGATGGTGAGTACGAGAAAAAATCGGAAAAAAGACGAGAAAAAAGCGGGGAAAAAATAAGCAAACGAGCGAATGGTGATGAAAATTTGGTATATTTTTTGGGACTTATATACAGCTTTCTTAACAAGTCTCGACTTTCTCTTGCACCTATCACACCTTATGCCCTCATTTTCGCTGGCTCATGTCCTCTTCGAGATCCAGGTTGGTTAGGTATCTGGCTGTGTTACCGACGCATATGCCTACCCCTGGTCACGGCGGCCGGTTTGTCACCCCCACACTTTCCCCACACCAAATACGTCAATTTTAGTGCTGATTGCACTTGTGGAGGGTGCCGTTCAAGGGGGAGGACTGTAATATTAATATTTCAATAGTTACATGCGAACGAGGCAAATTGTTCACAGCGGGGTCAAACCACGCCGGGACGGAAAGAGATAAAAAAAAAAAAGATATCAATACGGGCGGAAATACAAGTGTGAGGGGCGGTAGAAACCCCCGGGAGGGCCACAAGGACCCACCACAGCTGGTGTTATAAGGGCGCATAGATGGTGGCCGTACGTGCAAAGGTCTACATAAGCTGAGCGATCGCCGGCGAACGTCCAAGCTTCCCGATTCGTGACTTGGTGGTTACGGCCTCCGGTCCTGGCAGGGTTGTGAATTATTTCTTCCCATTGCACCTGGTGAGCATAACTTACTCCTGTAGTCACTCGAACTATGGTAACATAATAACGAAGTGTATAGTCCGATGTCGATGAGTCCGAACCCTCACGGGACACAGCTTCTACAAAGGCTGCCCGCTCATATAGTTATGGGCGAAGGGATTCAGGATATTTTACGTATCAACCTCTCTTGTCTCTACAGACATCAAGACATTATTCATGAATGTTCTAATAACAGTCAAAAGGGAACTCATCGAGGTTAATATAGAAAAACGCATTAAATACGAAAGGGCGAAATCTCCGAGGGGCAGGAGGGGTGGCGGGAGGAGAAATATCGAACCAATCTCGTCATCGTATTAAACGAAAGGAAGGGAATGAGAAAAAGACGGAAAATCTCGAGTCTGAGAGGGAAGGTGGGCGGGACAAAAATGAGTGTAATCATACAAGTACGGGTGCTGCACACGGTAATTTACTGTATATCAAAGACTACTGGCAACCAGTTTCCGGACCGTAACCCCAAAACGAAGGAAACCAGGTAAAATGACCGATAGCACGGAATGTTGCACACCAATAATTTGGAAAACGGAAGGCGTGGTCCGAAACCTGTGGAGGTCCACAGATTTGGACTTGTGTACAGGGTTTGCGAGCGCCGTCTTATGGGCACGCGATCGCGTTCAGTTGTTACCCGTCTTCGACATACTGCGCGTAATGCTCGTTCTCGCACGCTTACACTTATTTTCGTCTCGCCCACCTTCCCTTTCTCAACACCGTAATTCCCTTTATTCCCGTCATCACTTATTGTGTATACATTGGTCCATCCTCCCCCCACCCACCCACCTTGCTCCGTCGGGGATGGCCACCCGACCCGCGAGCCAGGCTCGTGCCTTGGCGCTCCAGGCCCATCCAGCCCTCCGCGCCGGACCCCCCATCCTCGCCTGGCCCCTGACTATACCACTACTCTGTATTTACTCCTTATTAATTGACAATTTATCAACTATCTTTGGCTCGTTAGCTCGCATCGGAGCATAAGTATAAGCCATGAGCACCCCACGATACCTCTGCATTGATCGGACTGATGGACGACCCGGATCCGGACGCGTCTTTTGGAGGTTTTGCCCGGCTAATAATACAAGAACGTAGGCTGTGCCACTTACTATAATCAGATTACTCGCTGGAACTAATCACCTTGTCTGGCGTCGTAGCTAAGTGAGTTGTAGGGTATCCAGAATAAGAGATCAGTCGCTTTCTGACAGTACAACTCCCTGGGTTTCAATAACTGTGCTTGGTTGTACAACCCCCACAGTCAGGCGATATACTGTACACATGGGGCCGATCAGACGACTCTGTATTTGATGCTTTGACTTGGCTTGGATTTAGCAAATGCATGTATTATCGATCAGCTGATACATCGATATACGGACCTGTGCTACCTGACATATGTTATCCGGCCATCCAAAGAGACCGCAGACCTTGGACGAATGGAAGAATGGCTGTAGCAGATAGCATATATGCCATCCGCTCCGGAGCACAACCCGTTACTTTGGTACGCCAAGCAATCCATACCGAGTGATACTCAACTCGGTGTGGGGCGCCAGCTTCGATGGGAAGTCCGGCGGCATCCAGAACAGCAACTGCCCATCCCCGCTCACAGTCCACCCACCCTCTCGAGCATTCCGCCCGTCCAGCACTTCTACGCCCTTATAACGCCTCTACTAAGTCTATGTCTGTGTCTTGCTACCTCACGGTTACTTTTTGCGTACCTTCTCTTCTTTATACTCTATTTCTCCTTTTATATCGCCTCTACTTAGTTTCGTGATAGTGAGCCTTGTTCGCCGAGTATGGATTTCAAAAAATATTACGTGAGTTGATTTACTCACGTGCTAGAAGGATTGTGATCATATGCACGGTCATATGGGAGACTCGTGATGGCGTGCTCTAACGCAAGCCGACTGGTTGGCAAGAATAATAATAATGGTCAGGGACCAACCAACATGGTATAAGTAGGCTGCCGAGTATGCATTCCTGGGTTAATTAGTTTCCTGTTGTGGTACGATGATAGGCTTGCTTTTTATCCCGCTCTCTCTTGTCATTTTATCCATCTCCCCCAGCTTCGCAGCAATTACATGCCTGAAGCCAGGCGCTACTGCAACTGCCAGGTGGACCAATAGTGCCGGGAAGACGTGTACTTGGACCGGAGTGGTCGGGTCCAACTTTGGCACCAATAGTGTGAACGGAGGAGAGTGAGTATCTTGGCATCTTCAGTACTATTCGACACTGTTGAGCACTCTATTTCACTGTTCAGCTATAGCTGCAATGGTAGATGTGGTGCGGGATGTAAAGGTGCGGCCGTTGGTAACGCTTGGTGAGCATGGAAAACAGTAAAAACAGCTAGAAATATCTCAACATGTGGTTTGGATAGGACACAAGACTGCTTCAGCCACGATATATGCTCGTGGTTTAACAACGCATCCGGAGGTGCAAGGTAACTTTTTTTATCACTTTTATCTCAAACATCTGCTCACCAACAATTTAGTGATCCTAATTGTGGGGCGGCCTACAACGATGCGGTTGACGATACCGCACTAGGGGTTCTTAACGGTTGCGGCGCAACTAACCCCAGCAATTCTGTGTCTCGTCCCACCACAACTCCTAGATGCTCCTAGTTCATCAGAAACAGGAACGGACATGCACACGCATGTTTTCCGTAGACCATCTCAATTTATACTTTTAATAAGGGCCAGATGATTTAAATTTAAGCGAAATCGCTAATTTATTATCAGTTTGTATGAATTTTGGCTGATTGTCTGGAGGCCAAAAAAACTCGCTGAACTGAGTGCAGTATATGAACTCTCACCAAACGCATGTATGCGTTTGACGTTCTGTTTGATAAAATGCACAATTGATATATTCGGAGTAACTACAAGCGAAGGGCAATTTCCGATCTTTAACCGCTCCAGACGGCCTGTAATCTGAAGTTAGTTACCTGCGCCTTGTGCTGAATGTGCTAGGCATGGCTTACCGGTCCGGGCTGGATGTAAGTGGTCGGCTAATTAATACAAACAGAGATAAGCAATGTGCATATACCCAGATTAGAATTGTACTGACGATAGGGTCTAGAAAAGGAATAAGTATAAATCACATTTGAATATTCTATCGACTTACAATAAATGTTGATTTTGATTCCTGGCTCCTGGCCGCTGTAATAGCCTGGGAACGCGACAAGTGGGCTGGGAGTACGAGATCCTCCGCCAGTAACTTTGACTTGTGCGCAAGAAATGTAGAATTGTGCTCCTGGGTAAGAGCTCGAGGCCTATTTGGTGGATAAGGATTCCTGTCCACGCATATAGTATAGAAACGAGTTGGCTTACGTGCAGAGCAATGTGCTCGATGCGGACTAGGTATTCGCCAGCCGGGAGTGTGCTCGGAATCTTGAATGTTACCTGGGTTAGGTCTGATCATAATTCGGGTAAGTGTTTATCGCACACAGGGGTCATAACTCACTGTCCGCTGGGAATGTGATAGTGCTGCCACCGTTGGTGACGGCGGAGAGCTGGTAGACTTTGAACCAGACGTTTCCGGACCCATCAAAGCTGGCTGCTGTATTTGGGGCCTTTGCCATGTACACGTTGATGACACCCGCATGGTAGATAGCTTGGTCCAAGGCGAAGCCAATCTTCATTTCAGCAGATTAATGAAGGCAATCCAACCCAGAGCTCATCAACACTAACCGTGGACCCGGCCGGGACTGTAGCAGTAGAAGTCGAACCTGCCGAACGTCCTCCAGCATTGCATGTAAAGTCCGTAGAAGACACATCGGTTACCTGGCACAAGGTACGGTTAAGCGACACATATCCTATACAAAGAAAGGAAAAAACCTACAGGCGAGTTGTAGTTCGTGTTCTGGCGAACGTTGACATATGTACCGGTATTGGCACCATTGACGAGCAATGAAGTAAAACGATCTGTTTCAGTTGGCGTTTCGATGAGCCTTCATGGTCAACAGAAATAATAGACTTACAGTGTGCAGCAACCTGAGTCGCAGTAGCAGCGAGCAAAGCGAGGCCAGCAAACAACTTCATTGCTAGTTGATGAGCTTGAAGAGTTGGTTTACCACCGAGGCCAGTCTCTCTGTTTTATACTTCAAACAAAGCTTGCAGATCAGGCCAGACAGAGCAAAAATTGCGAATCCTTACTATTCACCCAGTCACTTATCTCCATGGAGCCATCAAGCGCAAAAATGTCGCTGCTAGATGTGCCTCGATGCCCACAACAATGTGGAAGGTAGATCTTCGAAAGAGTTAAGAACAATCGAAAAGTTGCGACCACACAGGCGACAAGTAGGGAAGCTCTCTTTGACTACATGTAAGCATGCAGGACATGTCGGATCTTTGGCGGCTGATCGCGGCTCGGCAACCATTAGCTCGCAAACTTCCGGTTGACCTCCAAGATATCGCCGATAGTCGTTGGTTGATTGAACCTGAGTCTGGAACTTGTCGATTATTTCCTATAGTGGATAACGACGTATAGCGTGACCCTGGTTCAATGTCAACAAATCGACTGGAAGCCTATGAAGCGTAGTATGACCGTGTGATAATTCCCATCCTCTACAGTCTTTTGGGATGCAAAAATACCGGCTTTTATATTTTAATTCATTGAGCTAATACAAAGCCCGAGGGAAATTGCGCGAATCCAGAAAATGCCTAGTGGGATTATAGATGAAAGGAAAGCCAGATTATAAATATGCAGGTAGACATGCTTCTGGAAGTCAGATGTTTAAAAAGAGTCCTTTAGAGTATAGCCGTTGGGATGACGAGTTGAGGGGGTGGAGGCGGTTCTAATCCGTACTTGACGCATTCATTGTGCAATCGTTGACGGATTTGGTTGTATCGCACGCGCTGGACTAAAAGCGGTTTAATTGATACAAACTTGGCTGCGCATCGAGACAACTCACTTTGGCAAGGCCACAGACACGTGAGGTAGTCAATGGGTGGAAGGAATGCGCGAGCTACCTCCAAAGCAATGAACAGGGACTGGTCGCACTGCCAGAGAGAAAGGCACCTGCATTGGGGTTAGCACAACCGTCGCTAGATTAGAAATACCGAGGTATCACTCACCGAGAGACCTGACTCATAAACCACCAGACAAAGTATGGCCTCTTTCCGAGGACGTTACTCGCCAATCCGGTTACAGTGTGTAATCCTTGCATAAGTCGTTTTGCGACCTCGGCTTGATGTCGAACTTGAAAGTTTGCATTAGTCAAGGTTCACGGCAATCAGAGAACTTGACCTACGCCATTCCTCGGCTTTTCGTCTGTGAAACTGTTGGTGTACCTCACTAAACCCAACCGATTTCAGCAACTGCCGAAGTCATGTGCCCAATTAAGTACTCACGTGTCCGGGGAAGGTATATACCGACGGAACTCCCAAGAGATAAACATGCGAGTACTGTTATCAAGACCCTTCGATCAGGCTTAAAGTACTGCCGAACCAAACTTTCCACTTACTTGAACAAGTATTCTCGACCTGTGAGAATATCAGCCTGGGCTTACTCACAGGAAATAGGTGAAATTACCTTGGAACAATGAATTCTGCTCGAACGAGCATGTATGCCTGTTCAAGGCTTCCTCAATAGTATTAGTTTCCAACCAAACGTTCACAGCGAATTCTGCACGCTGTGCGTCTGTCATCTGAGCCGACTTCTTTCGTAGCATTAGACAGCTATTCCAAAGCAGCATTGCGCGACCATACAACGCCCAAACAGATTCTTGAGGCGAATGCACAAGGCTCGGTGACTGTCGGATCATAACCTCTGCTGGGAAGCATAGGGCATACTGATCCCGAGCCATGTTCGTCAGCATATGCGTTGGGTGGGCCGATGATGAAACTCACATTCGCCGCGTCGATAATGTGCAACTCGGTCGGATCCTTGGCAAACGCCGCATCGTGCGCTGTGAATCCAGCAGCAAGCGTCAAAGCACTCCAGACTAGTCTTCGGCTTTCTTCTCGACGAATCTCGGCTTCATTCCAGTTGGGATTCCACCCGGCAGATGATACCCAGAACGGAGTGAGCTGGCCATGGGTCGTTGTATTCATGATTGACAAAGCACGGCATGCACAAGTAGCGGTACCAGTTGAAGGGGCCTGAGGAGCACCTATGAGTTTCCCGGCAGAAGTAGAAGCGTCTCGTCGTTTGAGATAAGGGGAGCATGGGCACTCTGTCTGCCGAAAATACAGCGGTCTGTGGGTCCATCGCATCTAACATGGTTAGTCCAAGGAGTCGAATAATCCCGTCAAGGAACATAAGAGCAGACCGAGACCGCTCAGTCGAGTGTTCTGGATGAGCCGACACCTCGAACAGTGCGAGCAACTGGCATCATGGTTTGAGCACCGGTCATCGAGATTACCAAGATGACTTACCCATGCTGCCTGTGCCAGGGTAGGGTCCAATCTTTGCGAGTTCAAACTAGCATCCAGTGCCGATTGAGCTTGGGCACGCAGCTCCATAGCCTTGGCGCGGCCTGCCTGCCCACCTGCAGCGGTTTTAATATATCAGCAATAGTAAAGTACCGGAATAAGATTGACTAACGTTCGATTTCCGAAGACTGAGTAAATGTGCTATACGCAAGGGCAGCAAGGATCAGTGCTGGCTGGATGTTCTCGCGTCTCTCCTTGTGATTGTAGTTTCTGAATAAATGCACTGGTTTAACATCATGGTTAACAACCTAAAGGCCTACTCACGTCATGAATAGATTGATGTTCAAGAAAGACAACCAATAATTGCTCGTCTTGAACAGATACTTGAGATCGGATGTGATTTGAAGGGCCCTGAATAGCGTCCCGAATTAATTACGCATTTTTGACCGGACTTGACGGAACTTACGCTTCGGTCCTCGTTGGCGCGTAGGTTTCGAGCAAGTTATCCCACCAAGTCTTCCGTGCAAACGCAACAGAAGGTTCTGATACCCAACTTGCCCCATAGACATATCTATCGGTGCTGTAAAAGTTACGGGCCAAATCATTCCCGACGTTATGGTGTACAACTACTTGACCTCGGTCTTCGTCCTCAGTAGTCGTGGACCTAGTTGGAGTAGAGTTGTCAGTTTTACTGTTGGGATGATAATTGGATCATCATACTCATGATAAGTAGAGCCTGTTTCAGGGTTGCTGATAGAGCCAGGCTGTATTGAATTGTTAGTGAGAAGACCGCCTCATGAGATCTGGGTGAGCTTACAATGGATGTGTGCCCAGAGCCGCCGACAGAGTTTGCATGTTGGGAGAAATAATTTGTTCCGTCGTGCCAAAAGTCAAGTAGACCCGGGTTCGCAGGCGGTGGGAGCACCGTAACTTCCGCCGGCGTTTGGGCATCAGATGTGTAACCGTCGTTTTGTGAAGTGTACCCGGATGGACTGTATAACGATTCGGTATGTGAAGAGTATCCAGCGCTATCTTGGTATCCGTAGTGCGAAACGGGAGTAGTAACGTTGCTAACACTGTCTTGTCGATACCTCGAGCTAATTCGGGTGGAGTTGGAATGATCGCTGCATACGCTCTCGGTCGAGGCACTATAGCCCAATTCACTGGAGGATTCGTACCCGTGCGAGCTATCGGAGACGCTGGAGTGGCGTAGATGCGGAAATCGCATTCCGTCACCAGAGACCAGAGTAACCATCTGTCCGGCTTTCTCATATTCATCACGAGTATGGAAGTGACCTGATGCTCGAATTGCATCATTTCTTTCATCAACGTCAGGGTTCGGTGGCTCTGTTTGACTAACAGAGTTCAATCTGGTGCCACGCCCCAGAGTAGGTATGGCTATGCCATCACGCGGGTAGGTAAGACCAGCGAAAACATCCTGAGGAGGACGAAAGTGAGGATCATGAGCATGGTGGAGTCTGGAAAATGTTGGAGAGGGAGGCGTGGGGTAATTCACTGATAGTGAAGGCGGAACACCGATAACATCCGTAGTGTTCAACGAGATAGTACCAGGGTCGGTACCTGAAGTTGGGTGCGTGGTCGAGATATTTGCTAGCACATAGTGAGGCTGCGGCTCGGAGCTCTGAACAAGCCGAGTGTCAAGGGTTGAATGAGTGGCGTCAGAGGACATCAACGGTTCCTCAGATACAACAAGGCCACTGGGATAGGTGTACGCATCGTCACCATAGGCGTACCCAGAGTTACCTTGACGTATGGAGTGATCCCAGGCACTCGAGCCAGAAACTGCGTCCAAGGTATTGTGAGCGCTGGGAATCGAGTTGGAGGCAAGGAGATCGGAGAGTTGATTGGATGCACATGGAGTACGGTTCGAGTCCAGGGTGGGATTAGGGCCGACACGAACACGAGCAACGTTCCCTGCAACATGAGGACCAAGCTCGCCAGGAAGGGTTGGCGGCGATATCTTAGGAATAGAGCCGGTAGTGTCGGACTTGTCGGAATGGAGTAAAGATGTTGGATGGGGTGCAGCGTAAGATGGCAAAGGATCGGAAGATGGAACGAATGGAAGCTTTGTGCGCTTCTTGGTGCGCTCAGGACCGACTTGAGAGGGGACCAATGGTGGGTCGATTAGTAGGCTTGCAGTTCGAGATGAAGCTGCGACAGATCCTCCACCAGTGTTTTTTCGCGTGCGAGTGCGTGTCCCGGGCTTTTTGTCCGGACCTCTGGAGCCGGATGAGATCCCACTAGTACGTGGACGGTCTGAATGAGGCTTACCGGCGCTTGGGCTCCGCATCATAATGACAAGAAACCTCAATACGGGCACAGTTTCGACAGACCGGCTGTTCTCCACCGCATTTGATCTTTCTCTGGCGACTATAGGTACATGAGCACACAGCAAGAAGCATGATTGATCCCCCAGATGTGATGAATGACTTGCCATAGTGTACATGCAATATAGACGCGTGAGCGGCTGGCACCCGCCTCTGACTTTGGTTGCAATGATTCGCTCTGAAGTACTGCCTCAATATTCTCGCTCATCGTGGCAGAAACGGACGTGCTGAGAGGGGTCGAGATGGGAAGCTTAATATTATACCTACCCGCGATTCCAGCAATACTTTGTTGCTTCCTAGAACAAGCGCCACAGTCCATATTGGAAAAGTCTGCACACGTAATGTTTCCAAATCTTGATCGCCCGAAGCTGGGGGACTCTACTGATCGACGCTCGGGTCTACCCATGTGGTCACCCCGCGCTAACGCCTCAATACATACTTCCCCGCGCATTCAATGAACACTGCGCGTAGTTTGTCCGTCTCAAGGCAGTTTACAAAAGATAAACGACTTTACGACTATGGGGCGCAGCGACCTATTTTTATTATGCCAAAGCTTCACAAGTCCCGTATACCGATATTAACCGGTGTTGGTCATTAGGTTCTAGCTCATGCAACACGAGTTTTTCAGACGCCTCCCCAAATATGTTATTTTATGAACCCGCCATGTCAGCCGATCAGCTAGCTAATAGCCACATAATTCAGGAGCAACCCCAATTGCAAGTCAAGGCCTCATTTATACTGAATGAACATATGTTATATTAGCAATGCTCGGTTGGATTCGAAGCCGCTGGGATTTATACACTGGTTATCTGTTGGCGAATACGTCACAGAGTTAATTCCCAAGACGCACTCCTTGAAAGAGCACACCGAACAATACAATTACCTATATAATCGATCCGAAGCAGCATTATCGGTATCCTATTACTATTACAGGTGAAACCGAGGTCGATCATCCACCCGGGAAACACAGGTGGGCAAATTTTCATTGATTTAAGGATCGATTTTGACCATGTGATTTTTCAGCCACCAGAAGGGGTACCAACTGGATATAGCTCTTGACACATTCATCAAGCCTAAGTTCAAAGAAGATCGTCGAACCGACGCCACCACTTCACCGGCAGTAGTGTATAAGCGGTACGCCTTGTGTGTATTAATAACATGAGTATACATATTTGAGCCCTTCAAGGAGGAGGGAGAGGGCTACCACTGAGATTTGCAAGCGGTATATTGGTTTTACCCTCGCATAATCCATGATTTACGCGCGTGGGCTCGAAGGGATTGAACTTGCAGCCTATATCCACATGGCATTAATCGAGCATTGGCATGGATAGTTTTGAAACGTTGCTTGCTACCAACAATCAATCGCAGTTAATGATAGGACACATGTAACGTGGCTACTGAGATTAATGGCTCCGGCAAACGCGGGACAAGCAAATAAACTTCGCAACGATGGTCATCGTAACCGCGAATTGTATTGATTGATCTGTTCCTGGAGTGGTTTGGATGTGCATCGCTCTGGAGTTTTACTATGAGCCTGGGGTTTTGTTGTACTGACTCAGCCCGACTCATCTGAATCAAATAATATGTTCGAGAACAGCTCATGGTCACGATACGTTACGCATATATATAGCTATCAGAGAAACGACGATGCGATAGGTCGAATCTTGTGCGAGTTTCGCTATGTCACCTTTGGTAAATGGCCTAGTTCGTTTGACAACAGGTTGCGATGGTGAGGTGGATATATCGTAACTAATTGCTTGGTGCCGAACGTCGATAGACCGTTTATAGATCATGTGTTAAGCTGCCATAGAGCTGCAAGATTTCAACTCTGGATTGTCACCAACGCATCTGCTTTCTCTGGTCAACTACGTTATCCTTTGGCTATGGTTCTTGATTCATTGTTGTCTACATCCTACAGGCATTACGTCATAACTAAAAATGAGGTTAGTGTCTAAGCAGAGAGCCCTCGTTGGTCAAGGCTCACACGTAGCATGGCACCACTCGTGCTCGCACTGTCAAAGGTACTTTGAACTAACCCGAAAACACTCTGCATCACAGTTCATTGACCCTGAAGTGGTACGTGGATAAGAACAAACCACCAACTCAGCAGCCTATTTTGATAGCTCTTGGCATCCATAAGCCCTAAATGCCGATATCAAATCGTAGCAATTGGGACGGATGAACGCGCCTTCTACCAGCGGATGTACCAAAAAACGAATTCTAAAATTAACGTGCTCCTTATCGGGGAATAGTGAGTGATAAAGCCAACGGCGCAATCCAGCTAGAAGGAATATACCGTTGCTCTATGACTATTACGGGTAGAACCGAGCTTGACCATACTCCGGAAGGCTCAGGTAAGCCATATTTCCATAAATTTATTTGTTCATGGAAATGCAACTCCAAGCATGTGATTCTATCAGCCATGAAATCGATGCAAGGTTATCTTCGCCTAAACAAATGGCTTCATGGCTTCATTATAGCCAAGTTTAACACGCCCGGCGCCGTTCCGATGGGGACTCTCGTGGGGATTGCCTGTGGGCGATACTTGTGTGGTGCATCAATAGACGAAACCGGACTGGGTCAGACTTCTGTCTTGCAATAGAGCGAGCAGGCCAGTTGGGACGCGTGAGCAATGCGTTTTTACCTTCCACCCCGCGCTAATTTGTCTACAATGATCCAACCGAGTGATGTACTATATATCCTTGGATTTGTGTGATTTGAATTGCCACGCTACTGGATTTTGTATCGCTCAAACAACAAGAATGATACATGGTCTTGAATAGCTATCTGCAAATTAATTATAATAATACCAAGTAAAACGTAGCTAGTAAGTAAGTATATCAATACGCATATATAATGACACCCAATACGCATGCGCGACTGGGCTCAGTAAGACATTCTCCTAATATTGATAGGTATGTATCTCGTGCAATAGATTTATCTTACTCTCAGCGCTGACTATGACTGTGGTCGGGCTGAATATGCATTGACTTTAAATAAGTACCTATGTTGCTCTATGTACAAATTAGACACTTGGGGCGGCGGAAATTCGATAGTAAGACTTGTGGTCTAGGAACAACTAAGGGCCGATAGCCGTGCAAGGGTCAACTGATTTAAATCAATGCCGAATTGCCTCTGCTCATACTCTAACATCGTTGTTCTCTGATCATGGGATGTATTATGTCATATCACTCGCCAATCAGGTGATATTTACCTCTTAAATGCACAGAGAACGCTCGCAGAACAACCTACGTGCTACAAAAAGCTGTAAGAGATATTTCAGCTACAGGCGGTATGTCTTGGGGCTCTTTCTTCGATTGGTATACACGAAGGGCGCACTGGCTAGGTTACTGGACGATAAACGTTCGAATATCATGTGTCCCCAAAAGGAAATGTTCGGACTTTTGCTATAGTGGCCTACGAAGCATGCGCAGGATGATCGATGCTTGGGTCTACCACATGGGCTTCGGTTAGGACATGAATTGGTGCTCAGCCAACCTCATAATTTGCTACGAAGACGCTCCAATACAGCGTACGCATGTGCTCACGTCAAAGGCACGTCCGAGAACTGATACCCGACTCGCCCCAACTTCTTGCGCCGTGGTATGCACGGCGTCGAGATACCTTAAATACCGCCGCCGCCGTCCTCTGTAAGCCAGGAATCCACTCATATCCATCCCATCCATCCATTCGTTCTCCTCGCCATGAAGTTCGTCGCTATCTTGGCAGTCACTGCATCTGTTGTCACCGCCTCTGTAGTTCAGCGTTCCGGCACTCCTATGACGCAAGCTGCAGCACAAGCTAAGGTACCGAATCTCATAGATCGTCCGTTTTACCGTTCGCAACTAATTAATTACTATACACGTCAATTACAAATTAATAGCTTCAGTCTGCTGGCATATATGCGTCCTCCTCTGGCGGATGCACGACCAAATCCAACCCCACGTGTACGTCATACGACGGGATTCTGAGTGGCACTGTAGATAATGTGATCACTCTCAAAAATGCCTGCGGTTGTGCTATAACCATAACTGGTGGGACCGAGACTGGTCATGCAAGCGGAACCTACAGGTAGTTTTACCATGCAATTTATTCCCGGGTATTTCAACTGAGAAACTTCACGAAATTCAGCCACGCGAACGGATACAAAGTCGATATTCGTCACGCATCTGGGATTGACGCTTATGTCAAGAACTCATTCACTAAGATTGGGAATCGAGGCGATGGATATCCTCAGTGGAAATCGGCAGCAGGAAACATTTATTGCGTACGTGATAATTCAATTCTTCAGACCAAGCTCGAGCTTATGGTATCTCGGTACTTACAGGACGAAGGTAGCCACTGGGATGTGTAAGTTTTTCTCGTTCGTTGAAACCAGGCCGTTCACTCACTTTAATCCATAGCACTTACTACTGATTCGAAAAATAAGTTGGGCCCTAGATTGTTGGGGCCCTTGGCGCATATATGTCAAATACCCACGGAAAAATGATCTGAAAATAGTTTTACTAGCCCTCTCGTTGAATAGCGTTAACGTATATATTCGCTACAAAATACTCAGAAGAAAAGACCGCATCGTGATAACTAAGGACTATTTTGAAGCGCTTGGGTTAGCAGCTACATGCTTTGACACAGAACACCTCAACTAGCTTTCGCTCCCTTGACATGATTCCTCACTGCGGAGGTGATAACACCATAGGAGTCTACCATAAGCCATAGAGGGATAAAGACCCAGCTATCGGTGAAAATCGAGTTAGAATAGGCACTGTGATAATATTGGAACGGGCAAATAAACTTACAGTAAATTCATTAACTAGAGGTTATCGAGCATTGGTGAGTCAATGATTTATAGGCAACCAAAATAGCACCGACCATGAGATATACCCAGAAGTACAAGAAGTTGTCGGTCCGGAGGTTCTTGGACCCTGTTAGCCATTCGGGACAGAAGGTCATCCAACTGTGACATGCGTATAAGTTTTGGGAGGGTTTATTTGATGATTCAGACCATACTTACCCGCCATACAATTCAGCTGTACAGAGCACAATAATCCAATAATGTCTCCTTGGGTCGTTGTTTATAAGCTGATACAGAATGTAACAACACAGCGGGCCGGCGCCAAACACGGTCAACAGCTCAAGTGACACGACTGTTTCATCTGCCGTTCCCCATCTAAAATCCGCCCGTGCATATTCACGCCCTGGACATGGTGAGCCTACTTGAGCACTCAATAACTATCAAACTGACCACTTACACATAGTAGCGAACATTCCTATGCCATTATTCACAGTTCGTCCAAAAGTCGAATAGTACAAAAATGACCCTTCGAAGATGAAATGAATGAGTGCATCAAATGCCTAAATATAGATGCTTGAGCGTTGAATAATGTGAGCAGATGTTCGACGTACCAACCAAACAAAAGCGGCACGCTCCCCAAAGGACGCGTTTTTCCTCAGCAAACTATTTGATGCCCCATATGCAGTCCCAAGAATTCCTACAACACCTGCTAGGGAGTAAAACGAAACTGCCGTAAATAGAGGCTCGGACATGGCAGGTTTATGGATGAACTTGAGACAACGATGTCAGTCTGCTTGGTGGTTTTCAACTCGGTTCGAGTTCAAGAGTGGTGTCATAGACCCTGACCAATTCGGGTCCCGCTTTACGGCCAGAACATGGACAAGGCCGAGCACCAAAGCAAACACAACAAACTTTTTTGTTTGTCCGCTGTATGATGATAGTAGGTCTGTTGCAGTACGAATGCAACTTGAGACTGTCGCTCAGCAGCGCGGTGGTATCGTTTTCACTATTCATAGTCCCAGAAATACGATCTCTCTGTCCATCACGTGGCGCATGTAGCTCTTTAAATATGAATAAAAAAAATGTCCATCACGTGTGCCTCTTTTTTTTTTTTTTTTAATACACGTCCATATATAAGCAATACGGGAGCTACATGCGAACAAGGCGAACCGCTCACAAATCAAGAACCGAACCGTGAGAAGCTACAGAGAGAAAGAAGGCAATGAAACGGGGGGGGGGGGGAATAAACACGCAGAAACGGTAGCACGGTCAGAGAAATGAAGCTGTCGACGGGCGACGTACAGGTGGCTTAAGGCCTCGCTCAGTCAGAGGCCGTGATGGCGTATATACTACATAGATTGAGCGGTTGCCGGCGGGCCTCCTGGTCTTCTTCCTATGCCCGTCTTGGCAATGAACTTCGCGACTGCCTCTAAGCCTGCGTAGGAGCCAAACAGTGAAGGATCAGATAGATTGGTAGAAAACTCGCGAAGAATCCCCTGTGTCCCGCCGTAGCGGGACAGGACGTAGTTAAATGGATGATGATCTCTTCCCGTTCCCCGCAAGCGCACCTGGGGTCGACGTCGTAGTGAAATTGGGCGTGGTACTCGCCGTAGTGGCTCACGTGGGCCTCTTGACAACAGAATTAACCACTGCTAGAGTTCTCCTTGTAGACATCATGGCATCCAAACTAAATAGCCGCACAGACGGAGACGTCCTCATTCAAAGGGGATACGGTCTGGTCATGCTTTCGCTTGTTGTTCTTCTGTTTGGTATCTACACGTCGCTCCTCAGCCCGACGTTGGCCTATTTCGAGTTCCTTCCAGTACGCCTTTCGCGTCTTTTCTATATACGAATTGACATAATTTGAGCAGTCCAGGCTACACTCAATGGTTGCAGCGGATATTCATTATAAATACCTACCTTTTCTTATTGTGCCCGCTGGTTTGCTCTTTGTTATTGCGAATTGGGTTGGGTGGCAGTACTATCAAAACTCTTGATCGAATGGGGCTACAGTAGCCTAAATCATAAAAAAGGCACGCTATATTATTGGATAAACGACAACAAGCAGGCTACAGGTGAAAGCTCTGCCAAAAATCTAAGCTACAATCATATTCTGGTTGCCTCTGATACCATACGAGCATACTCGAGCAGCAAACGATATATCTACGAGAAATGTTAACAATGAGGCTCGAAGTGTCATGAAACCTAGAGACTTACATAAACCTGCATGTCTTCTGGTCGCCACTGTTCGACCGTGAACCTGTGGGCCTGAGCACCAATCTTTTCGGCAAGGTCGTCATGTCCTGGTAGTCCATCAGGAGTACCAATGAAGAAAGCAAGAGCATCATAGAGGTCCGAATAATCGGTCTGCACAGGCACATAGTGATAGTACGGGATGAGCCTAATGGATTTTCATAGTCATTCACATAAGAGATAGCCTAAAACATCGCAATTTAGAAATGCTCACCAATCCGAGTTCCACTCTGGGAAAATCGACATCTTGAATACGACACTAATAAAAGCGCGATAAGTTTGCAGACCTCAAGTTATTAAAACCGCACTATAACCTACGCTCCAGATGTCATAAGTCTCTGAAAACGGGACGACCAGCCATTTCCGTCTAAAAAAAAAGGCGCATATATAAGCTTAACTGTAGAATACCCGGTGTAGTCCAACGGAAACACACCAATGTCGAGAAGATACTTGTTACTCAAGCCACCATCCCACCCTGTCTCCTTGCCCCACTTCAAGCTATCCATCTCTTGACAAGTGTGATCATTCTCTGAATTGTCGCATTGCACAGGACCTCCAATCAAGCTCACGTCCATGTACTTTTCGTTTAGGGTATCCCTTGAGTACATTTTGAGATGAATGTTTCCATCCATCTCATCTTCTACCAGCACTTCTACCTCAGGAGTCACGTTGGGATCGGTAAGGTTCCCACCTGGTGTGGCTAATGTATGTATCCGAATACGATGGGAGAAACGCCAATCGTGAGCTCGGCTAAACCATTCGCCCGTTGTACGTCCGCGCCAAAAGACTGTCTCGGAACGGTTTCGCCACGGCACAATTGGTCCAAACCGACTATGATATACTTCCGCAGATAGATAGCTTTGAAGCGCTGGATGCAGAATAGCTCCGCCGGGCTCGGGCTGGGATTGTACAAGGAGGGGAAATGCGGACCGTTGGTGAGGAACATCGTAAGCAAAGTATCCGTGCCGCTTCGCTGGGTTATTGAGGATTGTTGGGTTGGCACAAAATGACATGCTCAGGCGATGATCGGAAATGAAGGTATGTGTATGCGGGTTTCGCTCTGGGAGGGCTGATGGATAGAATGTAACAGGGTCCTCGAGGCACGCGTTCGCGACTCCTCGCCGTGGGTTCCGTTTTAAGTCTTCAAGATGGGTAACTTCATCCTGGGTAAGGCCTGGAAAATACAAGTGATGAGTGATTGATGGGGGTTAAGCCAATAATGAGACATACGTTTTCCCTGCTTAAGTACCCTGTTTACTGCCAAACGCATATCTTCTGGTAGAATTGTCGGGCCACCATCATGCCCTGAAACGTAAAATTTCATGTCTGGGAGACTCTTAACAAAAGGTCGAATCAATTTTTCAAACTCTACGGCGACGTCCCAATGACCGAGGGGTCCACCGATGGTGGCGTTACCATCCTTGATAGTCAAATGGTAAGAATGGTCATCTTTGGATGCAAGCTCAATTCGATTATGGATGATATGAGGTGGAAGGGCGAGAAAGGGAGTAATATCCCGGTCGATCTGGTCGAACTAGAATGCCAGAAGGTAATGGCAAACGAATAAGTTGAGCTGAAACATTCCTTACCTCATCTATGAGTTTGAAGTTGATGCTCCGAGCGAATTCATACCTTGTTCGAGATGTTATGATCATCCTAAACTCGAATCAGGATGGCGGCGTACCACTGTTCAAACCCCGCAGGAGGTTGGCGTCCATAACGGCGTCGATACTCTTTTACTGCAGCAGAGAGCGTAGTACTCTGTCTAATCGATAGACTGAGCACAAGGAATATAGGGGAAATTTCTAAGTTACCTTTGAACGAGGTTATTCCGTTTTGCCTCAGCATCCGTGATAAGACCGTGGATTGGGTGTCTGCCACCTATCGCAGCTTTCAGCCGGCCCACCCTCAATGATCTCATGTACTGGAAGGTCGTATGCAGCCTTGTGAGAGGGGCGAAGGCCCAAGGAGTTTGGTGTTGGTGGAAGAAGTTGCAAAGCGACGCGCCAGGCTGTGGAGGTTGAAAATAGGGGCGAGAGGCAGAGGAAGCTAAGCGTAGAAACAGTGGCAGCAATCAAGACAAAGCGTCTATAATGAGACACTGTACGGAAGATAAAGCGCCTTTGTTTCATGCCGAAGATACTGGAGATATAGCGTCCTCTGAATGATGTCTCTTATGCTGCATTCACTGACCTCTTATATGGTGAGTAGTCTGCCAGGACCCGAGAATAAGGAAGTCAGGTTCTCAAATGTGTGCCTAACGGCGGTGTGTTCGTCAAACGTAGATATCCTACGCTCGGCTTCACAGTGCCTTGGCACCTCATAAGGTTGACAGGAACAGACGCCATTGCTGTTTTTGTGAGTCAACCCAGCCGTAAGTAAATGCGCTTACTATGCCGGGAACAATAGAATAGAATAGGCTGTCGCTGTTGACATACCAAATCGCCCTTCTTATGGTGCCCTTAGAGACTAAAATGTGGTATTGATTAATTAATATAGTATGGCGTTATAGTCAATAATCGTCTGCAGCCCCAAATCCGCCCTTCGTTCGTCCTCGTCCCCGTCCTCGTCCCCCCCGTGAGGACGTCCGAGGTCTAGTTGAGCCTTTGCTCTTACCCCGTCCTCTACCCCCCCTGATGTCCCTCTTGAGTTGCCAGCATCTCCGTTAGGGCAGGCATTACTCCAATGCCCCGGTTCATTGCACTGTTTACACCATCAGTCACTATTGGATCACTTGGCTCGAGCGACTCTACATAGTTCCTGACCTTGAAACAAACACCTGATGTGTCGCTACTCGTGGTTCCTTCGTTTCTAAATTGGGTTCGGGGATTGGCATTGCCATTCGGGCACGCTGAAGAATATATGAGTATACGCCTTCGAACAAGGTACCAGGGCGTTCAAATATCCCTCACCATTGCTCCAGTGACCTGGTTGGTCACACTATGATCCCACTCATCAGTCCGATGTCTAATCTTTGATATGGGCTGCACACCTTGAAGCATCTACCCTGGCCTTCGTTTCTTGGCTGGGCGTGTGTTGTCGGGGTGAACCCACTGCCGCCGGCCTCACTCGCCCCGTTATCATCCCATTCAAAGAAGCCACAACGCGCCTGTTCCGAGTTTGAGCATGCCCAGAATGATCGGCCTTTATTCGGTCCATCCTTTAGCACAGTGCGCTGAACAGCAGTTAGCTTACAGCTGCAACGTCGACTGTCATCAGGTGGCTGGGTGGCACATGTAGGTTAGGTTCAGACTCTAAGCATAGATGGTATAATTACCATATGTTCGGTGGATTTACGCTTAGCAGGTATCGTGGATCGAGATTTCTGCACGGGCCTGGAGAAGCTATCTTCATTAGACTTGGAAGGGCCATCAAACCACTCGAAAAAGTCGCAGGTTCGGTCCTTCCCACAAGTGAAGAATTTACGACCTTTGTTAGGCCCCTCCTTGGTAACTGTTCGTTCGCCAGCAGGCTCTCCACATTGACAGGTAACGCCTTGGCGTGTTTCGCCGCCTGTTGGTTGCGTGGTACCCACCGTTCTACGTGTCGGCTGAGGTGCTAAGTTGAATCGCAAGGAATGTATTAGGGCTGGGCAACAGCTATATATGCGTTTCCAATACTCACCATCATCGGATTGGGCGGTAGACCTCCCGCCCCTACCGCGCCTCGCAACAGGCGATGCAGCAGCCCGCCCTCGTGTAGCGGTGCGTCGTCCACGGCTCCCACCACGACCTCGACCCCCATCATCATCACCATCACTATCGGAATCTGAATTCTGATTTTCGCCAGGAGGCCGTGGATTACCTTGGCCACCTCCCCTTCCTCTTCCTCCACCTCTTCCGCCTGCACCTCGACCCCCGGCGCCTCCCCTACCACCTCTTCCATTTGGGGCTATGGCATCATTATTGGTAGCTATTGGGCCACCATTGATACGTTGCCCGACGCTCTACAATATAACTTTTAGATCCTGGGCTCGAAAGGAAGTATAAGAACATACATCAACAACTAAATGGAATTGTTGTTTAGCGCGAATGAAAACCTCCTTGTATTGGTCAATACTCCGAGCCATCATCTCTGCTTTGGTAGTTTGGCGATCGCAGACCTGTACCATCATACGCTCGGTCTATGGCGAGAAAGTCAGATCATGAAGCGCTGATGTACAACAAATGGTGCATACCTCACGTCTCAATAGTGGTTTACTCAACGACTTATCAAACCCTATCCTATTGTAGCCTTCAATGAGGCCAATGCCTAGCGTAGAGGGCACGAGGTATTTAGTTGAGCCTTCCTGACGTGCGATCACATATTGGCGATCAATAATGGTTTGAATATGCTGAGCAATGGTTGCATCAGTTCCTATAATGGGTCGTCAATAAGTGCTGCATAGTTAATTTGAAGATAACTCTACCAATCCCATTCTTGTCCATCAAAGTAACCAAATCGGCTTCTGTCAATAAGGAGGGACTAGTAGTTTCGCCGTCCTTTAGCTCGCAAACGCTCGGCATGAATTCCTGGCCCTCCTGGAAATCAGGTAGGTGTTTTCCAACCCATTTGTCATATTTGTATACTTCAAGATAATTTCGCTCCAGAACAATCAGCCCTAGTAATGAATGTCAACATCGCCATCAATCATGAAAAACTCTGCCTTACCAGTGGCACTGAATTCTTCGTCATTTACTACGACATCGACTGTGGTTTGGAACCCTTCTGCGTCCTTGGAACAACAAGCCAAGAATCGCCGAGCAACATACTCGTAAACTTTTTTGGCCTCGCCCACCAGATTTCCGGCATGCGCGGTAGGATGGATAGGAGGATGCGCCTTATCGTTCTTTTTCCCGTCACGAGGACGCTGAAATCCGCCGTTTTGTAGTCTTGGTTCCATCAATTATATGCCTAATTTCGAACAAGATTCCTGCACTCACCCAGCGGCGAACCCACCCCAGTCAGGATCCACTGTCTGTTTAGCAATGAGACTATCGAAATCGAATGCTGATCAAACTGATCCGTTTCTGTGCGAGGATACGATAAAAACCCATCGTTGTATAATTTCTCCGCAACCTGGCGCATAGTTAGATATGTTTCAGGCAATCGGATTGTGGCAACATACATCCAATGCTTTTTTTGGTGTCATATGAAGGAGCCGAGACGCGGCCTTTTGAAGTTCAACAGTAGTCAACGGAAGAGGTTTCCTAGAGCACATTTAATGCGATACAAAAACAGTCGAGTTGATGGCTTACCATTTCTTGGTTGGTTTCTTTGTCACCTTTGTCACCCGTGCTGTGGGATTCTCTACAGTACCTTCATATAGTGCCAACGCAACATCAAACTCGAATACGTGGTGTCTTCGCCATGAAAAAGCAGTCTCCTCTTCATCATCGGCGTCCGGTGAAACGATGGAGAGATGGATGTACCAAAAAGGCTCTGGAACAAAAGCCTGTACCTGTTCGTATCGGGATACGACAAAGCCCAGAGTCGGAAATTGACATGGTCCTGTTTGATTAGTTCATTGAGTTATGGTCCATTGGATTTGGTTTTCAAGCTCACCGTAGGATATCAATCCCTCTTGCAGTTGCGGGAATCGAGGTTGTAAAGTGAGGGTCTGCATTCTAGTAAAAGCAGCACCATAACGCAAGTCCAGAAGAATGCGGGCTTCTACTGCGTCGGCCTGTGCACGGTCAAGGTCAACCGGATTCTGAGCAGCATGATGAATCTGTCTACTTTAATGTCAATAAGCTGGACGACGAAATAACGCCGAGAGCACGTACGCTGGAATAATAGCACTGAAACGAGCACGCTTGACTCTTATTCGGGATTCGATCGCAGACAAACCGCCTCGACCTCGGCACCAATATTCTCCCCTTCACGATCGCAATCCGTCCAAATCATCAACATTTGGGCACCCCGTGCTTCGCTGAGGAGATTCCTCTCGATACGTTCTCCATCCTGAAGTGCCTTAGCGCCACTCATAAAAGTGGGAGATATTACTTACTTTGGAAACTCTTGTCTCGATCGGTGCATCGAATAGTTGGAAAGGATCACAGGAGTTCCAGCTGCGAAGGGCAGATCCGAAATCTTTTTCCGTTAAGTGCCCAGAGACCGCAGTCATCGTGTAATTGTCTCCCGTCTTGGCATAATAGAAGTCATAGTTCTTGTGGTATGGCGACTGGGTGGGTCTCTATTTATCATGAGCTGAATGACTATTCATCAATCCATTTGGTAGCTCACACTAGTGAAATGACCCCCTGATAGAATCTGAGCGACCGATTTTGCGATGGAAGGTTTCTCCGCCACGCAAAGTACCTTCATCCTAGGCCCGAGATCGTGGCGGGCTCCAAGTAATGTGTATCCAATACTTGCAAACGCGTCCAAAAGTCACGTGCCAAATCGGTGCTGACCAATATATCTCAATTTAATTATTTTAGACATTACAGAAGACTTATAACTCAGTATGCGGTCAACATTGCTTCCTTCAGCTCGGTCTCTGCCACGGCTTCCTTTTGCTTAGCCTCTAAAAGTGCTTCCTCCAGCTCCGCGATATTCATCATTCGCCTAACCCCATTCTCCTCAACCGTTCCGAGTTGCTCAAAGCTCGCTAGGGATTCCCCTTTGGGTTCTCGTGCACGAAGTCCCCAACCGCGGTCGTTTTGATCCAGCACAGATCGTACAGCGGACGTGTTGATGTCCCGATGGAGCTCTTCTAGTTTGACAAGTTGAATCTCCATCCACCGGGCCCGCTTCTCGAGTGCTTGTGTGAGGACCGCAACGTCATCATCCCGCCAATTAGGCAAATCATCCGTGTTCTCTTCCAAAAACTCCTCTGCCTTGAGCATATCTTTCAGAACTCCGTCAAAAGAAGAAGTATCGTCCCAAGTTGTACGAGGGAGCGTACGTAGCATGTCCGAAATCGTCTGAGTGAGCGTTTCAAGTAGTTGCTGGAAAGATGTTACGGCTGTGTCAATCGTACCGGGAGTAATCGATTTGGCTGCCGAGCCGCCGCCTATAGATAAGGTAGACAATGCCTGAACGAGCGGACCATATCGCAAGGGCGTTGCCAGTTTATTGTTGTAACTCTGACTATCAAAGAATGCCAGCCGCTCTATTTCGTACTGGGCAGCAAGGTCAACGAGCATCCCGACAATTGAGGGCTCGGGTGGCATAGCTGGCTCAGCGGTAAGCGGAGTTGGCGGACTAGAGCCATCCTCAAAACGGAGCAGTGTCGATACAGGAGAGGAGGGGGCAGATGGAGTCACGGACTCGGTTTTTGCGGGCTCGTCTTTTGGAACCTTGACTACAGGACGGGGCGGCACCGGTTTGTTCTTTTTCTGTTTACGAGATAAAACGGGAACCTGTTCGACCGGTTCAGAACTTGGGATCAATATAGAGGGTTTAGGAACCGGGACAGTCTTAGTAGTGTTTGAAGAAACAGCTGGGTTGGACTTCCCGCGAATGGAGCCTGCGTTACTCTGATTACGTTCAACAGAGCTTGGCTTGGACACTGTTGGTGTGGGACGAGAATCGGATGTGGGAGTGGAAACCTTTGACGTTGCCTGCGAGCTGGGCTTTTTACCTGAGCGGTCGGGGGCCGCGTCTTTGGAAACCGGGACAGTGATCGTTGGTGTAAATTTAGTGGGAGCCTCAGCAGTATTAGGTGTAGAATTTGATGGAGAAACAACTTGAGAAATGTCATCGATAGCAGTCTTGGTGATAATTTTGGGGGCAGGTTTCGAGGTAACTTTCTTGGTAACTGTTGTAGAGGTCTTCTTGGCTGCGAGGGAAGCTGCCTTGGCATCGGCGGCAGTCACACGAGATTGAAGGAATGGCTGATTGGTTTCACGCTTGGTTTGAGTATCAGTTGAGGGAGGAGGGAGAGCAGGGAAGTCTGAAGCAGAAAGAGCTGGCGAATTAGGTTCGGATTTAATAATAGATGCTGTATACAAGGATTATTGATGTTAGTATTGCCACCAAGGGTTGGGGACAGAAGTGAAAAGGGGTATCCGCACATCAAAGAAATAGGAGCCGCTTCCTCATCATAGAGATCGCCTTAGTTTGCATGTGCGGTGTGCCCTTAAGCGCGAGAAGCAGAGAGGGCTCGGTATACGACAGCCACGTCCCAGACAAACGAAAAAACTCACCGTTGGTCAACATAGGCGAGTTGGCCATAGGACCAGTTGCTATCGGGCTGACATTTTGAGTCCCTTGGCGAGCTGGTTGTAGACGGGCAGATGGTATAAAGCCGGGTGGCGGCGAATACCGCCTGAGGGTGAATGCCCGGGGGGGATTGGTACCCAGTTGGAGCTACTGGCGGTTGACCAGGAGTGTTTGGACCAATCTGTGACATACGTGTCGTTTGCGGCAAACTCGGACCGGATGGGAACATTTCCCGAGGGGCAACGGACATAATAGCAGGATCACTAAATGGTTGGACGGTAAAGCGGGAATCAAACGTGTCTGAGAAGAGAAATTAATCGCATAGAAAGTCAGCGATACACAGTACCATACAAGGGTATTACAGGCGGAATATAAGTACCAGTCTGGGAACGGCGTGCATCAATGCGCGTACCGGACAGGTTGCCTCCAATATTCAACAGCTCCTTTAATCCGGCCGCATTCAACTCCATTCCATTCGGGTAGTGCTGTTGGCCAAGGCCAGGTGGGGCATAAAGCTGCTGCTGCTGTAGATGATTGGGCGGCATGTTCATCGGCATCATTCCTTGGTGACCATAATCGGGCAGGTTATGGCTGTACTGCCACTGCGCGGATGCTACTTGAGGAGACATTGGCACCTCAGGCGGCAGTTGGTCATGAAGACGCATAGGTGACGACGTGATGGCAGTACCATACCCGATAGACGTTGGCCCAGAGGAATCTTGGCGACGAGCAAAACCAAACCTCGAACTGGTGCGCTCAGCGGCATCACGCTCCGAATCGTAAGACGATGCTCGATTCGATGATCCCGGGCCGTCAGCAAATGGATTGAATGCCCCGGTATATGCTTGCTCATATCCACCAGGTCGAGTAGCAGAGAGGCCGGGCGGTGGAGGAAGAGAATTTGCGTCATTCTTCCTGAACGGATCGAAGAGTCCAGGGACAGTATGTCCAGGCAAGGGGCCAGGGATATCATCCTGAACGGTGCTCGCGTAGGGACCCGAGGCAATATCACCGCGGTTGTAGCCGCTAGAGCCCATGTTGAAACTGAAACTGAAACCACCCCGGTGAGGTTGGAGAGAGTACGGTCAAAATCTGGGAAAGGACTTTGTTGGGTAGACGCTGGCGGAGCCGCCTCTCTTCGTGCCCTCACGTCATCAAGCAACGCCTTGGCAGCACCGGACATCTGATATTGAGATTGGTTTGGACCAGCGCTAGAGGGGGGAGTCTGTGGACTAGATACAGATTGTGTTGTCGGAGTATGTTGAGGAATTGTTGTCAGACCGGGCGGTGGTGGGGGTAGAGATAGGCCAGGCGGTGGTGGTGGCATCGCGGAGGTAGCTGGTGAGGGCTTGGGTGATGATTGTGTGGGCATAGTAACTCCTTGCTCCTTGACATCTGGAGAGGGTGTATCTTCGATTGTAGTTTCTGCTGGTACATGAACGCTGGCAAGAGGGGTTGGTTGCGCAGCAGCCAGAGTGGGCGACTTGAAGGCATCACGTGGAGATTTCGAGGCTGTTGACGGTCGTGAGGGTGGGTTGGACAACCCAGGAGTGGATGGGCGTGAAGCAATCAGACCTCCAGTAGCTGCCGGTGTACTCGTGGTTCCAACTTCTGTAGATTTCCCCCCTCGTTCTCGATTTCTCTCTGCACCACGACGAGTTCGGTTCGGTGTCGCAGGACGTTCCGTCGCGGCACCTCGCGCCTTGGCAGATCTTTGCTGCCGAGTAGACTGTGCAGATGAAGCGAGTGACGCGGTAATAGCGGGGAATGCAGAAGAGGTCGAAGATGGGAGGATCGCTGGGGCGGGTGGCAAAGCCCCTCTATTTTGCCCCCAAGAGGCGCCTCGAGGGAGCGCAGCCCCCATGGGTGGGCCGGACGTAGCTGCACATATATTGATATTCTGATTTTCATTTACAGAAATAAATGACCAACCTTCGGAGTCTTCAGCACGTTTGCGAGGCGCAGGCGGCGGCGCTTGACGTGTCTCGCTATCCTTCATGGCATGCTTCCTGTATACAGGAGTCAGTTCCCAACTTCGGGTCCCAGAAATAAACGCACAATGTGGCCAAATCCTCCTTGGTGAAACAATCGCGTTCGTCGCCCCATTCGTGCAGATCCAAGCAAGAGTTATTCGTGCACTGAACACCACGGAGGAAATTAATGCAGTACTTGGTGGTCCCATAACTAGCCCGCATAACCTCTCCACCGCCACCAGGTGATGGACTACCATCGACAGCAGTGATCGCGCGAGCAGCATCCTCACGCCGATGATACGTAATGTAAACTCCTACATCGGCTGGACGGTTTAGAGTTGCCGCACGTTTGACCAAAAGTATCTTGGAGACCTTTCCATACTGGCCAAAGTACTCGGATGACCGGAGTGATGGTAGCAACTGGCAGCAATTTGAGCAATAGCTTTACACTATTGTGAAGTGACTTACTTCCTCTTTGGCGAAACGAGACCCTAGACCGGTAACATAGACTAGGTTCCGCTGCACGATTCGCACATTGGCCAAGTGACGGCGATTAAGCGCCTCAAGTTCCTTGCGTTCCTTGTCCCGCTTGCGCTTCTGGGCGTTCAATCGCTTCTGTCTGTGTTGTATGTGAGCCTGGCGTAACGATAAGACAGATATTTGAACATACTCTTCCGCAGTTACCGATTTGAACTCTGCGGGTTGTTCGGTATACTCCCGGCGGCATGCGGGGCAGCGTCCGTTGAGATTTTCTTTGATATGGTGCCAGCAAAAGTTGCAGATCTAATGACCCGTTAGATATCCGCAGCAAGTAAGTGTGTTGTAGACGCACTTGATAACCGCATGGGCATGGCTTGAAGTGCAAATCTGACAGGTCCATTTCTTCCAGGCAGAGTGGACACTCAAGATTCTCCTAAGAAACAAAATGAGAACATGGGTCAAGTTTAAAGCATATAGCATTTGCTACATACATCGTCGTCGTCGCTCCAGTACGCGTCCTGAACGCCGGCCAAGACATGGGACTTGGCGTGCGACGCGGTGATAGGGTGAGCATTCGCACTCGAGTGGGGCACATGTGGCGAACGAGGAAGTCGTGAAGACATAGCAAATCTGTCGGGTAACGATACAGCTGGATACTAGATGTAAGACTATGCACAAATGCAACCAACGCAGATGCAAGGAGAACGTCGAGCACAACAAGGACCGCAACAGGAAGTCATGATCAGGGGCACACAGCTTTCCGCGGATCCTGTCTACAAGTGGTCCGTGCGCAGCCCCCACCACCCAAGGTCAGATTGTAATAATTTAAATTAAAATGCGCATAGCATCGCGAGATGTAGTACGAGTGCAACTTGTAATGCATAGTTTGATTTAGTATGAAATACTATCGCATACACACAGCGATAACAGACCCGGCGCCCTATCCACTGCCTAGTCTCTGTAAATCACAAATCAAAGTCATCGTCATCAAGCTCCTTCCTTCGCTGGTACTGCAGAAGACAGAAGTGATTCATTATTGTATTTATGTAAATGTAAACATTTTACTCACAACCACCTTCTTCGGAGCAGCCTTTCCCTGTGATTCCTCGGCCTACTCATTCAGTCAGACAGGGAGCGGAACGGCATGCTCTATTTCCCCAACACACTGTTCAAGCAGGCCGATAAGCTGCTGCTCTGTCACACGACCACGTAGCTGCCCCATCTGCGCCATTCGTAGTAACATCTGCTCGATTTGACCGGATAGCGCCGGACGAACTAGAGAGATCCGTGCCACTGGAAGAAATTCATTATTATGCAAGGTCCCCAACTCGACTCACCGTTTACTTACAGCGCTCTCGTGCAGAAGAGTCTAGCACAGTAGCCAACAAATCCCTCTTCATCTGATCTTCTGATTGCTGACCCTCATCGCTCGCGCCCTCACCGGACTTTGCGCCCGAGAAACCGCCCGCTGGCATTGATCCGCCTGAGCCGCCAGCTTGTTGCTGAAGTTGGTTGAGACGTGCGGCACGAATCGCGGCAAGCTCTGAGTCATCCATAGTTGATGCTTCTGTAAGTTAAGCTATACGGGTAAGAGGCTTGAAAACACGGTTGTGGTTGTTCTCGAGAGCATGGCTTATATAATTTCAAATTCATTTACGTCCAGGATTACACTAGTGCAGAAGCTTGGCCGAGCCGCACACAGTACCAGTTTGGGAAGGCTTTATACGCTTGGTGGCTGAAACCATATTAGGCGATCTAATATATATGTAATTATTCTTAGAAGGACAAAAGTCTGCCTTCGTTGAAGTTGTACGTCCACTACACTGCATATATAGTATGTTTTACATTTGGGGCAAGCAGGCCACATGAACTTACTCAAAAGGAGCTAAGCATCGCAATAAAATCGAGAACCTAAGAGTACAAAAGTAACCGCCGCCGATTGCACAATAACTAAGACGGATTCAGATGACAAAAAAATTACACATCGACCACCAACGCTTCATCGAATGCCCTCCAAATAGGCGGCACATCAACGTAGGGCACAGGATTCCGTTCCCATTGGTGACCACGCTGGTTACTGAGCAGTCGAATGGGCGCCGAAGCCCTGTTACATTGAGAACATCGACTGTATTCAGATGACCCCCCAGCCGGTACCTCCAATTTCTTGCCTTTTTGGTCACTATCAGGAGTCATTGTCGCACGCACTTTATAATTAGTATCGCACGACCAGCCAGTATATCCGAACGCCCACAGCGCAACCCCCGGAGGGCGATACGGATCCTGGGTTGAACCGCCTCCATGCCCGCAAGGTTGCACTTGGTGCACATCAGTGTCCATCTTTTCGACTTTAATCTGCGCACTGTCCACTTGTTGTAACCTAGGCTCATCATTTCCGTTAAGAGGCGAGTTGACTATGACACCAGCCCCATGAGCATCATCCAGCGCCCAGCACTGTCGATCCTTGAGTAGGACTACCGCTTCCTCTGTCTGTTCGCCCTTGGGCGGTCCAATTCCTAGAATCGCAGTGCGCTTGAAAGTGGGAGGTTGCGCTGTAAGGATAACGACCCGGCGAGGAGGTCCCTGGTATTTGGGGGATGAGGAAGTTATAACTGATTCAGATCCTGATGACTCGAGAGGTGTTTTGCCAGTCGATGGAGCGTCTTTGAATGTTTGACTTCCAAGTGAGTCGCCAGGGGGCGACATTTCAACATCATCATAAATATCACCCTCGTCCATTGTGGAGGATTGTTCTGGCGGCACCGTGGAATCCTTTTCGGATGCTGGAGAGGTTGGCCTGCCATTCGCACAAGCCTCCAGTTGGGATTGAAGCCAAATCATATCAAGATCTCTCTCTAATTTTTCTTCTTCGGCATAGAAGTCCTTGATAGGGCGATAAGTGGCACTTGCTAGTCTGCGAGCATGATTTGAGTCCTCCTTCCAGCCTCTCCAAAGTGTACACCCAAGGAGGGTAATATCATCGATATCGACACGGGTACGATGCAAATAGTGTAATTTGCCAAGCCTTTCAATATTTTCGCCGTTGTGTAGCTTCTTGGGTGGGTTTTTGACGAGATTTTCTGCAAAATCTTGCATCTGTTGGCGTCCAATCGTCTGAAACACGAAACAATGAGAAAGTAGAAAGAGCTGTACCAACATCAAACTGACTATGGTAGACTGATAAAACTCATCTAGTCCCATTACATAGAAAACATTCTCGAAGCGCGTCAATTGGAGAACAATGAAATCTTGTAATTCGACGTCGCATATGCGCCCCATGCCCCCAAGCAGTACGAGGTTCGGAGCGACAGCAGGAAAGTCAAATTTTCCGTACTCTCGCCCAAAACCACAGTCGATTTGCATATGGGCATCACTCATGATTTGTAGTTTCATTGTAGGCGTACACGCGTTGATAGAGTTGAAGTGGCTAAGGATGGGTAGGTTCTGGATATGTTTGGTCCTGGTTAACTTCGTAGATCAGGGTCCCAGTGACATCATGTGACATCCATCCTCCATTCACCCCACCCCCTCGAACTGACTTGCTGTCTGCAATGGGAAAGCCTACCAAATCTATGAGACTTTTTGCTTTTCCCCTGACAAAATCTAGGGATCTTTCGGTCAGGCGATCAGGTCACCGACACCCTCTCATATACTACTATGCTCAAATGCCTAAGAAAACTGAACCGAATGGGCAATCACCAACTCTGTTAAAACGTGCACAGGAGAAAGCATCGGAAACGTGGAGTAATTGGGGGAAAGCGCCCGGTGGCTGGAAGGTATTCATCAAGTTGCGCCGCGCGTTTTCTTCGATCGACACTCTGATTGACAATACGTCTATCTATAGTTGAAAGTGCATAGCTATGGAGAGAAAATAGTGGATAGAATTGACTTCGAAGAGCTTGCACTTGCCTCGATCGATACCTCTCTCGGACCCAAAATTTCACAACTGGGTACACAGGAAAGCGAAGGCAAGAAATTATCCGAGAAACAGACCAAAACGCATACCGTTTCAGTATGTGACCCAGTTCGCGATTTGTCAAGATATTCTAATTTGTATACTTGGTCTAGATACCCTTGATATACCCACCCTCATTCATATCATCTATCGATCCAATAGTCAATCTCCGGGACCAGCTAGCGGCTCGCTCGCCCTTGCATCGTCGAAAAACGTGGTTTTGGGTCGGAATGATACCCTTTACCGCACCGTTTATGCTTATCCCAATCATGCCAAATTTGCCATTTTTCTTCTGTGTATGGAGAGCGTGGACACACTGGAAAGGTAAGTCCACTCAAACGTATAATAATTTTACACTAAGCTTTGCTTGTGACTATAGCGCATAAGGCTTCCACATATCTCCTTGAGCTATCCAACCAGGGGGCTATACAAACCGTTCCATCAGAAGACCTTGATAACATCTACTCAAATGCTTCAAGAGCACTTCCTGGCGCAACTCAAAGAGCTATCACAGAAAATGACGGTATTGAACATGATTCAAGCATTACACAGCTGTTACCCGATCCCTCCACGATATCTCACATTGTCGATGCCTATTCGCTGCCAAAAGAGGCAAAACGTTTGCTTCTACGCGCAGTTGAACAAGCTAAGACCAGAAGTCAATTCGACAATACGAAACCCGAGTCCTAATCTGTAGACAAGCGATGTCCCTCGGCCAATGATAGCCTTTTCGTTGATGAATATTTGGAACCACCAGTCCGATCGGTTGCTAGAACTGGCACCCACCTCTTATAACACAGCGACCCAATGCGAAACATTGTATCTATTGTATTAAATCACTTACTTAAATACGCCATAACGACTACACTTTATCTACCCTTGCAAAACGTATTTGTGTGTGTTTGCTTATATCATTGGGTGAACGGAGACCGAGAACTTAAACTGGAACGATGATATAACTAGCTACCTGAACACCTTACCATACCTGAAAGAAAAGGTTGCCTGTTCACTCTATGGCACAGCCACTAAAGCTTGCTATTATTGGGGGCGGAGCTTCCGCCTTCTACGCCGCATCCCGTGTTTTGTCCAAGTTGCCTGCAGCAATTAAGGACACCCAAGTACATGTTTATGACCGTCTATGGACCCCACATGGTTTAGTTCGATATGGAGTTGCCCCCGATCACCCGGAAGTCAAGGCGAGTGAAACTACTACTCGTTCTGCTTAGTGAATCTGACCTAGCCAGCGAACTCGCCTCGTGTGTGTTGTTACAGAATTGTACAAATAAATTTGATGCAACAGCTCTTGATCCTCGTTTTAGATTCTTTGGAAACGTACAGATCATTCCCTCGGATCTCGGCCGACAGATTACCAACTCTACCAAGGATGAGCGACGAGTACCATCGCATCCTCAACCACTAAACCTGCCGTTATCCACGCTTGCTCGGCATTATACCCATATTCTGCTTGCATACGGCTCTTCCTCTCCGCTCCTTCCAACTTTGGCAGACGATTCATCGGTTCAACCTACCTCCGCCCTTGACTTTGTTCATTGGTACACATCGCATCCGTACCCCGAAAGTCGTATACCACTGGAGCAATTTATCAAAGCAAAACATATCACTGTGATAGGTCACGGAAACGTCGCGCTAGATGTCGCACGCGTGATACTTTCACCTCCCGCCCGATTAGCTCCCTATGATGTTCCTCAAAGTGTTCTAGAAGTTCTCGAACAACTGCAAGTTCAGCATGTATCAGTCGTAGGACGCCGTGCCCCTCCTCAGGTTTCATTCACCGCAAAAGAAGTTCGTGAAATGATGAATCTTGAAGGGGTCGGAATGAATCCTATCGATCATAGCTTATTCGATATTGGCGCTGAAGGACTATCAAGACAACAAACTCGACTAATAGATTTGATGCGAAAGGGATCATCTACCGTTGCTGCATCGGCTTCCAGGACCTGGTCTCTTGACTTCCTTCGTTCTCCGTTGAGAATAACACCTACAAGCATAACCTACTCCCTCAATTCCCTATCATCTTCTCTCTCGGCAGTTCCAACCGGCCAAACTCAGACGGTACCAACAGACCTTGTTATTGCTTCAGTTGGATATCGTTCTCCAGCGGTCCACCCGGACTGGCATGATGAGCGTCTTGGTCGAGTCAGGCATGTGGACGGCCAAGTAGTTCGAGCAGATGGTACAGCAGTTCGTGGCGTGTATGCGAGTGGGTGGGCCGCAAACGGTGCGCGAGGGGTTCTCGCAAGTACCATGTGGAACGCATACTCGGTTGCCGAAAAAATTGCAGAATCTAGCTGCAAATACCGTACCTGATAACCAGCCCGAAGCTGGAATGATAGCCAAGGACGGGATTGTCTTGAAGGGTGAACCTGGCTTGCCGCTACCTCTAATAGAGGCCGGGAAATTGGTAGTCTCGTACTCCGACTGGAAACGGATTGATAATGAGGAAATTCGGCGAGGGGGTGAAGTAGGTAAAGAAAGGGAAAGGATGTCCTGGGAGGAAGTGATGGAATCCTTGACATTGAATGATGTACTGGTATGAACGTTATATATATGGGTTGAAACTTAATAAGATTAGAAGTTTGGCTGTCAAGCAGTACTAAATCATGTCTCTAATTATCAGAACACATATATAAAGGCGAATTAAAATCACAGACGGAAAATTTAGGCCGCCTGTATTAGGGACAGGTAAATATAACAACCAGAGTGTATTTTTGTATTGACAATATGGTTCACTAAAGCTTGGAGGTCGGTTTTTGTTGTCGGTGTTACAATAAGCGCCCATCCCGGGGTTGTGGTTCCAAACTTCACACTATTCTGTCCCTGAACTACTCCCCAGCTGATGAGCCACTCGCAAACCCTCGTGTTGAACATCTTTTATTAGTCGGTCAGGATACAACAGAGTGCGACCGAATTTCGACAATATTTGAATAGAGCTATGACTACTCGAGAGGAGAGACAGGTGATAGGTGCTCTCCACCGTGCTTCGAACGGCTCGGCCAATCTATCACACGATAGTAGCAAGAAAAGGTTGGATACGTTTCCAAACAAAAGTATATAATTGATGCAATCCGTTATAACCATCAAGGTCACGCGAGGATGACGCCAGTGCGGGTGAAACTAGCCGCCGTCGCACCGGTATTAGAGGGCCATTCACTGGAATAGGTCAAAGCAATTTACAGGAGCGCCGGGCTAATGATGCGAGAACTTTGAAGAGGGATCATGGCTCAACCATCAAGCTCACGGATAATCGATCGAATAAATACGAGGGAAGCCTTAGCAGTAAAGCATTCTCTTCCAGGACAGGACTTTTAGATGAGCCTTTTGGTAAAGGTGAGTGCACTCGAGCACTTCATACATACACTTCAGCCTAAGCTTGGGCCAGTGACACACGATGGTCAACCGCCTTCTCTATCTACTCAACAATCGTCGCCTAGCGTATCAAAAGCGATCAATGATAAAATGGACGGGGCGAGCGACAATGAAGCAACGTTCTCTTTCTCGATGATGCTCGAAGTTGCTTCGATACCTCTTGATACCCCAAAGCGTCAAGAACGTAGGACAAAGCAGTCAGAGACCCCAACAGTTGGTCACACTTCGTCGGATTTGGATCCTATGGACTGTATAGGAGGCTCTGGTAAAACGGTTAATCCAATTGACAACGCTTTCCACCAGAACAACGTCGATGACGATGGCGACGACGACGAAATTGTTGCGTGTGACCCGCCTGCCGCAAACAGGCAAGGCCCGAATACGTCTAAAGAGCTCTCAATTGTCAAAGAAGGCACGGTAAAAGATGCTGTCCGGAAGATCGAATCCAATCCATCTGCTTCGACTATTCAATCCTCTGGTCGTAGCGAGCCTAACCTGGATCGTTTTCTTGCACCAAAGTCAGCGGAACTACCCAGTCCTCTTACCAAGGTCACTAGGGGAACTTTGGGCAAGCCCGCGCCCAGCGGTCCCACGAGCAAGGGCCATCCTATATCCATAGGATCGACAAGGCCCAAGCCCGTGGAAGGGAAAATTAGTGGCCGCATGCAGGGCAAGCTAACATCAACAGGAAAATCCCAGGTAAGCGATTCAATACTCTATTTCATTGGATCTACTATATTATCAGTGTTACAGACCTCGCAGCTCAAAATACAAAGCTTAGGCGCTTTCCCGTTGACCGAAAAAAGGCCTCAGCAGCGTACGAAGCAGCGAGAGACCAAGCCATACCAAAGCCAGCTTGAATTGACTTTCCAGATTCAGGAGTGGTACTGTGACCCTAAACATTACGAGTCAAACACCAACCGAGACTCGTATTCTCTAACCGCTAGTGGGAGTATGTTAAAGATTGTGTTTAAAGAATACTCTACGATTACATCCCAAAGATTTTTGCATAATGGAGGGTGATATTGAGCGGTTCGAGGTCGAGCGATTCCGTTTTTAGAGTCTAGTTCCCTGACCAATTAGTCCTACTTCTAGGTGGTAGATACAGCTGAGGACGAATCGTATCTCTGGGATAATCCATCTCACAAGTCAGTTGCCTGCCAAGCGGGCTTGGAGAAGAGGTATATTTATGGATATTGCGAGAGTATTTTAAATACTACTACACTATAGTCGTTCCAGCTGGGTTAGGGATAGTAGCGTTTTTTTCTGCATCTCTTTGGATCCGACGATCCCGATATCCGCCACCTTTGGAAAGCATTAATTCGAAGAATGGCTGAATGGACGAAAAAGGATGTTATAAGGTAAGTACATAGATTGCCTGGCTGGATTGTATTGAAATCGTTTAATCAGGAAAAAAGCTATGGATGCTTTGGTGAAAGACGCAACAGATCGAAGCTCCGAGTTCACTTTCCACGTACCAAAAATCCAAGATACCAACAGCCCCCGCCAGCGCGAACCTGCAATAGATTCCAGGTAAATATTGATTGAATCTATACTCATCTCTATTCTCATTCTTTCAAAGAGCTCGCACAATGTCGCCTCTTTCAAAACCAAGGACGCGATCTACTGCATCCAGCTCAAAGCCAGGAGATTCAGCGAATGATCCGAAGTCGATTGTTGTTGAAGACCTTGACGAAGTGTACGTTGATAATTCGCTCTATTTGACAGAGAGAGCTAATCATGGACAGTGTCTTGGTGCATCCTACCGGAACGGGATCTGTCACAATCAATCGAGGAGAGCTGGCTCGTTTAGAGCCAGGTGAATTCCTCAACGATACCCTTATTGAGTTAGGCCTGAAGTAAGTTGCATTGAAGCAGAGATGTGTGTATTTGGTCTAAAATGTACACCTCCAGGATGTGGCTCAATGATCTGAGGCACAAAGACCCTAATTTGGTGGATCAAATACATATATTCAGCTCTTTCTTTTTCAAAAAATTAGATGCCGGGCCACGTAAGGGATGCGACTATAACAGTGTCAAGAAATGGACGTCTAAATTTAATCTCTTTTCGAAGAAATTTATCATAATTCCAATTAACGAGCAGTGCGTTTATCAACTATTTTGGTGGTTGCTGAACCTAATTTGCTCCAGTCTCCACTGGTATTTAGCAATTATTTGCTTTCCTGAGCACGTCCTGAAAGCGCCTATCCCACAACCATCGGCGCAGCCTTCGAGGGTGACCCGCTCGTCCGACACGACGGCCAAAGCGGAGCAACAAACGTCAGGAAGTGATATACTCGACGTGGATGAAATATCGCCTGTGGTCATGGACGCCGACTCGCCTACTGAACCCGGAAAGCTGGAAACCGACGCCGAACTGGCTGATCAATCTGGAAAAATGGCCATTGATTCACCCACCCGCTGAATCTCAGCAAGATGTGGTGGTTGTAGACCCCAAATCAGAAGGTCTACCAGAAGTCGAGATGATAAATGCGGACGAAGATAGTGATACAACAAAAGCCGACGGATCGTGCGTACCGTGATATCAATGCACTCTGCTATCTCCGCTAATTATAATGATTATGATAGTCATAAGACGTGGATACTGATACTAGACTCACTCGGAGGCAAACATGCTCGGACCGTTAGGATTCTTCGGGAATATCTTCAAGCCGAAGCTCAAGAAAGATACAAAAAGGTAGTAGACATTAAGGACACTCGATCAAGTGGTGGATTTGTCGATGACAAACATTTATCAGTACGTCCTAGTTACTTTGTGTAGAATTCTATCCTGACATTCGTCGCTAGGTGCCGGTACAACCAAACTGGTGTGATTGCGGGGTTTATCTTCTGCACTATGTCGAGGCATTTTATGCAAACCCTCTAGAAATAATTGCTCTTCCGCCTGTAAGTCGTCAACACACATGTGTTTGGGTCGTTTTCGATGATTCTGGTCGTGCATTATTTAGGGCAGGAAACGTAAACCCAAAGAAGTAGGGAGTCGCTATGATGAGCTATGGAAAACCGACCAAGTCAAAGAAAAACGAACAGCTTTTCGAGAGAAATTGCACGAGCTTTCTACTAAGTGGCTGGAGTCTAAAGCCTCGTCTCCGGAGAACACCGCACCCACTCCAGGAACACTCCCATCTAGCAATAATCCGATCTTGACCACCCCGCCTTACCTTCAAACCGAGGCATCTATTTTGGAAATCGATCCGTCTGAGGCCACGAGCATGACCAGGTCTGCAGTAGCCGAACTCCCCAGCTCGGTATCTGTTTTGCCACCTGGGCTTGGATATCCATCATCTGCAGCAGGGGAAGAAGCGCCGAGGCGGGCATCCTCTGATGATGTTGCCGAGGTTGAAGGGATAGTCCGCTCAGACCAACAATCGCCAATTGCAGAGAGAGTGGCGATGGTACCGGGAAGTAGCCAATCGTCTCTCAATATTAAACCCACTCGACGCGGTAGGAAGGGTGGGTCAAAACACGGATCGAAACTTGATTCAGAAAGCTCATTCGAATTGAACCGTGGTCCAGGGAGTTCGCCTGAGCTATAGTTGGTTTGCTAGAATGGTTATCTAACTATATCTCGCTTAGTTATTGACCGCCGTCGATGTACTTGTACTTTTAATGACATAGCTACGTATCCTACTTGAATACTCCACACCAAGGGAAGCAGCAATAGCTCGCTTTGTTAGCTAAGAGCCCCTTTAATCAAGCCGTAAAATATTTTCAGGGGCAACTAGTTCTATTAAAGCGGCTACGAAACTGGGCCTTATCTAACCTTGGTATGCTCCCCACCTTGCAATCGTAGCCTGTGGCATGCAACTCACTTTCCTGGCCACTCTGCTAGCGGCGGATAAACATGTACAGCCAGTTTGTATCTAGGTACTAGCGCCGTGCAATCCTTTTACAATTTTTGTTGTCCGCTGATTCCTAATGCCCCTCCCATCTCAAATTTAAACAAATATTATTTACACCCGAATTCTCCTATACATCAGCCTTAGCTCCGTTGTAATAGTGTATTGTGTGATCAGAGCATCCCGCTGGAGTATTATATCCGTAAGAGCCTTCATGAAGGTCTGGTAAGTGATCGAAAATAAAATTGTTGAGATGAACGTTTTGCTTACCCAAATTAACATAAAGTACTTGTCCTTCTACAGCATCTGTACATGCCAACCAGGCTGCATTATTTGGGCGGGTGATCCCGTCAATGGTCCTAAAGAACGTGTCAACGCTATGCCAAGGTGGTACCAATATACTCACCATGTAAGTGCATCTCCGCTCCATACGAATGTGCCACTAGTAGCGCTGCTGGTTTGCCACGATACTTTGAGTTTGTTGACCGTGCTATCGGCGCGCGCCTCGACGTTGGCATAGAGAAGGGCACCACTAGGTGTGATTTGGGTCAGCTTCCCGCCAGTAATCGCAAATTGCCCTTCAGATGCTTAATCAGAAAAATGACCACAGTGGATTATGTCTGTAACGCCTACCCGCAGTAGAGGCATCAGCGAGTACAGCATCGGTAGCCGTTCCTGGAGTATAAGATTGAAGATACTTGTGGAAGTTGGGTGGAGTCACGGCGCGAATCCAAAGATAGTTTGGCAAGAGTGTAGGTCCGACCGTTCCACCACCGGTAACAGTTGTAGTGGGTTTGGTTGTGGTAGGTCCAGCCGAGGTTTTGGTTGTGGTTGTTATCGTTGAGGAAGGTGGGGCCGTTGTGCTCGGACTACTGGCACCGGGGAGACATTGTGAATAATAGTCTGGGTGGAATTTGGGTAAACAACGAATCGCATATATGCATCTTAGTTACTTGCCATTAAGCTTGTTGCAGGTAGAGCCAGCCGCACACGTTGTTGCGCCGCTCCAGCCAATACCACCACACTGCCCGTAGGGTACAGATGGATAAGCCTCATTACTAGTATATCAACTATGCCATTTCACCCACCTGACCGTACAACGGGGCTGTAGACTGCGACAAGGCAGTAGAAAAGAATACACTTATAACTAGAAGGATGGAGCCAAGCATGTTGATATGAATATTGCAATCTGACACGCCAAGGATGTCACCTTTTATAGATGGAGAGTAGGAACTCTGGTATCACTTTTGGGCTGAAGGACTACAAATTGTCGTGTCAATTCGAAGAGAGGTTTTCCCGAATTGGTAAATACTCCGTGCACACCGAAATAACCTCGGCGCTCAAGCCAGGGTGGAAGAACACCGGCAAGTTCACGTCATGAAACGATTGAAACACGTGCGACATCTCCGGACAACGGATTAAAAACGTATGAATTTCGGGTATCTTCAAACCACCTATTAAAGAGGGACTACTTGGATCATTACCCTATTCTTCTTCTGACGACATGCGCCGATCCAATGCTCTAGCTAACTCAATAGCTCGGGATTCACAATCCTGTTATCACAAATAAGTATATAGCTATCTTTTGAATTGATTTTTCCGGACCTTAATGATAATTTTGAGGTAACTCGCGTTGAAGTCGACTGACGCACTCAACCAAGAACTTAGTAAGAGAGGTTTCGAGGAAGCGCCACTGACAGGGTTTGGACAGGAAAACACAAGCGAAAGACGACTCGCGACGCTGAATTCTTCCGAAGCCGATGCATCAAGAAAATACATAGGTGGAAGCTACTTTCGCTAAGTATAGCACATCGGATTAATATACATGTACTTACCAGATTATATGTGATGGAAACCGGTAACGAGTCTCGATTATTGAGGGGCTCGCCATCATCCCAATAGTCTGGCAAATCAAAGTCTCCTGCACCTGATTTACCTCCAGCTAAAATTCATATTCAGGCGAGGAAAGTAGGTTGGTACTATGATTGGACATACCAGATTGATATTTTGACTTTACGGCACTACTAAAAGCATCGCCGCCTCTGATTGCTTTGTCCGAATCGCGAGTACGAAATGACACAGGATTGGTTCTGAAAACAATACGGCCAGTGAAGAATAAAGTCGAATGGCACCACTTACCGAGGTATCCGAAGATCCCATAATGCTCCCCGTATTGCCATCCATAGCACATCGACCAAATTCCCAGCATCAGATATTACCAGCGAATCTACGTGAATAAGCCAAGACTTGTACCCTGGAACTATGGTGAATTGGGGGTTGGGTATCAAAAAAGATGCGAGCGCAGCGGCGCATTGATTCGAATATTCGAGGGAAATGTCGTCAATCGCCTGACCAGAGAGGTGTGGGTGAGACCCAGGGGTACTGGAGGCGGGTTAGCCATGTGATGTTAATAGAGGCCTTTAGTTATTCTTAAGACACTTACCATGCTACTACAAATTCAACTCGCCCACCGTCTTGTCCACTAGCACCTGCCAGCTTTGCCTCATTGGTCTCAACCTCTAGCTTAATTCCTGTCCATACTTCAGTTCCCCCCACTCGTGCACGAGCACTTCCATTTGTGGCCGGTGATACGCCTAATTCAACTCCTATGGGGCGATATTCGAACGTACCACGACCATCCCCTCTTAATTGGCCAGAGTCGGATGTTGTTGCAACCAAGGCAGAGCGTGTGTACGCTATCTCGGCTTTGGATAATGAATGCATAATCGGTGCAGGTTAGGAAGGAAGGGATCAAAAGTTTCAAATTGAAACGAAGGCAAAGCGCTTGCTGAATTATCAACTCGAGTGTGCACGATCATCTAATAGTGTAAGCGTACGTTCGCCAGGCCGCCTGGCGAAATGGTATCGCGTCTGACTACGAGTGGTATTGATCAGGAGATTGCAGGTTCGAGCCCTGCGGTGGTCAGTTTTGCTACCTATTTTCTAGTCGTTTTGCTAGTCAACTGCTTATTCCAGGGGCGCAACTTTTGTAGATCATATCCTGATATTAATTGGTCAATAAGCGTAAAAATCTCATAGCTAGCTTAATCTTTATTTGACAAGGCCGCCTGGCGAAATGGTATCGCGTCTGACTACGATCTGTACCAATCAGGAGATTGCAGGTTCGAGCCCTGCGGTGGTCATTTTGATGTTTTCATGCTAATTTTTATCCCAGATACTTTTGAACCGCCCCTGCCCCCAGTATGGATTTCCCGCCCCGCATCATTGTACACTCATGTGCAGCGGTAAACTACTGGTTTGGTCTCGGGGGTCTCGGTTGTCTGATCACAGTCCTTTTCACGTGACTTGGCGCGTCAGTCTCAGACCACAACTGGTCTCTGTAACTACGACGGACCAGCGCCACTATGTCTGAAAACGAAGTTGATGCTCTTGTGAGTACTAGCTTATACATGATACCTACCTATAATTGAATTAATGTCGAGGCGAGCGCGATATTTGACACGATGCTCGAGGACATGGTTCTTGGGATAGCGCTTGATGAGCATAAAGCGGGAATGAGAACTAGGGCGGTGTGTGCTATTTGCCATATGAGGTATGCTTTTCTCTTTATTAGAACCAAGGAACTTCAAACTGACTGTTTATCAATTACAAGGTGTAGACTCGAAGGTATGCCACTCCCGGAATAATGAATACTTCTGCTAAGATACCCAAAAAGAACACATCAATCAGCGCACAAATACTGGACTTCCCGGAACACCCAACTCGGGGAACACTCTTATCAATGGTGATGCAAATGGCGGGGCCAATAGTAATGGTAGCAATGCGAGCGGCGCTAAAGGGGAGCCGGTACCAATGGCAGACTGCATCAAATGCAAACGGACGGTGAGTTGTGAACATGGTCTGATACACGGCTCCCAATAATGGCCGACTGGATTGACGGATTTCGTAGATTGTGTCGACGAGATATGCGTCGCACCTTGCGACTTGCATGGGACTTGGAAATGCACGACGTGCCGGTCCCCGAAACGCTGCTAGTAAAGCACGGTAAACTGCTTCAGCCCGGGATGCACTGAACATTATTGACACTCGATTTTAGCGCCAGTACAGAGTCGGGTCCTGCCACACCAACACAACGCTCCGGAAGTGTCAACAGCGAAGATGTGCCGCCCCCAGTACCCGCGACGAAACCAAAGCCCTCCAAGAAGAAAAAGAGTACGAAGCCGAATCCTAAGTTTGTTAGCTTGATTCTGATCAGGTCTCGCAGAGCCAGAGCCATCAGCATCTGACACCACGAACGAGAACAACAAGCGTGAAGGGGCTCTACCAGCCAAAACGGCCAAATCGAAGAAGCAGAAAGTTGGAAAGGGTATGTTTGTTCCTGGCTCACGTATTCACCATGACCATTAATAGTCAGGTGTAAACAAAGCTGCGAATGGGAAACCACTGGCGTTTCAGCCTAGTGACTTGGAGGAGTTCGCTACCGTACACTGCTATATACCTGGTATTCTTACATACACTGATAAATTATATCGAAGGCCTCTGTTGCCTCTCCCTCCCGGAAAGCCGTCGTCCACAGTGTCTCGCGTACCTTCTAAGCTCCAAAATTCTCAACACCTATATCACCTTCAAACTCGAGCACAACGACGCCGACTCATACACCAAAGATCCCCCGGCAGCAGTACCTTCCTCTAACGGTACCGCCGTGCCTCCTAGAGTAGTTCGGGGAACGGGCCCCCCTCGGCCCTTGCTGGGGCGTGGGCCATCCATACCAAGGACAGTTGGAGCTGCAGCTGGTCAGTATCGGTTCTCAATCGCCGGTAAATTCTTGTTTCTGATCATGAGTAGAAAAACCTCACCCTCCGCCTCCAACCCGCCAATCGAGTGGCCGCACTGATGCAGATGGGGATGACGACCTTGTTGATACCGCTTCGGATTCATCGGATGATACTTAAGCGAGATGTTTGTTCCCTTCTCAAACTTCATCCCTTTTTATCCAACTCTAGTGAGCTGGCTGTTGCATTTTCTCCTGCTTCTCACATTTGATCCATGTTTAATTGGTTGTGTGTCCGATTCTCGCTGTCTAACTTGGTGTACTCTAGTTTCTTGCTTGTGTATTTCTTTGTGTATCAGTTTGGCCTACTTTATTAGACAAATAACTTGCCTAAGAGCATTTCCGTTTATCTATAACAGCATATTTGCGCATTTTTTAAAACGTACAAGCGAGAACAGTAAGCACTAAACCCAATAACGTTAACCCAATTGAAAATCCTTATCCCAGCGCCTTGCTCTCATGTAATACTCCGAGTAGGGAAGAAACACCATAAGCCAGCCATTACGGATAGTATACCAAGCATCATAGGTTGAAGAACCGCCACCCCTTTTGCATTCGCAAGGACACCCGTTACAAAGGGGTAGAGGGCCGAACCTATGCTAGCAAAACTTGACATTGTAGCCAATGCGGTCATATGGATCTCGGTTGGAAGGAGCTAAGAAACACACGTAAACATTGTGCATGTGAAACCAATCAGCCAATTGCTTACTTTGGTGGCCAATGAAAGGCTCGTAGGAAAAATCGCTATGGTATGTAAAATTTAAGTTACTGGAACATATATTCGCACATGTTAAACTTACGACCTAAAACAAATCCAACAATTGCGGTGCAAAACGCATTTCCCACAAATGACGGCACTTTCCAGACAAGGATTGTCATCAACAACGCAACGCCTGCATGATCCGTAAGCAACAAAATCGATTCCCATGCTGAATACGTACCGATGTAGATATGTACGAGGTGTTTCTCGCGCTTAAGACCAATACTACAATAAATCAGAGCGCAATTTGTTACTAACAACTAGTTTTCTATAATAAAAAAATGCTTTCGCCTTACTATGGAGACATTTGTCCAAGGAGGAGGCGGCCAACAGCGAGTCCACCCCAGAAACCTGAAATGAGTTAGGAATGTACCGCCTTGTGTACGTGCTAAGAAATAGGAACTAACCACTTGCAACATAACCAACGGTGTCTGGATCAGCGTTGCGCTCTTTCAAAAGGAACGAAACAACTAAGGCAGATTGAGAATTAGTATTTTTATTTATTTACGGGTGGGTACTCACTCCATCCTCCGGTTGTTGTTTCGCTCTACAGGATTAGAATTAACTTATGACCTTGTCTTATGTGGATGAAACTTACCCCTGTGTAAGTACATAAGAAAATAGCAAATATCCATACGATAGGTGAAGTCAAAGTCATCCTCATGGCTGGGCGGAGTGAGCCATCCGAAAATGCCAACCAATGTTCAAACCACATACCACTTCTCTCTCCAGCGCTTCGTGATCTTGAGTGCCGATGCGGAGAGCCTGAGACAGTCGTTTCTCCACTATCATTGCCGTGTCCTTCAAGCTCGATATCTTCAGCCCCTTGGCGGAGTAATTCAATAGCTTTAGCCTTTCTTCTCTGAACTCTGTGGTGTGGTGTGGAAAGTATACACAATGAGGATGGTATTGAGACAACTCAAGCAGACCGAGATTATGAAGAAACGGGGCCATTCCCACCCTCGAGCAAGTAACGTCTGACCAACCAGAGGAGAAGCAAATGCGCCAACTCCTACAGGTACATCTCTGAGCTTTGTAAAAGGGGGAGAAATAAAAACGCAAACCATAAAAACCATGTAGCCATCCTATATATGCGGTGCTAAGTATACGAGCACTTTACTTGAGCAAACACGTACCGAGATACCTTCCCGCAGACTTTTGTGCAGCAACAAACGCGTTGTATTGACCTAGTTTTCGTGAGAGCGTTAGGCCGTTATATATTCAACGCTAGTTTATCAGAGATGACTCACCACTCAACAATGAAATACCAATACCAGAAAATCCAAATCCTATTATCATAGCGGGAAACGGTGCTTTTGCTGCAGCGATCGTGAAGTAGATGGCTTGGGACAGCCCACCAAAGAAAAGAACACCACAGCGTCCCTGAGAGAGTGAGACACCGGTCTGAACTCTGGATATATGCGATGGAAATACAGGGAAATAACGGCGATGGCGGGCGGCCAGGGAGAACCTACCGAGCCCATTGAACAGTGGCTCTATGATAGCGGTTCCAATCGCAAAACTTGAACACGCTCATGAGTCAGCTTGGGTTTTTATAACTGAAGCTTAACATACCCGACGGTTGAAGCGACAAAAAGTAGCGAGACTGTGAGATAATCGACGTGATAAGTTTCCTCAAAACGAGGTAGTACGGTTCCGGTGACTTTATGAACTAATTTCAGCTCAAAAATAACGATAATTATCACAGTTACGTACTTCCATCTGACCACCCAGCGCAGAAGAAACCAAAGAAAGATAGCGCTAGCCTGCGTTTAAGACGGGGTGTGTCGGGATGTGAGCTTGCTATATTTCCGCTTGATTCGAATGCATTTTCAAAATAGTTTTCGCGGGCAGCAGCGGGCGTGTTGGTTCCGGAGTACCCAGGAGTAATAGATCCAGGAGTATATCCGGATATACTGGCACTTTGTTTGTCGATATACAAGCTTGGTAGTTGAGATAATATGGGTATCTCAGGTATAGTGGTAGGTTTGATGTCTTCTTTGACTGGAACGTCGGTATCCTCGGTGTCGACAGCATTCTCTGGCGCGGCAGGTACCCCTGTCATGTCAAGGACACTCCGAACGCTAGTTGGAGCATGGGCACTGGCCCGTCGCTCGCGTAGACCAGCTGGTGCAACGGAGAGTACACATTGGTACTTTGCTGTGACTCTTCGGGAGGGGGAGACATGGGGTGCGAGAGATTGGGGGGTGAAGTGGAGTCTGAAAATCCGCTAGATAATAAGAAAACAAGCAAGTTACAATTGAAATGGCCACACGATAGCTCTCAGTCGATGCCGTGCGGAGTAGCTTGCGCTCTCAAGCGTTTCTCCTTTCACCGGCGGAGCGGCAGCTTTGATATTATCAAGCTAAAGTTTTACTAGTTGGTATATGTACCTTGTAGATCGGCTCAGCACGCGTTCTGGACTCTGAGTTTCCACTTCTGGAGCCCCAAGTTATCGGTCCGAGCCCGAAATGAGGTCAAATAGTAGTCATAAATGACCTCTCCCGGCCACATCTCTGGAATAAGCCGATTGGGTGGGTCGTGGATTGGCGTTGCGGTGTCTTGAATCACCCATATACTGCAGCCTCCCTCGAGTGCCCAGCTTGATGTAACAGATTCGGGTAAATGCGTGTAGGGGCGCCGCAAATGCGAAGCTCCAAGTGTGAGAAGTTCAGCTGTATGCAGGCTGATCGATAATGATTGCGGACTCTAGGCTATCTAGATGGTGCTGATCGGTACCTGGTTCAAGTCAATGTAGAATAGTTTGAAGTAATCCTAGTTGCGGTCCAAGTCAAAGGTGCTAGACCATGTATAGAGATGAGATCTTAGATGAATAAGAATGTACTTGGTGCCTACTATATCTTGCTCGGTCTAGGTGAATGAATATGGAATCGGAGAATTCAACAACGTGCTAGGTCTAAACAATCGCAACACTCTTATCGCTGGTCGACCAGGCCAAAGGACACTCTGGTCGCGAGATGCCAGATTGATATTAAACTTGGATTCGATCATGTATTAGTTTGCGGATGCGTTGAAATTTTTGGGTTTGGGTTCAAGGAACGCCATGGAAGCGGGATAAATTATTGTTATGAGGGTTGGACAATGCGTCTCAAAAAGGGAAAATTAGCCGGTTGACCAATGCAAAAGTACAGTACCCTGGTAGTCCACGTGATCTTGAGCACTGATTTGTTCTAGACGCCTGACAATGTCCTCTAACACCCAGGGTAAGCATTGGGTAAAAGACACAGTGGTTATAGAACCACTTATTAAGTAATTTGTACAGCTGGACTTGTAGTGGCTGTTGCACTTGTGTCCGCAACCATCGGGTATTGGGGGGCGTTGGATCTTCTCTGAAGTATACCAATGTTACACCAAAGCAGAGCCCCGCCCCTTCGATCAAGGGGGAAGGTTCGGATAACGAAGAATCTGACGAAGAGGAACATGATGACACAAACCTAGGAGAAATCAAAGCCGGGTTAATGGAGGAGTGCAAATTGGTTGGTGGATTGCAGTGTCGTGATCTTAGTTGTAATTCATCCTCTGGTCCCATAGGTCCTCGTCGTTCGGACAGACCTTGGAATGACCAAGGGAAAGATTGCTGCTCAATGCGGGTAAGTTTTAAGTGATATAATGACGGATAAACGGGAACGCGGAGCCACAGCCATGCGACCTTGGCGTGCTACAAAGCCATATCTGCGGCGAATCCAGCGTTGCTTCGTCATTGGGAGCGATTCGGGCAGCCCAAAATTGCGTTGAAATGCGATTCGGAGGAGGAGCTACTGTTGTTACAAGCAACGGCACAAAGCCTCAGCCTCTGTGCGAGATCTATTCAGGATGCGTGCGTGATACTGGGTTTCTCACAATTAACCGTTATGCTGATTCTTGAGGTTGCAGTGGCCGGACCCAAATTGCTGCGGGATCTCGGACCGTATTAGGTATCGGTCCCGGTAAGTAATTGGTACTTTGCGGGGAAACATGTCATATTCATAATAGTGATATCAGGTCCAGTGAGCCTCATCAACCAAGTAACCGGAAAGCTGAAGTTGCTTTAGTGTGTCGAATGAGAAAAGAAAAGTCCATAATTCTCTGGGTTACAGTAGACAACAAGATATAGAGAACTAAGAAACTGAGTGACCCACCGAAAGTAGTCACATGCTATTTGTTTGGAAATGTTGACAGCGCGTGTCTCCAACGCGTCTCCCTTGGACCGACCAACTCCACCCTCTCGCTGCCATACCCTGTAGCTCAATATGGCCGAAATACCAGAGCCCAACTTCCCTGATGATATTATGCGAGATAGAGCTCGTATTCTCCAAGAATTTCTTGAAGATACATCACGACCGGATTCGACAGACTATATTGCCGAGATCGATACTATGCTCAGACTCGATGAAACTCGTCTCATAGTGAATGTCGATGACTTGAGAGACTATAATGCCGAGCATGCTATTGGGTAAGTTCCACTCCGCTTCATTTTCACCCAATTCTTGTCGTCCTAACACATTAGCGCAGCCTCCTTAGACAACCGCATGAATACATACCTGCATTTGACGCTGCTCTTTTGGAGAGTGAAGTTGCAATACGATACGGAAAAACATGATATATCGAATAAAGAATACCACGTCGGCTTCCGTGGTAGTTTCGGAGACCATCATGTTAGCCCTCGCACCCTCCGTGCTTCCCATATCGGAAAGATGATTAGCTTGGAGGGTATTGTCACTCGATGTGAGCACATAAATTAAATCTCTCGCATATGATACAGTTGTAACTTTTGATAGGCTCACTTGTTCGCCCCAAGATGATGCGTTCGGTGCACTACTCCGAAAAAACGTCCACATTTTATAAATGCGACTACCGTGATGGTACTACTCTCTCTAGCCAGGGGCCTACATCGACCATAACTCCTCTCGTTGACCCCGATGGCAATCCCCTGCAAATGGAAGTTGGTTACAGCACGTTCCGTGATCACCAACGAATCAGCGTACAAGAGATGCCGGAACGCGCGCCACCAGGTCAACTTCCGCGCAGCGTCGATGTAATAATGGACGATGATCTAGTCGACAAATGCAAACCAGGAGACAGGGTTACACTTGTCGGCGTGTACCGCTCAATTGGAGGAGGTGGTGGTGCTGGAGGATTCAAGTGAGTAATAGATTTCTGCACCAATCTAATTCCACTCACATTGTCTCAGGACTCTGATCTTATCAAATAATATTGTGCTTCTCTCTACCAAATCAGGAGGTGGAATTGCACAAGCCAGGCTGACTGACACTGACATTCGCAATATCAACAAACTCGCTCAAAAACGCAACATTGTCAGCCTTCTATCCTCATCACTTGCACCGTCTATCTATGGTCATGATTACATCAAGCGTGCAATACTTCTCCTCCTACTCGGTGGTGCTGAGAAAAACCTCACCAACGGAACTCATATCCGTGGTGATATCAACATTCTTATGGTTGGTGACCCTAGTACTGCTAAATCTCAGCTCCTACGTTTTGTGCTGAGTACCGCTTCACTCGCTATTGCTACTACTGGTCGAGGGAGCTCGGGTGTGGGTTTGACAGCTGCGGTCACTACCGATAAAGAGACAGGGGAGAGAAGACTTGAGGCAGGTGCAATGGTGTTGGCCGATCGTGGGGTTGTGTGTATCGACGAATTCGACAAAATGAGCGACGTGGATCGCGTTGCTATCCATGAAGTAATGGAACAACAAACTGTCACAATTGCCAAAGCAGGTATACATACCAGTTTGAACGCTAGGTGCAGTGTCATTGCGGCGGCCAATCCGATTTACGGCCAGGTGCGTATTTTGGCACGTCGTAGATTTCAGCCTATTAATTTTGGTCTTCATAGTACGATGTCCATAAAGATCCACACAGGAATATTGCGCTACCGGACTCCTTGTTATCTCGTTTTGATTTGCTCTTCGTAGTAACGGACGACGTCGAGAAAACCGGGACCGAAAGATCGCAGACCATGTACTCCGCATGCATCGCTATGTACCACCCGGCCATGAGGAAGGTACGTTTACTTGTATCTTTTCAATTTATGGAGGATTCAAAACGGTCGTAATTAGGAACACCTGTCAACGAAAACCTGGCTCAGAGCCTCTCGGTTGAAGCGGCCGCCACTGCCAACGCTTCTGGCACAACAACCGAGCCCTTCGAGAATATGATCCACTAATTCATGGTGGTGTTGCTCCCGGGCCTAGTTCTCGTTCAACTCGCTCGGCTGCCAAGAAACCTGAAATCCTTTCGATCCCTTTCGTAAAGAAATACATTCAATATGCCAAAGCAAAACCAGCTCCGGTGCTCACCCAGGGTGCTGCTGATTGGATTGTCCAAGTATATGCGTCTCTGCGAAATGACGAACTGGAAGGGAATAATAAAAAGGTATTTTCTTGATCCACTAATATCACCTCCCTCGCAATAGACTGATGGTATTATCTTAGACTTCGCCTTTAACCGCACGTACACTTGAAACGTTGATTCGTCTTGCCACCGCTCATGCAAAGGCCCGACTCTCCTCCAAGGTAGAGGAGAAGGACGCGATGGCTGCCGAAGAAATCCTCAAATTTGCCCTATTCAAAGAAGTGCTCAAACCAGAGCGTCGAAAGCGACGTAAACTCAATACTGGTGCCGCTGGGGCTGGAGCACAAAGCGACGAAGAGGAAGGGAGCGACGATGAAATGGAAAGTGCACCGCAGCGGATGGAAATGCCACAGCAACAGCCTGCCACGACTACCAAAGGCAAGGGCGACGATGTCAACGGTATTAATGGGCGCATGGAGGAGCCCTCATCCAGCGCAGCTCAGGAATCACAACCGCGCGGCGTCGCCCTCAGCGGTAAGTCGGCTCTGGGTCCGTGAGGCGCTGAGCTAATATTTCCCCCTTCCAGAGTCGATAAATTCCGTAGCCGCCTTTCAGAAGTATTCCAGGAACGGTTTGCAGAGGAAGAAGCCATTCCGATGGAATCAGTTCTCGAGGCCATTAACGAAGGCCTCCCTGTTGACGAACTCTTTGGTCGTATAGAAGCGACCGAAATTGCCGAGATTATGACTGCAGCGGACCAAATCATGTTGAGCGATGGAGTCATTTATAAGATTTGAGTGCGACTATCTCCACCCGTTTGTATTTTGTATTGTTCCCGTTTGATTATCTTTGGTTTTATGGTCTTAATGATATATGATGCGATAAACGATAAATATGGCCATATAAATACATGTCTAAGTGATGCGACGAAAGAACCAGACAACAACAAAAAAGCATAATACAAGAAAGATAAAAATCATGTAGCAAGCCCATCTCCCTCCTTGGCGAGTGGCCATGGTGTTCATACGACGAAAGGTGCCACCCAGGATTCCTGACGTTTCAGCAAATGCATCGTTCTACGAAAAGCATTAGTTTTAGGCCCATTTATACACATAGGCTTTCACCATTTACCATCTGACTTAGCTGGACTGTTGAATCACGAACTTCATTGCCTATTCCAATCGTAATCTACAGAAAATTCACATTGTCAAAGTGCTCATCTGCACGCTTTACACACGATAGCTTACGTCTTTTAGTATTTTTACTTTGGCTGTTAATCCCTCTAATCTTTCATCATTCTGTCCTTCAAGGTCCTCCGCAAACCGTTGGCCTTGGGGCGGTGTGTTAGAATAAGGATAAGGTGAAGAACGACCTGAACTATGGTTTGACGGAAGAAGAGACGAGCGATCGCGGTAGGAGAGTCCACTGGGTGCTGTTAACCTTCAATAAATGAGTATATAATTCATGAAACTTTCAATATCTTCACCTGGTGCTCATCGTATTCTGATTGATGCACCTACGCTAAGCACAGGGTGAGAGACAGTTGACGTGGTGATTTGCCGTATGCCACGTGATCGTGGCGCAGTGGCTATGCACCGTCAGCCACATTTGGCGTATTCTTGAAATGCAACTTGACACATGTGATCCTTCTCGTCTACCTCAACTCATGCGTTCTCTTCCTTCCCACCCCTTATTCGTCAGCCTACCAGCCTTCTTACTATTAAAATTTGCCCGATCTTAGATGGACCTCTAAGTCTCGGAGAAACGAGAAGCACGTTCGAACTGCCTGATGGGGAAAAGTAATAACTCCCCATGTCGTATACTCTTCTTTCAGCGTCTTGCCCGCCATGAGAAATGCTGGGCTGCGTCCCGGGGCGGGACGAAATACTGTATAAAAGTTTGGCCTAGTATTCACTATAAGTCACAACCCTGTCCACTAGAGAAATGAGACTCTCTCGGATTGCTGTATCGACAGCCCTTCTGGCCCAGTCGCTAGTTTCTGCTGGGGCAGTTGCACCCCGTGCTACTCCTCTCGCCTCAACTGGCTACACTGACGCTGTTCAGTGGGACAAGTATAGCCTATTTGTCCATGGCCAGCGGGTTTTTGTTTGGTGAGTCAGACCTGAAGCTTGCGCTACGAATATCTCCAACCTAAGGAATGCAGGTCTGGCGAATTTCATCCATGGCGGTTGCCCGTGCGTATATGCTCGTTTATAGAAATTCTTGCTGTGACTAATTTTGTACCTATAGGTTCCTTCGCTATGGCCAGATATTTTTCAAAAAATGAAAGCAGCCGGGTTCAATACGGTCAGCATCTATATCCATTGGTACGCATGAACATTACTCAACCCAATCTAAATTAACTCACCAATTCGACAGGGGGACAATAAGCCCTTCTAAAGACGTTATCGACATGAATCATTACCGTGATGTCAAACCCATTTTCGAGGCTGCCAAGGCCGCGGGAATATTCTTGATTTATCGTCCAGGGTAAGTTATATTGGTAATAGCATGAAATCTATGGTCATAAGTCTAAAATTGACAGGCCGTATATCAATGCCGAGACGTCCGCTGGAGGCATTCCCCACTGGGTGACTACGGAAGTCCAAGGTCATTTACGTACCAACGCCAGTGATTATGCAGCAGCTTGGGCTCCCTATGTGAAGGCCGTCAGTGAAGCTGTAAAGGGATATCAGGTGAATGAGGGTGGTCCCGTCGTGGCAATTCAGATAGAGAACGAATACCCACAACCTGAAAATACTGGTACGACCCGAAACATATAGCAATACTCCTGCTTACACCTTCAAATCACAGGGAACCCTGGAAAGGCAGGAATGATGGCAGATTTACAAGCTGCCGTACGCAAGTACGGTGTTGTTGTGCCGACGACTTTCAATGATGCGTGAGTTCTGTTAAACATCTTAACCTACTTTATAGCTTAATATTATCCCATGAAGCGGGATGGACCGCAACTACGTTAGTGGCCTCGGAAAGGTATGTTGATAATCTCATTGCGACGTTCGGCCATTTATCCTTCTGATATAGGTGGATCTATATGGACTTGGTATGTGATTTGAGAGGGCATCCAGAATAAACATCAAACTGGGGGTATAGATTCATACTTTAATGGTTTTGATTGTCGCAATACCTCTCATCGGTCTCCTGTCGTTGAGAACTATTATGACTACCATTTATCATCCAATCCTAACAGTAAGTAAGATACACCTAATCACAGTCGACCATAATTCATTGGCGAATTAGCCCCGCACTTCATTCCGGAGTTCCAGAGCGGATCACTTGATCCATGGTAAGTACCCCATTTCAGCACTATCGAGCTACTGATTGAAGTCAACTCACAGGGGGCCCGACGTGAGTAAAAGCTGATTTGATTCCAAAATACTTGTGACTCAAAGCATTCAAGTCGCCTGGCCTCGATTCATGCTATAACATGACTGGGCCCGACTACTTGGTAGGTATTGCTCCTACACTAGCCCTAAACCAACCAAATTCATGTTTGTAAATTAGGATGTTGCCCACAAGAATCTATGGGCCCAAAATGTCAAGGTAAGGATTCTACTTTATATGTGAAGTCGGACTCGTAATTTTGATTGATGTCAGATGTTCAACGCATACATGTTGTATGGAGGTACCAGCTGGGGTCATCTCCCATTCCACAAAGGTTATGTAAGTGTGAATCTTGCCTTCATGCGTTCCACCCCCATTGACTTGGTTCATTGCATAGACGAGTTATGATGTATGTTATACTTCTCAGGGGCGGGTGCCATTGATTAACTTTGACCCAGAACGGTGCTTCCATTCGTGAGAACCGAAGGCTATCCACAAAGTATACCGAGTTCAAGAAGCAGGGTTAGTTGTGAGCTCGGTAGGCGTCGCTTCTTGGACGCTAACCCTGTGATCCAGGACTTTTCCTCCGCAATGCTCCTGAGTTTTACAAGACCGATATTGTAGGTAATAGCACTAGTGGTGCCGTGGCTGTCAGCGATCCTGCCGCCTTTGTAACCGAGCTGCGTAACCCTGACACCAAGGCTGGCTTTTACATTGCCCGTCAAACATATTCCCCATCCACGTAAGTCACTTATGAATGCCAATTGTCGCTACATCCTAACGCTAGATTAGCGCAAATCTTGTGTTCAAACTCACCGTTAAAGCATCTTCAAACTCGATTCCCGTTCAAATTACCCTGGCAGGACGTCAGTCCAAGGTAATCGTAGCAGACTTTGCATTTGGCTCTTCCCGCGCGTTGTACTCCACTGCTGCTATTTTCTTCGCCGGTAAACTCAATGGGCGCGATGTTCTATTCTTGCACGGAGACACCGGGGTTGAACACTCTGCCGCTGTTAAACTCTCAGGTACTCCCAAAATCGGAGGCAATAGGATCGTTACCGCCAGCACCGAGCCTTCTGGATATACCGTGCTCACGTTTAAGCCTACTACCGAGGGGCTGACAGCTATATCATCCGAGTCGACGGGCCCGCTCGTCTTGTTTGCGACTTCTAGGACGATTGGAACGTTCTGGCAACCCACTATCAACACAGGCAAGGGCAACTACTGGCAATTTGATACTAATAGCACCTTGCTCGTTGGAGGACCTTACCTCGTTCGCTCGGCGGATATCAAGGGCAACACTGTTGCTCTGACTGGTGACCTTGAGAAAGATACCACTGTGTCTATTTATGGTGCTCCCAAGGGCTCCAAGGTCTCCTGGAACGGCAAGAGCGTATCTGTGTCGGCCTCGAGTATTGTGGATGGGCTCGTTGAGGGCAAGGTCACTATCTCAAAGGGTCAAGTTAACGTTCCCACTCTTTCAAACTGGAAATACTCTGATAGGTATGTGGAGCACTAGTGGGTACGCACCAAATTTCTGACATATGCACAGTTTGCCCGAAATCGCTCCCAATTACGACGATTCTAAATGGATCGTTGCAAACCACACGACCACCAACTCGCCCTACAAACCCTACTACGGAGATGGCCGCATTCTCTACGGATGTGACTATGGATAGTGCGTCTTTCCCACCCATCCATTGACATAACCTCATCTTGATTTTGAATAGTTGCGAAGGTCCTGTCTTCTGGCGCGGACATTTCAATGCAACCGGGGCCGAAAAGTCTGTGAATCTGAGTATCAATGGCGGAGAAGCATTCGCAGCTTCCGTATGGCTCAACGGCAAATTCGTCAAGACCACATACGGTAAATCGACTTATCCCGCATACATCTGGCCCATTATCGACCCCGCGATCGAGGAGACCGATGAAGTGTTCACGTTCCCCAAGGGCGCGCTCGTTGCTGGAAAGAACATGATCACCGTCTTGCAAGATAACGTGAGTTGGTTTCTTTCCACGATTTGGCGATGAGGTCAAATGAGGGAGGCAAATAGACCGGATTGAACGAGACCAACGATTGGAACGGGGACACCTCCAAGTCCCCTCGTGGCATCCGGGGCTTCCAACTGCCGGACGGCGGGAAATTTGGCGAATGGAAAGTCCAAGGGAAACTAGGCGGATACACCAAGTACGCCTCGGCTTCTTGTCCTCCGTTCCCACATGCACTAATACCCTCAACAGTTTCCCAGACAAGACCCGCGGAGTGTTCAACGAAGGCGGTCTGTACGGCGAGCGAGCAGGGTGGCACCTCCCAGGATTCAACGCCCAGTCTTGGACCTCGCGCGCTCTCAACCAGGGACTACCCTCTGGGAAAGCCGGCGTCGGCTTCTTCAGGACCGAGTTTAATTTGAACATTCCGTCTGGCAAGGACGTGCATATGAGTTTTGTGGTCGGAGGACCCAAGGGGCCGTACCGTGCTGTGTTGTTCGTCAACGGCTGGACGATGGGAAAGGTCGCTTCGGAGCTCGGGCCGCAGTACAAATTCCCAGTGCATGAGGGTATTTTAAACTATCAGGGTAAAAAGTGAGTGCGGCAGCGCAGGCGGCGGGTTGGCTTGATACAACGAATAATCATGAACTGATAATGGGTCATTAGTACCGTCGCGTTTGCACTCTGGGTGCTCGAGGACCAACCGGTGAAGCCCACTCTGTCGCTTGCAGTCGACGGAGTGTACGATGGAGGAGTCGGCAAGATCGAGCTCACAAACCCGGGCTGGACTTCGCGCGGAACTGTCGTCTGAAATGAAACTTTCTCTAAATGTAAAAATAATAGACCCTTCCCACTGGTGTAAAAAAAAAAATCGTTTAAATAGACAGCGCCCTAGCTCAAATCCAAACGCCCAAATGACAAGTTAATGATATATCAAATTTCTCAAAAGAAAAACGAGAGGTATACGAATGACATGAAAAAATTCAATCAATGTCCTATCGACTAACAACGTAAGAACGAAAGAAGTAGGAGCGAAAAAATTCAACGAAAGGACAGTCGTATGAATAAGGTACATCAGCGGACCAGGCTGCAATGTACCAAGAGAGAGAGAGAGATAGGGAGGGGAGAGAGAAATTTAGGTTCGAGTCCAGAGGGCATGCGTGGGATTGATAGTTAAACAGCAGGATAGGACGGAGCAATAAATAAATACGCGCTCGGTGGGAGGAGGTCGTCACAAGGTAGATAGATGAGGATGATACAGTGTCAAGCAGGCAGATCCATAACCAGAGAAAAGAGAAAGATAGAGAAAAAAGCAAAAAATGGAAGTGGGAGGGGAAACATTACTCGATGCTCATGCGGTTATTCCGTTTTGGCCCGTTTGTGCCATTCATCATATAACTGGACGCAACGGTTCCCGTTCGCTTGTGTCCGCTTATTCCCATGTTTTCTGCTTGCTTCTTGGCATGGTCTGCCTTGTCCACTGCAACACGAGTAGTGGGTTAGTTAACCGATTAAAGGGTCAAGCAAGAGACGAATGATGCCCAAGGGATGGATGTTGGGGTCAATGGAGGCTGGTAGTAATAAGCGGGGACGTACTCTGCTTCTTTAACCCCTTGCCGAAATTGTTCCACACCAACAATCCCGATCCAAAAGTAATCAACAAGAAAAGGATTGAAATCGCCGCTGTGTCAAAGTCAAATCCGTCAATCAGCCGTACGGACCCATAACACCAGACGGACATACCAAAAATTGAATGACTCTTCCACACACCAATGTAGTCGGGCAACTCTCGTAGGCTGAATATGCGGTAAAGCTATAACCAATCGTTAGAGACGACGCCACGCTTTCTGGGGAAAAAAAGGAGGCGACGAACCTTGTAGGTGAAATAAATCAAGGCGCACAAGCATCCCAAGAAGAAACTAATCATCATCCATTTGTTTTCGTGGCGGGCTGCCAGGTGGCCAACGAGCAATATCAAGAAACAACCGGGGGTCATGGCCATTGTGAGGTAGTACTCGACATCTCCAGGACTGAGAACTAGGGCCAGATACTATGTATAGACGTGAGCAAAGGGGCGCACGGGACAAGGGGAATGCCACCTGCCTGTACGGAAAAGCCGACCCAAAAGAAGCCGTCAAATTTGATGAGACACTCGTAGAAGAGATAATGCGCATACATCTTCTTGACAAGCCTATCCGCGCCAAGAAGTTTGTAGACCTGGGCGAGGGGAATCAGGGTTGGTCAGGCGGTTGCTGCGGGGGAAATGAATGCCGGACTGACCTTCCAGCCAAATTCCTGATAGATTTTCCACGCAAGGCCGACATAAACTATCTGTGCGAGTGAAATTACGCAGGGGATGGTAGAAGTGAGGATCTTGACGATTTGTTGGGAAGCCTCCTTGATGACGACGTCGGATTTGACACGAATTTCGGATATTTGGATGACAGAGTAGGTGAGGAGCGCCATGTTGAAGACTTGGGCAAGTGAGCAGGAGTCGAATGACTAGGTAAGAGAGCGACTTACGACCCAGAAAAACAAATTGCATGATATTCCGCTGATGGACGGCAAACATGGCAAGAATGAATTGATAGACGCTGTGATGTGGATTAGCGAATAAACACAGGCACATGGAAATCGGGACAAAAAGAGAACTAACTGGGCAAAGGCAAATATCCCAAGGTAGACCGGCAACCTCTTGATAGTGAGATCGTTTGCCTGCTTGTCTGTCGAGCTGGCCGCCTCGAGGCCGTCCAAGGCATCCTTCATCTTGAGGTAGATGATGCCCTCGATGACCACATCGATGGTGGACTCGACAAGGACAACAAGGAGATACAATCGACAGTAGAACGAGTTGGGAACGAGTCGTCGGAGGCGGGCGAGGAGTGTGGCTGTTCTCCCGCTCGGCGGATCCTCGCCCGAGTCAGGCGCATGGTGTTGGTTCACGGCGTCGATCGTCGCACTCTCGGGGTCCGGGTCGCCGTGTCCGAGGGTCGTGCTGAAGTCAGACATGGACTGCTTTGTCGCATACGGTGGGTACGGTGAGTCGATCGAGTGGAACGCCGAGTGCGGTGACGAGCTAAAGTGCGACGGCCCATGCCCATGCCCGTGTCCATGCCCATGCGTGTGATAGGGAAATGTCGTCTGCTGGCTGCTCGGCGCTTGTCGGTCCATATCCAAGACACTCGAGGAGGAGAGGGAAGCGTGATAGGGAGCTCTGAAGCCGGCCATTTAACTAGCGGGGAGTACGAGAGGTGAGCTAATGTGTGCTAATTAAATTCTGCAGATATATTTGGCGTTGCTCTCGGTGCGGTATCCGTCCAGCGATAAACACAAGTGAAAAAGAGCGTACAACCAAGCCGAATGAGTGGACTAGTGCTGGGGTCAGTTCAAACCAATCTGGTTACCGTCAAAAGTTCTCGTGGTCGAGATCACGCGAGTGTCCGTTTCAAACTCGGGCTGACAACTGACAACCCCTAAGCGCCGGTAATCTATTCACCTCACACTCTCACTCACGATTACGGCTAACATTACGACCGTCCGTTACGACACTCCCCGCCGAACCATTCGCCAATCAGTACAATATCCGCTTCAGATGACATGCATATACACATTTCTCATTTCTCAAAAAATACTTTATACTAAGCAATCAGGCATACTGATATTACTATTATCTTCCCACCCCCACCTCTTGTATCTTGTCTTTGTAAATTTTTTCAACGCCTAGGCGCAGGACCAGGCTCGGCAGCACCTCCAGCTGGGACCAAGACCGTTCCGCTCCAGCGTGTCACAACCTCCTTGAACTTCTCGTACCCAGCCTTGGCAGCTGGTGTCCCGTTGACGTATCCTTGGATATGTCCGTCGGCCCCCTTGATTGCGTTACGCGAGAACAACGAGTAGTAGAACCGCAATCGGAGGAAGTGAGCAAACGCGATCGGGGCAATAAACCCGTTCCAGAACTGGTGCAGTAAAGTGACTACGTCAGAACACTCGTTTATCTTTATTTATCCATCACTCACAAGAACACCCCAACGATCGTCCTGACAAGAATGACGAGCTCGGCCCAGGCGCAGACGTTCATCGCGGGATCATATTGAGCTATCGGCCCAAATAGAGTTAGTTTGAGATCCCATCGAGATATCAGAATGACCGACATTTAACAAGTTGGTGCAACTGTTTCTGAAGCGGCGTATCTTTTGCTTGCCTCTCGCCTTCGCGCGCAGGAGGCTTCGGGGGAGCCAGCTTGGGCAACACAGTCGTACGCACAAACGTCAACACATGGAACGTCGAGAAAATCGCATAGGGGACAAGGGACACTATTCCGAGAGAAAAAGAAAAATTCAATCTCGTGATATTCATATTGCCTTTTGGGACACGTACGAGAAATGGGTTTAGTCAAGAGCCAAAACAGGGCAAGTAAAAAGTATTGGCAGTTCTATCAAAGGAAATAATCAGTGTCGGCGCCTCGTGTTGAGTTGTACGGGCCGTGCTCACCTCATCAGCCATCGCTCGTTTCAAAAATGCCAAATTGGCGGTCGGCGTCTATAGCCATGAATCCCACTCAGTAATTAAACCGTAATTCAAACTTGGATCACATACGCCCAATGCCTTACTGCATACATCATCAGCAAAATACAATGACGACATAGAGCAAGGCACTCACAAACAGACGATCCCATAACTCGTAAGTGCTCCGAGATAGGCCACTCGAAGCAAATCAGTATACATAAAGAGAGCGGTGATAGTAATAAACATACAGCGATAGCTATAGGCCGTCTTGGGGGTTGAAAACGGGTGTCGGAGCGAGCTAGGGAGCCAGACGGCTGCACAGAGCAGGAGGAGCACATGCCCAGAGGCCCATGCGTAGTGGGGGGCTTGCGACGAAGGCATAGTCTAAAGCTATTATCGTATTGATTAGTATTATACTAGCGAGCAGTCAGTAGTCGAGAGAGCGCACAGGTCCTGGAAATCGATAGATCTTATACGTGGTCAAAGGGGGATGAGGCAAACCGCGAAACCACGACGTCGACGTCACGTTGCAAGACCCCAATCACCCGGGCGCTTAATTAATATCGCGTCAGTCCCAGCCACACCGTCAAACCACACAAGAGTAATATGTGAAATAACCAGGATAAAATATATACATTTTGGCATGTGGGCTATCGAGACCATTGTTGTCCTGCAGCTTTTTGGGCTTGTCTCTCTTTGCCCTTCTTGAACACCTCCTTTTCGACGCGCTTCTTTCCTAGTTGCTCAACTCGCTTTTGCTTGCTATTCCTGGCGCGAGCTACTTCCTTCGCCTTCTTCCTCCTCTTCCTGATCGTGAGTAGCCCTTCTCTCTTCCCCTTGCTCCTCTTTTCGCCATCTTCGTCTTCATCATTCCCGGGCCGTTCGCCGGCTACAGCAATGTTTACCCTGGGCGGGACGGCGAATCCAAACGCTTTGCCGACCTTGGCGAGATCTAACTTGTTCACATCGAAAATCTTCTTGAGCGAATAGGAGGCGTATGATTGAAGGTAGGATCTATATCCATCGAGGGCTGACCGATGGAGATAGTAGTTCTTTTGGAGGAGTTTCTCGAGCTAGATACAAGTCATTAGTCAATCACGGTATGAGAGTATTGAATTAGGTCGAAACTCACTTGTGACTGGACGTTGGCGATCTTGTCAGCCGGGAAACTAAACTCGTTCAGAGGAACCCTTGCTTCCTTGAGATATCTCAAGAACCCAAGCTCGCTCTCTAACAAAAACATCAAGCTCTTTCCCGCTTTTCCTGCCCGCGCGGTACGACCAACACGGTGGATGTAGTCTCGTGGATCATCTATAATATAAAGCTAATTAGATCATTACCCAATCGTAACTCGGTGCATTCAACCCACCAGGTGGATCGAACTGGACAATCCAGTCAACTTTGGGAATGTCCAGTCCTCGAGCTGCGACGTCTGTGCAAAGTAATGTCCCTTGGGAAGCATTGCAAAATTCGAAAAAGGTATTTGTGCGTTTCTGTTGTTTTTGCTTGCCCTAGATAACCGATTTATTAGTCTAGGAGAAAACGTGCGAGTGTAAACCGTACATGTAGATCCAGCACAGGGACGTCAATGTAGTTCAATAGCTCGGCATGATACTTGACCGAGTTGCAACTCGAAAAGAACACAACGACCTTTTTCTTTAGATTCTTTTTGAGGAAAGTAAACAGTAAAAGGAATCTGGCGGCCCTTCGGTCAGAACGAAACAGGAGGGAAGGAGAGTACATACCTTCGATCGCTAGGGCATACAACATAACCCTGACTGAGTGTATCACAGTGCTTGGTGCGGATTCGCTCTCAACATTTATATGTAGTGGCCCGGGTGTCTGGCGTAAGGATATTCTGGCGAGGTCAGAAACCTTGGTGGTTTGTGTGGCGGAGAAGAGCATTGATTGGCGGTTCTCTGCATACACTGTCAGCGCTTTCGTGTCAATAAATGCAGTAAAAAGACGCACCATTAGGTAGGATGCTGATAATTTGCTTCATTTCTTCCTCGAATCCAATCTCTAATATTCTGTCTGCCTCGTCGATGACCAAACCTTTAAGATTTCTGAATACGAATCCTTTTGTGTTCTGTCAGAGCCACCGTGAATATTCATTATCTGGCCTATATGTATTAAACATACCTGCAGGTGATCAAGCAGCCGTCCGGGAGTCGCAACCAGCAAATTAACACCCTTTTGTAGCTTCTCAACCTCTGCCTTTCTATTCGCTCCCCCCATAACGATTCCAAATGTTTGTGAGTGATGACCGCTCATGACCTCCTTTGCACATGGAAATCTGAAGGGCCAATTCTCGAGTAGGAGAAATGATTATAATGCCCGTCCCTAGTTTACCATAAACAACCTAAAATTGAAACCTAATTCAATTACTCACCGTTCCTGGGCTTGAACTTCATCCTACATAACAGCTCATACTTGGAACTAGGAAAGCTAAAGTCTTTCCACTCCCTGTGCGTGCGGCACCCAAGACATCTCGACCGGCCAGCAAGGGAGGAATTGTACGTGCTTGAACGGGTGTCATCCGTGTCATACCCATGGCGGTAAGGCCATCTATTGTTTGTTTCGACAATTCAAGAGAAGCGAATGAAGTCGAGTCGAGTGTTACTCCTGTTACGGTCGTCGACTGCTCCTGTGCAGCTGCTGCCTCTTCGGTCTCGATTTGTGGGGGTGACCCTGCAGCAGATGTACTTGAAGATGCCTCTGAGTCAGACATTTTCGAGCTATAGTTGGACTTGATGTTTTATATAGTCCGGATAGCTACAGGTATAAGATTTCAAGCCTTGAGGTGAAAGTAAAGCAAACAGGTATTTTGGCCGATCTCAGAATTTCGGCGCTTCACAAAATTCATAAGGGTCTTCATACCCCCGATCACCCAGTTAGACAAGATGCCTGCAGGACCCCTAAAACTCCAAGGTAATGCGTTTACCACGGGCGTTGACAATTATTCAAATAACGGTACAATGTATCTACTTGTTATGCCACAGTAAAGTCTTCAAGCTATTCCAAGCTTCAGAATCCCTATACAAGTACTGCATCGAGTTTGCCATTCCGGGCTGCAACGTCTCGGGGCGATACTTGAACAACCACATCACAGCACCCCACGACACTGCTGCAAATACCGAGAATATCTTTGAGTCTGGTGGGATGGACCTCGCTGGTGTGAGAACGTCTGCATTGGGATTGTGTGGGGCCGAAGGAAAGGCTCGGGGAATGAAGGAGGCAACCACTCGGGAGCATACGTATAGCACAATCTACTCATACACGTCGGTATTGGTGAATAGATGACGACAGGGATACATACCTGTTCATTAATGGCTGTCCTATCCCCAAAGACCAAGTATCCTCCTATCAATCCAGCGAAAAAACTGTCGGCACTCTTTTCCTTGCCTCCATTCGCACGTCGCTGTACCAAAAGGAGTGTCTTGTAGATGGTTACAAATTTAGCAAGATTAGTAGCATGCTGCTTGGTAGCTTTGAATATCGTCTTTGCTCGCTGTGACCAACTAACCACAATTGATGGTTAATAACCATAATTTACCTAAGAAACAAGCGGATAACTTACTCTCCTCGCCCGAACAAAATAGCCATAAGCAAGGCGTGAGGAAACCGAATCTTGACACCATAGACGAAGCCGTTGCGTGCACCTTTGAGGATTGCAAGGTAGTCACGGAACCTGGGGTCACGGATAATTGCCTCTAGGGAAGACATGGATCTATAGGAGATTTAGGGAAGTACGTATGTATCAGAATAAGACATACCTCTAGCTTAAACCTGTAGGTCTAAAAATGAGAGCAATACAATATTAATAGGCGCAAATTGCGATTAATAGGCGGTATACGGTTGGTCTATGGTCGTAGCGAGACGCAGGTAAAGCCCCGGGATGGCAAAGGTGGGGTAAACCCGCTGTGACCGGCCACCCGGGTCAAGCTGTTCCCCGATATCACATGTCCTGACAGGCTTGTGATCATGAAATGGCTGATTACAAGATACACATGTTGTCCCTCCTCATGCATACACTTGACATATACAAGGCCGTAGTAAGTTTTTACCGGAGATGCGCCGGAGGGAAATTAGTTGACTTGGGTTGGGCATATGTATTCGTGTCTCGTAACATCAAAACATACCAAGACGTTGCACCCCGTGCAACAACTGGGATCATACAGCAAAGGTCTAAGGATACATAGTCAAGGTCGCATATGAGCTAATAATGAGGAAGAAAAATCAAAGTCTAGAAACGTCAAAAATGAATGGATTCCAGTCCATATCGGTATTCATGCATCATTTTAAACAGAAACCACAACGCGATGGGAGTAAAACACAACGGAGCACGAACCCGATTACCAGCTCCTTCAAGAACCAAGATGACATGCACGAACGAAAATCGTCTCGGAACCCTTTACGGATAAGCCACCTATAACAGTCAATTGCCAGAAGCATGATCCCACAGGCTGTTTGGTACGTAGAAATTACCCAAGTAACGCCTGTATCTTGGTGGGGCTCTATTGGTGTGCCATCTGTAACAGCTATTGAACAGGGACGCTGGTGTCTTATTGGTGTTCTTGCACTTTCCAGGTCACTGGGGAATGGTATGATATTTTGCTGGCTCACAGGCTCGGTGACAGTCGGAGGGTTGGTTGGTGGAATGGATATTTCAGTTAGCGGAGAGGGAGTGACTGGTTCGATAGACAGTTTTTGTGCCGTTGGAGGTATGGGTTCCACAGGATTTTCATCTAAAAGCTTTGAAGTGGATCCCTTGGGTTCTGGGGCTGATAAGACAAGCACAGTTTCTTGAAGTGCTTTCGGGCTGACTTCCATGACCGCGTTGGTAATCGTCCGAGTTTCCGAGGTGAATGAACGTGCCATGGGGGTAGATGGGTCTTCATTCTCAGGATCTGGCTCAAGTACAGGTTCGGGGTGAATCAATGGTTCCAGCTCGGGTGGTGGTGGTAATGGTTTAGATTCCGAAGGCAACAGCTCCTCCTCGCGAGTATACACAGGCTCGATCACTATAGGTTCGAGGAAGATTGGGTGAGGGTGCATCTCCGAACTGGATGCAGTAGGCAAGTTTTGTATCATTGGCCCAGGGCTTTCGATCCTTTCACCTTGAGATTGAATTATATCTTCCCGACCAGGTATAAAAACAAAATCCTCGTCGCTAATAGCGGTAGAACCCCGTATAGGTGTTAGTAGGATATCAGCGGAAGACCCAACTGACCCGCGCGGTGACGCGTATGTAAACTAAGTAGGCTCAGTGTAAGCCATTTTACGGTTTATTCAATAATATCAAAAGAGGCATACCCTACTTATCGGCGGCCGAATATCGTTGTCACTCCAATTACGATTAGCGTACCGACGCCCACCGAGTCCCGAAGGCCGATTCTACCATGATCTTCGAATTGATAAAGTTTCAAATGTATGTTTTTGGAGTACTTACGGGAGATGTGGGCAAACTGTTGGAGTGGGATTTCTGCTCTGGGGGCTGTGCATGCGTCATAGCAGTATGAGAGGATGAACCGATTTGGCCACTGATACTAGCACCTACCTTTACGCCCATCGTTGCCTCAGGGGATGACCCTGTGCGCCTGTGTAGAGGTTGGCGAAGTCTCTTGAATAGTTTGCGTTGCGGGCGCTTATTGATGTCATTTGGAACATCCCGATTCTCGTCCGGAGATGGTGGGGAGTGGTGAGTTTTTTGAAGGCGATTTCGAGGACCAGGGCTAGTAATAGATCCATATATCGATCTCTGAGAAGGGCTCATAGAGACTTCAGCTGTGACGATAGTTGCAGAGTCTGAAAGCTGTAAGTGGTAGATATATGATGTTAGTGTCGTAGTCGCGGGGAAATACCCAAATGAATGTACTCACATCTCGTTTATGACGGCGGATACTAAATCTGCCCATATTTACTGGTCTCAAGTCACACTTGGTCTCGGAGGAGATGTGTGAGAGCCGAGTAACTTCTAAATAGCGAGTTCAAAGGCAAGTTCCGGCCAGCCGCACCACAACTTGTACACTTGGCTACTGTATAGAAGTCACCAGATTGACCGGATACTTAAATTGTATGAGTATCACCGTCGTCATTACTCTGATCAAGGAGAAAAAGCCAACTCACAGTCAAGATGATGGTCGCCAAAAAGGCACACGTGGACTTGGAAATGTCTAGACCTAAATGATTACGCAACGTCAAGTAGGTATGCGTCGAACACTTGTACGTATGCAAGGGGAATAAAGCAACACACCAGCCTTTTATCAGCCAGTGGTGATGGTCAGATTCTGCCTCGTTTCCTCTCCGTGTTACCGAATTTAGTTTCATAATCATGTGTCCCAAATGTCCCAGAATTGTCATACAAGCGGTCGCATAATGAAGCTCCACGGTGGCACAATTCTCGGTTGCCTGGATGTTGCCTAGGCCTGAAGAGGTGTCTCGATCTGAGTGTGTTGTCATACAAATACCAACCGATCAACGTTGGGTGTGCCGGCGGTACGCCCCGATTAGTGGTCTTGCGCAGGACCTTGCAGGCTTCTAATTAAATCAAACTCCATCACCCCCTATTTATTGTAACTTCGTCTTCAACCTCGCAGATCCCCCGCGACCAGGAACAGAGAAACTTGCCTCTCTGGTACATCTCCCTTTCGGCATGTCTACGTCACGCGACCAAAGCCGGGACGATATCAACATCGATGCCAAAACTGAGAGCGATCGACCATTTGATATCTTGGTCAAGTCAACTCAGAGTCCAGCTCAAGAAGCAATCCCTGCGCATTCTGAATGCTTAGCCCGAGGTAGTCATGTGTTCCAATCGATGCTGGAACTTGGTTCTTTGGCCCCACTCAACAACACGGATTCCGCGTCTGAAAATCAGCTGCCTATTATCGAAATAGACGAACGATATGAGATATTAGCACTGCTGGTCAATCTACTCGAAACCCCGCCTCTGCTCCCCCCTGCAACAGCCGTTAGTTACACACCTTCTTCGGCAATTCCGTCAAGTAATGACCCACCAGGAAGTGTTCTTCCCTGGCCATTAGTCACCACATTGCTAGACGCTGCCGACAAGTATGATTTCGCGGATGATATTCTGGCGGTCTTACATGCACACCTTCGAAGCCACGCTTCTTCACATCCCTTGCCAGTTTATGCACTTGCCTCTCGACTTGGATTGGATTTGATCGCATCGCATACCTCATCGTTTCTTTTACATCCCCCGATGCATCAGCATTCAATCGCAGAAATCAAACTCTTGCCATCAGCAACTTCATATCACCTATTGCTAATTCTGCAGACCCGTCGACTAGAAAGTCTAAAAGAACTCTTGGAAAATGAGTTGATATTTCCTCATGATTATGGCGCGTGCTCAAAGCATGGCACGGCTTCAGCCAAATCGGTATGGGAAGCTCGTAAAACGATGGTCCTAAGCCATGTGGATGCTAGCTCATCGATCGCAGATATGATGAATTATGATGAGGAAACCAAGCAGCAGCTCAAGAGCTGTGCCGAATGCTGCTTAGGTTGGGATAGAGCGGTTGAAATGATGAGAGTGAGTCGAATAATCTCGGACCAGGGCCGAATAATCAAGCCTTTGTGCTAGTACAAAGCAGGAAAAGTTGTTCGCGAAATCAACCAACTCTCGATAACCGCACTAGAATAATGTATTAAGATACGAGTTACAGATAACAGAAACCTACATTCATTCAGCTAATATTATTTGGTCGCGGGGATAGCGGTTGACCAGATCGGGATTCCATCGCCGCCAATTGGTCAACTAAATCATCCATCAGACCGTGGTGGTAATGGTATTGACTCTCTTTGCGTAGCTGGTCGTGTAGCTGGCACAACAGGACTGTGGGCGACGGGTGTACTCAACTTCGTCGGTAACAGGGTACCCATGTCCGGATCAAACCCAGGTGCAACGCGTCTCAAAGCCTCCTTTTTCCTTCTAACTTTCTCTTCTTCCCGAGCCCGTAAGTATGCTTCCCGTCGTGTAGCATGAGCAGCAAGAGTAGTTTGTCGAGATGACTCCAACGTGAGAATGTGAGGCTCGATCGTGAATGGGTATACGAACTGAGGCGTAGATTAGTCTCATATGAGTAAAGAAATTCATATCAGCACACTCACATATGCTGTTACATCCTCCGGAAGTGGGTGAATATCGGGAGGAAGCTCGACCTTTGGGTCTAATTACTAGGTCTGAAGAGCTTCATCTAATAATACCACTCACGGGCCGAGGCACTCGAAGCGAAGGCGACTTAATTAACGGAACATTGATATTATGTATAGTCCCTTTCAAACTCTCTTTTCGGTCATTTTCCGGGCACAGTAGATTTTAATACTCACGTTGCTCAGCCATAAGAAGATACCCGACAGCAGTGCAATCAATGGAGTGGTGAAGTTGAGAGGCACCTCAATGCCATATTCGCACGTGATTTCAGCCGCTTATCATGTCGTAACTGGTAATTGGTGGTCCGTGCATATACTCTGGTAATGAGCTCAGAGCCTTCCTTTTACGACCACTTTACTCGAATCCGTTCCTTGTACATACCTTTCTACTTGTATCTACCACTATGCTACTGTTATTTGACTTATGGAATGAAATTGCATTAATTCTTACTACGATGGCTCTGACTGCGGGACACTCGGCGACCATGATTTTTCAAGCCACTATAGATTTGGTCGGAGCCTTGATAGGAGGCTCCATACATATAATGCTGGTTAGTTACCGCTCACTTAGTGTAGGAAGTCTCACTAACGTCCAATAGCTTCTAGGGGAAGCCATACTAGATCTAGGAATAGATCTCATAGTTTTGTTATTCGGTCCGTACCTAGAGAAATTGTCACTATTGACCCTGTTACTGACCAACGATAACCTCAGAGAATCTACCGATCATGATGGTCCTATGGGTAACCCTACTCTCATATCAGCACTTCTGGCTGAACCGCAGAGCTCGCATGCAGCACTGCACATGTGCCGCGCGTAGGATCAAGCCTTGAGTTCGTCTCTCAGATGGTTAAACAAAGCGATGTATAAATGCCAACTGAAACGAATACAACTACTAATACAATCACATATCGAACTGGATCGGCATATCATACAGGTTCGAGAGAACATGTGTGAACTAAAACTTGAACCTATCCGTTGGCGAGACATCAGAATAATTTACCAGACAGTCGGATTCTTGGGCAGATAAAGCTCACCTGGAAGCATGCGCTATTCGAAGTATGTTTTAACTAGATCCTTGTTATGCCCTGAAGTAGTGTGGTTTGACGGAAGAAAAGAAATGATCCAAGCGCGAGAGCAAAGACGATGCTGAGGGAGCTTATCGTTGTATAAGGCAACGAACGCGCGGGCGCAGAAGTACTTGGAGCTGGTAGGAGTGATGTAGTGCTCTTCTTAGAGCGAGGGCTCTCATCCATATCCCAGTCGTATTGGAAACGGTGCATATCTATAAGCTTAGGATGAATGCTGTCAGTGTGGGCAAGCAGCTGGTATATCTATGGTGAAGCTCACTCTGGTTGGTAGTAGTAGTGGTAGAGACCTGAGGTTGATGGGATCTGTGCTCTCGAGACCTCTGGATTTATAGTAGCGCTCTTCCTGCTCTTCATTGTCAGCAAAATAGCCGCGGGACTTCAGCGTTAATGCGTAGACACGTTTGGGTCCGGAGACAATAGCGGCGCCACAAGACCGAGTCTATTTCATTCGTATGCGAGTGAGACCGGGGGTTACAACACCTACGGCATATCGGAGGTCAGCCCAAACAACCTTTTGTGCGACCTTATTGATTCATTCCGCAACGATTAGATGACCGTTCTGCCACTCATCGGTGGCGCATTCCGGTGACACAGCCACCCATTCCGGGATAAACTAGCTGTTGGTTGGTCGGCGTAAATCGCCCTGAGGTGGCTGGACCAGTCTCAAGTTCGGGGTAACATAGCCCGCACCCGTAATTTAGTATCCAAACACGCGCGCGGATTGTCGACAAGATATGACTCGGGCGCTATTTCATTCCTATTCGGCATTCCCGATTATTTGATAACAAACGGACCACTAATCACTACGTCATCCGACTGCGATGCGCATTGTTTTGGCGCGCGCATTCGAACCTGGAAAAGACCCGCCAATCAGTGCCCTCGGGGCAAATTCGCCCACAAGCTCGCCGATTTTATTTTCCATTCCCAGGGACAACGCTCGATAGACGATATTGTATACGGCCACACACAAACCGGCTTAAATATGGTTCAAATCAAATACCGTGGCTCCTAATTCACATATATGCATTACAAACCCGGAAATGATCTGGAGGGCCATATCGTATTGTTGCAACAGTGGATATAAGAATACGCCCTGGTACAATTCAGCCTCCAGCTGCTACTTCATATTTTTGGGGTTCTGCTACCCATTAGCCAAGTTTCGGGTGCATGTATGCTCGGACTTGGACCTTCAAGGGGATATCATCCACCCCGCGATAACAAACATCACCCCACATGAGCAAGGGCGGCCAGCGCTTCTAGCCCGCATCTCTTTCGGAAGACACTCGGGTGCGTATATTTAGTATAGACCCGAAGGGTAGTGGACCAACCCAAAAAGTGTGTGTGGCACGTAACACTTGAGATTTTCGTTATGAGTTCGCAAATATTGGTAGTCAAGCCTATGTGTACGACCCTCAAACCCCTTGCGCTGAAGTCCTTTTGCCTTCTGATGCGTACCCGCTCCACGCGGAGCTGTTCGAGCCTAGCATCAGCCCTCGGGATAGTCTATTTCATGTGGTGGTAGAACGAGTACCATCGCCCACGCGAGCGGTGAGCAAAGAAGTTTCAGCCCTTTGCATCCAGGATTTCCGGTGAACAAGCCGGCTCCAGAGTGCGCCACATACACAAGGAAGTTTTCCGGTCGGATTTAAGCATAGACCATGTTTGAGGAAGGTAAAGCAGAAAGTAAGTTTGAGCCACGCAAATCTAGGGCAATGTAACACCTCAGCAAACAACCCTTCCAATTAGGCAGGTGATATACGATGCATCAAGCCGAAAGAAACGAGTAGAAATGTCCATCGCATGAACCAATGCACACCTGTGCGTTGGAAGGATAAGATTACACCAAAATGTACAAGACCAGAAGGAAGAAAAGACCTATGGTCGCGGACTGCAGTGTTTTCCATGGATAAGAGCCTTAGTGTACAATCAACAAAAAAAATGTAAGCGATCTGGGTATGGAGAATGCAAATGTAGAAAAAAAAAGCTCGGTCAGACGGCTTGAGAAAAGACATGTGATAGCAACAGACGAAAATGAGGAATCACGTATGAAGATACCCGGTCAGAGGACGAACAGCGTCCGGGGTGCTATGTAAAAATAACGAAATATGCCCCGGCTAACAGGTTTTCTAGGGTTGGATTCCTGATCCACTGTGGATGTAATGCGTTGAGTGAGATCGGTTAGGGTGCAAATATGGTCACAGACTCACGAGGCAATCTGTCTATGAAATAACGCATATCCCCCTCTTTCCTCCTGGGCGCGAAGGTTTTTTCGAACCTTTCTGAGAGCCACCGCTCGGCTTTTTCGGAGCGCCGCCATCGGGTGGGAGCTCGGCACCGTCACGTACAAGCCGGAGGGAGCGAATCAAATGGATGAATAACTTCTCGATGTTCTGGCCTGTTCGCGCGCTTGTTTCCATGAATTCACACCCCCATTGTTGGGCTGTGTGAGGATATTTCAGTCAGTACACAATCAGATGACGAGGTCTTGGAAAGGCGCACCGAGATTCTCGCCTTCTTGCTTCAGGACCTGGCGTTCGTAAGTTTGGTCGCACTTATTGCCAACAAGCATAAACAAGGGTGGCTGGCGGGACTTGGCTCGTAGGAGTGCCTGCCGGAATGTCTCCATTCGCTCAAACGAGCGACGTTCGGTAATCGAGTATACGAGAATGAATCCTTGGCCTTCACGAACCCATTGGTCGCGAAGCGTTGAGTACTCCTCTGGAAGCCGGCTGCTTTAGGCAAGATGAACCCCAGATAACAGAAAACCCACTCACCCTGGCCGGCAGTGTCAACGATTTCGATGTGGCAGACGCTAATGGAATATTTAGGACCAATGAGTGGGATACAATCCCTAAAATGGAGAACGTACCTTCCATCTACTATAGTTTGCTTGCGATACGCATCTTCGATTGTAGGATCATAAGCCTATCAAAACGGTGAGCGGGACGTTTTCGGACAAGTGCGTCCACGGATTTACCTCTGAGAGGGGGGAAGAATTGTGCGTACCGCGTCAGCGGTATCTCAACAACATTATGAATCAACATACCAGTAAAAGAATGCAAAGTAAACTGAACCGCAATCGAGGTCTTTCCAACAGCACCATCTCCGAGTGCAGTCACGCGCCATTGATCTATCGAGTTACCAGAGATGGTTCAGCAACTTGCCAATAGGAGATAGTAGCCAACTCACCCATTTGGGGCAAATGGTAGAGCAAGTCAAAAGTGAAAGAGTGTCAAAGGCAGTGTGCAGTATACAGGCACCAGTAGTTGTCAGTTACGCAATTGTGTGTCTCCGAGGGGCCGAGGTGGAGAGAGATGTGGAGGCGGCAAGGAACAGTAGCAAGAGGGATGTAAAGTGCAACCGGCGGTGATGGATTGGGTTGAACAGCAAAGAAGTTGTTGGCTGGTGGCAAAGCGCAAGTTCAGGAACAACGTCCCTTGGAAGATGAACGAGGTACTAGCGAAGGGTCGGACAAATAACCTGCACAAATCGATTATGAATCGATTACAAGCTGAGCGAAATTTCTGAGTGGCCCGCGCCGTGTCCAGTATATATACCTGTTTCCGTTCTGGATGCCAAAAAGCTCCAAAAGCCACTCAGGATCTCCGCTCGCACTGAGCAGTGTCCACTCGAGACATCGGGTATTATTCAGCACTCCGTGGAAATACGTTTCCAATTCTATACCCATAGCATTACCAAACTCAGAAGTAGGGTTGGCAGTCAGATTACAGTAGCCAGTCAAAAGTAACTTTCATTTAGTCTTTGTGATTAGGTCTATCCTAACCACACGTGAGTATCAGAAGGATACCAAGCCTCCCCAGTTATTGAACCAGCTCTCACGACATTCAGTGCTGGGCATCATCCTTACGTTGAGCCTCTAGTATTTACGTGCGAACCAGCCGAATGTTTCACAACGATGTTCGACTAGCTGCACGAGGCTACTCACGAGGTTATAGGCTCTTCGTACAACAAACACTCCAAATCATCGTTCCTGTGTCTCGGACAGTACTCGGACAATGCGGCCATCCTATTCAAAGATTTTCTCGGCCCAGTTTCATCTTCAATCAAATCCTATGACTGAGTTGACACATACTGAGCTATCTGCATACGTCCAGAGCCACATTCTTGAATATCTATTAGTACATGAGAAGTCGCATATATGCTTCGGATAATGATCGCCGAACATACCAACGTAAGTGACGGAGCCCCAGATATCGGAACAACACTCTTATGTGCCCAGAATTGCGAGGGCAATTATTGACCACATGCTCTTGATGATTGCACATGGTAACACAAATATATACCATACGGGGGCCGCGTTATATTCCCGGGACTGTGCCTGTTATTTTCATCTTCTGATCGCTGACACAGGGCAGGTTTGTTGATGTTCGTGCAACCTCTTGAACATCACATTCCGAGAAATTGCAAAAAAAGTTCAGTATAGAATCAATCAGCTAATTAAAAGTACATAAGTAGAAAGCCACATGTTGCCGTAGAATACACACATCCCAAAATAGGCATGAGAAAAACACTGCAAGCGTCGCATGAAGACCACAATTCCAGAGCGAGACATGGTGGGGGTTCGACCAACGACAGAGATAGAGAATGGGATGAATGTGCCCGGACGCCAGTCGATTTTGCGCAAGAAGTGGAGAGAAAGGCCGCACTATCGGCGAGCGAGCTCAGACTGGGAAAGTCCCAAAACAAAGAACTGACGGCCGGTGTCTTTGGGTTCGATCATTTTGACAGCGGGTTTGGGCTTTCCGTTGGCCATTACAGATGTGTTCATCGACGCAAATGGGCGCAGGGGCCGGGAGGTTGGAAAAGCAGGTCCGCGTCGGGGTTGATGCTGTGCAACTGCGCCTGGGAGTGTTGATTCATGTCGTGCAAAGGCAGACAGAGGCGATGAAACACCGGGTTGGTATGTTACGGTCTCTGTTGTAAATACAGCATGTGAGCTTCACTTGTTCGCTCCCAGGTCCAGAATCGTTGAAACAGCCCTCGGTCCAACCTGCGCCTTTTATATATTGGTAGAAAAATGTACTTACGCATCGTACGACTATGTAGAGGGGAAACAATGATGTGCGAGTGTTCTAATGAGACGATAGAACAGACGGAGCCTGGGGCACTGATGTTCAATGGGGTAAAATGGTACGAGGTTCAACCCAGTCACTCACCTTGATTATAAAAATACTACGCTCTAAATTAATGGCCGAGTCGGATTGTAAGTATCTTTGGGGCAGAATCTCCCCAGCCGAGCTGTGTTGGGGGAAAGTAAGGGTCTGACGACACTCGTCCTTCCTCAAGTATATCGTTATTGGCAATTTCTCCAACATCCTGCTCGGTAATCAATTCCCACCGGCGCCGAGGTACGAAACTGAGTTGACTGTGCGTCGTGACACCCCCAGCTATATGCGCCCAATACTCACTTGCGCACGCCCCATAAGAAACTGTCACAGATACAACTGGCCTTATCTTGTTTGTGCACCAAAACTGCTGGGGAAGAAGCTTTCGGAACCCAAGGCCGTTCTTAATCTAGCTCCCGGATCCCACCGAGGGGTACTGGCTCTCGAAACGACCAATTGGCACGGCACTACTACGGCTTGGTAGGCATTCCAGCCCCTATGCTGATAAAGGTATATCGGTGCACGCAACGTGTTATGGAGTACTACAATACACTATTGAATATCGATTACATGCGCTATATCATCGACTCCGGGTGACGCTACATACGTTGCGCTACACCATACCTACCCTCCCTTTACAAACACACCGCCCGGATTGCTTGGAGCAGTAGATACGCTCCAAATGCCGTCACATAAATGCATACGTTTACCCGGTGCTAGAACGGTCTAGAAACCTCCTGACGTGAGGGAAATATGCCACCCCCGGCGCGACACACCTTGTGGGCTTGGGGTATTTTGTCTTAATTTGTGGATTGTCCTCGCTCTAGACCTAGGAAGTTCTTTGGTTAAGTAATGAGATTAACTCAGACTTATGCAACATTTCGAGCCCGGTTTTGAAGCTCGAGCGCCGGACTCGTCAAGAGCGCGAAGAAGCGCCAACCTTCACAGCCACTCAGGAGCGAGGGACTGTGATTGGGTCGTCCAAACGGCTATTTCACGAGGTGACGTTGCGGGGGGCTTGGATTGAATTTTGCCGACACCAGCGACCACAACCCAATCTATTCTTAATTTTTAGACAACACATTCTTATCGTGCTTGCATCCACTAGAAACTTACTGGAACTACACAGGAAACATACTGCTTTTTGTCTAGGGGGCATATCATATTTCCGCTTTCGACCGCCAGGCGCTATCAGTCTTTCCTGATTTCTGGGATATCGGAATCTTCCGATTATTACAGCTCTGCGCCTGCTATCTTGGAACAAACCATTCGATTATATTATCCAACCCACCTGTTGTATAACTACTGTATTCTTGAAAGCGCTGCACTATGTCGAGCCGAGAACCATCTTCAGATGGCCACAAAAGACCGGGAGAATACCAGGTTATCAAGAACATTGGAGAAGGATCTTTTGGTCAGGTTAAACGTGAGTATCAGTTGATCAAAATGCTCTTGTATAGCTAACGAATCTGGGTTTGGGGGCTTTAGTGGCCATCCATACTCTCACGGGCCAGAAGGTAGCCCTAAAGTACTTCTCGAAAGCTCGAATAAAGAATATGAAACTAGGTGCTAGAGTCAACAGGGAAATTCAATATCTAAGGCTTCTGGACCATCCGCACATTGTTAAAATGTAAGTTTACATATTACTAGCGGCCGCCGATATTCATTATACGTGACACCAAGCTACGAAGTAATAGACACCTCCACCGATATCATTATGGTCATCGAATTTGCCGGAGCGGAGCTGTTTGATACCCTGGCCAAACACGGTCGATTACCAGAGGAGACCGCTCGTAGCATTTTCCAACAACTTGTCTCGGCCGTTGCCCATAGTCACAAGTTCAAGGTCATTCATCGCGATTTAAAGCCAGAGAACAGTGAGCAAATTAAAACTTTCCACTTGGAACTCGACTCACTCGCCTATCAGTCCTCATTGATTGGTCGGGCCCAGTACCTGATGTAAAAGTGATTGATTTTGGACTGAGTAACGTCATGACGGACGGAGACTTTCTTCGGACCAGTTGCGGGTCACCGTGCTATGCATGTCCAGAGTACGTCATAGAGGAAGACGCGGGTTCTATTCCAACCTGACATATTTATGTGTGTTGAAAAGGGTTATCAGTGCGAAGTGAGTTATGGTGGGAAGCTCATTTGCTAGGCCACTCAACGGAGAGCTCGTTAGAGTCTATGCAGGTCCTGAGGTCGATGTTTGGTCAATAGGTTCGTGTATAGGTTACATCAGTATCAAAACTAACTGGGCTGATACTAAAGGGGTAATACTATACTTGATGCTCGCCGGACGACTCCCTTTTGAGGATGAGAATACTCATGCTCTGATGGACAAGATTTGTAGTACGTTGCATCGCGCATATACTGGGTGTTTGAATCACACTGAGTTGTTTTTGTGCAGCTGGAAAGTACCATATACCCAGTGACATACCACCAGATGCCGCCAACCTAATTAAGAATTGCATAGTTGTTAACCCAATTAAGCGTTTAACCATGTCGGACATCATGCAACATCCATGGTTCTTAGCCGGCTTGCCCAAATACCTCCGGATTGCGCCACAAACTCCGAATCTAACCATGCCTGTCGAGTCCTTAAGCTATATATTGGCGCCACAAAAAGAAGCTAGGGCAGTTCCAGAATCTAGTTGGCCCATCCCGGAGCTCGTCGACGAACTAGTAGAGGCAATTGGGGGGAGTAAAGAGGAGGTACTTGAATCCCTGGGCGCAGAGGGGGACAATGCCATCAAGGTTGCGTACAACATCGCCAGAGACAAAAGGCGGAAAACTTTGGATTGTGAGTCAAAGCCAGTATGCATTCGATGTTTCAACTAATTATCCCATCAATTCATGCTCAGGGAGCGAACGAATGCGCACCCAAGAAGAGGCCTCCGATGTGGCCGCGACGACAGGCATGATGTCGAACCTTATGGTACGCTGTTCTCAAGGCATATGCACATCGGATCCAGTTCAGCTGAATTGTATAGGTGTCCAACCCGAATCAACGTACCAACTACGAAACGGATAGTACAGCTTATGATACTGACGAAGAATGGGAATTTGACTGGAATGGAGAAGAGCATAGCATTGCGGTTCTAAACAGCAGTTTGCCTGCTGGTCAGCCGGGTAAGCTCCAGGATATGTGCTTGAGCGCGTAAGATGCCAATTGTGTCACCTAGATCCAGATGCACATCATCTAGCATCTTATGCCGAAGCGCATGCCACAGCTCAATCGCAGGAGCAGATGCGAATTGCACGTGGTGCAAATCCTACAACAGAGATACGCAAGAGGACCAAATGGCGTAAGTGGTTGCATCATTTGGCAATGCATGGGGGTAATGGATTGTCTTGTAGACTTTGGAATTAGGTCAAGAAGCCCGCCAATGGAGGTAATGTTGGAGGTAGGTCGCGTTTCAAGTACCCTATACCCGTGTGCTGAGTTATTCGTACCTGGGGCCCAGCTCTATAACACGCTCAAGTCTTTGGGGTGGGAATGGAGGGAAAAGCCAAACCTCGTGAAGAAAAAAACTCCTGCAACAGGGGAGGAAGTTGATCCCCGTGAAGACTCGGATATATACTTCTTGGAGACACGCTGTCGCATCAACGATGTGGTTGTATGTCCCTGCTCCAATACCCCTATCACCCTCTTTAACGATGAATTACTCCTATCCGGACTATAGATTCGAACAGATTTGCAGCTATACCAAGTATGCGTCTCAACTATATCTCCGCTGAACCCTTTCAGGTCGATTGACAGTTGCTCTTCTCCTTTAGGTGGACGCGATCAATTACCTCGTGGACTTCCGCAATGTCGGCTATTATCAGGTGGTGCGCGACCAAGTGAATGAGTCCCCGTTCACTGGGATAGACGATTCGCAGGTCAATGGTGGCAAGATCGGTGGGGAGGGTCGGAAACTAGACGACATTACTAGCCCCTTTCTCTTTTTGGAGTCCGCATGTCGGTTGATCCAGCAGCTAGCGGGGGCGTGAAGATATTTGGGACTACATTTGGTGACTACTGTACATTACGCCTATTTGGATGGTTTTCTGAATTCGAGGTGCCGTTTAACCCGCTCAGACACGCATGTAGTCAGGGCATCCGTTTCCGGGGCATCCGTTGATTGTATATCACTTTACTGTGGCAAGAATGCGTTGATAGTCGGTTCGAACGTTTTGGAAAGTTTCTTCCAGCTTTTCCAGCCTTTCTTCCTTTTCCAACTGAGCGAGTACTTCCTACATTTTGGAAAAAGCATTCAGGCTCCGACCGATTTCTCGATTGCACGTGTAGATTCAATCGGAACTCACATAATTAAACCGGTATAGACGTTCCTTGACCTAATTTGGGAAGGAGATTACAATCATTCACTTTTCCCGGGTCTCAAGTAAAAATTACCTGTATCCTAAATGCCTTTTGGGCTTGTTTGGATGATGGGTCCAATTCTCGTAAAAGTAACATTTCGATAAGCCTATGAAATTGGCGCTGTGGGTTGGTCACCGTTAGGATACTTCAGGTATTAAATGGTTTATTTTACTTGCCGAAGCCATTTTAAGGTCCCGGCGCCACTTTTCAACCCACGCTTTATTAGCTGGAGGTCCGAATTTCCCTCCTTTTCCTTCCTGCATGAACGCCTAGGGCGCCGGTGGGCATGCGCTGGCTGTGCCAAATAGATGACCCTGAACACATACCTCCAGAGAAAGTAGCCTTTTCATGTCATTCCGATCTCGCAAGTCTTCGAACGCCTCTGATGGATCCTCAACAGTAAGTTCCACAACCTCGTCCCGCCCAAGGGAAAACTGATAAATTGCGTTGTACAAAGCAGCTGAATTTCATGTCAGAACTATATTCCAGTGACGGTGCTAGTTAATTTAGTGACTTACAGCCATGGCCAGCGTGTTGATAGGGTGGGAGGATCACGAATTGACTAAACCCTCAAGGTGATCGATTGAACCGTGCATCAGGTAAATTGTATGCACCCACCTCAGTCTCAATCGAACCTTGTCAGGCCAGCACCAGAACGGGTACAACGATGAATAACCAACGAAGTGGTACGTGTATGTTGGTGGGTCATCGAGACTATCGTTGGGTGAATGGCTGCGCCGGCGTTCATACCTGAGGTTGATAGACGAATAGATTAAACCCAGGCTTATTTAAGTGGGAGTCAACTTACGAAGCTACAAATTCCCATTTCTCCTCGTCCTCTTGAATGTAGCTACCTCCCTCAATGTAAAGCAGAATAAAAATCTGCATACGCCGGTGATATTCGCGGAAACCTGGGGTATCCCAAGTAGACTGAAACCGGTATTGAGGTAAAACTACCTTCATGGAGCGGTAACCAAAACTCACATGATAGACTTCAAATACGATTGCATCGGGATCGTCTTCCGAAATGGGGCTGGTATCTCTACTCTTCCCCTTTCCATGACCAGCCGCCCGTCTCACGTAGGTGTGTATCTTGTCGCCCAACGGTTTGAATGTTGCCGCCTCCTTCTCAACGGTGTTCTGGAATGATTCGGCTGATTTGCTGTAGTCTACAAAATATCAATATGCACGTTCGCGAGCAAGTATAAGATACATACCAGGTGGTATGAATTTGTACAGTGTACCTTCAATGTCATCCGCCGTCTTGGATGGAAGTTTGGCCGCTGAAGCTACATTCAAGAACATAGAGAGCGATCCAGAGGTGAAGAAAAGCTGAAACAACAGGTCAATACGTGCAATACGCGTTCAACTTGAATACTTACACTAATCTTGAGGTCTGCGTAGCCATATATGGTTTCTTTGTCTCCAAAAATCTCGACATAGAAATAAGTAGAAGGAATGAGAGTGAATTAAATCAATAGCCCACTGGGTATGTAAAAGTCGGATGAAACTCTTCAATAACACCTCGCTCATCCTCAGTTAATACTACTTCGTCGCGTGCAGCTCGTACTAGGTCACAGGACGGGTAAGTTCAATGTATTAGAATTCTTTTATGATTAATCGAACCAAGTTTGAGGCACAGCGCGTCGTTCGAATTCGATAGCCAGTCTCCCATTTTTGTCAATGTAGAGGAGAAGAGGCTTCAGGTCCAGGAGGGCGCGAGTCCAATGACCAATTCGAACTCAAAGCTGATTGATCGTGGCTCCGTTTGAAATTGGGGACCCAGACACCCTTTGGCTGAGTACAACCACTACCTGAACAAGCTCGCCATTTATCCAACCTAGTTTATCATGTCCAAGTCTAAGCAGCAGGAGGCACAGGATCTATTGAATGATTTGGACTCTCTCGGGGCACCTCCGCCAGTCAATCGGAAGAGCGGTAGTTCTCCTGCCCCACCATCAGCTGGGGTCAGCGGAGAAGGAGCAGAGGCTCTGGCCTTTCTGGATGAAATAACTCAAAAGAGCTCGGAGCCGACAAAGTCTACCCCTGCACCCGTTGCCAAACCTACTGAACGAATCCGCCTGTCTGTTACAAGCAACCCTCGCCGTAGTGTCGACTCATCGCGCGCAGGAACTCCAGTATCTCGTATAGCATCGACGGCCACGCCGCCTCCTAACGCATCGACAAGTCAAACGGCTACTACCGAGGAAAATGCTCCGGCTGTCTCGCAGGCTCATGGGGATGGGGCAGCGTCTGGAATAGCGCATCTGCTGCGTTGCAACAGGCTAGAACAGTAGTCGAAGAGCAAGCAAAACATCTTCCGCCTATTCCGCCAGCCGCTGCTGCTCGCGGGGAACTGGCCAGGAAATGGGGCGAGGGCATGATGGAGTATGTCAAGAATGCCCAAATTGATAAAATAAGTGAGTGAAACGAACGTTGAATGCGGTCTTGTCTGAGTGTACGTTCAGGTCAAGACCTCAGGAATGTATCGCTTTCGACGCTTACTGAAATCATGAATGTGGTTGCACCTCCCATCTCTGAGCACGAGGTTATCCAGGTCTGGCTTAGTCATGATATGCAGGGATACGACGGAATAGAATCTCTCGTATACCGCTCGCTCGCAAAGGTAAGCTTTTGTTATGGTTTAATGTAGCTTGTGGGATGATACATGATCTAGATCATGGATCAAGTTGAAGGAGGCGATCTTACTGTAAACCGAGGCAACGAGACCCGCCAGAAGGAAGGGTCGACTGATCGTGAATTAAATGCCCTCCACAGCTATGAAGAAGCTATCAAATTAGCTGAGGTACTATAAATTGAATTTTTGACCACCTAAAAACTGACATGTTATTAGGCTGAAATAGCGGAAATGGTGAAGGTTCGCGCGGCACAGCCAACCACCTCGGAGCCCAAATCTCCAACTCTACAAAATCCAACAACTTACTCCACCGTCTATATTCGCGTACAGCCCTTCTTCTCGCCTGAACTGCCCACAAAAATCCCAAGCCTTCCTGGAGCTGAGAATCCTGCTGTGCCTCCAACTCCCAAGGCTGAACAGCAGCAACTCCAGTTCTTGCTTTACCTTGTTGACCCTGCCCATGAACTGGCGCACGCCACTGTAACACAAGGTGTATCTGCGGGTTGGCTCGGAATGTGGGATGCACACGAGTGGATAGAGACTACTGTTGTCGAAGTGCTGAGAGTCGGCGTGGAGGTGTTAGGGCAGCATTATGTTGCGGATAGGATGGGATACGCAAAAAGAGCAGAGCTTGAAGCCTTGGTGTCAGAAAAAAGCGGATGATTTCTTTATTAATATCCGTCAAGTGAACAAAATAATGAATGTATTACAATGCAATGTTATAAGCGCATATATGCAAGGGCTATGCAAGATATGAGAACCAAGGTAGATATTAGTACACAGTAGCGACGAAAGCGTAATATTAAATCACAGAGTACCCAGGTCGTAAGTCCGCTCTCTAATCATCATAAAAGTAAGAATTGTTGTCGTCGAATCCTGTAGGGCTGGGACCGCGCCATGCTCCAACTAATTCCTCGACATCAGGGTCAAACGCATCTAGTAAATCCCCCGCATTAACGAGGTCAGGAGGAACCTCTTGCGGCTCATCGATCCATTCCGGTATGCCTTCAAAGCGACCTTCTGCTTCCCAGCGGGCCCGAAGTGCTCGAACATCCTCATCAGATCGGATTAATCTTTCGAGCTCGCCTTCTTCGAATAAGTCCTCATCCGCGACACTGTCGCTTCTTTTGAGTTCATCCCAGGCAGAACCGAGTGTTGAAGGCGTCGAGATAGAGCAGGAGAATGGGTCGAGTAATGAGGCCAGAATGGTTGCCTGGGCACTTGGGCGCGCTTTGGATTGCTCAACTACATATGCGCGTGGTCGGCCAGAGTCGTAGTAACCACGATCTAGATGAGGTCGCTTGCTGTTGGATGTACTCTGGGTCCCGTTACTACTGCGCTTTGAACCAACTGTAGAATAAGAGCCAGTGCACGAGCTCGTATCATCTTCTCCTTCGTCGAAATCGTCCTCAATAGATGGACTATAATGCGCATGGGCCACTGCTTCAATTTGTTTTGACCAAAGGTCGTCCTTGAAGTGAATGACGTCCTTGATCCAGGTAGCAACTTTGATGGTTCGTTTCCGCGAGTTGGCGGGTAGATCTGTATCTGCCCACGGTAATTCATGCCTCCAATCCTCGATAAGCCTCTCTATCTCCCTAATACGGTCAGCGATACTCCTAGCAGCACCTCCAAATCGATCGCCGAGGACTGACGCAAGTACTCCAGGTTTTGGTATGGGTTTTCCAGCTTGGCCTGATAGTGAAACCATAAAAAGGGCACATGCCACTATGTTCGATTGACGGCCGTTGGTCAGAGAGACTCGAAGGATTAAATTGGACAGTTGGTGTGCAAGGTTTAGCACTGATTGGCTGAACGAAGTCAAGTCAGAAAGAAACTTGGAGAGTTCGGTAGGGAATAATGAAGCGGAAGCCGTCAAGCATTCCTGGGTGTAATTCCATATTGATGAAACTAGTAGAGCTGGATCGAGCGGCTCGATTTTAATACTAAGTAATATCGCAACTCGGCGGTGAGTTCGTGCCAGGTGTTCTTGGCGACATTGTATATGAACCTACCCCAAACTCAGTGACATGACCCCGGAGACCATGGTACGCACTTACTGCTACCTCACGAATCGACTCGGCTCTACCAGATTCTCTGAGCGCCAGACATATAGAAGCGCCAGCGACACGCTCTGCACTCCGCCCCCAACGAAACCTCCCTTTTTTCATGGCTTGTTCCATAATATATTGAGCACGTTCGGTGCATGGTAGTTGGTGCATATTCCTAGTTACGGCGGCCAGAAATGACTTTGTAGCTTCCTACAGCGTTAGTTAGGCAGTTGAAGTCAATCATAAAGGTATCTTCCTTACCAGGTTTCTTATCCAGCGAGCCTCTCTAGTGTCGCTGCCCAAGTACCTTCCACTACGAGCCACCAGAGTTGAAGATTGATTGTGCAACGCTCTACCCATACCAAAGTTCGTACCTGTGCCTTTTTCAGTTGTCATAGAGAAGTCCAAGGCCGATTGGCTGGATTCGACAACATTTCCGCAATTCGTACATAATAGGCTGAGGATTTGGTCGTCGAACTCGAGATCGTGGTTTCCACAGGCCGGACACGGCATGCGTGAGCGGTCTGGCACGGCTGATATTTTCGGCTATATTGAAGACAGTATTCTGAGTGTTTCTGTGGTAGGCAAACTAGACCGGTTTGCTATGCAAGAAATAACAAGGTTCCATGTAAGTGGAGGCGGACTAGAGTGGTGGAACACTCGATGACCAGCGCGGTCACGTGAGAGCGAACGAAAACCGTGGCCAGAATCTGGTTCGGTGCATGATCTATTTCTTTCCGACCATCACAGTTGGATTCACGATTTTGAAACGTCAATCACACTGATTAGGATAGCCGACTCTAGGAACGAGTACTAGAAGCTCGCATTATTTAACTGGTCATCTTGAAACATTGTCGCTTTGCTTTGAGCAACAATAGCCACCCCATTCGGTGTTTTTACTATCAGACAAAAGAGGGGATTAGTGCTAGTTGCTGGTAAGCATGTCATTTAGATCATTAATGCTTTACTAAAATATCTGAATCGGAAATAGTATTATGTCTTCGTCAGGAAATGGAAGTCGTAAACGACGTCTGCCTCAAAGCGATCTGGAGGACACCTATTCCCCAACGCCATCGGAACATAATTTACTTGAAGGAGAGACAGAACCTCCGCGGCCACAATCTAGAAATAGCCCCAATCCCCCTCCCAACAAGAAGAAATCTGCCCTCTCAGGTGTTCAATCCGGCCTCAAACATTCGCATAGTCCCAGCCCCGGCCCTTCAAGTAAAAAAGGAACAGGGCCACCCCGAACAGCCCCAAGAACCACGGACGATAGCAAAGGGGATATCGCACAACCTATTATTTACAACTTCAAGATAACTAGTGACGAACAGCTTGAAGGGGTCTCTCGTGGCCCAGTTTTCTTGCCTATCTCTGAACGGGATACATCCGACTTTCGAGTCACAGCCGACATCCCTATGAACAGGCAAGGATTTCGATATATACCTGCGGGACCATCACGTATACCAGGTATTATATGCCGTACTCTGGAGTCTCCTCCAGCTTCGTGTGTTCATGTCAGTTGGGAGGATCGAAGCCCATTTGTTCGTGTAACGGAAGATGGACTTCGTATGACCACGGATAAAGGGTATCGCAGCGCTCGGTTAAATGTGCCTATCAGGGAGGGGAAATGGTACTTTGAAATTACGATTGAGAGGGGGGGAGGAGAGGGGAAAGGCGACGTAGCCAATCCAGAGGGTTCACATGTTCGTCTCGGGTGGGCTCGCCGGGAGGCCCCTTTGAACGGGCCTGTTGGTCTCGACGGCTATAGCTACGGCATGAGGGACAAAACTGGTGAAAAGGTAACCCTATCTCGGCCCAAACCATATGGGCGTCCTTTTCGCACAGGGGACGTGGTTGGACTCTATATTTCACTTCCTTCAAGGCGCGAGGCACAGCCTGGAGATCCTACCGACCCAGCTCGAATAATGCGAAAGCGTATTCCCATTCAATTCAAACACCAATTATATTTCGAGTCGGTGGAATACAGAGTGTCGAAGGAGATGGAGGCATTGCTAGAGCAAAATAACAAACCCCCACCACCTCCTTTACCATCTCCCACTAAGCGATCCGCCAAAAAATTACCAGAACGTACTCGTCCCAAACCTGTGGCGACCCCCGTCATGCGTCCACTCCCTATTCTCAAAGATTCCAAAATCGCATTTTTCGTAAATGGAGAATGCCAAGGCGTCGCGTTCGAGGATATATACGATTACCTCCAACTTCGTGTCGATCCAAAATCGACTTCGGTCAAATCGCGAAGAGGCGGAGCAGTCGAGGCATTCCAGCGGGAACGCGAGAATGCTTACGACGACGGTTGGCTGGGATACTACCCTTTTATATCAGTGTTTGGAGGGGCATAGCGCGTATCAATGCCGGCCCGAACTTTCACTTCAGGCCACCGGACGACATTGATGCGTTACTTGAATCCACAGATAGTACTCCCAGCGTGAAACAAGAGGGTTCAAACCCAACCTGGCGGCCCTTGCAAGAACGCTACCCGGAATTCATGGCCGAGCAATGGGCCTTGGATGCCAAAGAAGAGGCACATGCAAAGGCGGCAATAGAGGCAAACGAAGCTGAGAATGTTCGGAAAGCCGAGGCCGCTAACGACGAAAGAAAGAAGATCAGCGAAGGGTGAACACTCAAAGCTGAACGTGATGCCGGCGCCGCGACTCCACCGGTCGAAGGAACACCTGGGACAACCACTCCTCAAACTATGGAGCCGGATGTTCCGGCGGATGGGTTGTCGCATCTTGGGACGGATGGTGCATATGTGTATCAGGTCGTTGATGCATCCGCAGCTTGGGATGCACTAGCTGCTATTGATGGTGCCCGAAGTGAAGGCGTTGACATTAAGAGAGAGTCAACCCCGATGGAGTGGAGGCAAGAGTGAGCTAGAGACATTGGTGGCGTTTTAGGTTATTTGGTGCTGTGATGGCTGTTGTGGGGGATCTCTTTCTGTTCTTGCCATGTCTACACTTTTGGATCCTATTGTTGAAAAACTTATAGACGAACTTAATACGCCCTATACCTCTTGCTATTGTGAAGAGAACATATACCTCGCATGTCAAAAGATCGTTAACTCGGGCGCCTTACATCTCCAAGATGTTTACGCTGTCTTTCTTTCCAACGAAGCCAAGACGGTGTGTGTTCTGATCCATTTGCAAAAAGCTCGACTGAAGGCTCTGGATGCACCTATTTTTATATCCGTGGCGGGTACAGGTACTAATATGGGGACAAAGAGCGACCTTAAATAAGCTAGATATTGGTTGCCCTGTGGTGTGGTCAGTACCCCACAAGCACAAGGCACAAAAGGTTCACCGACCATATCTGTAGGGATTATCATGTCATCATGGTCTTGGTCACATCTGCAAGAGAACACGAACCCGGACTAGCAGTAGCCGATCGGACTTATGTAGTGGATTTTGATTCCATCCTGGGAAAACTGACTACATGGAAGGGTATGTATATATGCACCCTCAGAGTTCTAGGGCTTATTAACCTTTACGATACCCCCAGATTATACATCATTCACGTTTCGACCCCATTTATTTAACAATGGTACATTCGAACCCTCATTGCAAAGGTGAGCTCCCGCCTTATCGTGGGTCACGTCATTTTATAATTTACCCCTATTATGTAGTATGTTTCGAGTAATCCCGGCCTCACAGTATCTCGAAGAGTTTGCTTCGGACCGGTCCCACATGGTTGTCGATTCGTATCCATTTGACACGCATATATGCTAATTAGGGGCTTGAACTAGCAGATGAAAATGGACGACAGAGGGAATATGCAGTATATCATGCCCCCGCCGTCGTACAATACGATCGTCGGTCCGGGCGCGAGCGCAAGAGGGGTAACCAACAATCTCATGGATGAGTTTGTCCATATGCCGGGAGAAGGTGCGCCCGGTTCCGTATTACTGCGGATGGATGACTTTTTGTCGTTACGCTGGCTTCATGCGCGGGAAGACGGAAATCTCGGAAATGACTGTGATGGTGCGCTAAGCGCACCCCCCAACCCAGCTTCGGCGGACTGAGAGTCGCCAATGTGTTCTCATAGAAACACACATGTGGCCCCAAGCCCGTTGTACCTCCACGTACGCAGAATAATTGAGCCTGACTCAAAAACAACTATATTTCCTTTTCGGGCGAGATCGGCGTTACAGTGTTGACAAAACGCCCCGACCAATTTCGTCATTTGGGAAATTGATTACCGAAATGTCACCAGTTGGATGTCCCTAGACAACATAATGTTCACACGAGCTATTATAATAAACAAGTGATGCTACGAATGAATTGCAGTTTGTATTCAGATACTCGGCTCAACGCCACAGAAATGGCAAATATGTCACATAAGGAAGGTAGCTGAACTACGACAAAGGGAGAGGTTAGAGGGAAGGCGATAAGGGACAAGAGGATGTGAACGGTAGTGGTGTGTCCTCAAAGTAAAAATGGGCTACTCGTACAACGACAGGATCTTCAGAGTTCCAATAATCGGAAGCTACCTCGCTGGGAGCCGAGTGCTGGCACTGCTGGTCCTACTATATTATATCAGTGAACAGGTGTGTGAAGGGTTGTTGCAACCAAGAACTAGACAAATGCCGGGATGGTATCTGGTGGAGTAAGGGTGGGTGATGAGTGTGATCAAATGGGGGGAGATGATGTTCATTGTACGTCTTCGAGCAGGAAGCGCTCGAGGATGAATTTCCCCTCTTTATATTTCTGGCTTTGCTCATATGCCTTGTCCTGGATGAAGATTAAGCACTGAAGAGCAGAGAAGATCGGAGAGAGCTCACATATTTCCAGCCAAGGGTTTCACCGCACCGGACGCAGTAGATATCACGAACGGTGTGCAGACCAGTTGTCATCGGGCGGTCGCCGGGAGGGCCTATCTTGATGTTAACCCTGGGATAAGTGAGCACGAGGATCAGGCGTTAGACTGAGGTGGCTTACACTTTCTCAAATAGGTATGCCCGACCATGCTGGCCATTGAACGCCTGAAAGACTCATGAGCAACGTCATTGGAGAATGTGATTAAAAAATAATAAACGGCGCACTCTCGACAACATGTTCTCCACTATAGCTAGGTGTGTTCGGCACTTCTTGCAGCCATAGATACGCTGAGAAGAAAGATACTCGCGATGTGTCATTCCCATGTTGCCGCCCGAGGTGATTTACAGATGGAATAGTCTGGGGTAGAGAACAATTGGCTAGGTCTCGGAGATAGCAGATCGCTTACGGGTTGCGTATCGTACGTCCAGCTCACGGCTCGAACAATGTAGTAAATGATAGATGAGGACCTACTCAAGGAGCCTATAAATGGTCCCACCTCTTAAGCGCCGAGATGACTCAGCTGATCAGAACTTTGAACTTGGGCGCAACAACAGCTGACCTCCACAGTGGATCCGCGCGTCGATGGCTCCCCTTCACTTAAACAAGCGTCGACACGATTACATCGAGTCCCCAAATCGTAACAGACGCTGTATGGATGATCGGAAAAAATATATTCTCGATGACTCGATACGAACCCACTGTGACCAGGATCCTGACACCTCGGGGAGCATGTTTGAATCTGCAATTAATGCCGTCTCAACCTGGTTTGATGCTACAGTAAGATCCGTATCTGGCTCTTTCTCAGGTAAGTGTCTGAAAATATCTTGCTACTCATGGACTGATCGATTGCAGCCCCAGTGCCGCCTTCTCACAGCCCTCCCTCGAAACGTCCCAAACGGAAACCTCGACGAATCACTACGAATGGCGATCCTGCGAGCCCAACACATGCTGCTCAAATTCCCCTCCCTCCTTCTCCTACCGACCCATCGTTGCCGTTCCAAAACCTCCAGCGCCACAATGGAACTTTACCGTCGCCATCAACTCGTAGGACAAATGGATGCCATACTTCGACCACCGCCAGCCCGACCCTGTCACACTCGTTTTCAGCATCCAGCTCGCGCTCGCCAAGGAGAGGGGGCTCTACTGCGGTAATAAACGGTATTACGAAGCCCTACAAGAGGCAGCATATCCGCCATCGTCAGGTAGACCATTCAAATCGGCGGTAGCCAAATTTGCTTATCCTATACATCGTAGCATCAAGAAGAGGTCAAGCAGAAGCTTATACAGGAGCTTTTCACGTTGAAAACATCTGCAGGTAAGACCATGTGCCGTTTCTTGTACCAAAACTGATGGTGTTGTACAGGCCAATCTCCGGCCGAGTTCAAAGGTTGGTATCACTATCCCAGCTGTGGATCGTTTGACGATAAGTATCTCCTGTCTAGATTACATTAATTATGCAGCAAGGATAGATAAAATCGACGCTGCTGGGGGCGTGTTTGCTGGTACGTCCTTATGTCATCATCAAATTCTCTGGTCTTAATTTCTCGCCAGTTGTATCAAAGCACGTATCTCAACGACGACCCCTTACACCCAAACAGGCGTCTGAGGTTGGTCGCGTAAGTCTTGAGGATGTCTAATACTATGACCACTATGACCAACTTTTGTTCCAGACCGATCCGTCTGCCCAACCTTCTCAGGATGACTTGAGCTCAGAGTTTTTGAGAAAAGCAATCAAACGTGCGACCGACAGTCTATACAGCATTCGCATTCCAAACAACCTCCCCTATTATATTAACGAATTAAAGGAGCTCTGTAAGGCTTCAGAAGAACCGGTAAGTTTTACCAGGCAGTTTGTTTTCTTCTCTCGCTAAGCAACCTTATAGTCTCAGGCCTTACCCAAAGCCCTAGCCCCAGAAGATCAATCCGAGGTGACCGCCGCACTTTCGAAACGCGGCACAGTTGCCAAGTTTGCTCGAGAGCAAGTAAGCGACTCGGACCTTGCGCGTTTGAAGCCTGCGCAATGGCTCAACGATGAAGTAATCAATTTTTACGGTGCCCTCATTCTCGCTCGGTCGGAAGAGGCTCAAAAGGGCAAGGGCAAAGCCTTGGATGCACACTACTTTAACACGTTTTTCTTTGCTAAATTGGAAGACATGGGATATGAAAAATCAAGGATCGGGAAATGGACCAAGAAGGTAAACAAAGCTGGCCGTCTCTTTTGTTGAGACTGTGGCTGACTCATGAAATAGATTGACATCTTCAAGAAGGATATCGTACTGATTCCTGTGAATCTTGGAAACGCACACTGGACGTGTGCCGCGATTAACTTCCAGAAAAAACGCATCGAGTATCACGACAGCATGGGCAGGAAACGCGGCAAGATCTACAAGGTTTGTTCAGCAATTCATGTTCGTTGGAGACCTACTGAGTGCCATTATTGCAGATTCTGCGCGACTATCTAAGTAAGGAGCACAAAGATAAAAAGAAAAAGGACTTTGACTTTACGGGATGGGATGATTATTTCGATGATGTGGGTTCGTTTCTTGTATTATATCGCATTTGCTGACATCTTTCATTAGGACGCACCACAGCAAGAAAACGGCTACGATTGTGGGGTCTTTAGCTGCCAGTATATGGAGTGTCTCAGCCGAGGTGCACCATTCGCATTTGGCCAGGAAAACATGGCCTACCTTCGACAGCGCATGATCTTGGAAATTATGCGCGGTAAACTATGGGACCAGCAGTCGATATAGTTGTATTCTTTGTCTTGGGTAACGGACGCTCTTTTCCTCTACTTTATTCAACTTGGTGATTACTCTCCTGTTATTCTTTTCCATGTATATCCTAGTATTCGCTCTCCCTGACTCAAACTGCACTCATTTCTTTTTATCCTTCCCTCACGAGTGTGCCATCACGCTTCTCTTAAAGCTGCCCAAATGAAACTGTTTCCTGATGAAAAATGATGGGCGTGATGGCCAACCACAATGAGCTGACGAATACCAGACCCTGATCATCAACTCAATTGGAATTAAAATTTTGGCCAAGGTATATAAGCTACTTCCAGGCGCTCACAACTCTCACCGCACTCCTTCCGGCCTGGTACGTACCACAATCTTTGTTTTTATTTCTCATCCAAACCCAACCTACTATTGTGATGACCATTAATTCTCTCCCCGTCTTACACGACCATGCCGAGAAAAAGAGTGCCGGGTTTCGCAACCAGGCTAGGGACCATGTCCCGCTTTTTGATACGCATGCCAGCGTTCTTTCGTCTGAATCTCATTCCTCTTTTTTTTTTTGGAATTCGAAGCAAAGCATACTGACTCCCATCCTCTAGTCTATATTATACTTCATCTGGCAGCATTTACTCCCGAGCTGTGAGTATCACTTTTCTAAACTTCAATCCCATCCCATCCCCCGCCCGACGATGTAAATTTTTCCGTCGATTCGCAGTTTCCACTCTAGCGCCCTCCTTTGGAGTACTCCCCCTTGTGCCCTTTACATATTCCCCGCTCCTGGGTCTCGAACCCTCCGCAAGGAGTGACCAACACGGAGCTGTGGGCCGAATGCGCGCTGTACTGTTGGCGAGGGGGTCGGCGTGTTGAGAGTTCGATGTCCTTCCTTGGAAGTCTGAGGGCCCTTGCATTTTGTTTTCTTTTTCGATTTTTTTGCAATTCTTTTATACTGAGTAACTGACTGGTTGCTTGTCCACAGATTGCTGCTTGGTCTTGGTGGTTTAATATGTAATGATACATGTAGTTTGCGGGTGAAAATCAAATATGATAATAGCGTTCTTGAAATTTTGGAAGCCAAGAGTGAATACACATTTTGAGCGAAGTTTTAGTAGTCAGAAGACCGCACCTTTACTTTCTGTGGGATATAAATGTGCTCAGACAGGTCCAGCGACGTCTTCAGTATGCCACCAGTCTTCTATTCAATGCATATACCCTCAACTTTACATACTTCATGTCAAAGCATACTAATCCACAGCCTGTACTCCATCATAGGCAGGCAATTTCGTGCATGCCTGTGCCCAATCGATATTACCAGCAACGAGATCGGCGACAACGGAAATGACTTCGTCGACTGAACCAATACGTTGATCTGTGGTATTACGTTCTCTGAAAGGGACATATTAAATACACAACCTTGTCACAATGCTTCATAGACAACTTACCGAAGAGTTACGGTGTTCTTTGATACAGCTACACAAGTTAAAAAATAAACTCAGGGTTAGGATGATGTACCAGATAGGCTGGGAAAGATCAACTGACATGCAAAGTCAATCGTGATACCATATGGCGTTCCAAGTTCATCATTGCGAGAGTACCGCTTTCCGATCGTAGCACTAGAGTCGTCGACTCGCGCAGATATCCCAGCCGCACGGAGTTTGGCGGCTGAATTACAAGCGTGAGACTCTGGTAGGACGATTCAGTACGACTTGAATGAACCCACAAATTTCTTTGATCAGTGGCAAGAATGCGGTGTTAGCACTGATAGGGACGAGCAGAACCTTGGTCGGCGCAACGCATGTCGGGAAAGACAAGACCTAGCATGGGCCGTTTAGTTTACGATATAGGAAATTGGAATAATGGCATCTTGGACTTACACCACGCGCAATATCTTGTTCTCGTCTCCAATAGCTGTGCTCTAGAAGGGAATACAAGATGCGACCGATACCAAACGACGGTTCGATGACGTTGGGTGTGAACTCGCGAACTGTATGGGACTTTAGGACGATGAGAATAATTGTAAGACGTTTGGCTTTTACCGCTTTGTTTGAATGTCTTGCGTTCAACCGTAACAAGTTCTTTGTTGAGAGTGAAAGTACGGCCATCAGCCAAAGCAATCGTTGCATTCCTATGAATATCGCGTCATAAATAGAGGATTTAGTTTAATCTGTATGTGCACGTACCCGGCTTCTACCTCGCCTTTCAGTTTCATGAGTTCTTCATCATTGTAGCTATTCAAAACTTCCAAAATTGCCGGCATGTCCCTTCCGAACGTCTTGCCAAACGTCTTTTTGTTATAATCTGCCACAGCGCGCTCAGTGACAATAGGTTCCGCCAGTGCTTGACTAGCAACAAGCGCTTGGCCAGTACGCTTGCTATGTACGCTCAAGTCATAAGCAGACCGATCTGCGCATCCAACGCACTCGATCCAGCCATAGGAGCTCTGGATCTCTGCATCCCAGCAATCTGCGGCGTAATGGGCCATTTCGTTGGGCATATGCTGGCGGAATCGCAAGCGCTCAGGGTCAATGCCGATTTGCAAGAGGAACAGATGAATACGGCCGACAAAATAGCCCAACGTTTCGTTGTCGATAATTTTCTGGACGCATACAAGCTGTTCAGAGGAATTCAAGGTAGCATTTACTCATAGACTCACCTTCTCGACGGCTTCTCCGATAGTCATCTCTAATAAATCTGTTCGTCCTTGCATCTGTACATCTTTGGGAAGAAGCTTTGGCTTGATATCCTTGATCTCGTCAAATCGGGCATGTCTCTTGTTTTCGGGGTCCACAAAGTGTTCGATCTCTGCCATCGTAAACTCGCGCACGCGAAGCAGACCGGCACGAGGAGAAATTTCGTTTCGGAAACTACGTCCGATTTGCGCACTCGCAAATGGCAATCTACCATTATTGAAGCCCAGGAGACGATTAAAGTTTACGAAATGACCTTGGGCAGTTTCGGGCCGGAGGTATCCCTTAAGTTTGCCTGTGGGCCCAATCATACTATCGAACATGAGGTTGAACTGAACGGGCTCGCTGACAGCGTTATTCGTGTCGGGGTTCTTGATTTCATGTTCACGATGATCCCACCGAGCTCCTCGCCGGTGTAATTGTCGATCTTACACAAGGTCAACGAAATGAAATCCAGTTATTTGGGACAAAAACTCACTTGGGCAAGAATGCTGTTGTAGGAGCTTACCACTGCATCTTCAAGCTTAACGGCAGTGCTCTTGACCTTCTTTTTCTTTTTCTTGGGGTCTTTATCATCACCAACTGCTTCTTCAGCAATACCACGGGCCTCCTTGTCCCCTTTGAGTCTTGCCTCTAGGACAGCTTCGACCAAATGGTCAGCTCGAAGGACCTCTCCGGTCTCAAGGTCTTTGACCATCCAATCAGCGAATTTCGCTACATGACCGGATGTTTCGAACACAGCGGACGGAGTCATAATTGTGGTGTCGACCTCGAGCATATTCTCTTCGATGATAAAATGCTTTCGCCATACATCAAGAATATTTGCCTGAAGAGCAGATCCTGGAGGGCCATAGTCGTATAGACCAGCAACACCTACATATATGAACAACTTAGTGTAAGCTCCGTATCGAAACTAAATGACTCACCTCCATAAATCTCGAAAGCGGGAGCAAAGAAGAATCGAGAGGTGAGTAGGGTATCTAACTGGGCCTTGTCAAAAGGGTGGACCCTCTTGTTGACCACTGAAGCAGCTTCAGCCGAAGACATTGCGCGGATAGTATATATGCGAGAAAGAGCCAAGGACCGGTGTCTGAGTTGCCAGCAAAGTGAACCTAGTCTCCCGTGAATCATTCCGTCCTGGCGTCCGGATGCAGATCATCTGGCACGTGATCATTTTGCTGCTCCTTGTGCAAACTACCACTTCGCGACCCCCGCCTGTTCGAATCCCCCCTGGTTGCGGGATGAAGATGTGGATATAGAGAAGGGGGGGGGATAGATGTTTTACCCTTGTTACTGTCCTCCGCGCTGGCTGGTCCTTAGCGTAAGACCGAAACCCCGACACCATTTGTCTCTTCATCATACCCTGCGTTGCATTTGGGTTCACGGCCATCATACGACATGTATATGGATACAAGTCAATGCCTTTCGATCCGCGTTCTGCTCTCGATCTGATCCCATTACTTTGCGAATACGCCGAACGTCTAGACTTTAGCTTTTGCCAAGTCTATCTTCAGGCCTGTTACAAAACTGGACTAAGGTAATCTTATCACACGCCCCACACCTTATTTATCGACAAACATATGCCGCATTCATCATTGCGATCTCCGTTTTAGATATTCACATGACGTTTGTGTCTAGACCGTCGCTATATGCTAACTTACGCAAGGATCTTGCGAGTATGCATTTTGCCTACCCTCAAAGGCAACGAGCTCGATTCGCATGTATCTCATCCATATCGGACACATACAATATATTTGAATCCAGATTCTTCTATTGAATAAATAAGCTGACTGCGGCTTACCGCCCCGAGCTCTTCAGTATAGATATCCAACTCTCAATTTCATTCCTTACACTGGAGACCTAAACTGATGAGTATTGGTAGATTAGTAAACGAGTCACACGACTTTAAGATGCCCAGGGGATGACCTGAATAGCCCCGAAATGGACAATAATCCTCGTGTCTCTACGACAAGACAGGACGCCTGCTCATCCCTACCCGCGGTACCGCCCCAATATCGTGACGTGGGCCCAACAACAACAAAAATAACCTTCTTCATTGACACGTTGGATATAGTACTTCATTGGATCAAACCAAATTCTCTAAACGCCTGCCCAATCTGATGGGGCTCCGAACTGGGTGATTCTGACACCAGCCCCCGTTTGTTCCTAATAATGAAACTGACCAGCTGACCAGTTGAGATCGTCGGACAATATTCCGACTGGAACGACGGAACATGACAAAGAGCGGCCCGCGTGCCAACACGAGGTACAAGGAACACATAAATTTAGTTTTTGTTCTTTTCCAACAGTCGGGCTTCCGTGAATTTTCCATTGCAGGTAAGTGTCAAGAAGAGTTTCAGCGGGCGGTCCCGGTGGACGTCTTTTGGCAATGCCGGTAGGCAAGGTTGACAGGCCGTATAAATCCGTCGACTCATTGTAGCCACTCTCCAGAGACATCCCCGCTTAGCCCACTGATCCCCTTACCTTGACTATGAGTTTCTTGAGCACTATGTCCCACCCCCAGCTCGCTTCATTCGACCCTTTCGCTGCTCACCCATTCACTTCAGGAGGTACTCCTCCGGAGCTTTCTCCCCTTCAAACCCCCGTAGCATGGGGGCAGGATATGCTCCCCACACCACCCCGTTCCCCGTCCCAATCTCCGGCGCCCTCGCCGATGGACATGCCCGAGGTCCCCATTTATGCGCCCAAACCCACCTTTAAAATTGCTGGACAAGGTGTCTTTGAGCAATATGACCGCGGTTGTATCACACCCGATCTTGTCGTACGAAAGAAAATCAATACATGGGCAGTTCAACCATCCTACCGTTGAACCCGAGTAAGCCAACTCTCTTTTTGCATGGCTGTCACCAACTGAGTCATTCGTGTTTCCCTTAGCCTCATATACCATACTCCCATGATACCTGGCGTGGTTCGTAGCCACCACCTAAAATACAGCCTGTTGTACAGACCGAATTAAATGTTTATACTGTGACTTGTATGCGTGGAGCCAAGTGGCCACCAACGTCCTGGCTCCACGAAGGATAAGAACCAAAAAGCTTAAGAGTAACCGACAATTCGCCGAGCATCAGTGGCTGTGCGGCCGGCAAATGCCCTTGCATAAATCTGGGGGAATCATTGGATCACGTGCGTCATCTTTTTTTTTTTTTTTTTTTTTTAATACATCACGTGCGTCATCTCCTTTGAAAGAAAGCCACAATGGCCAGTCTGCGACGTGCCGGTAAAGTCTGTATTACCACTTTAGTTGGAACTTGTGGGTCGTACAATTGATTTAAAATCCCGACTCTCAGGAGATACAAACTATCCAAAAGAATCCTATCGAGGTAGGACAGTTGCTCAAGGCTGGGAGGAGAATCTGATATATCGCGCTTCAGGGCCTTACAGTTGTACCAGAGGAAGATAACATTTTACTATGGAATTGCTCCATAAAGGCCCGAGTAAGCTCACCACTATTGTTGAAGCCTTTGGTTCTTCAATTATTCTGCAGGATGACAGCCCCTATAAGAAGGGGGTTTTCAAGTTCAAGGTCGAACTTCCTACAGAATACCCGTTCAAGGCTCCCATCGTAAGTACCGACACCAATTATAGGCTTAAGTCAAACAAGCTGTCATGCCACTACATAGGTTACTTTCCAAACGAAGATATACCATCCTGGTGCGCATTTATCCGGCAGCCGAGGTCGATTTACCATTTAACGCAATCGTTGGAAGGTATCAATGACGAAGGACAAATATGTCTACCTCTATTGAGGGACGAATGGAAACCAGCCACATCGATGAGCACCGGTAATCAAGGCCAATTTTGTTACCTCATCGACTAAATGTTACCATCTCCAGTTCTCTCGACAATTAGCGACAAGGTCAACAACCCAAGTCCCGACGATCCATATGAGCCAGCAATAGCAGCAGTAAGTTACCTGAACGCAATTAGCCTACGTCGTGGTTTAACGTAATCCAAAGCAACTCAAAGATAACAAGCCAGAGTTCTTAGCGAAGGCACAAGAATGGACCAAACAGTACGTTTATATTTCTGAGAAAAATAGATCACGCCACCAACAAAAACTCTCAAGACATGCCTTGGCGCCCTAGGCAAAGCTATACAGTACAAACCCTCAACCACAGCATATACGGAATTAATGTAATGAATCTATCCAAAACAATCGTTTGTACATCGAAAGCATGCGAAAATAGCATATAGATCGAGAAAATTCAATGCTTTGTCCATCATACCCAACGTGGGGGAGGTGCTATGACAGGATAACTAACGGTGTCTCCCGAACCTTTTACCCTTTCGATTCTAATATCGAAGTTAAGGTTTCCCGTTTGATCATCCAGCTCAACGCTGGTGTAATTTCTCCTGCCCATAATGTAGGGCTGCTTCAGTGGTGTACCATCTGTGTCTGTTCGGAACAAGGGTATCTAAGCCCGCCAGCGGTCAGCGGGCTAGAGCTACCTGGTTTCAGAGAACGTACCATCGATTCGTCGGTATCACAGTAGTGCATCGTTTTGTGAGGGCGGTCCGCAAGCATGCCCACCATGGTTAGTACCCCGACCGGCGGTCTAGTTGAAAACTTAGTGTCGTCATGTGGGGTTAGCTAAAACTACGACATACGGTGTATTTACAATCGCACTGGTTACAACCTGAAAGATTTACAGATGAGCAGGAAACAATACCGGGGGTATAATAACTTACATTCAGCATGTAACGATGGTCAGCGAGTGGGTCGAGAGCATGTCCTTTGCCGCCGCCCCGGACCAACGTCTTGAAATATCCAACGGCAGCGCAGTGCACGTCCCCGCTCAGGAACGTTACCCGTATGCGCTTTGCCTTTGCTAACGCTTGCACTTGCTCCACAAACCAGTTTCGTTCTCGCTGAATAAATAATGATTTGAACAACTTCACATGTGATTTGTGCGAGGTCCTACCTTATGGCTTTTGGCTGTCCAGTGATCATTTAAATCATCGAGAAGTTCCGCTGGAATTTAAAGTGGGTGAACATAATCTCTTTGTTTTAAGGTGTTGACAACTTACGATCTTTGTTAAATTTGTTTACAAATCCTGACAAGCCTAAAGAGCCTTTTTGAGCAAGGGCTGTAAAACTACCTACAGCATTAGCTTCAGACCTGAATTATACCATTGCCGACGTACGGGTTAAGTTTGGACTCCAATGCAGTTCTAAAATTGATGTCAGATATGAAGCGAAAGCGGTACCGCGTGGAAACTTACTCGAGGAAGTTCATTCTTGGATACGCAATAGGAATACCTTGTAAGGCCTAAGCCTCATATGATCTAATTATATACGTAACACAACATACCAAGTTGAATTATTACGTGCTCTACTTGCTGGGGCAGCTGATGCAAATGCCAAAATATTCGATCGTAGGTAATTTGACTGCATACAAGCTCTTTCTTTCGTTCGGCTCTGATGATATCGATTAGAAGTCTGACAAAATAAATGGTTCGCCAAAACTCTTACCGGCAATCCAATAAAAGCATTCTCATCTGAGGGCCCAAATAAGTTAAAATACTGTGCCCAGGTGATGGTATCCAAGGACCGTCTCCTCCGATGATTGTTGATTTGAATGTATGGGCTCCAGGCTTTGGGTCGATACCATCCACCCGGCTTCAATCGACTGTCAGTTGGGGCTATACGTCAAGACTTAGTACTTACCAACTGTGAAGCACTGGAACAACAGATAAAAGAAATAGCCCCTTGAGCCAATGCTACAAACCGAAAGGTTGTAAATTTGGCTACTTTTGAGAAAGATATGACCTACTGTCTAAATATAGGTGATAATTGAAGATCATCAGGATCTAGGTCACACTAATTAATCTCAGAACCGTATAACAAGGTTCACACCTACAACTCCCAAATCCATCAATGAGGTCGTGATCATCTAACATATTGACCATGGGTCTATCGGCTGGTGTCAGTATAGATTGAGAGTATACACAGATCCAACCCACATAGAGCTATTCGCTTTAGAAAACATGCCCCTCCGAAACTCGAGGCAGTAATGGCTGAAATAAAAACTTATTGGGCATTAGGTATGTGTTAGGCGCTCGGGAGTTTGTTGTAGTTACCGATCGATAGCGAAAGCAACGTCATCCGTAAGTGGTGCAGAAACCTTCTCCTTTGGAGTCTTGAGAGCAATGTAAGGTTGTAGCTCCGGTTCACGCATCATCCTATCTTAGGTTTAAGTCAAGGTCACAAAGAACTGTGGCAGTCACTCACGCATCACAATACAGTTGATCGCCTCCTCCAACCAAAGCATGAAACGGTCTCTCTGCGTGCTTGTCAAGCAAATCCTTCCATAATGGATCATACCCAGTGGCATGACCAGGTCCACGAAAGTCATCCTGATTGACACCCGCGCTGAAACCATTACTGACGGGTGACCGATGTGAGCAACAGGTCCAAACGAGAATCGAGGATCTTCTTACCATGAGTGAGCAGCCCATCTCATATTTTGATTCTGCCCTGGAATGAAGAACTCAAGCTCCTGGCCCATATTAAGCCGATATCGCACGCCCATTTCATTTGGACCTAACGGTATCTGAATCAAAAATCGCCAAAAGGTAAAAGACCCAGCTGAGCCACGGTAAACCCATATCTCATGTCCGGGAATATCGGTTTGCTGATATATGGCTCGGTGGATATTGTTGAGAGGCTATTGCAGGCTCAGATGGATACGGTACGGGTGGAGGAACCCCGATCCATTGGTAGAGACGGCCGATATCGGAGAAGGCATGCTACTTAAAGATCTCCCTCTTTGATGTCCATGAGCGCTAGTATGGACAGGGCGTAAGGGGTCCCATTCAAGGTGAAGTATTGGGTGAGGATCGTATTGACTTCCAGCATCGGCTGTCACTACCATTGCTGCACCGTGCCAGATTCCGTGATCGTCTACAGTATCATATCTCAACAATGGCCCACACATCATTTGTAGGTGTGGGTCCATTCGAGGAGGCCCGCCGAGTGCATTGGAACGCTCGACCGCACTCAACGGTGGGGCAGAGTAAGGGCTAGGCCCCGGATAATGTGCTGTGGAGTGGTCAATAAGGTGGGCTTCTGGTTCAACAACAATGCTCACCGTGATCCGTATATGTGTCACCAGGAATTTTCACATCAGGCTGTCCAACGCAAGTCAGATTGTTTTCGCGCTGGCCGAATAGCTGTACCACGTACTATCCATGCTGGGGGACGATGGCCTGGCTCTGGGAAGCTGAAAAGTGATGGTGCGAATGAGCCGGGATCGGTCGACTAGCACACACTGTTTTCACGTACCCGCTCTGTGAATGATATGGGGGTATCGGTACATTTCCTTGTACTTGCGCGTGAGGCATTTGGCCTTGTGCTTGAAATCCTCCAACCCATGGTTCGTTTAGTCTATTGAGTAAAAATATCGAGCGTTTACCAGCTGTCAAGGGACTGCCAGGGTGCACTCACGGTGACACGGTTTCAACCCCTAGGTACCTCCCGTCACTCCCCATTTGTGGATGTTGCGAGTAATAGGCATCTTGCTGTTTTGACAATTAGGCACGCACAATATGATTATCAAACTCGATTGTATATACCTTTGCTGCTCGCCTCCTCGCGTGATAGCCAGCTTCATCCATGTTTTACGTGACTCTTGGTGGAATTTAGCGTGCAGTAGGGGATCGAGATAATCCTTTCGCTCGGCAACCCTTTAGTTAAAGAGGGGAGGGGATGGTGGTATGGAGAAGCGGTGCAATCAATAGTGTGTTCACAGGATGATGTGATATTTCTCCTAGTGCCGTAATTTGTAATAACAACTAATTGAACTTCCCGCCAAACGAAGCTAGAGCCCGTTTCGGTTGGTTCCCGAAGTAAACTCTGCTAATTAACGAAACGGGTTGTGACACTTTGTCTGTCAGAGGAAGTATATATTTTGTTCTTGTACATATAATTATTAAATCAATCTCTTATCCAGAGTGTTCTACAATGTTAGTGACAAGTTTGCCGTTCTGTACTGTTGTGCGCAGCATCTCCGGTACAGCCTTTTCAACGAATACCCCCTCCTTTCTCCCTCTTCGGGAATGCTCACGTTGATTGCACTGCATTTGGCTGTGATAATTTCGACTCCTAGGCACTCCTTTGATAGATAAATCTGACCAGAATCGCTGTTGTCTATCTGGATAGTGGGCGAGACTCCGGTTATCTGGACGGTGAACGAAGGGGAGGATGTAATCGAAAGGCCGGCAACAAGCGACTCAATTAGGACAGAGGTCTTCTTGCAGTTAACTGGCGTAGCGATGTGAGTCAGGCCAACCTAAATACTCAGTAATACTTACAAAGTACGACTCCGTTGACCTTCCCTTTGATCTGGATCGTAGTGTTCTTACAATTGAATACATTGATTACATGCGAGATCTCCGTGTTTTCGACAACCACGCTGACTCGTTCTCATAGTTTTCCTGTCGGTACCAGAGTCAGTAAATCGGCAGTCGAAGGATCAAAAGCTCCTACAATTGACCATTTGTTACCACTCAATTCCATCTTGGGGGGCTTCTTGGTCTGCAAGGCCGCAGGTTTGGCAGGTTTGGATGGTCTTCTTGCACCTACTCCAACATTAAGTTCGGCCTTAACTAACCTGTACTACATACCCGCGCCAGATGTAGTTGGAACGGTGCCTGATGCACGTAGAGCAGGATTCTTGTGTGTCATTTCATCTTTGTTAACTTTGCGCAACCCCTTGGTAATGTCTGCGCCTTGGTTGATCTGGGCAAATACCGCCGATGTATCCGGAACAGCTGGAGCGGGTGCGGAAGTAGCTGGAGGTGGCGGAGGAGGTACTCCCGCGGGGGGTGGCGGAGGTGGCGGTGGCGGCGGTGCCCCTCCTGCAGCAGGTGCAGATGCACTCTTGAACTGCGCAGCATCACCCCCCTGGACAGCATCAGTATACATATATGTATTAGGTATATATCATTCTTGCCTTTGGGTTCCATGCCAAGCCAGTGGTATGATGTTCAGTAACATACTTCTTGAGTTCATCCAGCAACGCAAGAAAGCCACGCGCCCACTCGGCATGTTTCTGATCCCTGAGCACGCACCAATCAGAAAATGGTCCCAGCACCCAGACTTCATATCATACTTATCCTTGAAGTCCTTCAAGACGCGGTTCGCATAAAAGGTTGCTGAATCCCGCATGTCTCCTACATAAGGAGCAGGTTTCGGTGACTATGGACTATTAAGATGCGTATCCTAACTTGTGCACGAAGAGATCGCCTACCACTGTGACCCATCCAACCGCAGGAACACCTTCAGATAAGGTAGAAAAGTGGTTTCCTAACTCCCGCTCTTTTCTATATTTATCCTTGACACTGTTGACAGCTGTGATTTGAGATTGAAGGGGTCCAAGCATAGACATGAATGTCGCGTCGGATGGCTTCGCTGACGCTGCAGCACATTGGATCAGGCCACGAAGATTTTGGAAGAGATTTCCCACTATGTCAGACTAGAAGAGTTCAATGAGAAGCACAATATACCACATGACGCGTCGTACCTGCTCCTTTACAGGACCGCCAATCTCCCCAGCAACCTTGAGGAATGGTTCGAGCTTGCCCGTGATAACCAGTTCATCAAAAGCCTTGACGCTCTGGGAATCTTCAACGGGTGGAGCCGGAGGTGCAGGTGCACTAGGGGGTGCTGGAGCACGAGGAGCCGGTGGTGGGTCCTGATGGCGCGTCCAGTGCTTGCTTCACATTAGTAGCCGAGTTTTGGGCGAGTGCATATCCTCAAGTCGGGAAGTCGCTGCCTCAAGCCTAAACGCGAGTCAGGACGCGCACAATATGTTACTGTTGTATTCTATACCTCTTGATGATTGTGGCAAGAGAATTCAGTCCTTGCGCGTTTGTAGCCATACTCGGTCGCAACTGTGGTAATGCGGAGAACCCAAGGGCCTGATATCCGGTCCTCCCGCCGGTCCGTATTGGAAATTAGTAGTCAAGCGCTTACGAACTATCTCGGCTCAGCATGTGATTCTGATGAGATGGCTGACAGAACACAAATCCAACCACAACTCGATTTCGTTGGGGGCGCTCTCTCGCTCGACACACGAACATGGGCGTCCGAGCAGCTTTGGCAGTCTGTGGCACTTCGTTTCTTCTTGGTAAGATTGGTAGGACTTTAGATATGCAGTTGAAACTGACTTTCAGACTGCAGGGACTCTGAGCACTCATTGGATCGCTGATTGGGGAACCTTATGGCAGCCTCCGCTTACTGATGCCCACTTGCGTACTTCAGCAGCATACTATCATATTCTTGCATCTATGGAGGGCGTCTTGACCCTCGTTCCTGTAGCTGTAGCTGGATTAGGCGGGCTTGCACTGCTATGGAGTTTCCGGGATGGGCGGGCGGGGAATTTAATGTTTGACGGAGCCAGCATATGTGAGTTCATTTACCTGTATTACCGGTTCATTCATAATTGACCGGCATCTTAGTTCTGTACGCATGTACTGTATTTGTATATTATCATTCTGTAATCCCAAGTAGGTTCCAATTTGTAGGTTTGGCTCAAATCGAGCTAAAATCACGCACAGGCCTTACCCATCTATCCGACCACTTCCATCCACGGTGTCAAGTATTCCAAAATCAACGAAAGAAGCAACGCTCAATCTAGCATCCTATCACCTCGTGTGCAGCGTTGCTCTCACCGGAGTGTTAATTCTTCAAGCAGCCCGATACTGGGCTGAATCTCCCGATGGTGACGAGGGGAGCTGGGGTACCGATGATACCGCACCGGAGAGAAAGATCCGACCTTCACGAAGGCACAGCGCGGGAGAAGAGCAATCTACTCCTTCTCAGGTCCGAGATTCGGTGTCCTCACGGCGAAGAGATGGGAGCTTGCGCCGAAAGGGTCGTAAATAATCTTGAAAATCCGTTTGTCTAATTAACTGGACTTGGATGTACGGGTAGTTATTCATGTTCGTGTTGTATGTAATATCTGGCACAGATGTATCTCTCAAGTTATTAATCTTTGATACCTGTTGTCCCACCGGAAACTGCCAGCGAATCTGCACACGTTGACCGTCCCTGGCCGAACACGCGCCAAACGAGTGGCGACAGTTACACACACACAGCCTTCCACCTTCGTCGACACGATGTCCTCTCGCTCGGGCTCCACCCCTGCCCCGAGCATCAGATCGACACCAGCCTCGCGTCGTCCGATAGCTGCCAATATTTCTGGCCACGGACGTGTACAGACGCCGAGAGCTACTCCTCCGGTGGAAAGCACTCCCGGAAGCGTGACTCCCGAGTTACGGCCCCTGCCTCATACTCAGATTCATCATCAACGTTCTCCATATTCGCCTCATGAGGCCTCTGCCGCCACGTATCCTAGGTTTTTACCCGTTTGGGAGACTGCTAGGCTGCAGATTGGGTTTTTCGCAAGAGGATTGCTGGACGCGAATAGGTGGGACCGCGTGATAAAGATAGTGCTCGAGTAAGTAGCCAAAAATACACTTTGGCTTAATTAATTCTAATATTTTTTGTAGAGACGCCGAGGTTCGCTCGAATGGTACGTATGCTGGCGATCAACACACGGTTATGACCTCATTCGACATTTCATCCTAGTCTTCAAGTCTCTGCTCTTGAACTCACTCTCATTAGCGTCTATTTATACACTGGACCTGATATTCGTGCCCCTCTTGGCTGGGAAGCAAGACAAATGGTTGCACAGGAACTTTGGCTCGTTGTATACGGTATTCTGGCTACTCCCTGTCATCGGAGTCTCACTTTATCTTAATGTAAGTAATCTATACTCGGCTCTTTGGAATACTTACACTTCGTAGAGTACTTTTTCTAGCGGTATTGCCAAACGGATTTTCCAACTACAGCATGGGAGAAGTGTTGCACCAGCACCAACAGGCTTTAGTGGGATGCTCAACACAATTGCTACTTCGGCCTATCGTGTTATCCTCATATTTTCATATGTCTATCGTTGGCACTCTCATACGTTCCTATCATTGGCTCGACTGCCGCTTTATATTCGTGTGCTGGATTGATGCGTAAGTACTTATCGTTTAATATTCCTCAAGTCACACTAACGAGTTGGCAGGTTTTATTGCTTCGAGTGAGTATTATGCGTATGGTGGGCTCGACTCATGATTTATGACAGACCCGTGTGGATTGCGAGCGGTATGAGGCTATCTGAACGGGTAAGATATGAAGAAGAGCGCTGGGCTTATTTCTTAGCTTTTGGTGGGTCTCCCCTCGGTGAAATAAGTCACGATTAACTGGTCATAGGTCTGCCATCGACTGCGCTCTGCATGAGTGGTTCCAGTCTTGCCAACGCCGCAGTATTTGCGCTTATATATCCAGCGGTACGAACGCCAGGCTTAAAATCCCTACCGCTTGCTAAATTGCACGTCTCAATCGTGGGTCTCAATAGTATATCATCATGGCGACATCACGGTCTACCAAACCTCAGCCAGATAACCCATACCAACCCATCCCACCCTCGGAATACGATCCAAACCCGGCACCTATCTTCCCATCCCCCTTTGTACCAATCCGAATTCCCTTTTTTGCACCCGTGATATGGCTCAACGACCAAGTGGCCAAACTGCTCGACTTGAGCACTGGTGGAGGAAGGGGTAGAAGGGCATCAAGTACAGGCCCAAGTATCCAGATGGAAGGTGTTGAAGAGGGAGTTGGAAGGGCTACAAGGGCGGGGTTTAGACTTCGCAAGGAGGCTCGGAAACTTGACTAGATGCACACACACACGAGATCGAGATGATAATAATTTCTCTTGTTTTTAGCCAAATGAGGCCCATTCTATCGAATGGTACGAAACTGTGCCTGATTCATCGTCATACCCGCACAAAAGGTGAACTTTTTTAGTAGCTGTGCCTAGTCGACCGAATGCCACAATGTCCATCGGACGAATGGCTGCGGTTCTGCTCTGATGAACCGAGGCAACAAAGTGAGAGTGAAACCTCAATGGATCACCTAACGGCACGATCAATCAAAGATTAAGATGCCAAGTTAAAATCAATACAAAACGTACCAGGATACACAAGGTAATTTCCTCCAAACTTGATCCCCGGACCGAGATAATTCCCCTTTTCCCATAAATCCCGAAAAACGGCGCATTCCGCGCGCTCCTTGACGTCTTGGGGATAGGTCCACACCCCAGCTTCCCGCGCCTCGTCGATCGTGTGGAAGATTCGGGCAGTATACCATGGGAGTTCAGAGGACGGTCCTGGAACGTGAACCGTGTACGCCTGCTGCTGTTGAGCCACGGCCGGAGGAGCTGCGGGTTCCGGCTCGGCGACGGTGACTGATGAAAGTTCAGACTGTTGAGCTTGAGCGGCTTTGCGCGCCTCCCGTTCCAGGCGCTTCTTTTGCGCCTTGTCGCTCGTATCTACCTTGACGGGTGCAACCGACGCCTCGCGATCCCTCATTTCTGCTTCGATAATTAACTTTCGCACTTGAGCCCATCGTTGGAGCTGGTGCTTGGTAGGTGTACCATGCGATTGGGCGTCGTGGACTATACATGCGATGCCTATATATCCGATGTCGGTCTCACGGGCGGACGAACGGGCGAGCGAATTAAAGTGCTTTACCGGTGTTCACGAGTGCCGCAACTTCTTCGGGAAGTAACGTGAGAGGTGTACCTAGGAAGACGTTTTGCTGGGAGACAGAGGGGAGTGTGCCGCTTAGTGTTCCGCAGATTCTATGCGCTACGCGTAGGGTTTCTATATCTGGTGTGTATAGCATGTGGGTCTATAGCACCGAGCCGAATAGCAAAACATGCGTACCGTCCACTGACCAGACGTATGCTGTCCCGTTGGATACATGGAGGGGGATCTTACCCTCCATCAAATGATTCAATGGGTGGTAGATCTTGGAATAATTTAGGCCGATTCTGATCGCAACATTATGAAAATTCAGGATCGATATATGCGAAGACTAAGGATTGGTGGCTACGAACCCCGGACTTGTTTGGTGCGGCGGTAGAATTTATAAAGGGAGGGGAAATTGGGCGCTTCTGACACAAAGGTGGTTGGTACAGTGACTAATGAAACTGTAACATTGTCTAGTGTGAAACGGCACGCGAGCCATGTTGGAACGATCCAACTCCAACGTCATGATTTGCATGGGAGTTTACGAAAGTTGCAATGTGGGTTGCGGCGTCCCAAACCGGCATCCTCTGGTTGTATGCTATATGAATGGGTTTGTCGGAAGGCGTTGGGTTGGATATTATTAAATGATATTAGTGTATATAATCCCCATGGCTGCCAGGGCGGGCCGCTGGGTCCAAGTCGCAGCCTGAAGCTTGAGCCCGCGGTAGCAGAAGGTCGTGTGAATAGAGCGCATACAGTGCCCCGGATATTGCGACTGATTTGCCGGTCGGGATCACAAGGGCCCAAAACTGTACAGGACGAATTGCTGAAAAAGTCCAACGAAAATCAATCCTCCGGGATCCAGACCCTGTTGGTTAACCAAACTTGAACCGGAGCTGGGAATTGGCCTTGTTCGTTCCTTACCACACCACCCGACGCTCAGCACTATCTAAAGGCTCCAGGGTCTGTACTGCTGCTGCTACTTCCCTCTTCTGCCTGCTCGTCCTCTCTTCCTCTCTCGTCTGCCTTTGGCCAGTGTTGCCCTGTTGAACTGTCTCATTTCGACCAGATCATCTGTGTTGGATCGATAGTTCATATATTTTCTGGGTCAATCTAAATAGCATATCCAAAGGACGACAAGGCAGTATCTGGCCAACGGCTCCCTCCCAAATTGTACGTACTCGTGTGCACTCAACATCCAGGATAAATTAATTGACTTCCGTTTAACGTTGTATCTCTATAGTGCCTATTAAGGGATCAAGTTGAATTGGCCCCCAGTTGCTTTGTTCTAGTGAGTATCAAAGTGTCTTCTGGCATGATAGCATTGTCCGGCTGCCCCTATCGGCTCGATGGTGCTCGTCACAGGTGTTGGGTCAGTGGATGGATATGACCTATTTTCCGTGGTGTGCTGGCCAGCATCGATAATTTGAAACATGCTGATCTTATTTTCGGGTCAAACAGAGCTATAGCACCCATCAATACGGGAACGTGTTGAGCCCCTGCTGAAACTGAAAGCCCCTGCGGACTGTAGCCCCCTTAGCGCTCATCCAAAAGGATCCCTGTCCGCGTGACGTTGAACATGGCGTCTACGTTCTTCTCGACAACATCCGACTCGGCATTTGCCACTCGCCCTCGCAGCTCGACCACCAAGACACTCACCGACGCACCTTTTCTCACCGAAGCCGAGGATCTCGAGATGTCGTTTGCGTCGACAATGTCGCTTAGCTCAGCACCCAACTCACCTCCTACCCACTCGTCCGACTTTCCTTCGGGCACCCATTTCCTTATTCCTCACCAGCAACACAAGAATCCATCGTCGCCGGTGCCTATGGATATTTCCCCTGCTCCTCGTCGCATTGCCTCAACTCTCAGGTACACTCCTTCGGACCGTGCATCGACCACCAAGGGCCTAACTGGCAGTGCACTCGTCAAGGAGCTCCTACGATCATTTGGCCAGGATGTCGCCAACACTTCCCACAACTCGGCAACCAACTCTTCAACTTCAACCGTACGTGACATTCCCCGCAACAACAAGACACCCGTAAGCGCCAGTGTCAAGTCCAACTCGTCCCGTTCGCGCGGCACTCTTCCAATGGGTTGGATGCAACAATCCGAAACCATCTCGTCTCGGCTCGACTCCAAATCTTCCGAGTCTTCGCGTCCTCATCCTGTACGCAACCGTAGCCAAACGGTGGATTTCACCCACGTGAACGAGGTACGACGCGTGACGTCACTTGATCGTTCGCACACTGATTGTTGTTTGCCTCTATAGGAAACTCACCACTCAACCGCGTCGGTCGCGTGGGATAACGTAGTCACGTGCGATGCGATGGATATTGACGGTGATGTCTCGCTCGCACACAGTGCTACGGCCCCGAGCTCCCCCAGTGGACCGGCTGGCTCCAGCTTCAACGAGCTGTTCTTCCAGCCCAGCTCTCCCAACAGCAAGCATCATGATGACGAGCATGAGGAATTCCCCGAGTTTGATCCTGAAGAGGAGATTGCTCACCAAGAACAGAGAGCTGCCGACCTCGTTGCTTCGTCACCCGACAAACCTGCCCTCTTCTCGTCATCACCTCCCGTGTCTCCATCCTCCCGTCCTGTTCGACCAGGTCCTGGTGTTGGCCTTGGTCGACCATTCGAGCGTTCGGTGACAACTGGTGGTCAAGGTAGCTTGTTCCAAACTTTAGCCGCAGGTCAGGCATTGCCCAAACGTGGAAATGCTTTCGCATCCCGTCGCCCAGTTGTTCTCCAAAATGATGCTGCCACCAGCTCCACTGGCTCTCTTCTATCCACTAGACCCGGTCAGCTTCAGCCTTCTCGTCGTGCCTTTTCAGCCTCGATTACTAGCTCTGCGCTTGTCATGGGCAACCCTATCCTTGACAACCTTGGTTCGGATGACTCGCACTGTGATGATGGTAGTCCTGCTCGTGCGTATGCTACTCGCAAGGCTGCTGGGCCCCCCATGCGTCGGTTGGCACCTCCACAGAATGAAAGGGCAAAGCAAAGCAGTCCCCTCTCCAGGGTTGGCTTGCCTGGCTTTGGAGATAACGAGGCTGATGGCAAGATCCTCCCTTGTCACCGCGTGCGTGAAGACGGTTTGATGAGAATCAATTGTGATACGGTGTGTACATGATCCGATCGTCCAATGGATGTGAAGTGCTAAGGCTATGTGATATTTCAGCTCGATGATCTGCTTGCTGGCAAATTCACTCGCAGATCAACTCGTATACCGTCATCGACTGCCGATTTGACTACGAGTATGCAGGTGGCCATATCCCTGGTGCGATCAACTTGAACACGACCCAGGCGATCGAAGACTATTTGCTTGGTGACAATAAACCTGCTCCAAACCGAAGCGGAGATGGACCAAGAAGGACGTTTTGGTCTTTCACTGCGAATTTAGCGCCAAACGTGCGCCACCTTGTAAGTTTTTGACTTTCTATTCAGTTTGCGCAGTTCTGATCCCGTTGATCGCCAGCGCAAAGCATCTTCGCTCTCGCGATCGCGCGCTGAACAGTCATTCGTATCCGAATGTTCATTATCCCGAGGTCTATATTATGGCCGGTGGATTTAATCAATACTTCAAGGAGAAACCGGTATGTTCATTTCGGCGCAAGGGCGCATTCAATATACTAAATTTATCACAGAGTCAAGTGGAGCCTCCGTTTTCGTACGTTCAAATGGATGATCCGGTGCACTTGCGCGCCCGCCACAGCGACCTGAACAACTTCCGCCGATGGGAACGCACCAAATCTTATACCTATGGTGAAAAGCAGGCCGCGGCGGCAGCCCTTGCATCTGGCAAGGCGCACATGAAGCACAGCAGTGCACCCGCGGATACCGGCAACTCACAGGCCCCATCACGAATGAATGGCGGGACGAGCAATCTGTCAACACTGGACGAAAACGACGACTCGATTTACAGTCATGAAGACGATCTTAGTCCCTGTCCACCTTCGGGAGCCGCCAACTACCTTCGATTGGCCGGCAAGTCTCGTGGGGCGCTCGAGCGTGCGAACTCGTTTGGGTTCGCCATGACGAAACGGTAAACCCGTTCTTTGACCTTGAAAACTTAGTTGAAGTTTGGTCCCGTTTCGGGATCATCGCTGAAATGAAATCGCCAACTACGTCGCCGCTCGTTTCATGCTTGTTTCGCTCCGCATTAACACAAAAAAGGTCTCGTTCATTCCCATATAACGCATCGGTCTCGGTCTCGGTTTCGTGTATCTATGTCAAATCTGGCGCGCGGACTCGGCTATTGTGGAATCCTTTGACCGTCTATGCCCTCCTCATTTCATGTGCTTTGCGATTTATGATAACCGTAAACTTGTGTGCATAGAACATAGAGATTCCGTTTTGGCTCGGCTCCTCCATCCTCTTTTTTTTTGTTTAATTATTCTTCTCTATACTGGTTTCCCATTCCATTCACGGCAGCGCTGTTGAACACCAATACATATACATCCCCCATCCCCACGGACTGGTTTTTTTTTTCTCTTGGACCGAGTGTACATTTGACCCTCCCCATCCCCCATCCCATCTCACCCTCACCTTTTTGTTTATTTATCTGCGTCGTGTGTGCTTATTGCATTTCATTATATCCTCACAACGACCTTTCTCGATTTGGATTTGGATCGGTTTTTCTGGCTTGTTTTGGTTTGTTAACTCAATCTCTGCATTTTTTTTTATCTATATCATTGATATCGATCATTTTTGTTGTATAATGATCGCCGAGTGTAACAAGAGCGAGGCATTGGTTAGAAGATCGTTAAAGCAGCGGGCGATATTCGATTATTGGTTGGCCAAGCGCTCGATGTTATGGCGTTTGTCAGGGGCGATGGCTGTTGACCAAACTCCTGAACTAACTTTGGGCTTCAATCATTTAGCTCTCAGCATCGGAATCAAACTTAATGCTACAGGAACAGGCCTTGTATAACAGGAACAGATCACGGGAAGTAAGAGAGCTGGGCTTTGTCTTTAATACTCAAAAACGACAAGTTCTTGGAACCTAGATGGTCACTCGGAATCGCTTACCCTTTCGGCCTAAATACCTAGGTTAAGAACAGTTCGACATGATCATATGATAGGCCTGAACTCGACCAATCTGATTTAAAACTCCCACCGTCGGGAAAAAACCTTAGCCAATCCATTCTGCGTATCTTAACCATCGGAAAACTAACCTTACGATCCCATGGGTAAACTCTGTAGTACGGCTGTTTATTTCACCGAACAAGTGCTGATGCCGAAAAGTCGCGATGGATAAGACAGGACCAACCTCACAAACCAAATCGCGCATACATTGACATGGCTCAGATTTCTTGTACAATTTATTCGGCGTTTTAATACAACTTCAACGGTGCCGACGAACGCTCTTGTGCTCATATCGGCTAACAATTTCATCGCCGGGATAGACAGCATGATACGCGAGGCAAGTTGACAATCTACGGAAACAGGCACAATTGTGGCTGGCCCATTCAATCGGTGTCTGAGTTAAAAGCTTGCCTCGGAGCTTGCTACCATCGGCACCGAAGGGTAGATAGCCTAAGTTTATCCGGTGAATAGCCTAAATCACTCGCATCAATGCGAGCAAGCTTAGAGAATTGAACATTTCCTCCGATAATCCACACTGTACTGGAGTTACAGAATTATATGTACACCCAACGAATGAAAAGTTCGCAAAAAAGAGAAAAATTAACGAAAGTGGGGAGAGTGCAAAATGCCTCAACGTCTACCTGAACCATTCACTCTGCTGTTTGCTTTGTTCGATACTCTCGCCATCATCCTGCTTGGCTCGACCCCCCTCCAGATCGTTCAGCTCGACTTCATGCTGAGTTACCACAGATACATGCACAGTCATATCCGTTGTGTCCTTTTCTTTCTGTTTCGACAGCCAAAACAGTTTTCTCAACGAGTGGATTGGTCCCTGTGAAGTAGGCTCCTGTGAGGCAGCCCGCTTATCCGAATCTTCAGTCAGGACGACAGAGGAGGGCGTTGAAATATTTTCGTTGGATGATGTTGGAACGGTGGGAACGAGAGGAGACTCCGGAAGTGCCCGGAGTACGGATGCATTTCGAAGATCGTGTGCCCGAGGAGATGGTTGGTGCAATACATTGGATGGCTTATTCAACTGTATAGCACTGAATGAAGCGCGAGGCACGTATGCTGCTGGATGTGCAAACACAACAGGAGAATTGGCCGTTGCTGGACTCTGAGGAAGATCAGAACCAGCCTTGTGTGACGAAGACTGTTGACCTTGACCTCGGGCGGACTGGGCTGGGGAATCTGTCATAGGCATAGTTACCCAGAAGATTACTATGCCGTTAAGAGCAACCTGAAGCAGTTTATTTATTCGTCAATCAACGCACGCAAGTGATATAAGCAAAAGCTCCTACATCAGTACCGCAGCTTCCAAGACACACCCAGCCAAGCTGATGCCCCATGGCAGTGAGGGTAGCAATGTTAATAATTGAAGTTGCAAGCGCAGCTCCTGCAGCACTGTTGGGATCAGGTTTGGATTAGCCGCTAAATACTAGGAGCATAGACATACACGAGGGTTCGCAGGGCAACCTTGCGTAGCCGGGGGTTAATGAGCTTGGAACGAAGTAGTGGCCAGAGGAACATCGAATTAAGAAAGACCTGGTGTGTTATTCAGCGTATATTCACCTGTGATCTAAGCAGGTGAGACTCACGTTCATGCATAAATCGTAGACAAGGAGTGTGAGCGATCTGTTTGGTTCAGGGTTAGTTCGCACTAAGCACGTCTGCATATACGTTGTGCATACGAAAAAGACCTGAGTCCAATAACACAGGACATATCGTCATTGAAGAATGATACGTCCGACCATCATGAGAATTGGAACTCCACAAAACTGTTCCTTACGGTAAGCATCGTTGAATAAAAACGATATACAGTTACGTACCGGTATAACCACGAAAAGACACACAAGATATATAGGTGAGGTCAGTCGCGGTTGTGCGACAACATCCCATACGACTCGAACCTACGAACATGATATTCGACATTAGTCGGGCACAATGGCTTCTTTCCCGAGTATGAACACGCACCTTCTCAATCAAGTATGCATAGATGAGCACTTTGCTGATGGCATATAGCCAGGTACATAATATATACCCGCTGAACAAGCATCATCAGATGTAGCCATGCCCACTCCATGTATGAGGACTCCGGCTAAAGAAACATTTATCATGAGCACTTTAGTAGCACGCACAGATTGCACTTACCTCCAAACACGAATAACCAGGACACTACTAGGATAAGCATGACACAGACGCGTGGCCACGATAAAGCCTTCAGCTCGGCCAAGGAGGTTGCCCGTACTGTTTTTACACGGCGCGCTATACAATATGCCAGGATTGATGAGCTGACCAGATGTATCATGGCCGAGAGAATCCTCATTCCTTATATTGGAGTGCGGTTATTGTCTTATTTAGTCAAAGAGCTCGAAGTCGATCTTACCACCATTAGGGAAGACGGTGAGGTTCATGAACGTTACCTCCCCATTCGAATTTGTAGAGGGAGATACGGGCGATAACATGGTGAGAGAAACCGGGGAGTGTTGATCATTCGCATTCGTCAAGTACAGGCTTAAAACATCGGCCATTATACGATCGCCAGGGCCAGAAATATCATTTCCAACTGTTTATGCGCATTTCTTGAACCGGGATTGAATTGACACCAGTACTTCGGAAAGATTTAAACCGTGGCGTGCCCGTGGCGCCAGAGTCGGCTGGCTTGCGCAATTTCGATATGTAAATCTACAAAAGGAATAGAAGGCCCTCGATATCGGTTTAGTGCCTGCTTGGAGAGCTCATTTCAGGGAATCTAAAGAACGTAGGAATAAGGCTATGTCCGCTACATTACTTTGTGTTAGCGTTGGAATTATATATACTATATGCAAGTCGTCTGAATTACAAGCTACTGATAATGGTGGCAGACTCGGATTAACCACCTTTCCATTGGTGCAATTCTTGCTCCTCGCTCGTTTCGCTTATCTCCGCTGGTCGAGAACTACCACATCCACGCCCGGATCTGGGTGAAAGTGGAAGATCCATCAATATCTTCATTGGATACCACACTCCTTTGGTATCGGTTGTACCACCACGAGACATGAGACACCATCCAGCGTAACGCCCCTCAAGCACAAGTACTGCGTGAGCGGGTGATAGTTGAAGCTCAGATCGTTGATGGGGAATTGGCTAGAAGGCAAGCGCATTGCCTGCCCGATAAACATTTGAAGTTAATAAAAGAGGCTGGAGCGCTACCCTGCGACCCCTGATACTTCACCGAATACATTTAGCCTTTACCACGATGGCAATGTTCCTATAGGTGCGTCGTTTAGTAGGTTGAGTCGCACTAAACACAGTCGGGGCTCTTGACCTGCAGTATGAGAAGACACTAGTCGAGCTTACAAATCAATAGTAAAGTGGTACAACACGCAGCTTTTCAATACAAAGTCTGCAGTCAAGAATCTGCAGGTTAAGAGTCCCGACTGTACCCTCAGAGATCACCCGTAAGATCAAGACCACTAGAGATGTCATCAGGATTCTGCGGAATTGTTTGAAAACCGAATTGGAATTACGATGGTGGAGGATTGTCGTTCATGCAATGACCGTCGTTTTATTTTCCATGTTTGCCGGATCCGAGATGAACAACCCAGAAGATTCCGAGTCTTAAATTTAATCAGGTGATACTATTCCGGCATGTATTGCAGTGAATGGGCACTTCCGAGGGAATATTTCCCTAAGCGTCAAGTTTGTGGAATATGCGCTTATGATAATGATATTCAAATAGCTTGCATCTGAAGTGGGCGTTGCTGAATCACAACTACGATACTTCTTGGATCAATCTGTATCCTATTGAATGTGTTGTTAGGTAAGATCTGCAGGCTGGACACAGACGATACAACGCATGACCAGAGGTCATATATGTTGTATTTTTCAAACCCGATACACCCTTGTTTCAAATACGCTGGTGAGGCACCTTCCATATTTCTAGAGCTCAGCCTTACCAGTTTGTTCCGCATCTCCGCTCTCCAAGTTTAGGAAGGTGGCCATTCCCATTAGTCACATAGCATGCACTCCAATTGCTGGGACGAGTATGCATATAAGAGATTCATCGCTTAGTTCTCTTGGAAATCTCGGGGAGTGGTTTTACCTACCCAAATCCATACTATGCCATAAAAAATACTGTGAACCACACTTTCACCATGATAACATAGAACACGATCCCCGATTTCAAAGAATTATAAAACTGGACATACTGACTAAATGCAAGGTCTTTGTAACTACAGGCTCGAGTGGTACCACTAGTCACCCCAGTGTAATGGAACTCATATATACAATGCATGAAGCCTCACTGTGATTTTATCCGATGATGACAATGCTGCGAGTGAAAATGGTATATGATAAGTAGGACATCTCCAATTAACTATATGTATGCTGGTCCCGTCATTAGAGAAATTTATCCTGAGAAAACCCATATTATCGAGCTAGGCGCTCAGGGAAGGATTGGGAAGTAGATCTCAGCTTTGTCCTAATAAAATAGTAAGATACAAAATTCAGTGACATCCAAAGCTTGAATTATTATCAGTATTATTTACTTACAAAACGATGTAATTGCATGGCCGCCTGGCGAAATGGTATCGCGTCTGACTACGACTCGTATCAATCAGGAGATTGCAGGTTCGAGCCCTGCGGTGGTCATTTTGTCTTTTTATTTTTACTTTTGATATTGGCCCCTTGCACATGATGTTGGCGGATCTGCCCTAGGAAGGTTTCAGTTACGCGCTTACCTGGGTGGTAAGTTAGAAGAAACGCCTAATTGCTACCTCATCTCAAGTGTTGTCTTCTTTTGTATCTAAATTTGGATCATTATTATTAAACTCCACTTCAGGTATTAATATTCTGATTCACATTTCAATGCGACTCACTAAACTCTTCTTCCATTCACTAGTTAAGAAAGTAAATTCTCGTCCGTTTTCATTTGAGGCTTGGTTGTGTACATCCACACCATTTATTTATTTATTTTGACCAGGATCTCTCTGAAAAGACAGATCTGTTGACTACCAACATGAACTCCCTGAGCTAGCTAACAAACTATCTGGTGTTATACTTTAGGATTGACCTATATCCATCTATATGCATGCACCCTTCAAGCCGAGGAATTTCCCTGTAGATCCGGCGCCACTTATGTGGCCACTCAGCCGCCACAATCCTACCCGATAGTAACCTATAGCATCAACCAGAGCTTACCTCCAAGCCTGGAGCATAGATTGGGATAAGTCTACGGAAGCTGATTGTAAACTTTGATCTTTTCCCACTTCCGCTATCTTCTTTTGTTCATATTTCATTCATATATCCAACAGTCTGAAATTGTATCATGAGTTTAAGGCGACGTACTTGACTCGGAAGATAGATGATTACAACTGATCTACCAAAACTGTTGAGAGGCGATCGTAAGGCTTAATCAGACTTGCGCAGATCGTCATGGGGATTAATTCAGGGAGTCATGCCAGCGGGCGTCACGACTCACGATTGAGCTCCACCAAGTCTATATCCATACATCATCCACTGGTCGTCAGTTTTGATAACCTGATGACTATTCATTGCTTTTTTAATCCAAATTTCTACATTGGTACCATCTGATTGTATCTATTAGACTACTTGTAACTGGGGATAAGGGGAAACAGCCGCAGTGGTGTTGGCCAAATTCAATATAGTATAGTATAGATGCCATCAAGCCGGCGTAGATGATTAGAAATGAATAGTCATGAATCAGCAAAAGCTGGATTAAACTCATACTCCCTACTCGAAATGTCAGCCAGGAACCGAGGCTCGACTTTATTGGCTAGAGTTACGTCAAGCGACTGATCACCGGGCAGAACCCAGTTGGGTATAGAGTTAAGTGGAGATATGGATGCGATTAAATAAACCACATTGCAATCGTCGAATTACTGCAGCAAATATTCCCGGCTACTTTGCCGCTGATTGAACACTAGGATAAGTAAAGCCTATTCCAAAGTTTAATACTGAATAGTACATATACAGATGTTTGGTGCTTACTTCAAGGCCGCCTGGCGAAATGGTATCGCGTCTGACTACGATATGTATCCATCAGGAGATTGCAGGTTCGAGCCCTGCGGTGGTCATTTTTGCACCGATTCCGGAGTTTTCCTAATGACTTTATTTGAAATATAAATTTACCCTGCCAAGTGGCCACTTCCTTCGTGACGCCACCCGGCTTTGGATTACTCTAGCCAGGTTGTTTCTATTATCTTTTAGAAAGCCGGCTTTTTATGCTCTTATTTATCCTCCCCGCTTGATCTAGATATTAGTTACCGGTCAACCCGCTTGGAGTACTCTATTCACTAGGGGCTTGGGACTATTACAGGCTAAACTGTCCAAGCGCTATCCGTCGGCTAGAACTATTCCGGTACTTTATCGATACTTCTTTGTCACTGATTCCTGGAGCGCGGCAACTTTGAAGGTCCTGGCCGGTGTTGTCGACGAATAGGGGAGAATCCATTGACAGCACAAGGTACACCTCATCATCTCCTTGTCTCACGGGCAAAACTCTAGGCCTCATTTCTCCTCGGAATACTCGAGCTTTACAACATAGAGCATAATCATGCCCCACAAACGAGCTAAACGTTCTACGCGTGAAGCCGAACGCAAGAGCCGGTAAGTCCATGTGTCGTTTGTCTCCGCTTTGCAGTGTATTCGCTCGAACTCGGGTGTCACGGGCGCAGATGTGGCGTTTTGAGTTTGTTCTGTTCTCTTTTTTTTTTTCTTGAGATTTTGGATGGTTGCACTATATTCTTGCACCATACCAGCTCTCCTGTTTCAATTTTCTTTTACTTTCCGGGGAGAACGAGTGATTCCCCAGAGCATATGTACACTCACATGTTCATTGTGAATAGGGCTCTCAATCTCGATCGTTCATATTTACCTTCATTTCGGCCGGTCTAGACAATGGAACGGGCGCACGAGGCCAGAGTGACACTTGCGCCAGTCCGCTGTCGACGTTTTGACTTCATGCTCACCGTTTTATTGTCCTGAATTTGCCATGTCGCCCCTCGCAAATTATTGTTTGCTGTGTTTCGTTTTTGGGCGATTTTGAGCGATTTTGTTGGATTTATTTTAGCCTGGGACTATGATCAGAGGGTGTTAGGCTTGGGAACAACATTTTGATTTGGAGTTTTGTTTGTTCCTTGGTCTTGTGTTCCTTCTTAGATTACTAGACCCGGACTCATATTGATTCAAAAGGGTTAACCCTGAGAGAACTTTTCGCTCTTCGTCCATATCCTGCGTTCGTATATTTATTCCGTCATTATTTATTGGTGAAAAAGGTCTAGATCATAGACACAACCACGAGGAGACGGCGAGGTGATGACGGCGCTTCGTCTTCGGGACTTTATCTGATTCTAAGTTTGGTCTTCCTCAGGTTCTCTTTTCTGGACTTTGTAGACTTGCTTACTTCCAATGACGATTTTGTATTCGGGGGTTTGACAGGGAACAAATTGTTCCGCATGATTGGATGATTGTTGGACGTTTTTCCATCTAGATTGGTTCGATTCGGTGGAACAGATTTATATACGGTCTGACAGGCATACGTCTTTTTCTCTCTGATGGAACCGGCCAACGTGCATATACCGTGTTTTTTTTTTATGTTACCGCGGTATCTCCGTGACAATAACACATTTTATATGTGGTATCGTTCGTTATATGTCACTCGGTACCCGTATGGTCCCTGCTTCTCAATTATCCCGGTCCCTTGCCCACCCAGACACAACAACCCCATTTTTTTTTTCCTTGTCGCGAATTCACGCGTTTCATATGCGCATGATTTGGAGATATTCCGAATTGCCATCGATGAATTACTTTCCGGTCTCTATGCGTTGGGTGATATGTCCTTATGCGTACTTGTGTTCTGATGGCCCTTGTTAATTTTTCGCAGGGAAACAGACATGGTGCCGACACCACTGTCGTCTGAACCGATTCCAAAAGGAATGGCAAGAATATTGGGCGCCGAGCGTGTACGCGCCGACTATCGCGCACAGCAAAAAAAGAAGCGGGAGGAAGAGGATAGGGATCGTAAGGGTAGGGATACCATCGAGCTGTTGCCTGGCGAGAGTCTCAGGGAATTTAATCGGTACGTTCGTCGTGCGTGGCAAGCTCCAACCTGGGGACAAATCAGACTGAAACGAAATGGAAATCTGGGCCAGACGTGTGGAAGATGCACATCGGCCGCTGGTGCGAGGCGCGCTGAAACGGAAGAACGAGGAAAAGCGCAGAGAGAAGAAGGAGACGAAGAAGAGGAAGCGGGATGAAAGCGATGACGAGGGTGAGGATGCGAAAGGGGTAGAGCAGCGGCCGGTGCGAGAGTTTGCGACGGTGTCGTCGAGTGCGCCCAGGCGGCTGAATGAAGTTGCTCAAGCGCCGCCAGTGTTGACCAAGGGTCCAAAGAGGAGCGGTGTGGGGAAAGACGGGGGCAAGGCACCGGCGGTGTCGATGGCGCGCAAGGTGATACTGGAACGTGAACGAGCGCGAGTAGTGGAGCTGTATCGAGCACTGAAGGTGTCGAGAGAGACTGGAGACTCGGACAAGAGAGCACGCATAGATTGTGCAGGACTGTAACTTGGTACGCAGAGGGAAATAGAGTTTGCGGCCTGGCCAGAATGGGAAGCGCCTGTGTGATGTGTCATAAGAGACCCTGATGGGTTGCCGTGGGAGGTGTGGTGTACTTGTATAACTTGAGCTGGGTTGTTTTGCCCTGTTCTGTTGTGTGGAACGAAAAGGCAAAAAGCTACAATCCTGGGCGATGGCATCGAGCACGGCTGGGGCGACGATCTCGCTGCCGTCTTTTGCGTCCTCCTTTGAGATGACTCAGCAGCGGACCTCGCCGCGGGCACGATCGGCCCATTCGTCGCGGTCCAACTCGCGCGAGCCCCGTCCCCGACATTTCCGACCCTATCCCGAGAGCAACACCCGAGGAGCACCGCGCGATGAGCGGTCCAGGAAGCGCCCTGCCCCCATTGACGAGGCCGATGGGGACGGCGACGTTGGGATGCAGAGCGATCGGTGAGTCTATTTATTCATCTATTTATTTCTATTTTATTTTGTGTCAGAACTGTGCTGACTGCTTGTACAGCGAGCAAGACGGAGACGACGAGTCGAGTGGGTCGTCGTCAGGGCCGGTGAAGCAAGAGCAAGTGTCGGATGTAGAGCAGTCGCCGTCGCCGCCTCCGACTCCAGCGGGGGGACGATCTGTACGGTATGCGCATGCCCTTCCCCAGCCAATTGCAAGTGCACAGACCCAGTTTGCACCCACGCCTCCTGCCAGTGCCCACCGAGTCTCTCCGCCACACATTGCTCTCCCCACATTACCTCAGCACCAGAGGGATGCCCACCTCACCCTCCCCCCGATGCTCCATCCGCCCCCCGAGCCCCAGCAGACATACCACACTTACCACAACACTCACTCCGAGCCACTCGCCCGCAAGCGCCGTCGTGTCACCATCAGCGGTGTCGCTGCAGGCAGCCAGGCTGCTCCGAGGCCCCTCCACCGCACTGTACTCGAACGAGCCAACAATGGTTTCCAATCTCACAATCCCCATCAGCGTCGACGGCGACCCCAGCCACCCGACGGCCATGAGTGGCATGGTGTCCCCCGTGGTTACCCCCGGTTTCAATATGAATTTGCCAGGCGCTCTGGCTCAGGTGCGGGATACCATCGCGATCCGCATGGAGCAAAAGGCCCTCATCGAGCAGAGGAAAAACGGCGGTGCGGCCAATGTCACCGTCACAACGCCCCATACTCGCACTGCGCCCCAGCCCCCACCTCCCCTTGCTCGCACCCAGAGCTCCCCGGCTGCACAGAGTTCGGCTCTCCCGCCCCCAACGACAAACTCCCCTCTGCAAAACACAAACACAAACACAATACTCCCCCCTCGCTTCCTACCGCCAGTACGCCCACAACCCTCACAGGTCCTCCTCCCCAGACTCAGACCCTCGCACACCGCCGCGGCAAGGCTTCCAGCAAGCTTACTATTCACACTCCAAATTCTTCTATTTCTTCCACTCAAGGTGCTCCCGGAAATGCTACGGGCGGCCTTGGGCTCAGTGGAGCTGGGTCCAATCCTCCTTTGGGCCCACCTGGTCCCACGTCTAGGCTAGGTAAGCACGAGCACGCGCATCACACGCCCGCTGTTTTACTAACGTGTTTTCCAAAAAGCCGTACCCAACATCGAGGTCGCCATTCGAAGCGCACCTCCCAATGTTACCCGATTCAATCCTGCCCAGATTCAACGTCCACACCCGGCCCAACCTCCCCCTCCGCCTGCTCTGCGTACAGCTCAGCCCCCACCCAAGGAGCGTTCTGTTCCCATCCGGCGCATGCACGCCAACAGCACTGCCGCTCCGGGGGTCCCTCCTGGCCCCTTGGCCGTCGTTGCTGCTGGCCAGCCCCTAGTCCTCAATGCACCCGCACCACCCTCGTCGTACATTCCCACTCCGACCCGGACGCAGTTCCCTCCGCACACGCCTCACCCCCAGCCTCCCCGGACCGCACGTCCACCCACGAGCCCGCCGATTTCGAGAAATGCGTTTATGGCGTTTTATGATGCCTATGCCGAGGTGCATGCCTTGCGTGCTCAGTGGAGAGGATGGAGCGTGAGACGGAGCGGAGGGTCGAGCTTGCGGTGCATGAGATGAAAGAAGAAATTAGGATGTTGCGTGAGGAGATCAGGAGGGGACATGATCGTGAACCGGGTATCCGCCTTATCACCGGGACGTGAGCCTGGGTATGCGCGAGACCGAGTGCCTGACTATGCCCGGAACGAGAGATTACGGTCGTGAACGAACCGACTCGACGTTTACTCGCGAACGGGGGGACTCGACCTATACCCGCGACTGGGACCGCCGTCGGGGCGGATCGGCCAGTGTGAACCAATCTCCGATGCAGCTTGACAAGCGACCGCTGCCTGGTCATCCGGACAAGATGCAACTCGACAAGCCGATCGAACGTCCGGCGTTGCCAGGTCCTGGCGATCGGTTGCCTCCCCCACCTGGTGAGCGCATCCCAGGACCAGGTGAACGTCTGGGCCCGGGCGACCGCATCGTCGGACCAGGCGAACGTATCCCTCCTCCGCCTCCGCCACCTGCTCCCGGAACAAGCAACGACAAACTTCACAAGCCGGCTCCTCGTTCTGCACTTCGTAAATCCCCTAGCGGCCGTAACCTCCAAAGCTCCCTGAGTCCTACGAGCCGTGCTCCTAGTATAGGCGCAACACCCGGACCTGGTGGGAATGGAGCCGGGCCGGGTGGTGAAACAGGAGTCCAGACGCGTGCTCAGCAGCAACGTGTGAGGACCAAGTCACCTGGCGGTGGAGACAAGTCTGGGTCCGGATAAATCTTGCACCCAACGCATATTGGGTATCGTCTTCTGGGGGGCTCCTATCCTTGATGATATCTTCAGGCTTCCCATCTCGAAATCTTGGACAGACTCGGTACAGTATGCGCTGCACCTGAACTCTTTAGCTATGCTCCCATTACATTTGAATCTGGCGGATGCATTCATCCGCTATCGGCCAACACAAAAAAATCCTCAAAAAAAAAACTCAATCAATCGACTAGATATAAACACAGACGCTCGTTTTGTTCGTTCCGTCCCCTCGTTCCTTTACATTTTCATCTCGTCTCGTCTCTGTCCTTGGGGTGGGATGTGTATCCGTATCCGCCCCCTCGCTCGCTGCTCGATATAAATCTTTTGTACCATATTGCTATCCCTCCCCTCGATCTATGTTTTGTCCCCATGTTCCCCTATCATTTTTGTCCTTTTGGTTCTTGGGTTGTACGACGCTGACTTTTGACTTTCTCCCGATTCCTTTTTTGTCCATTTTTTCTCTCCTTTTTTTGAATTCGCTTTGCAATCTATATGATTATACCCTCTGATATAGAGCGTTTGAGGGGGTTGGTGGCGAGCATGTGAAGATGGCCCGACCTATGCACAAACCATGTCACATCACCATACTCTCCTGTACTTGATGTTCTCATTTACCCGATATAGATATGCTTACGTGCGCAGAAGGATGACATCTGGGGTTGAAACACCACGCAAGCGAGACGGTAACCTTGTGCATGAGGATCTTCCTCTTTTCTTTCTGATCTCACGCTAAATCACACTGCTACTATCGTGTTCTGTTGTCTGGACTCTCCGACTCTGGGATCTTACGCGGGAGCCCCACGTGCGTCACGTGACTCGAAGCTAACATCCGCGATACGGGAGTAGATGAAACGACCAACTCGAGGGGCCGAGAATCTCGTTGTGATAAAGGGGGGGGGGTAAGATGATTTGGGGGGTTGGACTCCCTTGCTTGTCATGTGTATGTGGATTTTGTATCCCCGAGAGGAAGGAAGGAAGGGGAGAGGAGGCTGGTTGTACTCGAATAGATGAAACACTCAAGCTAGCTTCTCAGTTCGAGGCGACTGCGCATACACCCGCTGATTGTTAAGCAAGGAGGTCATCTATGCCCGTGTGAGAGCCAACCCCTATGCATAAGCGTAGAAGAGGCTAGTCCGAGATGGACATAGAGGGGGAGAGAGAGATGGCGTTTTGTGTGAATTTTGCGGAATCGGGTTGGCATCGTGACTGCGGCTGTCGAGTTCTCGCTCCTATATTTACCAACGTGTTTATCGGCAGAATCCGTCGAGGAGCTATGATAACCAGTGTTTTAGGGTTATCGTCTTCTTGAGCTCTTTTTTATTTTATTTTATCTTTTACTTTCCCGCGCAGGATTATATTGGCGTTTAGTCCGTTTTTGGGAATATGTATATCAAATAGTACACCATCTTGATACTCTTTCGGTATGAATTTGTTCTCGAGGGAGTGGGGTTGGAGATAGGGGTTTTGCAAAGCGCTCAGCTGGTGGATTGATGGCCGCGGCTTGGCCGGGCTGATTGCTCGGGCGCCGTTTTGTTCGTCTGAGAGCGGCAGTTTTGCTGTTTGGTCCATTTATGTGTTAATTGGGCTTTCCAGTCAATGTGCTAAAATAAGTATCGTGGTTGGCGCCCTCCGGAGATTTCGACTCCGGGGCTATCGCATGCATGTTGCCGAGTTCCCATAGTTCTTTGTAAATTTTGTTGGGCTGGAATGGAATCGATATGTGGCTACCAGGTTACCGGGAATCCTCCCCCAATAGTATTGGGATCATCTACATACACCGATATTTACCATACTGAAAGATGGAAATATTTCTGTATCTTTTCTTCTTCTCGTAACATTCCTTGTTGGGGCGGTCAGTTTGATTTATCTTTAAGTTTGATTCGTATCCTTTTTATATCCCTCTGAACCTATTAAGAAAATATAATACACACTTTCGTGTATCTGCATTCTTGTACACAATCACAGAGACTATCTAAAATTAGTAGGGTTACCGGCGCACTGCTGCTTACCCGCAGGTTTCGGAAACATTGGACCACAGGATCTCCCGGCCCGGTGATGGTTAGTTTGCCGCCACGATTGCCGCCAAGGTTTCCTACTGGCTGCATAGGTAATTAGAATGACCGTGTACCGAGTGTCGCCAATCATTCCTTGGGGAGAGAATAGGCGTTCACGGGGGCTGTCTTACATTCAACTTGAAATGTATCTATCCGAAATGCATTGTCGAGTACAAGTATACTGATATGGTATTCTGTCCAGCCCTCTCACTCTCATGATCATTGGAAGATACAGGTCGTAGGATTTGAGCTTGTGTGCACCGACGCGCAGTCTTCATCCCGAGTTACGCCCACCTTGCCGGAAGTGATCGAGTGTGTAGGCTGAATTTGCCTCGTTTTCAGGGATAGGGAGCTCCGGCATAGTATAATCATAGTGTTAGGGACAAGGTTTTTTGTGTATAGTCAATGGGGATTCAAGAGCCGAGGCGACTCTAAACAGTCACCAAATAGCCTGTGTGAGATGATCGCGATAATTCTCCCCGTTAATGCGTGCCGTATCAGTGGCGTATGTCGGTGTGTGCACAGAGAGAGGGGGGGATATGCATCGTATTTTCATCTTCCGGGTGCCAAGACTATGTCGCTAACGGACTACAGAAGTTGATAATACGAGAACGTCGAGGAGTTCCTGCTGATTCAAAATGGAATGGAACGACCGAGGAGCGCGGGTGTCCGCTGAGTCTTACTAACGAGGATAGCTAAACTCAGGATAGCCTAAAAGAATTCGCGCCTCGGTCTACTTCCACCAGGCGGTGTAATTGATACGCAAAGTAGGCTGGGATAGATCAGAATGGACTATAGTATATGAATTGAGCGGGTGCCGAAAGTCTGATTCAGCTGCGGAGTTCAACTATATTTTTCGTACTTTACCAAGATATATGTTCTCTCAAAGCGACCATTTACGGTTCGATTCAATTTAAGAAAATAGACAATAATCTGAGCTATATTTAGTGCAAGTTGTCCGGAGGATAGACCTGCTCCATAAAATTAGTACATCATCAGCGCCATTTCAGTATAGTTAGTACTAAAATAGGCGGATCCCACTCCCCCCAACAGATACACGACTTCGACCAAATCGAACTTGGTCAGAACTATGGCATTGACTACTAACCTTGAAAACATCTCTACTTGGAAGTGAATTGCCGGGAGTACAGGGTCGTACAACTCATTTATTGACTAGACGTAGCCTGACGGTGATTTGCAATCGCGTTTCGCTTAACTTCAATCCTTTCTCAATATCCAGGGCAGATAGCACAAGCACAAGCACGAGTTGAATGCGGTGGAGTGACGCATTGGAGGCGTAAGGGGGCGCGCACAATGCCACCAGAGACCACCCACTGAGCGAGCACTCGCGTTAGTAAGTCGCAACAACTTTGTGAGCTATTTCTTCGTAATTTGCGCATGTCACATTTGAATGTATTCGCTGGTTTCGTACACCTGAAGTCCCCGATTCATTTGATTCCAGAGAAACACTCTTGGGATAATTTCGTCTGATTTCAAGCTGCGAGCCTTTTCGTGTAAACGTTCGTGTATGTATTAGTATTCAATCTCGTGAGCCTATGCTCTCTAAGTTGCACGGCGGAGGATATAGGTATTCTCCGAGAGGGACCAAGAACATAGCATATTCCCTTGGGCAGAATAAAAGCTTGGGAGTAGGAGGCTTCTGCCCAAGAACGGGTTGCTTAGTTTCACAAGGCTCTACTATTCCTGAGTTCCCGTATCTTAGTTGATATATGTGTAAGCTACAACTGATTATAGTGATAAGCCTCCTAGGAAGTTCGTGACCGAACCAGTCGATAGGTTATAGCTAGGCATGACTCTTTCTTGCAAGCATTGGTACCGCGAACGCGTTGCGCCAGCGAATGATAATTGCTACACTGGGCGAAGGCATTGAAATGACGGCACGTGCTGTGCACTAAGTTACGACGCCCTAAAGCTAAGATATCTCATATCAACTGGTGCAGGTAGTTGCTTGGCAGCGTCAAATGCATGCTTGCGATGAGAATTTTTTTTTTGAGTCGATAACCTTAAAATGCTGTGTATTGGACCTAAAAATGAGCTGCTAATTATATTTATTTAAAGGATCATTGCTTCAAAAGATGCGCGTATCAATCCATTTTTGTTACTGTTGCCCAATTAGCCACAGGACCAAGCCGCTGCCACGCACTCCGTGTGCGTAATTCGAATTACATTTGGCACAATATGATCGCGGTCTTTCGAATCCTAGCTGTGAAGTTCGCGCGAATTCGTCAATAGGCTTCTCCGATGTAGGCTCTCCGATGATGCGCATTTCAATAGATGCTAATCCACGCCTCAGCCCATGGGTGCACATACGAGCTTATTTGAGGATGTACGGTCGTCCATCGAGTCCTGAACGTGGACAGCTAGATATATGGGTAATTAACATCCGAAGAGCAGTGTCCGAAAATGAAAACTCACGGTGCTCAGTGGCTGCGGCCAGTCATATTCTCGTTATGGGGCTTGCCGATGATTGCGTATGGGGATATACAATCCAAATAAATCTTTCTGGCTAATTCGCACGCTGGCTTATCGATCTCAGATAGGTATAGGCATGCGTATATCCCGCCTCGAAAGGCTAATCTAGCTCATACAAAAGTAAGCATCAATTCAAAGTCCAAGTCGGCGGCGGCCCAGGCGCTCCGTCTCCTCGCGCTAATATAAGGATATAGAATGCAAAAGATCGATTTGTCAACAGTGTCGACTAATTCAATTTAGTCAGAGCTCGATCTAGGGCGGTGAGCGTATACTCGCCTTGCTACGCTAACATAGCCAAGGATGGCTTGGGAATTTACAAATCGCCGCCAAGTTTCGAGTAAAGCGGACCTAGGCGTACGAGAGACCTTTAAAAGTGAGAAACTTATCCGAGCAATGAACACATACTTGTATCTCGCTTCCTTGAACCTGATAAATAAACCATGAGCACCAACGCCAGTGGCCGAATTCAGCGTGGCCGGGCTTGCCTACCATGTCACCTAAGGAAGAAGGTACGTCTAAGGCGTGTAACGATTTACATGCGTATAACTGATCGACTGGTACATGCAGAAGTGCGATGGAGAGCAGCCTTCATGCAGTGGTTGCGTTCGCTCTCACATTCAGTGCGAATATGCCCCCACATCCACCGCACCAGATACAGCACCCACTGGTCAAAGTCGAATCCAAACTCTGCAAACTCGTGTACAGGAGCTCGAGACCGTGTTGAACAACATGAGCGTACATACTTCTCGTGAGTAGCTACAAGTCGGGTTATATTAGGTGCCAATCAAACTCAATTATCATTCAACTCACATCTATCAGAGCCGAGTAGTCAAGCATCAACTCCTAGTTCTCCTTTGATCGATCCCAATTCCGGGGAGGTGGCGGACTGGTTGCAGGATATATTGTGAGTGCGCTTCCCAGGTAATGCCCTAGTTTCTGACGTTGGACTAACAATGCATTTAGGCGGCCAACTATGATAGCTAATAGACGATACTATAACCTTTATCTCGATATTAAACGCTTAGGTCACCTCCACGGCCTCTGTTACATGCCATGAATCTCGTAGCGTGTCACATCCTCAGCTTGTCGGCAAACTCAGACACTCGCCCAACACTCCAGGAGTTAGAAGAACTCAAATGTGCATTATTAAAGCGAATCCACAGTGGTGTCCACATGTCCCTCGAAGGTGCACGCGATCTCATTGCTGGAGTAGTTTGTGCTCCTGCACTTGCCGCACAGTACTTGCTTCAGGTTGGCAAGTTCGCGGAAGCCCACTGGCTCGTCAGTAGCGCTATCAGATTCGGTGGGTGTTAATATACAACTAGCTTCGGTATGAAACTTATTTTATGTCTTTTAGCGGTATCATGCGGGCTCCATACTATTGCAGCTCATCGCTGGGCTAATGATAGTGACAGTGGTAGCCCGGGAAGTACAAGCTCTGGCTCAGGGAGTACATTCCTAGTACCAGCTGGCAGTATCCGGGAGCACTATGACCGATGCATGTCCTGGTGGTTAGCGTTTGCTAGCAATGAAATGGTAGAAATAGCCACCAAATTACCTTCTGCTTTAAGACCCGAGTTGCGGGCTTGCATTGGGGATACGGAATCTGGATTAGAGAGGGCCAGGGGCCTTATTACCTCGTTTCCGCTTACCGAAGATTCTTATGAGCGAGTGAGTCTGGGTCCACGAACCATTGCACCCTTATTCATACCACGTACCAGAACTCTCCCCAATTAGACACCATAGGTCTCAATATCGGCGAACTGCTCCTAGGGAGTCGTAGCATTACTCAAGACTCCAGTATGAACTCTATTTTCGCGATGCGTTTGAAAAGCATGTCGTTTTTTGGAGTCGCAGCGTTGCTGTATGACGACTCTCGCACTAGCCAGTCACTCGGTGGGTTGGAATGTCCAGATTATTCATTTGTTTATTTGTCTCAATATAATCTCAAGGAGGTGACATATTTCAGCGCGTCGACCAAAGTATCTCGAGGTTCATCGAAAGGCTTCCTAGTTTATCATACCAAGAGTCCACATCACCTACGGACAATGGTCCTACCAACCCCAGCATGATAGTAGTCTATATGCTAGCATATTCGGCCAAGATCCGTTTACTTGACGCCAATATTATTCCTAACTCCTCCCAAGATCGCCTAGCTGCAGCGTTGTCGATGGGCCACCTGGCTGCTGCATTCAATACTATACCACATTTCAGCATGACTCCGCTCGTAATTGTACGACTATATCCTCATTACTCTGGCATCGGTGATTGACAAATATCTAACAGAGATGTTGCTCAGAAGCACTCAATATTATTAGTCCCCCCAATAGTGACCACGACATGGAATTGCCAGAGGCCAGTGCCCTACGCTTGTTAATCGATTCACTGGACTGCTAAGGATACGAACGATGTATTGTGAATTAATTAATTAATTAATATAGATGACTCTAGGTTTCCAATACCGTGTTAAACCATAAACATCTCACCAACTTCCTTACGCACATGTGGTAGCGCCTTGGTGACATGGAACTATTTGCCTTTATATTACTGAGACCTCGCCAATTGGAAATATGCCTAATCAAACAGTTATTGTGTTTGTCAACCAACCAGTCCTAGTCAACCCTACTCAGGCCTCAAGATGGCTGCGCTGCAGCGTGGGCAAGAGCCTTTTTGAATATCACAAAAGGACCCGATTTCATTCTTAAACTCTGTCCATCCCCAGAAATGTGATTACAACACTCAGCATCCGAACCCAACGATACCGATCATATCTTTGCTCCTACATATTGCTGATGGGCCAACCGACTTTCAGAGTTTATAGACTCTATCATAGAAGTGCGGCAAGTTATAAAGCTAAAATGACAAATCATGTCGATCGATATCACGTGTGACATGAAGTTTCTAACGGCCAAGCCACGATCATGTAAGAATTTCTGCTTTTCTAGATCCGAAAGATATTACCACTAGATATGCTAAAAAAACTGCATCAGGTGTGAAAATAACTTATCTAAATACCCATTGGAAGATATGGTTATCAGACACCTTAATACAGCGGGCCTGGTTATTCGCACCATCGAAGAAAAGGGTAGAGGTGTATTTGGTCGGTCATGTATTCGTTTTCAACCATTTTCCTCTTAAACTTTCCGTAAGCATAGCAACATCGAGTATACCAGCCCGAACTTTAATCGACATCAGTCCGGTCCTATTGTTCAGTACTGAAGAATACACTCATGCTAGGCGTACTGTGGTTGACCACTACACGTTCGTATGGAACGATTGTGGAAACTCATTCATGGCCCTGCCACTTGGGCTAGGTAAGTATCCCTGGATCCTTTAATTTCTATCCAATCATCTTAGTGCTTAGGCTCGATTTTCAATCACTCGCGCGAGCCAAATGTTTCATACCAATTGGACAAGAAGGCAAAAACAATTGAGTATAGAACTACAAGACAGATCGATCCAGGAGATGAGTTATGCATATATTATGGCAGCGATGATAAGCTATGGTTCCATATGCAAGGGGATTCGACAATTCCCCCAGACTTACTGCTACCTTGGGAAGAATCACAGCCATTGCCTTTTGGGCTCTCTGTAGATGTAGAAGATATCGATGTGGATAAAGTATTAGAAGGGAGGACCACAACTCTGGAGGGAGTTATGAGCAAACCGCTATTTCAAGTGGTCAAGGTACTCAGTCAAGACGAACAGGAAGAGGCACCTGGAATGCCAATAACAACCAGTACGTCTATTTCGATTTCTTTTGCTAGCGTACTAACAGTGAGTTTCAATCAAGTGGATGTCTGGGCTGTGGACGTAACAATACCCTCTCTTCTGAAATCGTTTATGGAGTGAGTTCATTGTCATGGAGGCATAATCGAATCTCAACATTGATTTGCAGTACAGTGAGGAAGAATGGGTTAGATACAGATGATCTTAAGCATCTCAAGCGAGTGAGAACAATCAACGGTAAAATATGTTACATTTGTATCAGAAATTAGCTAATAAACGATTCCCCATAGGCAAAAAATCAATCATTCTCTCGTCCGCTGGCACCCCTGAGACACTGCTTCCTCAGCTACCAGAGGGTGTAGGTTCTCCATATATAATCCAAGTGCCAAAACGCGTCGCTAACTCACAAGAACAACTCATTAGAAAGGTAAATAGTAAATAATCCAGAAAATCTTCGCTGGTTGTAACGAGGTATCCGCAGAACGAACTATGGCCGGTTAACTACAATCCACATATTATAGCTGAAGAGCACATATGGACTCCAGAGGAAACTGAATGGTTGAAGTCGGGTATCAATGCAGCCATTTCTGCAGCGTTGCAAGCCAAGAACACCGGAGAGGTGAGTTGTTGGAAAGTATGATGTTTGCTAAATGAAATTTACGAAACGGATAGCTCCCAATCGGCGTTCATATCAAACCCCCTCTAGGTGTGGTTGGACCAATTGTTACAGCCTATGACGCGAGGCAATCCTTAGGACACCCACTACGACATGCTGCCCAAGTAGCCGTACGTCAGGTTGCCGAACTATGGCCAAGGGCTGAGACTGTGGCAATGGAACGTCGCAATGGAGCGGCTTATCTTCTTACAGGCCTTACCATATTTATTACCCATGAACCGTGCATCATGTGTAGCATGTCGTTGTTACATTCTCGCGTCGCTCGAGTAGTGTTTATTCAGCCTATGGTGGACACAGGAGGCTGCAGCAAGGAGGGCGTATGCATTCCTGCTTTGAATGGGGTTAATCATCGATTTGAGGTCGTTCAATGGCATGGGTCAAAGGAGTGCAAAGATCCTTTTCTAGGTATTCCGCAGACTCTAGATGTGTAGAAATTAGGGTATAGTAGACAAGGTCCAATTGTTTACACGGTTTTATGCCAACTGTGAAATCAATTACAACAAAATGAACATAAATGCGCACACAGAAACTACTCAGGTAATGGTAATATAAAACGGAGGAAGATCGATCAACCCCAATACTTGTCACCAAATCATATCACTCGTGAGCGTCATCCTGACCTTGATCTATATAGAGATCCCTTCACACGACTGAGTAAAGCCAAAAGTGACTACGCACGTGGTCTGATCCTTGCAAACATCTTTCTTTTCCTTTCAGAGTTGAGCCTTGGGTTCTCTTGATAGCCGGGAATTAAGGTTTAATTTATACCACATTCGGTGGTTGCACAAATTCTATGCGCCCTCTGAATTCTTCGAGGACTACCCGATCTATCTGTTACTTAAACTATAATAAACGGCATATACAATAGTAACCTGCACTGAAAACCATTCGGTCCGGTCTAAAGAATAAAAAGTCCGATGGGTCAAGCCCAACAATATACTCCCCTTTCATGTCTCGACGTTAATAGCTGGCCTATACCAATATCACCTATCTGGATATCGCTCACATTAGCGACACTATCGCGAGTCCAACCCTATAGCGGAACTCCATTGTTAACTAAACCAAAAAAGGTCGACTATGAAGAGTCTCGCTTCGGGTTTGGTCCACCTTCTTGGTGCTTCGGTCATATCGTTCTATTATCAGCAAGATCGAAAACGCCAAAGTGTCGGTCTTACAGAACAACGAACGGACGCAGCCTGGGAAGACATCTACGTACAGCTTTTTTATATCAGCTCTTGGTCATTTGTGTTTATTGGTGAGTGCCCAGCAATAAGACATATAGGCGGAGTCCTTAAATACAAATGTGAATTTAACAAGGCGGGATTTTCGTTTCGGGAAGTGGCGCAGAAGTAACTAGGACAGCTTGCGCCACTGGAGTGATTCTGAGCTTAGTGTTCTATCTCCTGAGCAAGACACTGGGATATATATTATACATAGAAAAGGTGAGCAAGCTTGCAAGCCGGTGTTCGAACAAACTATGGACTATTGATTAGATTCTAGATACATGGAGAATAGATAGGACCTCAAGAACTAGGTCGATCATCATTCTTGGATATATACCTCTATTTCTTCCTGTGAGCCAAATAGCTGCCCCCCAATATGCAATTTTAACTGTTTCCTCAAGTTATACGCGTTGTTTATTGCAATGATCACAACAGGCGAATCAAATTTAACCCTGGATATAGAATGTGTTAGCATTGTGAAACCAGCTATGTACGTTTTTACTGCTCTTTCTAGAATTAGGAACTGAAACTAGATTCTAAAGAACCTTCCTCTTCTTCAATTATAATATACTCTTGGGGGTAAGAGCTTTCTATATTGACAAATAATCATGAAAATGACTTTTTACTTTAAATTAATCAAGGCGACTTTAGCAATCGCGTTCGTTTGGCCTCTTTTCAATCAAACCTCAACGAACGATGCATTGTCCAAAGTGTTTCGCTTGCAAACATTGTGAGTATCCATATCACCACTTTCAATGACCCCAGTTAATTTTGTTCTTAGATTCGTGGCACTGTCATTGATTGCCGGGACTGTTAATTTCGCTACGATCGTGATATTATTGCCGGGCCAACATGTCCGAATACTGGTATCCATGGGCGCCTTCGAAGTAAGCACACTTATAGCTTAATAACGTATCATTTAAACTTATATTGTGCACAGATTACTGTCAACGTAATTGCTACCGCATTATCGAATCAATATACCTATAGAGTCTTGCCTGAAGCTATTCCCAAAAGGAGTACGGGGCCCGCGGAACCTAACTCACATGCTTCTCCACCTAACTACCAAGCTAACACAGTGGGACTCTATCGAACTTCGGCATCCTTCCCTTTGCCTACTACCTCACCTTCTACTAGAGTTACCACACCTGAGGTCTCAAATATGTCGGAAACGATCAAAACCAAACTCGAAACCCCACCACCCAGAGTCTCATTCAAACAGACCAGAGGATCCTATTTCAACTTTATGTCTTCTCTAGTTAACTTATATTCCGCCCGGGAGCCCACTATCGACCCTGAGCGACGTAGAACAGGTTACAGACACTCGGACTCGGTCTACTCTGCCTTCAAGCGAGCCTATCAATGAGTAGTTCCATCAGTCACCTTCGATATATTATCCTTTCTACACACTGTGGATTCTATAAATAGCAGAGTCATCAGTTGGACACCCTAGACTCGCCCGCTGGCGAACACGCAATGATTATATGCGCAGGAAAAAACGGACATCTTCTTCGATCAATTCTTTATGCTTAATTATAGTTTGGTAACATGAATGTGTAGATTCTTAGCGTATGCCACGTGTATCAATAAATTATATATAGTCAACATAGAGTTAGATTGAACTTATCAAACTGCAAGCCTACTTTATCCTAGTGATAGACATGAAGTCAGGTATTTCGTGCGTTTGGAATGGGAACAAATTCATTGGTAAAAGTTGTGATCGTGCAGTTACACCATATCAAAATAGACCCTGTTAGAGAAATTAATCTCCGATCGACCACTCGTGTGATGTCACTCTATTTCTGTAGATCACCACCACCCAGCTTGTCATCGTTGATACTCATGCCTAAACGAGCTTCATCTTCCGTTCTATCTTCCAAGGCGACAAAAAGGTCCAAAACTGGTGACCAAAAGACTATACATTCATTTTTTTCATCGTCTTCGCGATCGGCCGTGGCCAAGCAAGAGAACCGCGAGCTCGACCTCAAAACAGTGATCATAGATTTGTGCTTGGAGGATGAATGCGAGGGTAAACAAGAGTTCTCTGCATCAGCCCTCGCCAAAGAGGTGCAAGAGGACGTTCTGTCAGCTGTTCCAAAATCAACATACCTTGCTGAAGGTCTTGCGCCACAAGAGACCGAGTCCAACCAGATCAAATATATAGATCCAAACGCCAGTCCCTTGCTCTTTACACCTGATCTTTCGTCTGATCCTCTAGAGTTCCCCCTTTCACCTTGTCCGTGGGATGCTAGATTCCCCGCGCCCTATGCGTTTCTCTCGTACGCTCTTGTTACTCTGTCATCTACTCGCTCCCGGATTTCCATAACAAACACCTTGGTAAACACACTACGTTTACTCATTCGGTATGACGCACGTCAATCTCTTTTGCCTGCTTTGTACCTGCTCAGCAACTCGGTCGCACCAAGCTACGAGGGTGTGGAGCTAAAGATTGGGCCGAGCACCCTGAACAAGGCTATACAGAGCGTGAGCGGAATCTCTTCAGGGACGTTGAAGACCATGTCCAACAAGCTAGGCAAGTTTTCAGACATAGTGGTGCACTTTTCTCTCTCTCTAATTAGACTTGAAATAGGGGACCCAGGAGACGTCGCGTTCGAGGCCAAATCTTCTGTACGCACTCTCCACCCAGCCCCGCCACTCCAGCTCGCATCAGTTCATGCCAACCTGCTCAAGATAAGCGCTCTAAAGGGACAGACTTCGGCGAAACAAAAACAGTCAATTGTCGAAAAGTTGTTAGTGGCTGCGAGAGGGGAGGAAGTACGGTATTTGGTGCGGATGTTGAGTTTGAACTTGAGTCGGGGCGGTCAAGGCGACTATTCTGACCGCGCTGGGAAGGGCGTTGGCTTTGACGCCTCCGAGCGGAGAGGAACTGAACGTCCTTGGCGAGTCGAGGGTGAAGGAAAGGGAAAGCCAAGCTCAAGGAAAGAGACCACGAGCTCTGGCAGAAAATGATAGATGCGGAGACGCTGGTAAAACAAGTTTACGTTCGGCATCCTCATTTTGGGCATATTGTCAATGCAGCGCTCGATTCAGGACTCGAGCATCTATCAGACAACGTTCAGCTCACTGTTGGTAAGGATAGGGATTCGTGCGTCAATACTAAGCTTATGGGTTAGGCTGATGGCAGGAATACCACTGCATCCTACTCTCGGCTCCCCGACCCGCTCTCTGGATGAAATATATGATCGGCTCGGGGATTTGGCTTTTACAGCCGAGTTCAAATACGACGGCCAACGAGTACAGGTTCACGCATCTCGGAACGCCGAAAAAGTATCCATTCGCTTGTTCAGTCGTCACCTCGAAGATATGACTCAAAAGGTAATGTAGTTTGACTTTTTTTGTTCCATGTCTTGCTGGGAACCGACCTTTGATGTAGTATCCGGATATCGTGCAAATGACGCAAACACTCATTTCCCAATCAGAGGGGAAACTTGACTCGTTCATCCTCGATGCCGAAGTTGTAGCGGTAGATCCACACACAGGCACGATCAGAACGTTCCAAGAACTATCCAATCGGCCACGAAAAGGTGTTAGTTTAAAGGACGTCAAAGCTACCGTGTGCGTGTATGCGTTTGATTTGATGTACCTGAACGGAGAGGTGCGCGTATTCTAGACCATTCAACCAGCACTCGATCCATACTGAATTGGCGGGGGGCGCAGGTACTACTGGACAAGGCATTTAGAGAGCGTCGATGGTTGTTGCGAGAGCGATTTCCTCCGCTCGTTCCTGAAGATCCGTTTTGTTCTCGTCTTGCGCATGCGGAGAGCGTGGAGAGCGAAGATGGTCACGAAGCGGTCGAAGAGTTTTGGGAAAGGGCCGTGGCGAGTCAGTGTGAAGGTCTGATGATCAAGGTAAGTAAGGAAGCGCTATTAAAAATATACTCGAATTGAACCCCCCCCCCCTCCAAGTTGTTGGATAGTGGTGAAGTTTTCGAGACTACAGAGAAAACGGCGGTCCTAGCAAGAGGAGAAAGAAACCGCTTCCCGCGACCTACGAGCCTGGTAAGCAGGGCAAACTTGATTCGGACCATTATTCATAGGGAACTCTGCCTCAGATAAACGCACGTCGGCCTGGTTGAAGCTCAAGAAAGATTATGTTGAAGGCATTGGGGATTCGCTGGATCTGGTACCAATCGGAGGCTGGCACGGTATTGGACGAAAGGCGGGGTGGTGGTCGCCTATCCTGCTCGGCCTTTGGGACGCCAACGCTGGTGAATTTATAGGTGTATGCAATGCATGAGCGGATTCTCCGATGCATTCTACAAGGTAGGCTCGAAGCTACACGTACAGAGCCGGATACTGACCATCCGGGATAGGCTTTAAACGAAAGGTATTCTGAAGAGGCGGGGACATGTTCCAAGACCCCGTACGCAGGGGTCAATACGAATGGTGAGGGTTGTATTTGCGTAAAGGTTCGTTGCGTGACAAAGTACAAGGGCTTGTCCCTCCTGTATGGTTCAAGCCAAGTGAGGTATGGGAGATCAAGGGTGCCGAGTAAGTAAAGTGTGCCATGGGTCTGTATGACACATATCAAGTAATCTGTAGCATCACCCTGTCACCGATATCTCAGGCTCCAAGGGGTTCGTAGCCGGGGACCGAGGCCTCAGTTTACGTTTTCCGCGATTCATTCGAGTACGCGAAGACAAGCCCTGAATGACGCAAGTACCCCCGAGTTCCTGGCGGGATTGTGGAGAAAGCAAGGAGGGAAGGGAGGCGGGCAGACGAAGGAGATTTGGTTGATGCGAGCTCGGAGGAAGAACTGGCAGAGGAAGACGAATTAGAATAATGTATTTTATGGTGTAATTATGTGTAAGCCAGGTGCAGTAATTTTGATAAGGGTCCTCCGACTAGGATAAAACCGGAGTGCCACACCCTGTTTCTCTGCACTAGTGCTCGGTGAAAGATGTCCCGAATTCCTCAGTTGTCGACCTCGCACATCCAGTCTCCTAGCCGCGCGAGCCCCTATTCGGACAGACCGACATCGCCACACCATTCAGTTGGTGGAATGGCGAGCAATTTGTCCGCTGCCAACATGTCTGATAGCCGCAAAAAGCAGAACAAACGCGATGAGGTCGGTCTACTGCTCGTATCTGTTGTTCGATTAGACTGTCATTGACTGGGGATCTAGGCGATCAGGAAGAAGATCGAGGGAGAGCTCTCTCGCAAGCGCACCATATCCACCAATGTACCGCGCTCACGCAAGACGGGCAAATCGACGGCTGCCAAGGGCACTGTCGCAGCGCTCAGACCCAGTCCTGCACTGACCGTGCCTGAGAACATGACCGTATCCGACGCCAGCCAGCTCTGTGCTGCCAAACGCACAGACTGTGTTCTCGTTGTCGACGACGAAGAGGGCCTTAGCGGCATCTTTACCGCCAAAGATCTTGCCTTTCGAGTGAGTTCTCTAAACTTTAAAATTTCCCCAAATGGTGCTGACCTCACTCCCTCGTTCGTTGACCAGGTCAGCGCCGAGGGGCTCGATCCACGTACGACACCGGTCAGTCAATCATGACCAGGGGTCCGATGGTCACCCGCGATACTACCAGTGCAACCGAGGCTCTTCAACTCATGGTCCAGCGTGGATTCCGTCACTTGGTGTGTTGACTACTTTCGATCTTTTATTTTGCGACTTTGCACTCAAGTATAAATAGCCAGTATGCAATGACGAGGGAAATGTCGTCGGTCTGCTCGATATCACCAAAGTTTTCCATGAAGCTCTTGAGAAGCTCGAACGTGGGTCCTCGGCCTCGGCCAAGCTCCATGCTGCTCTTGAAGGCGTCCAATCCGAGCTCGGCAACGGTTTGAACCCACAGGCGATGGCTATGATGTCCTATGTTGCCTCGCTGCGCGAAAAGACAACTCTTCCTGACCTTACCACCGTCATGGACTCGCGCACCCAGCCTGCGACGGTTAGCCCTCGTAGCACTGTTCGCGACGCGCCAAACTCATGAAGGAGAACCGAACGACAGCCGTGTGTATAATGGAGCCTCTCAAGGCGGTCCCCCCAAGATTGCCGGAATTTTTACAAGCAAGGACGTTGTATTGCGTGTTATTGCCGCAGGGCTCGATCCGAATCGGTGTAGTGTCGTCCGAGTCATGACCCCACACCCAGATGTGGCCGAGCCTTCCATGACTGTTCACGACGCACTCAAGAAGATGTATGGTGAGTGGCGGTCTAACTGGCTATTGTGCCATTTTATCAATATTATCTTTTCCCAGTCGGAAGGTATTTGAACTTGCCGGTCGTTGAAGGGATGGCAGCTCGTTGCCATTGTAGATGTGCTCAAACTCACGTATGCAACTCTGGAACAGGTCCGTATGCGACTTTCCCCGTTCTCTAAGGTATTCATCTATCTTTAGATAAACTCGCTCAGTGGTGGTGATCAGACAGAGGAATCGGCCCCATGTGGGGTCGCTTCTTTGACTCGTTCCAGCAAGGTGACGACAACGAATCTGCGGTCTCGGGATCCAATATGCCCCACGATACTTCATCCAGCTATATTGACCCTGGTCGACTGGGTGTCAACGGCGGACGTTCGCCTCACTCGGAAGTCCATCCTAATGACTCGGCCTCGGTTATCGAAGAACTCCACCACCAGCATAGTTCCATCCTCGAGGCCATGCCGGCCTACGAACCCATAGACGATGGCACCTACGTGTTCAAGTTCCGTACTCCGAGCGGACGCACACACCGATTCCAAGCGCGCCAGGACAACTTTGAAAACCTCAGGGACATCATCGCCGGCAAACTCGAGTCGGACCCGTTCTTTGAAATCCCGGAAGGTGCTCCCGAATCCGCGCCCCATCCCGAGCCGCACGACTTTACCATGTCGTACACCGACTCGGACGGGGACACGGTCGAGCTTACCTCTGATTCGGACGTGGCGGACGCGGTCCGGCATGCTAGACAGGCCAAGGAAGACCGTGTGATTGTGTACATCCACGGAGGCAAGGCCTGGGACCTGGCGGGCCAGCAGGACGCGGAGAAGAAGGCCAAGGAAGCAGCCAAGGCCGCGCAGGAAGAGACGCGCTTGCTCGAAAAGGGGGGCGCGACCCCGGTTCACGAGCTTTCTACTCCGATCAGCTCTCATGCGCATGCGCACCCGCATAATTTCCCCCACGAAGAGGAGAAGCTGTTTGGTGTTGTGCCCAGGGACATGGTTCTCCCCGCCAGTGTTGGATTTTTGGGCGTGGTCATTATTGTGGTGTTTGCCATGTCGAGGTCCTCGAACAGGTATTGAATTATAGTTAGATAGAAGTAGGTAGAAGTGTTTCTTGTGTGCATCTTAATCTTCGTTTTTTTCCCTCCCTTTTCATAAATAATTGTGTTGTACATGCCCGACTTGACGTCTGCACATAACAATTGAATACTGGCTGTATGCTTTTTATTACCAAAGTTGTAAATAATTTTGCAGATGATAATATTTCAATAAGTTCTATATCCAAGGCCGCCTGGCGAAATGGTATCGCGTCTGACTACGACTCGTATCTATCAGGAGATTGCAGGTTCGAGCCCTGCGGTGGTCATTTTTATTTATTTATTTTGTTGCCGCGGTTTTGTATATTAAGATATTGGGTGCCACCCAATCCTTCCATTTACACTGTTGGGCAGGCGCTTTATTGGACAGATCTGGTCAAGTTGTTATGTCACATTAATTGCCACCGAAAATAAACATTCTCAATGCAAGAGTACCAGGGCACTGGTAGCCATCGAGCCATCAAACTAGTGTCACTGTGCCGAGTGGTGCTACAACTATTCAGGTTTCGTACCCTAACAAGTACCTTGCCTTGACTGGAATATACAGTCAGTAGCTAGGACTGCCTCCAAACATTCACACGAACCATATTTTGCTCATTTCAATCAGACGCTTCAGGCCAACAACAGCGATTCCATGCCCGCGACCAAGTTGAAGCGAGAATCCACCCGACGTGACATATCCAAGAATTGGAAGATGGCTGAAAGGTGATGCGGCCAGCTATAGATTATGTGAGGGGCATCCTTTTGTTTGAAAAGGTTGACTACGTACCTCCTTGGACTCGATGCCAGTCTTCCAGGAAGCGGCAACGTCGTCACTTTCACAACCGTACAATATGGCCCGGTCTTGAGGGTTCCCACGACCATGCATGTCTACGAACAGCGACCATAGCGGTGCCAAACAATTCGGTCACCATTTCAATGCTGATTGCAGATAGGCCTCGCTTGGTCCTCTGGGTGTTAATTTCGGTAGCGAAGGTTGGGATGACTGATTCTTCAGGGCTGCCGCCAAGTTTTGAACCAATTTGTTCATATCCGAGTATAAAAAGAGCCAAGGTTTCCTGGTAATGGTGGGGAAGAACCGGGTCCGTGGTCTGCTGGTATTAGATCTGCCATGGCGGTATCAGTAGTTGGGGAATGCTCCCCCACTAAACCATCCCAATCCGAAACCCAAGGAGATGCCGTTCCCAAAGCCTCATAGTTTACGCGCTTCCCCTTTGGGTTCGTTCCCATTGCACGTTCCGTTTGAGCTTGTTTTGTAGCCATGTCGTATACGCTGAGCATCCAACATAATCATCTGGAAGTGAAGGGATTTGGTTTCCAAGCGTTGGTGTGCCTTGCGCAAACCCCACAACGCGAGTTCCAGTATGAGTAAGGCTCGATAAGAAAGGCATAGACCACGAAGGAGGTAGTATGATTGTCCAGCCGTGCAATGGTTGCGAGCTGACATGATTTGTCGTAGAATTGGTTTGACCACAAGAAATCGTATGCTGGATAGCAAAAGTGGGATCTTGTCATCGTTGTTCGTTGGTCGAAGCTGAGTGCCCGGCACTAGATTCTGTGCTGATGTTATTGTGCTGAATATTTGTATGCAATCGATGCCTACCTCTGAACGTCTCCGATCCAGCTGTCCTTTCTTATATGTAGGAGTGCGAAGTTCATCGCGAACGGATTGTTCCCAGATTTCTGACCGAGCAAGCCTCGAATCAGGAGGGACAAGAGTAGTCACCGCTGACGGATGTGTCTCATCCACTTTAGAGTTTGCGGTGGATAACTGAAATTATGCTGAGGCAAGTGTCCCAGACATGTTAGCTATAGCTTACCTTAAACGCGGGTCATGTACAGTAACCCAGCAATGATCCCAGGCGAAAAGTTTCCTGGTGACCGGGCGTTTGCGAGCTTGCCAGAACTAACCATATTGTGTTGTTCAAGGGGGGGTCTCAGATGCAAGGAAATTACCATACCTGTTTGACTTCAGGCCAGAGCTTGCAAGCTTCAGGGCGCCGTGTATGACTTGACTTGTACGCGGTCCCACAAGTTCAAACGCATTGATATCACCTGAGAGATCGACAATTTCGGGTCGGTCATTTTCGGGTATTTGACTTGACGCAATTTTTAAGCATGAAAGCACGTTCTGCACCACGGCTGGGTGCATGCGAATCCATAGAACTCTGGTTACTGATTCGGCCTTCTTCAAAGCGGTATCTTCTGATCTCCAGAACGCCGTAGCTGGCCCGATCAGACCACTAGGCCATGACCCAACCTCATAAAAATGAGTTTGGCATGTGCGGACGCCTGACGTATACTGCGGAAGTAGGTAAGACCACAGAGCGGACCTTTTGATAACACTAACCGTGCTGCCCATGGCCCAACACGCTAGGTCACACATTGTTTTAGTATAGAAACTATACTATCTAGTTTACCTGCAATTTCCAATGTCGCCATATAAGAAACGTCATTTAATGTGATCCGTGACTGCAGCGCGATGAGAAGGACGATGTGATTTTGCGGTAGGTCGTTCAGCCTTTAAATAGGGTTTGAGACGTCAGCACTCGGATTAAAATGACTGACCAATCGGTAACCCCAGATATCTTGCATGCATTCGCTTTGCATGCCATAAATGGGTTTCGAGCCATGTTTTTTCACCTATACATCAAGATATGAGGGATTATTTATGCTGTCGTTCAACGACTTACGTTGACGTTTTGCGAAGCTTTCCGCCCGTCCCGAATTACTTGCAAGCGGCGCTTTCGTTTGAGCAATTTAAGGAACTTTTTACGTTTGACTGGATCTATCTAAGTTAAAGTACCCAGTCAATATTCGGGTAAACCTGAAATTCAGATAGCAAACGTACCTCCAATTTCGCTTTCTCTCTAACCTGACCGGAACTCTTCGTACATCGTGGCTGGCCGCTCGGCGGCGGAGATGTCGAGGAAGCGTTTGCCAAACTCTATGCGATGCCGCTGCTCTAATATATAAAATGAGAATATTCATAAGAGCCAAATCAAAGCTACGTACGTTGCAGTCTTTATAGCAGATTGCATTGCACCAATTTCAAAACTCCTTGCCTTGAGAGTGAACTCTTGAGCACACGGACTTTGGTTCCCAACCAAAATAAAGGTTCTCTCTCACCTGAGCAAATCGCTCAATGTCAAGAGCAGCCGGAAGTCCATCAATGCCTGGTTAAAGTTACAAAGGTGACACACAGACTTTATGCAAGTTTGCTACTAACTGTTACTTGGAAGTGACGGAGGGGCTGCTACTTGTATATTCCGTGCTGCGTCGGCCTTTTGCTTTCGTGCAAGTGCACTTGGCGTGGGGTGACTACCAGAGGCCTTGGGCGCCATGTGAGTATTGGCGAGTAAAGTTGAGGGGTGAGTGAGAGGGTCCACAGATCACGTGAGATATTCCACACAACTGCAAGGGTTCACAGCTCCTGCAACACATAGCAGATCCAAAACTTGCAACCAGACAGAGGCCGTGGACGACTGATTCATAAGGAGGCACTGGAAGTACATAAATGATAATTTGGAGCACCCAAATTGGTATAGCTGCTTTATTTGATAGTGACTTCGTTTGCATGCACCGAGTAACTCCAATCAAGTTGCCGGACCAAATACGCATGCGAAGGGCACCCAAACCAAGCAGTCTGGGGGATAAATTATTTTACCTAAAGGAACTGGTAGATTCATTCTGGCATGACAAACAGATATTAGGTGTGCAAATGCCCCCCCCCCTGACTACTCAATTCCTAGCAGCCTACTAAATAAAAACGGACAAAGTTGAAAGCGAGGCTGGAGCCGTATTGAAGTTTGGATTACTAGAACTTATTCTATGTTTCATTGCATAGATCTAGAAGCTTGAGCGGCCTGTGGGGACCCGTTCAATTGGCTCACGTCCCCAAGCACAGGTACACGAACTGAGTATATGCGATTATCCTGAGAATATCTGAGGTTCACAAGGACCCATGGATCAACCCAACAGTCTTTTTTATTGCGAAAACTCTCGGAAATTTTTGGAGCACAGCGAGAGTTAGATCATACGAGGACTGGTTTGTTGAAAAGCTGAATGTACCGTGGCTTCCCGAGCAAATGGGCAGTAGTCGTACCGCCCCAATATTATGCTCGTTTTATAATTTACTGCCTACATCCAGGTTTTGATCCAAAATAATGGTGAATTATAGATGGGAATACAAGAAGTAAGAGCCGGACAATGTGCGCATATGAAGCCAGGACAACAAGACATAATTTACTTCCGAGTCGACCGTTTCCTTTCCCGACCTATCGTGCTCTCTGGTAACGTATTATCGGCAACTTTGGTTATCTTACTCCGGGTTGTTCGCGTATATGAAGTCGCCGCCTGTGTTCCACCACGCTGCTCAATAAAAATGAATGGCACCGGCTAGCATGTGAGCCACTCACCGAACCCTTGCGTGCGGATTTTCCTCCGACTTGCACCACTGTCCGACGGACCCGCTTGGCCCCTTTATCTTCAGGCTCATCTTCAACGGATGTTAAATCCGACGAGTCACCATCTTCCACAGGTGAATCATTCGCTTGTTTGGCACTTCTAGCAGCAGCCTTTCGTTTGCCAACCTTGGTCGGAGCGGCCTTTGAGGTACCAGGCTGTTTATCTCCTTCGTCGGTGTCTTGTCCAGCATGAGGCTTTCAATTTGTGAGAATAACCTGTACTAATCTATGAAGCCACGTACCTTTTTAGTTCTATCCCGACCTCCTTCCGGCATCTTCTGTAGTTGCTCAACTAGTGCTGAAGTCCGTCCACCAACAGTTAACCACTTGAGCTTGGCCTTTTCGCCGTTGGGCTACAATCCGTATTGTTTTCAGTAAATCAAAAACTTAAGTTGAGGGGATAAGAAGCTCACCAGTATCATTTCAGTCTTGTTCTTTTCTCCCTTCCCCTAAAAAGGATACACTGGTTAGATGATGCGTATCAATAGAGCCGTTGAGTCCTGCATACCCATCGATATTTGAACAGCCAATCTTTCGGAAATTGGGAGGAATCCGCATTTACGGCAACAGCAATTTCACAAACTGACTTGGTTTGAGTATACATTTCTTGAAGCTGTGCTTCTGATAACGTGCTCGCTCGTTGCTCCGGATGAATTCGTGACTGAAACAGTATCTCATCTGAAGGGATATAGCTATCAATTCTATAGTACGACCAAAGAAGAATAGGACATACCAGCGACCCAGTTCCCGACCCCAGCACTGAAACTTTGGTCTAACAATAGTGCCTTGACAGGACAGGTTCGTTTCACAACCAAAGCCTTGAACTCGTCAAGTTCTGGCATAGATAGAATCGGGTCAAACCCTAGCTCGGAAATAGGATGCTCCTTGAGCGGATCGTGCGCGAGTCGAATACGAGCTAGCCGACGGGCGTCAATAAAAGCAAGTTGGGTAGAAGGCTGGGTATCAGTGGCTGAAAAATGCATAATAAACTGACAAAGGGGGTAGGGGTCAAATATGATTCAAGTAAAGTAAAATATGTAAACGTACCTTGAGGAACCGAGGTGGGGGCCATACGTCTGCTGACAAGTCCTTGTTTCTACGACGATACCAGGTAGGTTCTTCACCCTTTACCTACCCAGAATGGTCAGCTATTCTTGGCATAGTGCCATGATCCTTTACTGTACCTGTACCATGCCCGTCATCCCGAGATGCAGTACAGGCATTCTGCCCGGCCCTTCCAACACAATATAAAAGACTTGCCATACCGACCTACATCCAAGACCTTTCGTCCTGTGATTTCTTTCGCCTGCCGCCGCCACAACCCATCAGCTTCAACTTTCGTTGCCCTAAAATGGGGAGTTGAAAAAGAGAAAAGGACTTGCAAACTCATCATGTGTGATTCCACCAGTATACACAATTGTATCTTCAAGCGTTTCAACCTTGTCGATCGTCCGGCCCACCGCAACATGACGCGTCAACTTGGCTGCACGTTCAACCTCTATAATGTCCGCAAATTAGCTCGATTCTCCCGATCCGATTATGAGACGAATACGCACCAGGTAACTCGGGCATTTTAAGTGGCAGAAGGCAGAAACTGTTGTGCGCTCGAAGGTGGTAGTCAAAGGTGAAAACCAGCCCCGCCACACGGCTCTCCAAAATCCGAGTATCGGGCTCATACTTCGATCGACATTCGCATCTCACCGACGATCGGCGGATGACATAAAGTAGATCGGGCACAACACATCTCTCAAACTTTGGTGTCTACCGCATATATCGATTATTACAAAACCTCCCATATAAAATCAAAAGCAGGCCATATCAATGGAGAAAAAATGATAGTTCAAAGAGACAAAGGAACGATTGGCCCAAGCCAGGCCAGGAAGGCAGAAGTATCAACAACGAAAAAGAGAGAGAAAGAAAGAAAAAGAAAAAGAAAGACGACCAGAATCGAAAAGTAACAATTACGTATCTGGTCAATACATTGTATACATGTCGCTCAGTTAGCTCGAGGGGTGCTAGGCGTTCCTTGCCCATTCCACGGGGCGTACGGAGCAGCTCCGACAGCAGGCACGGTGTATGACCACCAGTACCTGGCAAATATGTCGACGGGCTAGCTGGTGTCCCCGGAGTAGATCGCACATGGGGCGGAATGGCACTTCTGAGAGGAACAGTAGGTTTTACAGGTGTAGCAGCGTAGGTACTAGTAGGAGAAGGCGAATATGGTGCACCGGTCCCAGGCGTACCCGGATATTGAGGTTGCACACCTCCAACCGCAGGATTGTACCCTGTATTGTATCCTCCAGGAGCTGCGCTTGCTGGTGCAGGGGTGTATCCTTGGCCTGGAGACCAGACGCCTTGTGCGGCAGGCTTGATCATATTCGTGATCACCCGAGGAGTGTTTGTTGTTCCAGGTGTGGGAGCAGGGTAGGTCACGGCTGCCTGAGCGGGATACGTTACTGCTGGAGTTGGATAGGTCGCAGCCTGACCCGGCGTGGGATAAGCGGTCTGGCCTGTAGACGGGTAAGCTGTGGGTTGAACAGGATTTGGATACGCGCCAGGTTGTGGTTGAGCAGGATATGCAGGGTTTTGCCCTGGCGTCGGAGCAGGGTACGCAGCCGCTCCAGGTTGAGCAGGTGTATATCCAGCCTGAGGATAAGCTCCAGGTTGTGCAGTTGGGTAGTTATACGGGTAAGGATACTGAGCCTGCCCGGCCGGGGGTTGAGCCTGTGCTGTCGCCATGGATATTGCCCTTGTTGAGCTGCCGGGTATTGAGCAGAATATTGACCTTGCTGTGGTTGCTGTTGTTGTTGTTGCTGCTGTTGTTGATACCCAGCATACTGTCCTTGGGGATACGCGCCCTGGGGCTGAACTTGTGCCTGTGGGTACTGTCCAACTGGAGTTTGGGGGTACCCTGGTTGTTGGCTGTAATACGAGGACCCTGCTGCCGCAGGGGTAGAGTACGTAGGTCGAGCAGGAGCTGCAGCAAGCGGAGGCACAGCTTGGCGAGGCGTCCCAACATTTGGCGGGGCAGGAACAGGGGGAGGGACATTCGCCATCTTGATCGTTGTGTTATCGCTCAATGACATCTCGCGTCGTGGGTCGAGGGTGCCACGATAGCCAGGCGAGGGCTCAGATGGGAGAGTACGGTGCAATGCACGAAGCACCGATGAAGATGGAATGAGCGAGGTCGGCTCTGAGGAGATAGAAGATAGGATTGTGCGTGGCCGAAGCGAAGTCAAGAGTCCCAACGTTTTCTCAATGCACCGGGCTGGGTGTGTTGGTCAGTAGTTGGCACATACATGTTCCAAACTAAGTCTACTCACCTAATTCCAGTTCCTCTCCTTCACCTACATCCAGCACCTTGAGATCAGGCTTTCGGAGATCCCATCGTTGGAAGCGCTCATTTTGTAGGTCAATAAGTCGGGTCATCGCACGCGCATTTGACTGTAACAGCCCCCGTATTGAATCTTCAAGTGCGAGCTCTTGGAAGGCAGTATCAAGAACACTGCACAACTCCGAATCAAGGGTGGGGTCGAGCACTGATGCAATTTTGGGTACCGAGGTAGGTGTCAAAGAGGATGTGGATTGTGGTTCCAGGCTGGGATCGATTGCCGGGATGGGCACGAGGTCTGGATGAATGGATTCCACTTTAGCCTGCTGGTTTGCGGCACCGTCTGTCATTTCTGCATCCGATCAGTCAAGAGGGGAGGCGGAAGGGGAGGTGGGGGACCGAAGGCCTTTGAGGCCTTCATTCGTCGTGCCACCAAAGTATCTACCTCGGACCGAGTCACGGTAGCGCCAGAGCTATCATAAGTAGGAGCAAAGCTACAGCGAGAACCGTACGAGAGTTCGGTTATGCCCGAAACAGTTTGGCCTTGCGAACTGTACCATAGTGACTGAATAGAGGTGGGCTTGCGAGTATATGTGTCGAGCTTGGGCACGGCGGATACAGGAATAGGAGCAGCCGGGATGATTGCAGTGAGGGATGCTTGACCTGAAAGAACAATAAGAACCTAAAGAGGATGCCACATCGTTTAACTTGCCTGTTGCAAGAGTGGCCGCCTTTTCAGGAGTAAGAGAATCGGAGCTGACACTAGTGTAGTAGTCGGCTCCATAGATAGTCTGCTGCAAGGCATATCGGATGGGTTTTGTGTCGTCCTCGGACTTGGATTTATGTTCTGGCAGGGCGTGTGAGCGTGGGTACGGATATCAATTAATATACATACCTGAGGACAACTGGAATATGGATGCACGGTCTTTAGAGGCGGCTGTTTTTGGGAAATTTCTTCAAGAAGTCCAAGCGCTAGATCACAGAAGCTGCGCTGGGCCGTTTGTTCGAGAGAAAGCCGTGCCCGGGGATGGGCTTGTGTGGGTGCGAGGGCGGTTACGGCTGTCTACAGAAAAGTCAGATATGAAGGATACAAGCGTTTGAGACATACTTTAAGTGAGCGAATCGAGTGTGTAGAGTTCTTGAGCATCGCACGCAATGAAATTTCAGCCGGAGGGACGTGGCGCGCAAGCAGGCTCTGGGTGTCGAACCTGGGGACCGTGAGCCATGGACAGATAGCGCAGTGGTTAAGTTATGCTCACATTTCGAGGACAGTGAGTAGTTTGTGTGCATCGTCTGCAGAGGGGGGCTGGTCGCATCCGTCAACAAACGCGCCGGGGGTGGGGGAGCGGGGCAAGGGGGCTGGAGGCGTGGAAGCAGCGCCGCCGTCGCCAGAAGGTGTGTTGTCGTCGTCATTTGGGGCGTGCTCGTCTTCGTTTGGTGGTTCGAGGTCGTCGGCCTCGTCCTTGACGGCAGGGGAGGGGGCCAACTCAGTGAGGGGACTTGCAGAGTCGGTCTCGTCTCGTTTAGGAGCAGGCTTCGGGCTGTGCTCGTCGTCGCCGGTGCGCTTGCGTTTGAGAGCGCGTGCACGAGTGGCAGTGCCGTTGGTGGCGGGTGGTGCCGGCGTAGACGTTGTCCCAGACGCGCCAGACGAACGAAGTGCTCGCGCCATGATCAGATCTCAGACCAAACAATCAGCAAATACCAGATCCAACCACGGTGAATCCCAAAGAGTAAATAAAACCAATAGGCAACTCTAATCGACACCGCAAGACAAGAGCACACAAAACAAGTTCAGTTCAACTTGTGCGGAGCTCCGGCTGGTGGCGGAGATATGTTGGGCTCTGTTTGCTCAGCGGTAAAATTTGCGAAAATACTTTGCCCGGTTGTCGACTCTTAAGCTTCCTCCCTCGTCGGTCTGTGTTGAAGTCCCATAATGCGACTGTACATCGTTCACGTTTGGTCACGCATTCTTGAGAGACGCGGTTGATCCCTTCATCGGTCAGCACCGTCAGCAAGCGCCGTTGTCCTCTGCTTCACCACAGTGGCACAAACAAGGACATACATAATGTTTCTCCTGCTAAACACCAGTCCAACTTCTGGAGACTCGAGCTCATGGATGAGGTAACATGTAAAGAAGGTCTTCTTAGGTATCCACGTTACAACCGTAGAGCTGTTATCCAGCTCGGAGTAATTGACTGACCCGGAGTATTACCTCAACCAAGAGCTCTCAATACGTATATATCGAGGTTTTTGACCCAAAATGAAGAGGAATCGACGAAACTACTAGGTCCCGTCGTGTAAACTCTCATCCCTGAGTGAGCCGATGCCAATTCGCTGCCTTTACGGCAGTCGACTTACACAGCCACAGATCGCCACCCCATAAACCACTCTAGCCACTCCATTCATTTTGCTCAATTTAAACTGGTCCTTCTGCGCACTCGGTTTATAACCAATATGAGCGACATAAAAGTTTTCTTGAGAATAGTTTTTGACTTATACTAGGGTCCAACGTGCTACTCGAGTATGTGTAAGTTATAAAAAATGATTCGGAAGACTCCCACTACTCCCCTAGGCCACCTAGCACCACAATATGATACATAAACAATATTTAATATGGGTGCTATTAGTAAAAGCATATAACCGGTCATTAGTTGCTCAACATCATTCCCGAGCCACATTCGTACTTAATCCATATTTTGAGCAAGTCAAAATTGTGCTTCAAATTATAGTTTCAGAATCTTAGTAACCTTCGCTCCTCAAGGCATGATTTTTAATGAGCTCGAGGTATAAAAAGTTCTATATGATGACCACACGAAAATAAAAGAAAAAATGATGAAAGGAGTGTTATCGATCATGCAGCCCCACCGACCGTGGCCTACGTGTATGCGCGACTACCCAGTACCCTATACATGGCCGAAGCTTGAAACAGATGCACTGGACCTGATGCAGGTATACATACACCGATTCTCACATTATGATGGAACCAAGGTGGTACGTAGTCGTGCTCGGCTCATCACAGCAGTCAAAGCGTCCTCACCAAGGCTGGGAATCCATCACACTAGGGTTAGGGCACCGAAACTCGCATTTCAATAGCAGCCGCAGAGAATTCTGATTGCACAAACTGACATATATGTATATGTATGGGATGTTTTAGGGATCGCTCGGGGATAACGGGGGTGTCCATGGGGTGCGCGGGAGTGCTACCTTTATATATAAAAATAGTTAAATTCACCTTTGATGAAAACCCAGTTTATAGTATATTTTAAGTGCACCATGTGCATGCAGTTATAATGAATGTGCGTTGTACGAGGAAAAAGATATACCAAAACAAGTATAATACAAGTATTACACCCTGAAATCGTTGACCAATCAATGTTGCAATTGTGCACAGCAATCGGAAGTTAGTTCTTTGACCGCAGTGAAGTCCATGTGCTACTCCCGGCTCTAAGTGAAGCGGTATTTACATTTGATCCAACTTGTCAATTGAGTATTTATTCCCATGGTGTTCATTCACTTTGCATCCACGCAATGGACCAGCTCGTGCTCTTGGAGACCGTGTCAATCTCATCCCGGGCCCAGCGTGCGGCCATTTGGGGATATGACCTACTCATACTTGTTGTTTGCACTGGTGTTTCCTTCATCTTACTTCTGCTTCACGCGTTTGTATCAACAACTTCCGTCAAACGCTTAATCACAAAGCTTTGCGGCCGAGAACACCTCGAGGACAATGTCGACTCGACACCTCAGCAGCCTGTTATACAACGCGCTGGCTTTTCCCCTTACTTGTACTCTCATATTAAAGAACATGGCGGAGCTACTGTGCTCATATGGAAGGTTCTGAGACTACTGGCCTGCCTCACACTTACTGGCTTGACGATTGGTGCGATCGTGTCAATCAACAAGGAGCATAACGCAATTGGCGTAAAGCAATATGAATCCGAACGAGTCAATGAGGCATACTTGCACTCGGATGTGAACGTAGTGAACAAAGCGCAAGGAAGTAAACACAAGAAATACAAGAGGCGCGAGAGACGGTTCAGCACTGCCGAGTGGATCGAGATATCGCTATACATGTTCTATGTGAGTATACCTACTGGCGATCTCAAATTGAATTTGTTACAATAATCACCGGTAGACATATACGACTATTCTGGCCATCCTTGCACTTACTCTCGCACCTCGCTTCCGTGCCGTCGCAAATGTCCATCTGGTTGTATTGCTTCTGATCGCGTTTGCTGTGTACACATGGCGAGATCTGGTGCCTTTCGCAACCTACAATCTACATCCTGCCGACGCTGTGGGAGGATGGCTGACATGGACTCGTATTGGTGTGCTTGGGTTTGCTTCGGTCGTGGTTCCATTGTTTATTCCGAGGATATATGTGCCCCTCGACCCCAAAGTAAGTATCATAGTCAACCCTTATTACTATCATTATATTTCATAATATTAACTACTACGGTTCACCACAGCATCCTAGCGACATTCCCAATCCTGAACAGACCGCATCACTTATCTCCCTGGCGCTCTACACATACCTCGACCCTCTTATCTGGACTGCATACCGTGCGCCAAAGCTAGAATACGAGCAACTGCCACCACTGGCCGACTATGATTGCGCGTCATATCTGAAGCAGCGAAGCTTCAATAAATTGGACCCATTGAAGCGTACAGAACGACGACACTTCTTTTGGGGACTAATGTCAGTATTCTGGAAGGAGCATATCGCTATGGCCATCATGCTTGTTGTCTATGTGAGCAGAGGCAACTATTGACATGACCAGACACTGATAGGGAATTAGGGGTTAATGGAGTTTGCTGGCCCGGTGGGGATCAGGTACACTCTAAAGTACAGTCAAACTATCAAAATGCTTATAGAAATACTGAACAATTAACGCAGATACTTGGAAGAACCGTCGAGCCCGAGCCTGCTTCGGCCTTGGTTCTGGGTATATTGCTATTCCTCGGACCCGTTTTCAGCACCATCGTTTAATTGGTACGTATTCTTGAAGGTCAGGGTTTTACAATTCGATTTCTGCGATCTTTGTGCTTAGAGTATCTATAGATGGCCACAATTGCTCGAGCTACGGGGATGATTTCTCAACTGCTGTTTGAACACTCCCTCCGGATTCGAGTGGTGACCCAAATCGCCGATCGGTCGAATGGCAAAACGTCTAGGTCTGCGTCTCACATCGGCACAACCACAACTACTCAGAGCGAGGAGAGAATGGACGCCGAGTACCTCAATAGTTCTGAAGCAAGCGAAGAAGACGAGTCCGAGAGTACTGTTCACGCCGCTGAAGGGAGTAACACTCAGACTCTCATTGGGAGTGTAGGCTCTACTAAGGGGAAGGAAAATTCGGACGAAGCAAGTAAAGAACAGAATGGTAACTCGAACCTGGTCGGAAAGATCAACAACCTCATGTCCAGTGTAAGTCTTATATGTATGACGGCGGAAAAAGGCTTACCTCTGAGTAAAGGATATGGAAAACGTGACAAATGGCAGTTATTTCTTGTCTGTAATGGTATATGCACCGGTTCAAATCCTCTCCAGCATTTTTTTTCTGTACAACATTCTAGGATGGGGTGCGTTTCTGGCCCTTCAGGTCATGACGCCGCAAATAGTTCTAATAAGTTTTGTTAGTGCCGTGATAGGGATGGGTTTCATGGTCCTATCGTTCCCTGTTACCGGAATACTTGCAAGGTTGGTCAACGATGTCCAAACCAAGCGAATGAGAAAAACCGATGAACGCGTCCAGGCGATTTCAGAAAGTGTGTTGTTACTTTCGCAAATCTCCTATGGTATACTGATCACCCAGCTTAGCTCTCAGCATCATACGAATGGTCAAACTTTTTGGCTGGGAGAAGAAGGTGCTTGCGCGTGTGGAGGAAAGGCGCGAGATAGAATTGGAGTACTACAAGAAGAAGCAGTGGATTGGACAAGTAGGCCAGGACATTAAGTATACTCACCCTGCCTTTATTTTTGGATCTTTTACTGATTGGCAGTGTAGTCATGTGCTCCCGTTAATTGTCATGGCACTCACATTTGCCTGCCATACGTTATGGTTCGAGAAACCATTAACCGCATCAATTGTATTCGCTTCTATCGCAGTCTTCGACATCATGCGTAACCAACTGCAAATACTATCCTGGCAAATCCCGCTTTCTGTTCAGGGCAAGGTTTCTATAGATCGTATCGACGAGTTCTTGTATCAGGTATGCTTATTAACACCGGTACATCATTATTGTATTCTGACCAAAAATGATACGCCGCAGACAGAGCTACTTGATACATACACCAAAAACATGTCAGACCTTGTCGAGGCTGATGTACTCAGGCAAGATGCGATTGGTTTCAACAACGCAACCTTCGAATGGTCTCGCCAAGCTCCTGGCACGCCCGCCCCTTCCAGACGCAACTTCAGGCTCCACATCGACCAAGAGCTGCTGTTCCACCGCGGCAAGATCAACATGGTCGTCGGCCCGACAGGATGCGGAAAGACCAGCTTGCATGGCCTTGTTGGGGTAAGCATACTGCGCAGCGATGATCTGTTAGCATACACACTCATTCTCGTATCCAGAGAGATGCACTTTGTGCCAGTGCACCAGACTCGTGGTTCTCTCTGCCGAGACAAGGAGGCATCGCGTATGCTGCCCAGGAAGCCTGGGTCCAAAACGAACTATACGAGTGAGTGAGCTGCTGAACTCACGACCCAGTATCTGACTGCTGGTGCTAGGACAACATTCTGCTTGGAGCGAGTACGACGAAGTGCGGTACAAGAAAGGTGCGTACGGCTCAGTGTTCTTATGACAACGCTAGCATTCTGAGTATATGCATGGGCGTAGTGATATCGCAGTGTGCGCTGGAGAGGGACCTGACGCTGTTCGAGGCAGGCGACCAGACAGAAGGTGTGTGCTGACGATGTCTGTCGGTAGGATGCAAGCATCTGATACTCGATCAGTCGGTGAAAAGGGCATGACGCTGAGCGGAGGTCAGAAGGCTCGAGTGTCGCTTGCGCGCGCGATCTACTCGAAGGCGGACATCATCATACTCGATGACGTGCTCTCTGCGCTGGATGTGCACACGTCGCGGTGGATCGTGGACCACTGCTTCCGTGGGGAGCTTGTGGCAGGAAGGACGATGATCATAGTGGTAAGCTGAGACGGATGAGACAAGCACAGGAAGCGACTGACATGGGTCAGACGCATAACGTGCGATGGTGAGCGAGGTTGCACACTTTGTGGTGTCACTTGGACCGGACGGGCGGATTGTCAGCCAAGGCAGCATTGACGAGCACTGCGGCTGAACCCGAAGCTGAAGGCGGAGGCAGAGAAAGACGAAGAGCTGGAAAGGAAAGGTGAAGAAGTAGTCGATGAGAGTAATGCTGTGGACAAGAGCGAAGCAAACGCGAAGAAAGAGATGGGAAGCTGATGGCGGCAGAAGAGGTTGCGGAAGGGCATGTTGGATGGGCGGCACTCAAGCTGTTCTTGCTTGCACTCGGTGGGTTCTGGTTCTGGGTTGTCTACATGCTTGGGTTCTCTCTGGGCGAGCGTCGATACTAGGACAGACGTACTGGCTTGGGTGAGTGCTTGATCAAACGACATTTCTACTTGGTACTAACCTCGCTAGTACTTGGGCACGAGCGTATAAGACGAACAACGAGCACCCGAGCGTGTGGATGTGCCATTGTCAGTGTTTTATGCTCAGATATGAGCCGTGCTTATCTTTCTGCAAGCTATCTGAGCATATATGGTGTGATTTCGATAGGCGGTGTTACAGTATGCACCGTTGCGTTTGTGATCCATGTACTGGGGTCGGTGCGGGCGTCACGTCGGATTCATAGTCGTCTGATCAAAGCTGTGCTCGGAGCACCATTGCGATGGCTTGACTCCACTCCAGCTGGACGTGTCATTGCTAGATTCACACAAGACATTTTGTAAGTTGGCCGTGTGCGCGAAAAATAGAGATCTTACTGGCTGTGATTGTAGCTGTATTGATGGCTCATTACCGAACGAATTCCAGAACTTGGTTCAACGAACGCTCCAGCTGCTCTCACGTTTCATCGGAATCGTCACGTTTGCGTTAGTATATATATATTATCTTTGACTATATAAACTCATTTATTCGTAACGTTCTAAGTCCGATTTTCGCACTCCCTGGTGCCACCGTGTTTGCTATCGGCCTTATGCTTGGTCGGGTCTATATCGCTGCCCAAATGCCCGTCAACGCGAGATGTCCGACGCTCGTTCACCCTTGTTCAGTCATTTTGGAACTACGCTAGAAGGCATCACCTCAATCCGAGCATATGGGGTTGAGGAGTTGTTTAAGGCCGAAGCTCTGAAGAGGATTGACAAGTACACAAGGTCATACAGGACATTCTGGAGCCTAAACGTAAGTAAAGCGAAATCGTGGATATTCACAGGTCCAGGGCTGAGCGTATAAGGATTAGAGGTGGATCTGTATCGGATGGATGTACTTGGTGGACTTTTTTCGTCCGGGCTGGCCGCATACATGGTATACCATCAGGCCTCTGTTGATGCCAGCGACACTGGCTTCTCCCTCAGCATGGCGGTTGCTTTCTCTGGTGGGATTATATGGGTAAGCCTTATATGGAAGGTCTAAGAACAATGCGCTGATGTTCCGACAATAGTGGGTGCGTTTCCTCAACGAGTTCCAGGTCCAGGGCAACAGTCTCGAGCGTATCCAAGACTATATCAACATCGAACAGGAGCCCGAGTCAGTCCCAGAGAAGGCTCCTCCCGCATACTGGCCTGCATCCGGTCACATCGTCGCCGAGAACCTCACAGCGCGCTACTCCAAGGACGGTCCTGCAGTCCTCCACAGCCTGTCATTCGAGATCAAGTCTGGCGAGCGTGTCGGTGTCGTAGGCAGGACAGGCAGCGGCAAGAGCTCCCTGACCCTGTCGCTGCTGCGCATGATCCCTATCGAAGGGAACGTGCTACGAGTGAGTGCTGTTTGGTCTTGCTTCTGCTCAGCGAATGTACGCTGATGTTTGTGCAGCGGGATCCCGACACACGGCGTGAACCTGGACGCACTGCGCTCGAGCATCACGATCATCCCTCAGCAGCCAGAGCTGATGAGCGGCACGGTCAGGCAGAACCTCGACCCGTTCGACGAGTACGACGACGCGGTGCTGAACGCTGCGCTGCGGTCTGCTGGGCTAGACACGGTTCAGTCGGAGAACGACGAAGGGTACATTGGACTGGAATCGGGAGTGAGTGCAGGAGGAGGGAACTTCTCGCTGGGACAGAGGCAGATACTTGCGCTTGCACGTGCGATCGTGAGGAGGAGCAAGGTGCTGATACTGGACGAAGCCACTGCGGCAATCGGTGGGTAGACGGTAAAGATGAGTGGTGTGAGAGGGATGGTGCTAAGGTGGGCTGGTATAGACTACAACACGGATACAGTAATCCAGAAGTCGATTCGGACGGAGCTGAAGGACCGGACGCTGATCATTGTTGCACATCGGCTGCAGACAATCTGTGACGCAGATAAGGTAAGTGTATATATCCCACTCGCTTATTATTTATTTATACCAACTGCTGTTGTAGATAATAGTACTTGAGGCTGGGAAAATTGTTGAGTTTGACTCTCCGGCGGCACTACTACGGAAAGAGTCAGGGGCATTCAAATCGCTTGTCGACGAGAGTGGTGATAGAGATGCACTGTATGCCATGGCAAAGAACCGACTTTGTTGATGACGAGATAAATGCTATCTAATAAACACGTTTTTCCTAATTTCACGCAATCGGTGAACACGCTGGAGACGGGATGTGTAGCAGTAGAAGGGATATATCTCCGCGTATGCGGGCACGTGCTATATACATGCGACTGGGCAGCATACCCCCGTGTACCCCCTGCTCCAACGCTTGACCTGGTTTATAATTACTACAGCTAGGTTCGGCTAAGTAATGTAAACCTCTACGGAACTAACGCACGAAGTCCTTCACAGCTACCGGTAAAGTAACAATTCGAGCACGCACGTATGCGCATGTAACTAAACCTCAGTGAGACAGTTGGATCATCATGTATAACATACATAGCTAGTAGTGGCCCTTTTCGAGTTCGAATCAATCCACAGCGCCTTATGTTGATCATTTTAAAACAAGTAAGCCATGAAACTTAACAGGGGTATCACAATAGGTACACATAATACACTACGATAGACAACGGTTACTGTCAACAGTCAAGTGTGCTCAACGGTCCTATTGTTGTGACTAGCCGGATTTAATCAGAACAAGATATCCACATCAGCAATAGTACGTGGATTGACAGCAGAAACCTTACTTACACTATCATGTAGCCATATGCTGAGCCATGGGTACTAATTTTGTGGCACTGGTGTCGCCGGTGCCTCAGGTCGTGGTGTACCAGGTGCCGCTGTAGTAATAGAGGGTGTCGATTTTCCCATGAAGAGAGATAGTATAAATCGTTCAAGAAGTAAGACTACGAAGATTTTATGAGTGTTATGAGTAGCAGGAATATCTGAAAGCGGGGAGTGTGGCTGGTGGTGGTTCCTGTGGGCTCAACAGCATGTAAATATATATATCTATCACCGTCCTCAGGACGGACAGGATGATACGGCGTATTGAATCCTCCGCGTCGTGGCAACTCACATCGCACAAACAGTCCTTCGCATGGCGACACGGTACGACCGCATCCCCAAATGATTTCAAACTTCAAGCGATATCATCTTGAGGCATAGCTTTGTTTATGAGCCTCCTTGATCAGAGAAGCCAACGAAACAACTTCGAATGGCCATCTATGCATTATATCGGGCGTTACAATCAAGTTCTACATCTTTAGAACACTGCGAGAGAATCGGAATGCAATTTTAATTGGATCGTGCCCGATGCATAGCCGACTGTACCCACACATGCTCGGGAGTCGGCCAACTGCTTTCCGATCCATACTTTCACATACTTTCACGAGCATTAGGCAAGGATAGGTCTAGAATACTATGACTGGAGACCGTAACCTATATGCTCCACAATAAAACTGGCTCGCTCGTTTGTGCAACTCGGATTCCGGGAATCGGCTATAGCTGACCCATGAACGGCCTTTTTGCTCGGCAATAGGAGGCCGTTCCCCCAATCAAATGAATGCTTTATAAGCATTCGGCATTTAGAATAACATCGCAACCTATCGAGATACGCTTGGCCTTCCACAAGGCACCATAGATCGGGGCATCCTGCTATTTTAGGGTGGACTTTAATAACAGTTGGTACCGGCTACGTAGAGCCTCCGAGCGACCTTCGTTTGGCCAATAAAGGTCAGCCAAGAGTACGTGTATCCAGAACCACACCGTGCCATGCCAAAGTGCATACCCTGGGGTTTCCACCTCCTCTATCAATACTACACGAGCATGGCATTTTTCTTTTCCCGGTGGAGCCCAATCTCAACCAGCCAATCGCTTCAAGAGCTCGGCGAGTGCCATGCAACCGAGCCGTGGTAGAGGGTTTACTGTATATCTGAATTTAGCATGCACGTTACACCTTCCTTCTCTCCCCCCTCGGATTGGTTACCTTTTTCTATGCGATCTTTGATTTGATGGGCTTAAATTCAAGGCTGGGTGGGTCCTGTGAGACTGTTTAATCTGTGCTTGCGCTGGTATCTGAAACCTCCACCTGAACTTGTTTGGATCGGGTGCCTGGCGCCGATGGATAGAATACCAACAAGAAGTTTGCTAGCCCATGGGTTCTCACAAGCCCGAGATCATTAAGAGTTGAAGGCGAGAGATAGGTAGCGTATACGACTCAAACCAGAACCTCAAACCACACTAGAGGCCTATTGTAACCAAGGGATGCAGAGAACTGCGCGTAGCCTTCTGTATGCTATGACTGGTGCAATTGCAGTGAACACACGGACATAGCCAATTTAACTCCGTGTGCATAATATCTTGGGAGAAGCTCGCTGCCGCGGTAAGTTTTCTATAGTTTGCGGCATTGTACTGATCGCGATCCGATTTCCAGTTTATGGATACACTTGCCATTTCCAAGCGTCTCACATTCGCCCAACTCAGGTTTCACAGACCATATATTAATAATGAAACAGCAATTAAGTCACGATATACACACATTCGACACAAAACGGTAGACAACACAACACCCACAGCAATATGGCAAGGTCCCAGCCTTCCAAAAAATGACCGAAACCTCAACGCATCAACTAGACGGACGCGCATTTCATTCAACAGCTCATTTAACGACCCTGCCCGTATTGTTGAGTGTACTGCCCCGAAGGCGTGTAGTACTGGTTAGGGGGTCCGCTCTGTTGCATTTGCTGCTGCATCTGCTGCTGTTGATACGCCAGTTGCTGTTGTTGCTGTTGACGAGCGTCAGCCATCTGGGTTGGGAATGCATGATCAGCTGCCTGTTGGGGTACGCAAATTGCGGCTGGTTGAACATGGAGCGCTAGAGGGAGTTGTAAAGTATGGGTGAGAAAGAGCTCTTGGGCAGTGATACGCTTGGTTGGGTCGAATTGCAGAGGCGTTCGAGGAGATCGATCGCTGTGAATAACAAATGATTGAGATAGGAGCCCGGCGATTGTATGCGATATGCACAAACCTTGGGGAGTGGCCTTGGGAACGACTTGCTGCCAGGGAACCTTGGGGTATCTCGGGTACTGCTTGAGCTGGATCTCGGGCTGCCGAACGCATATAGCTATGAGTCAATCAGCCTATTTGGAAGGTTCCGGGACCAACTCACCGAGTCAGCCGCAATTTTACGGAGTACCCGTTCATCGGGAGTCCCAATGATCCTCATAATGTTCAGCAGTTGGTCCTGGTTATCGCGCCCGCGGAATAGGGGTACACCAGTGATCATCTCCGCGAAAATACATCCACAAGACCAGACGTCGATTGACGTATTGTACGTCCGAGAACCGAGCAGTACGTCTGGAGCGCGGTACCACAGGGTGACGACCTATAAACCGTCCAAAAATATCAGTATCCGTTCCAAGGCTGGGCAGACACGAGTCATTACCTCATTTGAGAACGTGTTGACTGGCACACCAAATGCTCTCGCAAGACCAAAATCGCCGAGCTTGAGCTCGCCTTTGCGATTAATGAGCAAGTTCTGGGGTTTCAGGTCACGGTGAAGCACACGATTGTCGTGGCAAAATGCGGTGCCCTTGAGCAATTGGTACATGAAACTGCGCACAGTGTTCGGGTCGAGTGCACCACGTTCGCCATGTGTATCCATGTACTTCTTAAGATCTTGCTCGCAGTACTCGAAGATGAGAACGAGCTTGGTTTCGGTGTGGATGACATCATGTAAACGGACGATATTGACATGCTTAAGTTCCTTCATGAGCGAGATCTCGCGAATGGCCGTCGATGGTGTGCCTTCTTCCGCATCGAGATGGATCTCCTTGAGTGCGACGATTTCATTGGTCGTGCGTGAACGTCCCTACAATAAATAGATGCTCGGCATTTATTCGTGGTGGCAATCCAAGGGCGCTTGCCTACCTTGAAGACAGTGGCATAGGTACCCTCACCGAGTTTCTCGAGTTGAACGTAGTTGCTCATAGCCGTCGAGCGCAATCAAAGATCGTGGTGGTGGTAGTGGGAAAGACTGAGGAAAGGAGGGGGCAACGGGTTGACTGAGTTCAAAGAGGGGGTCGAGGCGATGAAGGCCAATTTCCAGACTGGATTCTCACGTGGGGCTAAGCGCCGGCATCAGGGTCTGCCGGCATCGCCACGCCAAGTCGAAGGATCTCCAAGGCTCTTGAACGTTCGGGTCTTGGTTTTCTCCGTTGTTCTTTCTTTCCTTGCCCCTCGCGTTCTAGAGCCTCCCTTTCTCTCTCTCATTGCACTATGCGCGTCGCTGCTCTTTTGCTCGCTATTCCCTCTGTGCTGGCATTTGATTATGTTGTTGGGGTTGGCAAGGATGAGACGACGTAAGTTTCCCCGTTGTCGCTAGGTGGACATTCACCAAGTAAATATCGCCAGTGGTCAGCTCGGAATGGGCTTTGACCCTAGCTCGGTTCGTCCTCAGGTATGTGCATGACTTCTTGACCTGTATTCCGAGTTAATATTTTCCGTTGATCAGGCTGGAGACAAGATTGTTTTCGAGTTTCGCGCCGGCAGCCACAGTGCTGTAGGTATGTGTTTGCCCATCAGTGCTCTAATAGCATCGTGCTTACTAGCGCAAAAGAATCAACTTTCAAGGATCCTTGTATCCCCAAGCCCGGTGGATACAACTCTGGTGTCATCACGGTCGCCGATGGCACACCTGTTGACTCGAAAGGTCTCCCGACGACCGAATATATAGTCAAGGATACCAACCCCGTTTGGTTCTTCGATCAGGCTGGTGGCCTGTGCACCAAGGGTGCGGTCTTGTGAGTATTAATGCGTAGCTTGCATGAATCTGTACTGATTGTACAATTAGCTCCATTAATCCCGAGCTCACTCATGGTACGCATGGTTCAAGGATAGTTTAAACATCAGTTCACTAATATAAGTTACCCCATATAGATGGCCAAAATGCCGGTCAATTCCGCGCAAATGCCGAGGCATCTGATCCAACTACTGCTTCGGTCGCACCGACCTCGTCAAGCGCATCTTCGACCGCTAGCAGTCCTCGACAGGAACTTCGGCAGGATCCGCCTCCAGCCCCACCACAACCGCGAACCCAAGCACCAACTCGGCTACTAGCATGGCTAGCTTTTCGATGGGTGCTGTTCTAGCATCGCTCGGAGCTTGGCTCTTGATCTAGTAATTGGAGAGTGGCAAGCTTGAGAACTAAGTTTCTCCAGATTGAACACTTTAGGACATTTTCTATTCCCTTTTAATGTATTTCCACCGGTCGAGCCGATGCTTGATGTACTCTTTCCTTCTGATACCGATCCGAATACATCTCGTTCCTTATTACTTGGCTTCTAGAAATGCGTCGGTCCATATGCATGCATTGATTGAGTCTGAAATCGGCAATATCGCCAGCAGTAAGGGACCAACCAATACCGGGCGCTTAAGGGGGTGTTACTTATATCACAGGCCCCGCGCGAAACGCTATCTTACTTATGGCCTGATCTTGCCTCTGGTCTCGGCTGCCGATTTCGACCCACTTCGCTCTGTACATTTCCCAGGTTTAACTTTCCTTATTCTGCTCCTAACCACGACATATTCACGACATGAAGTTCGCATCCCCACTGCCTGTGAGGTGCGTATCGGAACCTTCTGTGGCGCCAAATGCAGTGACTGATACAGGTTCACAGTTTACCGAAAGAGTGCGACAAGGCGACCAAAATACTATTATCTTTTGTGGACGGGAGAAATGATGGCCTCGACGGTGTACGTAGACTAATAGACGACACGACAACAGATACACTGGTCGCTTACTCGCTTAATCTCTCCTTGGCTACCGTAGCTTATCCCCCGACAAATTCTCGAACAAGCTCACGGCTTTGCTATATTCACCGTAGTCAAAGCCGGCTTTCTGTTCTCTGCACGAGCGGGGAGCGGCATCGTCATTGCTCGATTACACGACGGTAGTAAGTTGCGCCTCACTTTCCCACCCCTTTACCAGAACGTTCGCTTACATTCCTCCCCCGTGCAGCATGGAGTGCTCCCAGTGCGATCGGCACAGCTGGGATGGGCGTAGGAGGCCAGGCGGGCGCCGAAATGACAGACTTTCTCATCGTCCTCAACACTCGAGCAGTAAGTTTCTCAATACATTCCCTATTTCATCACATTCAGAAAAATCTTACGATGGTGTCATGAATTTATTTCAGGCCGTCAAATCATTCATGTCTGCAGGGTCTCTCACTCTGGGAGGTAATATGAGCCTCGCGGTCGGTCCGATTGGACGTAATGGGGGTGCCGATGTCGCTCTCAACACCAAGGGCAAGGTCGCTGCCATGTACTCGTACAGCCGGACCAAGGGGCTATTCGGCGGTATAAGCGTGGAGGGATCTATTATCGTCGAACGCCAAGACGCAAACGCTATCGCTTACGATGCTGATGTTACATCAAAACAGCTCCTCAGTGGAGTTGTTCCAACCCCACCATGGGCTCAAACCCTCGTTCGTGCTTTGGAACGCTGCACAGGCCTGCCTACCGGCCAAAAATGGATTCAAGAGGATCGGACGGGGAGCGACGTGAGCGGAGGATACCATTTCGGGGGTGTCGGATCTTCCAGTAACCAGTCTAGCCCCAGAGGCGGAATTATTGATCGCACCAAACGAATGTCCGGGGTATTTTCACCACCTTGGGGCAAAAAGAAAGAAAGCACAAGTTATTTCCCTGATCCAGACGACGACTATACCAACGAGGCGCCAAGCGCTGCTACCCGGTCACCCTTTGCTTCTCCGGTCGATCACCGCAAATCGACCTCGGTTTCGAGTAAACCTACGGATAGGCTCGACGGCTTTGATACCCATTTCGAGTCTGATTTCGACCCGTCGCGGACGGCAGAGCCGACTCGTGTTTCAAGAGACCTTCCGCGCAAGTCGATTGAAGATTACGAAACACGCATGCGCCAAAATGCCTCCCCCTATAGCGCATTAAGCAACACTTCGCCTACCCAAACACAGTTTTCGGATATATCAGCCCAGCAGCGATTGGCTCTGAATAGGAACTTTTCGTCCAAGAGCAACGGTACCGGCGGTTCGTTCTTTGGCCGAAGCAAGGAAAATAACAACGAGAATGGCTCGCCTAGCAATGGTCGTCCGACCTCTACATATGGGGGCATCGGGGGATGGGGCGCCCGTTTTACAAAGAAGGAAACCGAGCGCAAAGAGGTTGATCTAATGACCGGCGACGACGACGAAGACCCGTTCAACTCTTTCCACGATTCACCCACAAAGACGACGACAAACGGAAACGGACTGGCGCGAGGTAGCTTTGATAGCGGCGGACCATGGAGTTCGAGCGTTGCAAGCAACGGGCACGGCTCTTCGAACGGTCGAGGCTTTTACCCCGGACTTGTTGAAACTGACTTGAATATTGCCAACAAGGACGCCAACGTCTGGGAGGACGATCCGTTTGGCCAGAAACCAGCTCGCCAGCCCACCCCCAAAATTTCTACAAAACCTGGGCTTCGAGACCCCCAGGCCGAGGGCGTTGCTCGGGCAATTGCATTGTTTGATTTCATTGCTCAAGAGGTCAGTACTGCTTGGCGTGATCTACAGAACCTCTGAGCTTATCTTTATATTATCAGTCGGGCGATTTGTCATTTAACAAGGGAGATATTATCACAGTCATGAAAAAGACAAATTCAACAGACGATTGGTATGTCCCTTGTTCTTCTACTAAACTTTATCACTTAACGGGACGTCCCACTTTTAGGTGGACAGGCAAACTCAATGGAAAACAGGGCATTTTCCCAGCCAACTTCACTGAAGTAGTGTAAATCTCGACATGATACCACCTCCCTCTCTTTCTCTCTTTCCCCGATTGTATTCCTATCTCCGTACTGGAACCCACCACCCACACGATTGACTTTGACTGTTGTATGTACGCGCTCCCAAGGCATTTAAAGTATTCAATACGATTTGTATATTGGACATTTTCTTGACAAGTTGTACAGCATTAATATCAAGTTTAAAACAATCTTGGGTCATGATGGGTGGGACATAAACTGGCAACTAGCCTCCGTTACGCTAGCTTTCGGCCCAAGTGTCCAAAATCTTCTTGGCTGCTGTCTGCACGACCGGTTCTTCCTTATCTGCCGCGACAATGTCCGAAAGGATCGGCTTGATAGTACGTTTCACCTTTTCTATGATCCGCAGCGCAGGTGCATCTAGACTAGACACACTCGCAAAGAGCGTGCATACATTTGCCCTGAGCTGCGGGGGGAACACCTTGTCCTCGTTCTTCAATATGATACTTAGCATATCAATCAGTTTGGGATGCTGCAATGTGCCTCCTTCCTCTACGGACGATTTGTTGCCGGTCACCACCGCCATGGGCACGTCAAGCGCCCGGTCGTACGCGGAAATGACATAAGGTGCTAAGTTATGATAATTTAGACAACTCAGTGACGTACCGGCGATCATAGATATCAACGCTTACCTCCATGATGTTGGCTTCCTAGCAATGTCAACGCGACAATACCCTCATTCAAAAGCACGGGGTACTTTCGGCTTCGTCCAACCAGCTCGGCCAACGCCGTGTGCTCTGGCGGTTCGAAAGCCTACGAATGGCTCTCTTACGTTGGCCCGCGGATACGGCGATGCTCTCTTCTGGTCCGGCGGGAGACCATAGTGACTTGACAGCGTTGACCAATACCCGTGCGGCCTCGGATTTGAGCGCGACGGTGTCAGAGCGTTGGGAAAGATTGATCACTTGGTCCATTCCGCTGGGCTCGTCGTCATCATCATCGATGACTGGGGACGCGACGGCGGGTGTTGCAGGTTGGGCGGTCGGAGGAGGTAGAACGAGGCGTAGGGTGTTGCTCACTGGATGGGATTCATAGTTAGTAATGGGCGACCGAAAGAACTGTAATTCGACCGACCATTACTCAAACACAAGTGCTTTGCGATTCCAACAGCAGATGCTTGGACGGCTTCCGCACGATCAGATTCACTATCCCAGACACCCGATGCAGAAAGTGCCTCCAACACGCCAGCGTCACCAAGAACCATTTTGTTTGGAACTGGCTGAGCCAGGTGTTTGAGGAGCCCTAGTACCCCGTGCTTGACCTTCATGTCCGTCACCGGAGTAATAAACGGTACGAGGTCTGGAACGATTGAGGAGGGAGGGGCCACGAGTGCAACGCAGTAATCATCTGGATGGTGCACAAGTCAAGCTCAGCACAATAATAGCCCCTATAGAAACTACTTACCGCGGCGAGCGAGATTTCCAAGAGTTAATGTAGCGCATATGACCAAGTCATCTCGCGCGTCACTTGGATCTACGTTCCGGTATTGTTTAATCCATGCCAACATGGCCGCAACAAACCATCCGCCAGGTGCAGCTTGGTTACCGCCATCTAGCTTAGTATCGTCCCACAAGCTAGATATCGCCCTGTCCTCTCCAGCAGCAGTAACTAAAGCCTTGATTACTGCACCTTTGCACAGTCCGACCTTTTTGTCCCATTTAGCATTGTCTTTGCCCGTCGAATCATTCGTGCGCCATTCGGGCAAGGGTTGGGCGAATTCAATAAATCGGAGGATGATGCGGAGCAGGTTGGCGTCGCTTGCAATCGCAAGCCGAATCACTTCCGAGTCGAGAGCAAGAGACTCGAGTAGGGTACAAGAGGCCTCAAGAGCTTCCAGGTCGGCAGCGATCAGGTCTGGAGGTGATGCTTCGGTGGATTTACTAGTAGAATTATGTGTTGCGGTGGGTGTTCGGGAGCCTTGGCTGCTGAAGATGTCGAGGGGTTTTAATAGGTATGGAAGAACAGATGGTCCGAATTTAGGGGTAGGCTCTGAACGCACGCGGCCTATTAGTAAACCGAAATGGATTCGCTGGAAGAATATCCCTTACCCAATTCGAGAAGTGACTCCAGCAACCTACGAGTCCATCCCGACAGTCCACTCCTCCAAGTCCAACTCTCTGGTTCTTCATCTCCGGAAATGGTCTTGGTCCATGATCCAACTTCATATATCTCGTTGGACAGTTTCAATACTATGAGTGGAGCATCCATTTCTATCAATTTGGTCCGAAGTGTATCTATGATGAAGCGAACGAGGCGCATGAATACAGCCCTTTTATATGACAATTAAAAATACTTGCCATTCTTCATGCTTGCGTTTAAAAGGAACCCTAGTGAGGTTTTGGTTACTTTGAGGTCTTCGAGCTCCAGTTCTATGCCTTCCTGGCTATAGGCACTAAGCATTGGGAGTAAAAGCTGTAAAAGCCCAACATCTAAGAGTCGTTGCCTATTCGGATCTAAGTGATCATTTTGATTAGTAAAGTGATATATAACTAAAAGAAGAGCATACCATTGTCATTACACAGATTTGCAGCAACTCGCAGCAGTTCCAGAATGCATGTACGAGCTGCTCCGGTTGGTCGAGAGTTGGTATCCGGTATTGCTGATTTCCAAAAACTCACGAGAGCCTCTGGTAACTCGGATTTACCGAGTTCATCCCTTGTGGGGGCTGACAATACAATGAGTCGTCAGATGATTCGAAAGTCACTCCAGTTTACCGCATACCTGCCGTTGGTAGACGCAGGGTATTAGCAATGGCCTGGAACGCGTCTCCTGCCTGCTTCAAGTCCGGAGTGTCATTCTTAGACTGGGAAAATATTGCCTGTAGGTGTTCTTCCACATTTTCTACGTTTGCATCGGCCATTGCGTCTGAGGGTGGTTGTAGTTGGTGCGGGAGGAGAATGAGGCTGTTCGCAAACGTTAACCCATGATGGGATGAGGCTATGCTTCCACATTGGGCGATTAGACGCCGATCGCTCCCATAAACAAGCCAGTCGCGTCCCTACTTGAAAGAAGTATGCATAAAGATAAGAGCGCGCCCTAACTGCCGGCCTCAATAAAGTACCCATGTTATCTATAAAAGAACAAAGGCTATTGAACTAAATCATTAAAGGTAACTATATGTGGGTAACCCGAAGGTTTCAGACTTCCGGTTTGCCTCGCACCGGCCCGGTTATGCGAGAGAACATAGCAGAAGTCAACGACAACGCTCCATGATGAGGTAAACGACAGGCTGCGCTCCTCCATTTCGTGGGGAAGAATTTGCATCGAGACATGTGCCTTGAGATATTGTAACCGCATACGGGAGATGACGGCTTGAACAGAATTTGTTGGGGCGTTTCTTTTTCTTTGCCCCAACCTGGAGTAAGCGCATCAAATTCCGCATATATAAGTCCCCCCGGCATCTCCACAAATTCCTTACCGCCATCCTCCCCCTCTGGTGTGTGCCTCTATAGACGACCAGCTTTGGTCCCTCTCTCCTTTACATCTCGGATACGACTCCTAGTTCGTTGTATACCGCAAAAAGTATGGCTACCACTGGCCCATACCGCCGATCTGCGGCATCGAAAAATGAGCGCGAGGTTATCCCCGCCGACTTGAACATCCCGGACAACTATGTCCAACACACTCTGGAGACCACAAAACCCCTTCCCCCAGTCACGATGCAGAATTGGTGAGTTTTATCAGATTACCTAAATTAGGCGCCCCAACGCGGGTAAAACTTTTTGCACACTTGCTGACTCAAGTTGGGGTTTCTTTCAGGTGGAAAGAGCTCAACTATCTCAATTGTGTGCTCGTCGGCGTCACCCCGCTCATTGCCATCTATGGTGCCTATACCACCAAGCTCCAGTGGCAGACCGCACTCTTTTCCGTTTTCTGGTATTTTGTAACTGGCCTCGGTATCACTGCCGGGTATCACCGGCTATGGGCACACCGGTCCTATAACGCTTCAAAGCCGCTCGAGTATGCGCTGGCCATGGCCGGTGCTGGTGCTGTCCAGGGTTCGATCAAGTGGTGGTCCCGCGGACACCGTGCTCACCATCGCTACACCGACACTGATCTCGACCCCTATGGCGCCCACCACGGCCTGCTCTGGTCCCACATTGGTAAGTGTGTCTGAAACAGTATTCATGAACATCTTACTCATTTGTGAATCAGGCTGGATGATCTTCAAGCCTCGCCGCAAGCCCGGTGTCGCTGATGTCTCCGATCTCTCCAAGAATGAAATTGTCAGGTGGCAGCACCGCTACTACTTGTGGTTGATTTTGCTTATGGCATTCGGTATCCCAACCCTTATCCCTGGTCTCTTCTGGGGTGACTGGCGTGGTGGTTACTTCTATGCTGGTGCCGCGCGCCTGTGCTTCGTCCATCACTCTACTTTCTGCGTCAACTCGCTCGCACACTGGCTCGGAGAGACTCCCTTCGATGACAAGCACACTCCTCGGGACCATCTTATTACCGCCTTGGTTACCATCGGCGAAGGCTACCATAACTTCCACCACCAGTTCCCCATGGACTATCGCAATGCCATCAAGTGGTACCAATATGACCCCACCAAGTGGTTCATCACTGCTATGTCCTGGTTGGGCCTTGCCAGCCATCTCAAGGTTTTCCCCGACAACGAGGTCAAGAAGGGCCAGATGACCATGCAGCTCAAGAAGATCAAGGAAGTCTCGGATAAGATCGAGTGGCCAAAGAGCTCCAATGACCTTCCAGTCATTTCCTGGCACGAGTTCCAAGTCTTGGCTAAGGAGCGTAATCTCGTTCTCATCTCTGGCTTTATCCACGATGTCTCGTCTTTCATGGAGGAGCACCCTGGTGGCAGGCATCTGTTGACCAAGATGGTTGGCAAAGACGCAACTACCGCGTTCTTCGGAGGCGTCTATGATCACTCCAATGCCGCTCACAACTTGCTCGCCATGATGCGCGTCGGTGTCCTCCACGGTGGTCTGGAACTCGAGTCTGAGAAGGCTGTTCCTCCCTCACAGAAGATCCGAGTTGTCTCTCATTCCGAGCTCGCATCTCTTACGAGCCCCAACGGTACCGAGGACAGCTTCAGTGGCAGCCGACCCCGACCTGCATCTCCTCTTTCCGATTTGGGAAGCGACCAGGGCCTCGCGTCGAGTCCTTCTAGCGGCGGCGAAGAAGAGGACATGCCCAGGACACCCACAGCCGAGCTTAGCTTCGAGCTCCCATCCACGACCAAGGCTTGAGGCTATTGGTTACTAGTTTATTGTGTTCCATTGGTCTGACCCAACATGTGTACTATTTTTGCAACGTTTGTTTTCGAGATGATTTTAGAGGAGGGGGGTCATGTTCCGGCGGGAGCATTATTGAATATAGAAATTAAATGTCGTTACTGCGCTTTGTCACATGTGTGCGACATAGAAATGACATGTATATTTCTCTGAACAGTTGCCCATTGCAATTGCAAAGCACCCGACCGAAAAGGTATAATTTGTTTATGTGAGCCTCAGCCTCGGCAAGTTGGCGGAAACAACTATTGCACGTGAGTGAGCGGTTTGCCTTGTTCGCATGTAGCTCTTTAAATATGAATCCAAAAAAAAAAACTATTGCACGTGATGAACGAGCATAGCAATAATATCCAGTCAGATTCGGTAACCTGAATCAGACAAAGATTCGATGGCCTATTAATGGGATCGACCGCCGCGTATCACTCGCATCTCTCATAATATCGCTCTCAATTCGGAGTAGCTTGACAGAGCACAGGATAGTTACCATCGATTGCGTTTGTCGGGCAATCTGCGGACTTGCTCGAGCGCGCCATTTTTGACCATCCCGCTTGAACTCGGTGCTTCTCTTCACTAGTACGCTATTTAACCTTCTACCAGCAACTGCGAGGAACAGATGACACCTTCGCCAAGTGGTTCTCCAAAGGTCCTGTTCCGGCATTTCACCTCGACATGATCTATTTTATGTCCGCGTGATGCGTAACGCGGAGAAATACAGGCTTCTTGTGTGCTGACCATACTGCAAACCCTTTACTCGTGAGCGCAAGGCAAATACATTTGGCTAGTATGCATTTTATTATTCTTCAGCCTAACTCCCACTTGGAATATAGTTTGTGTCCCATGACTACCTGGTTTATTCTACTTATATTGTCGTCCATTGATGAGTGTTCATGGCAGAACCTAAGCAAGGTACGGCCACAGGAACGAAGAATCTTGATGGGCATCCAAGGCTATCAATCTAACCATTCGCCTAGGTGTTCTTCAAAACATTACATTTGCGTTACTCAAATCCCGACTAGCTCCCGACTCTTTTTGCCGATCTAAGGTCACCGTTGGTTATCCTTCGCTGAGAAATGTCGGATAATTCATCGCAGGTTGGTGACGAACGCTGGTACGGCACAGCTGTTGATTCCCATCCTCAAATCTTGAGGCTGGTCTAGCGCTGGTGGATATAAAAACCGTTGGCTCGTTCCACCAGATTCCCCAGGTCTCTCGTTTGTCTTGTTCAACCTCGACATGTTCAAGTCTCTTTCTCTCGGATCTTTGGCCGTGGCCTTCCTGGCCTCTGGCGTCGTGGCTCAACAACCAGAATGGGCACAATGCGGTGGTATCAACTGGACTGGTGAGTGAAACTATATGCCGAGCTATATAAATTTTGAACATTCTCAATAGGTGGAAAAACCTGCGCTTCTGGTCTGAGCTGCGTCAAGGTTAACGACTACTACTACCAGTGCCAGAAGGGTTCTGGTAACACACCCACCACTACCGCTGCCACCACTGCCACCACTGCCACCACCAGCAATGGAGGTAGCACTCCTCCTACTACTACTAGTGGCGGCAGCACCCCCACCAGCACCGTCGGTCCCTCGGATAACCCATACAGCTCGGACTACACTGTCTGGCTCTCTCCTTTCTATGCTGCTGAAGTCGCTGCTGCAGTCAAGAACATCTCTGATGCTACCCTCGCTGCAAAGGCCGCCAAGGTTGCGAACATCCCTACCTTCACCTGGTTCGATGTCCGGGCAAAAGTCCCTACTCTCGGTGAATACCTCGCCGACGCCGACGCCAAGTACAAGAGCACCGGCAAGAAGCAAATTGTCCAAATCGTTGTCTACGATCTTCCGGACCGTGACTGTCATGCTAAGGCCTCTAACGGTGAACTCTCATCTGCCAACGGTGGCGAGGCTCTCTACAAGCAATACATCGACGACATTGCTGCCTGGATTACCAGTAGGTTACCCCTTATCAATATAATTTGCCATAACTTATCACCACCACCACATAGAATACCCCCAGATCCGCGTTGTCGCTGTTGTCGAGCCTGATTCGCTTGCCAACTTGGTCACCAACTTGAGCGATCCTCGTTGCTCTGCTGCCAAGGAGGTCTACACGCGCTCAACCATCTACGCCATCCAGAAACTCAGCCAACCCAACATCTACCTCTACCTTGATGCTGGTCACGCTGGCTGGCTCGGATGGCCCGCCAACCTCCCTCCGGCTGCTCAGCTCTTCGGTGACCTTCTCAAGTCTGCCGGCGGTTCCTACCGTGTTCGTGGTCTTGCTACCAGTCAGTTTAAACCATAGAAGTAGTGGGTGAAAGAGTATCTGACATGACTTGTAGACGTCTCCAACTACAATGCCATTGTTGCCGCTTCCCCCGACCCAGCCGCTTCCCCCAACCCCAACTACGACGAGCAGCACTACATCTCCGCCCTCATCCCTTACCTCCAGCAATACGGCTTCCCACCCCACTTCATCGTTGACCAGGGCCGCTCTGGTGTCCAGAACATCCGTGACGAGTGGGGCAACTGGTGCAACATTGAGGGTGCTGGATTCGGTCTCCGCCCTGGCCCCAGCACTGTCGCCGGCATTGAGTCAGTAGACACGATTATATGCGCGTTTTGTGCTTTAAACTGATCATGTCTTTCTATAGCCAAGTCGTCTGGATCAAGCCCGGTGGAGAGAGTGACGGTACCTCCAACACCGGCGCTGTCCGCTACGACTCCACCTGCGGCCTCAACGATGCCAAGAAGCCCGCTCCTGAGGCTGGTACCTGGTTCCAGGCTTACTTCGTTGACCTCGTAAGTCATTCCTACTTTCATTTTTTGTATGATTACTTATATCGAACCATATCCACAGGTCAAGAACGCCGTCCCCGCTCTCTAGAGGATCTATTAAATATGTTTTCGGATTATTGGCTTATGGCATGGTTTGCACCCCGTTTGAAGAAAGCGGGCTTGTGAAATGTAAGAACGTACAAAATGTCATCTTTTCTTGTTTTCTTTTGGAGCGTGCCTTGGGCGTGTAGCATATCTGCTCGGCTTGCCATTGCTGGAAGTCTGAAGCTCACATAAAAACCGACTTCTCATGGTATAAAAACTTGTCTCCCAGAACATTACTTTAGTCGCCTAAAACCTAGCTCTTGCATACGGCTATTGCATACGGAAATTTGGTATTAATGTGGCCACTACTCATGTTCATGATGTTCAAGTGTGAGAACGGCCAATAAATAGATGTCTTCGCCATGAAAATAGCATAGCAAATGGGACTTTCTTCAGAAAAGAGAGAAACTGGAGAAACTGGCAGCGATATAGCGACATACTTGGGAAAAACGGAAATTATCGGCACAACCACTGAGGGCGCTAGTTCCAAATCTTCATGTATTTGATTTTACTCCCTTGGCCGGAGCGATAGCTACAGAAAGCAGATCCTTCTGTGATTCACTAGCGCCAGTATGGCGGGCACTGAGACCCAACTAACTCCCAAGCATCATCTAATGCCTTCAGTACTTCGTCCGGAAGGGCGCCCTTTGCACTATCGGTGCAATTTTGCTCGAGTTGAGCTGCACTGCTTGCGCCTGCGCATATAGTCAGTCGCCTTGAGCTGGAGCGTCCAAAGCGGGACTTACCCAAGATTACTCCATCTTCTGGTTTCAATACAGAGTGATGTTGGCACCACCTGAGGGCGATCTCGGTGAGGCGTAGGTTATGAGCAGTCTGCGAATTTGAATGAACCATCCTTCCATCGTCAAATGTGCCAAGTTGAACGACTTACCGCTACAGTCTTCAGACTCTCAAGAGCAGTGAAGTAATTTTCCCTCACGTAGCGAGCACTAGGATTGGGTGATCAGGTAGTTGACACCGCTGACACAGTTTCAAGTTGACATGATATTTGGCTTACCGGTACATTTTACCCATCGCGTCGCTTGTCTTAAACCGCCCTTCCTGTGGAACATCGTCTACTCTTGATAGTTTTCCAGCAAAAAATCCCCCTTAATTTCATGGCTAAAACTTTGACGTCAATCTTTACAGAAATATATGGGCTTACCAGCAAGAGGATTATATACAACCAAACGTATTCCAAATTTGCGTAGACAGGGTGCCAGTTCCTGTATGGTGAGTTAATACTACTCTCGGTCTAAATGCATCTCGACATTACATACCGGCTCAATTGCACGAGTGACTGCGTTATACATGGCCTGGTAGATCTTGGGTTGGACGTATCCCTTAGTCTTGCATATACCAACTATTTCAGCTACCTAGATGAAACTTTAATTCCAAGATATTTTTAAGATATCTGCTCATACCTCCCATGAAGCATAGTTAGACAAGCCGAATATCTCGCTAAATGGGATCATTTATGAACACAATTTGAGCAGCGAACGGGGCGGGTGGTATCTTACAAAAGGCCTTCCTTATGCATTTTGTCGACTTCTCCAAGGGTCTCTTCAAATGGCACACTGCGATCGGGTGCGTGAAGATAAAACACCCGCACCTTCTTACGATTCAGTTTTTCGAGAGATTCGCTGAATTTCGCGCGAAGGTGTTCAGGTGAATGCCAGCCAGGTTCCGTTGGGTAGACCCTAGAAATACGGGTGAAGGTCAGCGTTGAAGATGTTGGGTGAACTTCATAATTACTTAGTATCTACTGTTGCGGCGCCAAGATTGAGAAGGGAAAGGTGCTATTGTCTCCAAAATGTGAGTGCTAAAGATGCATGTAGGTGCGTGGTGTTATTGGTTTCATACTCACCGATTCAGTCGTGCCCTCCGCATACATGCTATAATAAATATTCTTTTTAAAAAGTCTCATCCACGAGCTGGATCACACCTACCGAGCTGTGTCTATTTCTGTGTGCCCATAGCTGAAGAAGGTATCTAGGATTGTCTGGCACTCGTTCAGGTCAGAATTTCGAACACCGTTTTTCCGGGTTCCCCCATTGTCATTGTACCAAAGATCAAGGGTACTCGAGACTGTTTAGGTGACATAGTTAACGTTCGGTATAGCAACGAATGATGATAGAGTCGCTCTGATTAGAGATCTCCAGGTAGTGACAAGCGCCGATAAACGTCACGAATGACCTCAAATTTGATTGGAAATCATTATAAACTATACGACCTTACCTACCACAGCATCCAGACCCTAGGATTTCTTTAATCTATCTGCACTTTTAAACTAGTTTCTCTTCAGTGTAATATAATAACCCATTCAATATAAATGGCACGAAAGAGGGATAAGATCAAAAAGGGTTTCTCACCACCACCCGCCGAACCGGCTCCCGCAACGGGCCAAGATGATGGATTAGAGGATGATCTATTCGCTCAACTTGACGCGCGGGATGCGGAAACTCGGAAAGAGGCAGCGGAAGTACTCCAAAGTGTCGAGAGTGCCAAAGCGACTGATGCAGCAGAGAAATCCAAGAAGGATAGCAAGAGTCGATTCCAGGCAAGAGTGGTGAGTGCATGTCAACACATGAGCCACGAGATCCACTGTTTAACGCTATATCAGACTAGGAAAGCTGAGCAGCGAGCGGCCGAACTTCCCGCTGTGGATGAGGCTTCCAAAGCGCAGATGGAGCGCGAGATAAAGGAGGAGAGGAAGCAATAATGGAGGAGTGTAAGGCGCAAGGGCTACACATGGTCGAGGTAAATAGATATTTCTATTCTCATTTCGAATGTAACTTTGAATGAGTATTTAGATTCCACCCGATGGCCATTGTCTCTATACGGCGGTAGCAGATCAACTCGCTCTCCTTGGCCTCATACCATCTTCGGCCGTACATCCATCAACTACACGCAACGCCGCAGCAGACTACATGCTCGCTCATCCTGACTCCTTCATCCCCTTCCTGCCATCCATTGAGGGCGAAGATGGTGCTGGAGCCGAGTCAGCCGGGCTTCTTTCGCCCAACAGTTTCACATATTGCGCTCGAATTCGTGACACTGGTACATGGGGTGGTGAGCCTGAGATTACGGCTTTAGCCAACGCATACAAGGTCCCCATCCATGTTGTACAATCTGGTCCTCAAAGAGTAGTGGTTCATGGGCCTCAGGATGGCCAAGTGGTCAAGCCAGATGCAGCAGTCAAGATAAGCTATCATAGACGCATGTACGGTTTAGGAGAGGTATGTTACTGCCCACTTCTTGTTGCCCAAACAGGAAATTCATTACCACCTACTGCAGCATTACAACTCATTGCGACCTAAAACTATAGTCGATCGTATTCCAGGGATGGAACAAGTACGAGCTGCCCTCAAAGCGTAGATACCTACTGTAACTAAACAGGCTACAATGTATTAATAGTATTAATTCCGAATATACCAAAGAGCGATCATCTTGCAACAAGGTACCGAAAGAAATCCGCATTGCAAAGTGTGTACATCACAGCAATAGATCTTCTTGCTGTCTCCCTCCTCGAGAACTAGACCCTGCACCATCTGAGGCGAACGCACCCCCAAGACCGGCGTAGGGGTCGTTGAGATCTGTGACAGAACGGTTTCCTCCTCCTATTCCCCCAACCGGCAGACGCTCATCATCATCGGCGTCGTCATCGTTGCCGTTATCAAGTTCGTCGTCGTCACCTGCACCAATGAGCAGCGAGCTTGCATCCGCCCTGGAGTTATTTTCTTCGGTGTATCGGTTTTGGAGGCCTGGAACTTCTTCACCAGGTTCTGGAGGACGATCACGCATAATAGTGGTCTTGGGCAATGCCGGCAGCAGTGGCATATCTTCCGGCCGGTGCACCAAAGCGGCACGGGAGGCTTGGTTGAGGGCAGGACTATCCGTGAGCCACTTGCCTTTGGACGTCCGGATAAAGGTCTAAAATCGGGGTATTAGCAAAAAATAGGGTGCATATGGAGTTTGACACTTGCCTCTGGATTCTTGTGGTAGATGGAACCAAGAGTTCCAGCATGCAGAAGTAATTGATCCAAAGCACCTCGCTCCATTCGATCCGTATCTGTAGAAATCGGCGGTTTCTCGGCCAATACGACCTCCTTGGCCGCAGTTGCGTCCGTAGACAGTAGTCGCCAATACATGTACCCTCGGTCTCGGAGATCCGGGTTGTCGACTTCCTCCGTTGCCCATTTCAAGACTTTGGGAACTAGTTCTTTGCCCTTTTCAGGTTTCTTGATGAAGAACTTGACGACCGCTGTGAGCAAGGCCAATTGAACCTATGAACCAAAATGGATTTAATAATAGCTGGTACAATGCAAAAGGGGGATAACTCACTTCGGCAGACTCGGATAAAAAGTTGAGCGTAAGATCCTCTATGAGGTCTTCAACATTGTCAATCCTTTCCGCATACTGTCCAATAATCCAAACCATCGCTGCACGTGCATCTGGCTCGTCCAACGCGTCGATGTTTTCGCATAGTGTTGGAATAATACCCTCGTACTTGCTAGGATATCGGCGGAAAATATCCTTTATCACAACAACGGCTTCCTGAACAACGTAGGTGACTTTGGTTTCTAGGAGGGATAACAGCGAGTCTATACACTGGTCCGCTGCAGGAGCCACCTTGATAGCCAGTCTCCCCATGGTGCGTACCGCTTTGCGTACAAAATCAATGTCAACTTCTGAGGCGTATCTAGAATATATGTGAGTCTTGAGAATAAGATATAGCTGAGAGAACCCACTCTTGGAGTTCGAGCAAAACAGCCTTGGCATTCTCCTCCCTGGCAAGACGGTACATAATCTCCAACTTGGCTAGCTTGACATAGATAGGGTCGTTGTATTTGCAGAAGAATACTTTGACATCGTTCTTCAGTACAGCAGGCCTCCGCTGAATTATCAACAAGATGTTTCTAAGGGCGACGTATTGAACTTCTGGCCCAGCGGATAGTAATGTGACTAGAATGGATGTTATTACACGTTTCATAATCCACTAACAGCTGCTCACCTAATGGTGGTCCCATCTTCTTGCATAGATGGTTGATTGCATCCCGGTTGTCCATGTAATTCATTAAATAGAGCAATATTTTGATAGTTGTTAAAACGACCGCAGAGTTTGCATGCTGAAGTCGCATGGATATCTTTTCAGCAAGCACCTCTGCATCAGTTGTAGTCTGAGGGACAAAGGAAAGCAAACAATCGAGAATATATATCTGCCCCCATCTGGTGCGCTATTAGTCGGCTGAAATACTGCAACTCAAGCTACGTACTCAGAACACTCGTTCAGAGCGGCTATCAGCTTGTTTGCAACCTCAATGCTGAGCTTTAATGAGATGTCGTCGCTCCTCTCGCTGATTTCAGTCAGAGCGGCTACTGCGTTGGCCACAACAGTCGGGTTCGCGTCCTTGAGCAGGTCTCGGAGCATGGCCAGGAAGTTATGCTTATCCACGAGCTTAGGATCATGTGCGTAGAGTTTAGCTACGCAGATCGCGGCGGTTTTCCGGACATAAGGATCTTGGTCTTTTAAACAGTGTCGTAGGGGGTCAATCAGGTTGGTGGTAACGATGGGAAGTGGAATATAGGACATTGTTCGGATAGCAAGAGCTCGAATGAGAGGATTTCGGTCGGCGCAGTCCTATCAATCAGCCGAACTTAGTACGTATGAGGGGGAGAGTAAAGGAGATGTACCTGGAGGAAATGTTGAACGGCAAAGTTGATCTGGTCCGGCTTCCCTTTTCCGTAGCTAACAAGGTAAAGATACACCACTGAGCTATATATTAGCAGGCCGAAACGCGTCTGAAAGCAGGACACCCACTCTTTTTGATTTCCAAGACCTGAATGCTCATACACTGCACCACATCCGGGAACAAGGCCGACACTGAGGAAATATGGTAATAAATAACAAGCGCGTGGGACGAGTAGTACCTGGAACTTACTGTCATTGCCCATAGTAATATTGGCTACTATCTTCTTGAGAATGACCTTTCGTTTGACGAATTTCTTATCCTTTGCCTCGGCCTCCTTGAGCTCATTGCGGAACTCCTGGATCTTTCCACGAGCAAAGAACTTGGCATCTTGCCCTCCAGTCGCCATTCAATCCAAGAAATACAACCAGCCAGGATGAGAGGTCGGGGGTCCGCGATAGCGTGGTATACCCGAGCCGCTCAACCAGATCGCGGTCCACGGTTCTTGGCGCTTGTCTTCTGATCATATTTTCCCCCACCTTCGGCCCACTGGCATGCCTCAAAGACGCTTTCGACTTGTTGCTTCTGCCGACTATAAGGCCGGGATAATCTTGACATACCATCTGTGGCGCAGCTACTGAAACAACTCAAAGCTGGGCATAAAACGCACGTAATGTTCAGAAGCTGTTGTTCACTGAAATGCACGTCCTGGAGCGGGTGTATTACAAGGGAAAGAATCAACACGGGTTATCTTTGTTCTGGAGGAGTGTTGTGTCTGTGAGAAGAATGTCTACGAGAATCTATGAGACGAATGTACCTGGACTGCTCGAAGTCCTTGCGGGCATGTTTCATGAGAGCCGTTTGGAGGGTATGGACTTGAGCTCAATAATTCCTATTGTCTTGAAGAGTGATATACAAACGTCTTGTAGGCAAAAGGTGTTCAGTGGTGCTTGGACTCGAATTCCTCCAGTATCCAGCATAGCTCAAATACTGGAGCGACTGCTTGACATGGGAACGCTATTACAAGCTGTACGTCAAGTCCTATGTAAACTTAAAAACTCATTCCTGAACGCTGTTTAGGCGATCGCCGCCTTTCAAAAGGCATATAGGTGTGAAATCAGGGTCACTTACCATTTCACCTACACTAATTTCTACAATAAAGTGCATTTTGTTTAGCCATGTCCAATACTGCCTTTTTGCAACTTACGATAGTGCTGATAGGTATAGTCTCTCGGGCTAGTTCAGTAGCATCGGCTCTTTCAGATGTCATTTCGACAATTACTCCGTGTGTATATGCAGCATTTCAGGCATTACAAGTACGCATGAATACCATATATAGCTATTTATTAACATTCACATGCATCGCAGCCACCTACATCACTTCTAACCAGAATATCTGAACGGTTCAAAAAATCACAGTCAATTCCGGCACCAGATAGGCTCCCTACTCCATCACTGAACCATGTACCCGAGATTCGTGCTCCAATGTATACGAATGACGATGGATGAAGACCTCGGACTCAGTGTAGAGAGAAACATTGTACCTCGGATCAAGCCATTATCCCCAAACCCAGTAGTACAAGCACCGACACCCAGCCCACCAACAAACTTAACCTTGTCAATTTCTCCTCCCCCTCCTGACGTCGAAACAACCACGCCATTATCTCCACCATCGCCATCGTCATCGCCATCACCTCCACCTACACCACTACCCTCGCAACCACCACGCGCGCAAGTCGTTCCCAGGAACATTCGTGAAGAACCGCCGGCTCGTGCGGCATCCGCCGTCACCACGTCAACAAAGCCAAAAAAGAAGCGGAAGAAAGCGAGGGACGAGATCGATGATATTTTTGGCTAGTGTTAATCCCCCTGTTCCCGTGTTAATTTCAGAGTACTCTGTTTTTCTGCACGGTTGTTATTTTCGTCGAGGCACGCTTTGTGGGGCTAAAGGAAATTGAAAGCTCGTCTATTCAATAGATGGGAACCAGTAAACACACAAAAGTAGCAAGTAATCGAAAACTGTCCGTCTCATCAACAGCACTGAAATATATGGCTGGGAAAAGGGTTATTACCCCTCCGACGACGGCATGAAAAGAACACGGATTAAAAAAAAAAAAGAACACGTTCTAGTGCGGGGGAATCTCAAAGAAAAACAATGAAAATGGAACGAATAACTCAAGAGGCTACCACACTTTCTGGCTAGATTAGAGCAAGAATAGCGACGAGATGATGGCAAAGGCCGCAATGAGCGCAGACGAGGCTGCTACACTGCCCGCGCCGTTAGCGCTAGGCTGGGGGCTTGGAGTAGAGTTGACGGGCGCGCTGACGGGCGTGCCTGATGGGGTAGCGCCAGCCGGAGCGCCGTTCGCACCACCAGGGTTGCCAGCAGTGCCGGTGAGAAGCGTGTTCACGTCGTTGGGAATAGAGATGGGTTGCCCATCAGGACGAGAAGCACCCTGGTCGGCACCGGTGTTCATGGCGTAGAACATCCTAGTGTAGAACACGTTCTCAACCAAGGATTGGTGAGCTTCGGTGGGAATCGACGAGACATCCATGTTGGAGGCCCAGTTGTATGCAGGAGTGTTGATCGCCATCGCGTCAACGGCAGTTTGCATCTTGGCCAAGTCGGGGTTCTGAGAAGTCCAGGTGGACATCATCGCACCGACCGAAGTAGCAGAACCAGCGGGGGCGCTTGGAGGATTGATGATGCCGAACATTCCCTTTTGGCAGTGGTTGGGGACCGCGCAGAAGAAGAACGTGGGCTCGGTGTTGTTAACGACTTGATCAAAGACAAACGAGGCGTTTTGCTGGCCGGAAGCAAAAGTGGAAGCATCAGCAGACTTGTTGCAGACAGTAAGCGCGGACGACTTGGTGACGGTATGTGGTCCAGCGCCCCACTATAATAGAACCCGTGTCAGTTACGGATGAGATGTGTAAAGGACAGCCGACGAACCATGAAGCGGACGGTATCACCAACAGATGCGTTGACAGCGAACGGAACATAGCGGAGAACACCCTTGGTAGGAGCGACAATAACGGTGTGGGTTGCACCAGTTCCAGCAACAGGGGCAGCGGTGGTAGTCGTCGGGGGAGGAGCAGAAGCAGAAGACAATCCACCACCAAACTTGGCTTGGCACACTGGTACCAAAGTCAGAATTCGTTTCAACCCGCATATAGTGAACTAAAACTCACTCTGCACGCAGCTGTTCAAGTCAGTTCCCCAATTGGCATAGCCAGAGCCGTACGAGGGTGCAGCAGTGGTATGGGCGGGAGCGGACGATGTAGAGGTGGTTGTCTCATGACCCATGGCGGCAGATGTTGTCGTTTCGTGTCCCATCGCAGCAGATGTGGAAGTAGCCTCATGCGCCATAGTGGTTGTCGAAACATGTGCATTTGCTGACGACGTCGAGGTAGCATCGTGCATAAGCGACGACGAGGACGAGCTAGCCACAACTGGCGCAGGCTCGGAAACCGAGGGCTCGGAGCTCATTCCCATCATAGGAACTAAATAAAATGATAAATAAAAGTTCGGATTCAAGTAAATATGTGAGCTTACCAGCGAGGACTGCGCTGGAGAGCGCGAGCGCCGAGAAGATAGGAGCAAAAATTCGGACCATTGTAAAGACTTTGAGAATGAAAGAGACAAGAACGAAGATAATACGTGTTCAAAAAATGCCGAAGAAAAATGCCGAAAGGATAACGACCGTGCGTTGTATTGTCCTCACAGAGGTAATGAGTGGATAGAGTGACTAGTAGTGTGTATGACTCTATCAAAGAGCTGGCGATCTACAGGACTATGAGTAAGATATAAATAAAAGTAAAGAGTGTACTCACCCCAAGAACGAATAATCGAGAGTCAACTCGAGAAGAGAAACCGAAACCAAAGAGGGAGGAAAGTGGCCAGAGACAAGGAGAAATGATTGCCCAGGCAGGGGTTTTATGAGGTTTGCATCACATGCGATCTGCGGTTCGCAAATTCGGTTGCCAACGAGAAGTCTCGGGGGGAAACACTTGTCCCTTGACAACGCGCGTGGCTATTGGGCGGTTTTCTATCTTGAGGAGCCTACCAGAAGCGTCGATTGCAACGGGTTTCCTCGCACGATCGCATCGTTGCGACGACACACCGTGATGAGAATATTCTATACATTGCTATTATGCTATTAGCATACTTTTGTCTCGTTATACCAAGCTTTCTGACTAGGGTGTGGGGCATACTTTCCAAGGCTCGGCAAGGGACAGGCCCCATATGCGAGCCTTCCCCGGTTCCCTGAAGCGCTGATCGCTGATGCGGTCTTCGAGTCTGGCAAGTCTGGCCCGTCGGTCGAGTTTCAGGTCGATATATTAGTGTCCTCCCCCACATTTTGCCCAACCGCCAATTGAAAACGCCTCAGTTCATTCGTTTTTATGAGCACCACATGAAGCCGCTCCTACCCAAAGCAATCGAACAAAAAATAATTTTTTGCACACGCCGCGTGCCCTGTCAAATGATAAGCTCAAGACGAGTTTTTCATTCCGAGTGGCCCCCTTTTCACTGTGTCGCGAATGAAAAATTGACTGATCTGCGCCCGGATCGATGAGTGTCGTCATGTCTATACTTTATCCGGTCCACCGTAAATGCGTTCCCGCGTGGCCAATCCTAATCGCGAGCTTCCCAATTTAAAGTCGGTCGTTTGAGTTCAATGCTTTTTCTTTATCCTTTGAAGCAAAACAATAACACTTTGGGCTTTACATATCCGTTCACCATGACAATCAAGACGCTGTGCATGTCTGATATTTATAGAAAATAGTTCAGATCACACCACTCTCGAGGCATTCCATTTATCCAAGACGACTGGCACCACAAACCATATAACAAATAGCTAAATAAGCGCCGGGCCCATTAGCTTTTCTCGCGACCATGAAGATCGAGCGCCTGAGAGTAAGACCACGAAAAGGCAAGTCTATCATCTACCTTTCATCTGAACAAAGCACACACTAAACTGTTGTACAGCTGCGGTAAATACACCATGCGCAGCTGAATTGGCAACAATGCTCGGTTGCTGGGCTAGTTCGGGTGATATTAAAAGTGCCGGGGCGTGCGCCGAAGCTGCGAAAGTTTTACACGAGTGTATGAAGACATCGGTAAGTCTCTTGTCGGGTTGCGCCTTGCGGAGCGGAATTTACTCGTTGGATTGCGACAGGGCGGGAAAAGAAAGGATCCCCGACCTACCATTAATTACCACCTTGCAAGACTCGCAAAGCGAAACTGAATTGTGTGTATCCATACTAGTGCTTTCGAATTTGGAGTTCCGAACAAAACGTGGCTAGACAAAGCATATGTATTGGAGATAACGCATGAATGATCTCTATTCAGCCGGTTTAGTCTCTTGCCGCGATTTCACAAACGATCTCCCATACATCTCTCAACTCTTCGTCCGCATCTTTCCTCACCATCTCGACCCTCTTTTTCTCGACCTCTGCATGCAAACTTGCTGTCCTGTCCCGCTCGGGTAGCATGCCCAAATTATGATATACAACCGAAAGAGTATAGAGGACGTCTAGCCGGCCAGTATAAAACTCGATAGAGGCATAGTCCTTCTCGGCGATATGCAGCCAAAAGAGAGCAAGCTTGAGGTGCTCTTGGATTCGAGCGGGAGGAATTGGGTCTTCTGTCGATGTACATGTGAGTGGATCCATAAGGCAAACAAGCAAAGAAAAATTCGTACCATCGCCCTTGGCGGCAGTCATGATGCATTTAGCGAGTGTAAAGCAAGCAAAAGCTCGCTGTTCAAGGTCGTCTCCGTTCAGTATCTATTTATCAGTCAGTCCATGAATTGCAACGCGTGCCGGGAGGATAGACCTGAGCCATGCATTGCTCCAAAAATTCCCGCCCTGACCTGGCCATGCCTAGTCCAACGCCTAGATCTGCAAGTAGTGCAATTCCGGTGCGGTACAGTGGCCATGTTCCTCTAAATTCTGTTGTCCAAAGTGCGTCGAGGAGGGGTTGAAGTGAGAGTGGAATTTGTTGCGAGTGCTAATAGACGAAGAATAAGATAGTCGCAATGCGAATATATAGTCTCTCACAATCACATCTATAGCATTCTGGAGCTGACTCATTGGGTCGAGTCTCCTCAAGAACATGTGATCTTCTCTCAACACTTGTGTTTGCAAAGCATCTGCTGGTTTCCGTGGCTGAAAGAATTCCCGAGTTAATCTTTCCTGACCGCTGCCCAGATCCTCTGTCAGAATTAAACACCAAGGGGGGGGGGGAGTTCGACATACCGTCTCCTAGCCTGTCCTTCCAATATGCACCAAATTTCTCTCGCCCATGTCTCTTTCTGTACCCGATTTAGCCCTCTCCATACGTCGGGATCCAACAGCCCAACCACGGCTTCTTGAGATTTGCCTTGTCGAGAGAGTGCTCGAGCTTTGGCAAGCTGTGCTGTAAGACGCGGTTCCGACCCGTGTCCAGGAGTGGTGAATGTCATGATTAAATTAAAATGGGTCTGCGCCAGTGAGTCCACTCCTAATGTATATCAGATAAACGAACAAATACAGAACAGTAAGGGCTTACCCGCAATCTTCCAGAGTGCGCTCTGTACAGAAAACCTGGCACAATAGTCGACCGTGGCAGTTGTAGGTAATGCGCTTTCACACCCTATACATTCAAATAATTTGGAGAAGCCGACTTGGATAGGTTCACCCTATTCTCATACTTTTCTGTCTATTCGCCCGCCATAGTGAGGAGAAAAGCCTACCATGTCCATTGAACGTTTTATGTCCCACAGTATGTCGATAGGGTCTGTTCCTTTTTGAATGACCTGGGGCGACTCGGCAGATGGAGCAATACGACGCAGTAACCTATTCATTCCAATACTTTAAGTAGTTCAGTGATGAGGCAGTAAGATGGACATACGCCATGCATCTCTGTAACGTGTCTCGATCGTTTGCTGCTCGAGATACTTTGATAGCTTCCTCTAATGCCTGCAAGGGATATTGATGGGATAATCCATATGAATAGATGAAAAACGCACCCTCCTACCGCCCAACAACTCCCCTACACAATAGTGTAACCTTGCAAGGTTCAATAGCGCGTGCTGATGTAGTCCTCTAATACCATTGTTAGCTCTCTGCTTAGAGTTAATGACTATTGATGTTCTTACGTATCATCGTTGTCAGTAAGAGGCTGATCAAAGAACCTTCGTAGGGACTCGGTGGCTGTTTGAGTATTTCCGGATGCAAGGGAAGTAAGATAGCTGACAAGAGGAAAAGTCAGCGTGGATTGATTAACAAGAGCGGTAACCTACTCCTCATATACTTCAATTCGAGCGTGATGAATGTTATCCGATTGAGTAGGAAACAAGTAAAGTTTCGCTAAACTAATAATAAAGTATTGAAAGAGCCATGTACATGAGATACGTACCTGGTTCGCTCCTTGGTAAGTTCCTCCCGACCCATTCGCCCCTCAACCATGCCTGATACAGCTTCACAAACTCGACTTGGCCTTGAAATGATAGTTTAACCCAGTTTATTCGAGCCCGCCGGACGGTGATCCCGAAAAGGGAGCGACGGTCCTGTAATCTAGTTACAGACTTTCCCACTTTCCCTCTCAGAAGTGATCGTACTTACGATAGGGTAGGTTTGTTTTGAGACCTAGCATGTGGTATGAGTCAAGGGTGTCAAGCGATGTCTGGGTACATACATCTCCACCAGGATCGATCAACGTGTCCACGTCTGCCCTCTCCATTAGTGCACGCACTCGCAATAAACACTCCAATGCTCACTCCAAAATAAGTCAGACATGCTGCCAGGATCACTTTGAAACTTTCTCTGCACAATACTAGATGGATCAGCATGTGGTAGATATTTATAGTTTGGCGAATACGTACATCCCTCTGCCATATATTCAAGAATTCATGCAGCCTGTCGCCTCGCTGCCTGGGACATTGAGAGAACTTGTTGTACATATCCTTGAATGATGAAGGCTCTGAAAGCTACCCGAAGATAAGCCAATATCCGGTGAAGCAATAGACAACGTACCCCGGAGACCTCTAATGCACAAACTCTCAATACATGTATCATGACGGACGTCTCAACAGATGGCGCCTGGGCGTAGGTCGAATTAGCTGGTCGGAAACATAGTATCAAGGCACTTAGTATTCCAACATCGCGGGGATGTAGTGGGACACGCTGAAATGCTGAGGCATTGGGTACGGTGGTCATGTCCGAGTAGAGGACCTGACTGGTGTCAGAAGAGGTGCGCGTCAAGGGAAGCGTGCGAAGGACTCACGTGACTGACAGTGATCGACCTAGAACTTGAATTTGCATTCATAATTTTGTTTTGGCTAACCTTGACATGAAGCTCAAGCGGTCCGCGACCGCGGCGAATGTGTGTACCAGTAGAACAAACCCTTGAGAGCTGATTTAAATTTTATATCTAGGGGAAGCCGAGTAAGAAGCAAAAAGTCGAGCCAATAAAGAAAACAAAAGCTAAAGGCAAGGAGCGGGCCTTTGAACGACCGACGATTCCTATCCCCGAGGCGGAGAGCGACGATGGAAATCAGAGCCTAGAAGAAGAAGAAGAGGGACTTGAATACTTTCACCAAGGGGGAAATATACAATTCCTTGCCTCGTTGGACAAGAAAGCCATTGCGAGGTACGTACTATCCTCTTGTACTACTCGAATCGCTTATACATTCGAACCTGTAGGAGTAAGAAAGAGACACAGCGACTGCATAAGCTCAACAAACCTGTGCGGGATTCAAGACCTGCGGATGATGATTTACCTAGTATAGCTTCACATAGCGACGATGGCGAAGAATGGAGTTCACTAGACTCAGACGGACTCTCAGACGAAGACACACACTCAGATGAGGATCTCGATTCGGATAAGGGCCTTCCAGATCAATTCGACTCGGACGAAGAGCTCCCATACGAAAAAGCAGGCCGTCCTCGCCCCCCTTCACCGAAACGACAGGCCGAACGTCTACCTATCAAACTTGGAGATGGGAGGATTCAAAGTACGGGTGCTCGAGAAGTCCAATCCGATTCAGAAGACCAAGGAAAGAGTGAGGAAGACGAGAGTATTGTCGTTTCAGAGACAAAACCACCAGCAATCGAGGATGTTGCGACAGGCGCACGGTTTGGTCGGCCAGCAGTAAGAGACGTAATTAACCAGAAATCAAAAAAGGCCCGCCTTGAAGCAGCTAAAGAGCAGTTGGCTAGTATATGCCAGGAAATCATTGCCGATCCTGAGAATAGTGTGAGTACATACCGGGCATTTTGTTGGCAAATGTACTGAGTAGGTATATAGCTGGGTCTACTTCGCCGCCTACATACCTTTGCTCTTCCCAATATTCCTGGAGGAACTGGCCAAAATGGCGAGCAGCTACATCCAACTCCTAACGATCCTCGAATCCGTACCCTGGCCTTACTCTCGCAACTGGCGGTATTCAAAGACATTGTCCCAGGTTATCGAATTCGTGCTCTTACCGAGCATGAGAAAGCGGAAAAGGTTTCCCAGGCTGTTCAAAGGACCCGGGATTGGGAACAAGGTCTTGTTGGCTTATATCAGAATTACTTGAAGCTCCTGGAAGCTGAAGTTAAAGGTGACTTTTATTCGTACAATATTATAGTACCCGAAATGACATGTAGCTTCTTAGCTAAATCTGAGCTCGACCAAGTATCCCTCAAGTGTATGTGTACTCTTTTGACTAGTATTACACACTTCAACTTCAACTCCAACATCATGGCAACAATTGTGGCGAGACTGAGTAAACGTTCCTGGGACGAAGTAAGTTAGACGGAGAGTGGTAAATATAACGCTCTAATGACGCATACACAGAGCTCGGACTTGTGCTCGAACTCTCTAATAACCATGATACGCTCAGATTCAACTGGTGGCCCGTCCCTCGAAGCTGTTCGACTCCTGAACCGAATGATCAAGGAACGACGTTTTTCAATTCACCCCAAGGTTCTGAATTGCCTACTGCACCTGCGTCTCAAAACGGAACTGGGTGTTCGGGCAAATAGGGAAACAATTGATCGGCCACAAGAGAAGAAAGAAAAAGTCAGGAAATTGCGAAAGGGGAAGAAAGCCAATGTCAAAGAGGGCCAAGTTTACTTGAGCAAAAAGGCAAAAAAGGCGCTAAAGGCGAACAAGGAGATTGAGAACGAGATGGCAGAGGCTGCAGCAGAAGTTGATAAGGAGGAGCGTGCTCAGCAGGTAAAACTTGTTGAAATGAGTCTATGTATTCTCGTACTGATGCCAAGCGGCTTCGAAGCAAACTGAAACCCTCAAGCTTTTGTTCGTGCTGTATTTCCGGATTCTCAAGTACCCCAAACCTACACCCCTACTTCCAGCTGCTTTGGAAGGCATTTCTCGATATGCGCACATGGTCAACGTAGACTTCTTCAAAGATTTGTTACAGGTTCTGAAGGAGCTTATAGAGAGGGGGAGCTTTCACGAGGAGGAAGAGGAAGAGGAGGCTGGCCATAGTCAAGTCCAAGGCTCGGAGGTCTTGCGCCAACGGCTCCTGTGTATATCTACTGCTTTCGAATTGCTTGGTGGCCAAGGTAATATTCTAAAATTGACCCGTTAACTTATTGCTTGCTAAAAGTCTGAAACAGGAGAAGCACTAAACATTGACTTGGGCGATTTCGTTCAATATTTGTATAGTCTCATTCCCCCACTCTCACTTTCACCCGATATCGAGTCATCCTCTCAAAGGTCTACCGGAAAATCAATCCACCTTGCCAACTCTGCAGACCTCCTCTTCCGCGCACTTGATAAAGTATTTGCTCCCCGTACAGCATCAACGGCCCATCCTCCTTGGCGTGTCGCAGCATTCGCCAAACGCCTACTCACCGCGTCAACCCATTTCCCACCTGCGACCTCTGTTCGTGCACTGGAATTTGTTCACGCTCTGATTGTGAAATACCCACAGTTAGATGCTTTGTTGGGCAGCGATGATCGTGCAGCGAACGGGGTATATAGGCCTGATGTAGACGATCCGCAATTAGCGAATGCTTTTGCGAGCTCGGCATGGGAGGTTCAGTTGCTATCTGCTCACTGGGAGGAGCGGACACGTACAGCAGCGCTCAAAATTGCGAATTTCAGCAGGACATAGTGTCACCAAGTTCATACCGAGGGAGTGTTGCCCTGATAATGTTATTTGATTCCTATATGACAGTTTTGAAGCTACTTGTCTACACCTTTGGCAGTAATAAGAGTAGATCACATTCATCTGACAATTTTGAAGGAGAACCATTTATTATATCAAGGTGAGACCGATTGATTACGACGCCATGTGAAGGGTGTGCAGATGCGGTACGTGGAACTGTGACCACATAAATTACTGTATATGCGACCACGTGACCGTTCTTAGAATAATCCCGACAACCATGGACAAGTATATTGTTATAAGTGGTGCTCCAACCTTGCGTGAGATACGTTCTGGTACTATATCAACTGATCCTCAGTGGAAGGTTGTTCGCTCTCGTCCTAGTGAGAATAATGCCGGCGTTGGTAGATATGATGGCCACACATATAAGACCATATTCTGACACAAACCCTACCAGATTCTAGTCAAAGTCCGCTTGCTACTGAATATGACCATAATGGAGGGACGTCTAATATTATTTGGCCACTTTCTCAATCCCAATCGCAATCTCAGAGTCAAAGTCAATCTCAGCTCCCAACACAACTGGAAACATTTATTCAAACATCCACCGAAATGGGAAAACAGACCATTCGCACGGATTCAATTACTTCGACGTCTACTGCCTCTACACTACTTGAGACTGAAACGTTTCCAACGCGTACGTTCCAGATGACCAACACCCTGTCTAATTCCCAGACTCAATCGGCTTCCTCTGGATCTTCTTCAATTACTCATTTCCCAACATTCCACTTCTCTCTGAGGACCCTTACTCCACTTCGTGTTGCTCTCGCTCCGGCTGGGCGCGGTTCGGTCAAAGTGAATTTGCTTGTGGCGGTGATGGATGTCGACGGCCCAGATATGATCATAACCAAAACTGGACAAGAAACCCACCTACTGAAATTGGTTATTAGTGACGATGAGGGTGCGGCAGGGAAAATAACGGTATGGGGTGAGACGGCACTCGAGTGGGCGGGCGCAAGGAAGATGGCGGGATTAAGAAGGGGTGATATAGTGTATCTTTCTGGTGCGTTCAGATATAATACCTTGTATATTACTCTTATTTATCGAGTATTCCGATGCTTTAGATATTCAAGTCACAAGCGTTCCGCCGGACCCGCCCACATTGACTGCTTCGACAAGACAAAACTCAGGTATTCAATTATGCTATAGAACTAAAGTACGTACGGATCAAGATAAAAAGCTTCAGCCGGATCTAAGGTTGAGCCTAACGGATACGTGCGTAAGAAGAGTAGCCACATTCGTGGAATGGGTTAGCAGTATAGTATAGTAATTAAATATTATACTTTGGTGTTGGTGCTGGACCGTATATAATCTCCTCCCGATTGGCGCTAAGTCGGACTCTGGTCCATTGATAAGCTCGATTGGGCAGTGTCTCTTGGCCTATGGATGTTCGACCAAGCGACTGAATGACGTTGTTACGAATACGAGAAGGGATGGTATGATTGAGTCTCAACTTCCAATCAATATCGCTTATGCAACCATATCTCGCAGGGGGTACAGTATGGTAAAAGGTAAGTATGATTCACTCAAACTATCCCGAGTACACGAGTCGGTATCTAACCACAAGATGCAAAGAGCAAGGCTCCACCTGTCGTATATTTGCGTTGTGAATAACAAGTTTGTTGCTACCATTTCAGCAACACGAGACCAAGCGTCTATTTGTTGGTTGTACTCCCGGGCTTATTTCTAGTATATAGTCCTAAAATGCTATGCAAATTTATATTGTACATAGCAACAACATCTATCTCAGTTCAGATGACTTTGGGGACAAGGTGAGCAAGGTATGTCAACCAAGGCTTACCATGTGGACTACCTCCGCACGGACGCAGCGGTATTTAGAGAGTTTGCACAGGTATTGCTTGATCGTACGTGTGGGATGGTGGACAAAAGGGTATCTCGGGCGAAAGTATAAGATATAGCTCGGGCCTTTCGGCTTCATTTGTGGTAGAGGAGCCGAGACTTCTATTTTTAGATCCATTGAGGCTGGGCACCTGATCGATTAATCTACCCAAAGGGTATCTAGGGGACATTATGAAGTTTGTAAGGTGGAAAGCGTTCTACCCCATTCGCGAGGCAAACGATAGTCGAGCGCAAAGGATACAACTAAGAACAGAAGCGCCATAGGGATGCCCGTGCTTCGCTCGGGCCGACTAGGAGTGCACCATATGGATGATGGGTATGCCTCTAGAAGACTCGCTGGAAAGCTTTAAAGAATAACGTCAAATCATTCAAGTGTCGCGTACAAATCTATGGTCGAGCCCAATGGGGTCTAGGCAGGGATAAAGAATTCGGTTCCGCGATTGCTTCGGGGAATCTTGATGGTGATGTAAGACCATGTGGTTCCCAATAAACATTTGTCATTATCAAAAATTCGTATTTGTATCATCCCGTGCGCTTGGTGCTTGCTGACCGCGTCCCTCATGAGCCAACTGGTGTTCTCGGAGACGACGCTCGCTGTGTCCCGGCCCAGATGGGCTCACACCCTACTAATACCTGCTGCTTGCGCTGTTGTTTCTATCATCTTGCTTTTGCTCCATGTTGTTCTGGCCGCCACACCCGCCAAGCGCCTTATCGCAAGGTTCCGTAGTCGCAATGTCGATGAGGACGATGTTGACTCAATACCTCAACAATCCATCGTGCGACAACACACTGGATTCTTCCCCGACTTGCGCTCCCATATTAAGGCACACGGTGGGACTACTGTGTTCGCATGGAAAGTGCTGCGATTGCTAGCCTGCTTTGCTTTGACGGCGCTGACCGTTGGGGCTATTGTATCAATCAATGAAGGGCATAAAACTATCGGTACAAAGGTGTATGAATATACTGAAGAGTTGGACTTGGATATGGATACTTTGACTAAGAAATGGGGAAAGAAACACAGGAAGCACAAGAAGAAGCGAGAGAGGTGGTTCAGTACTGCAGAATGGATTGAGATATCACTGTGCATGTTCTATGTCAGTACGCATACCTCGCTCGCCTTCCACTCATCTGATTTTTCGCCAGACGTATACAACGCTTCTTGCTATCTTAGCCCTCACCTTGGCTCCTCGGTTCCGTGCAGTCGCAAACACTCACCTTGTAATCTTATTGCTTATCGCCCTCTGTGTATACGCATGGCGGGATCTAGTGCCATTCGCAATCTATGGCTGGCACCCAGCAGATGGAGCTGGAGGATGGCTGACATGGACGCGGATTGGGGTGCTGGGGTTCGCATCGACTGTTGTGCCACTATGCATCCCGAGGGTATATGTGCCTCTAGACCCCAAGGTGAGCGAGATCTCTTACTAGAGGTGATAGACCATTCTGATATACGTGGCTTGGGACAGAACCCAAGTGCAGTTCCCAACCCCGAGCAAACGGCGTCCGTGATCTCACTGGTGCTGTACAACTTCCTTGATCCGATTGTATGGGCCGCGTATCGTTCGCCGAAGCTGGAGTACGAGCAGCTTCCACCGCTGGCGGACTATGATCGTGCATCATACCTTCGAGACCGGGGATTCGACAAGCTGGATCCTATGCGGCGTAGCAAACAGCGGCACCTGTTTTGGGGGCTGATGGAGGTGTTCTGGAAAGAGTACTGTATCATGGCAGTTCTAGTTACTGTAAAGGTTGGTGATATTGGAATACATCTGTTGCTGGGGGGACTAATTTTGGAACAGGCGCTAATGGAGTTTGCGGGGCCGGTTGGGATCAAATATCTGCTCGAGTGAGTAGCCCGTTTCTGTTTGGAGCTTGTTCAGATACTGAATCAACACAACAGATATCTTCAGAAAACTCAAAGGGGCGAAGAACCGGGGTTCATTCGACCTTGGTTCTGGATTCTTTGGCTTTTCCTTGGCCCAGTCATCGGTTCGATTGCGTTTCAATGGTATATCTTTATTACCGTACGTATTTTCATATCCTTGGTGATAAGCCTAAAGTATTTACGATGCCTTTAAGACTGGATCATTGGTCCGAACAGAGGGAATGATCACTCAGCTCCTATTCGAACACTCGCTCCGCATCCGTATGGTTGCTCAAGCTGCTGGAGGCGGGTCAAACGGCAAGACGCCCAAGACTGCAACCCCTGGAGGCGATAGCGCTAGTATTGCTGGTAGCGAAAGAACAGCAGTTGAGGCTCAGTCGCAAGGTGCCGAAGGTGCAGAGGGCGTAGAAGGAGGATCTAACAGTGCTGGGCACACAGCAGAAGAAAGCAATGGACAGACACTAGTTGCGAGCACGAGTTCCGTGAAGCCGAAAGACAAGGACGAAAGCAAAGGGGACGATGGCGAAGGGGATAATCTTACGGGGAAGATCAACAACCTGATGTCCACTGTGAGTTGAGTTGCATATCAATATACTGTTGGACTAACACGAACTGGTCCAGGACTTGGGGAACATGATTGACGGTCGTGACTTCTTGCTCATAATCATCTTTGCGCCTGTCCAAATCATATTTAGTGTCGTGTTCTTGTATCGTATCTTAGGGTGGAGGTTCGTCATTCAAGTCACGATAATAATGTGTTGGAATACTAACAAACGACTGCAGCGCTGTAATCGGCATGGGATTTATGGTACTCTCTTTTCCTATCCCAGGAAAACTTGCGTATCTATTCAATGACATCCAAGTTGCCCGAATGAAGAAGGTATGTCTTGGCCGTCTTGCATCCAAATATGAAATCCCTGACACCCTCGCATAGACCGATGCCCGAGTTCAAACCGTCACCGAGTGTAAGTGCGTCCCTGAACATGACTGAGCGATGTATTTGACCAACAGGATCGCAGCGATGAACGTGATTCGGATGATCAAGCTGTTCGGCTGGGAGAAGAAGGTTATTGGGCAGGTGGAAGAGAAACGAGAGGAAGAACTGAAGTACTACAAAAAGCGACAGTTCCTGGGGTTGATGAACATGAACATCAAGTAGGTCGGAGCATGAACGAGAGATTACAGCTACTGACGGTCAGAGGTAGTTATATACTTCCACTAATTGTGATGCTTGTGACATACGCGTCGCACACACTAATTTTCAAGATGCAGCTAGATGCAGCGACTGTCTTTTCTTCGATTGGAGTGTTTGATGTCTTGCGCAACCAGCTCCACATGTTATTCTGGCACATCCCGATGACTATCCAGGCTAAAGTTTCTCTGGACCGAATCGATGATTTCGTACAAAACGTGCGATTATATTCAGTTTACCCATGTCTATATTGCTAAAGAACTCAACTTATCCAGACCGAGCTCCTGGACTCATTTAACGACAAAGAAGGTCCCGTCATTCTCGACCCTAACCCTCCTGCATCCGACGCCATTGGCTTCCGCAACGCAACCTTCACATGGACACGGCAAGTCCCTGGCACTCCGACCCCGTCGAGACGCAACTTCAGATTACACATCGACGAAGAGGTGCTGTTCCGCCGCGGCAAGATCAATATGGTCGCTGGTCCGACAGGATGCGGAAAGACTAGCTTGCTCATGGCTCTGCTGGGGTGAGTGTTTTTGGCTGTGGTTTGGTTGTCGGATTGGGGGGCTAAGTGGATGACAGGGAGATGCATTTCGTACCAAGTAGTCCTGACTCGTGGTTTTCGCTCCCGAGGGATGGTGGAGTAGCGTATGCGGCACAAGAAGCTTGGGTGCAGAACGAGACTATCAGAGTGGGTGTCTCGCATTCCGAGCGAAGCTGAGCTGACGATGCTTGTAGGAGAACATCATATTTGGAGCTGAGTTCGATGAAGAGCGCTACAATAAAGGTGGGCTGAAATCAGGCGTACGATAGACTTGACTAATGCTGAGATACACAGTCATCTCGCAATGCGGGCTGGAGAGAGATTTGACGCTGTTCGATGCTGGCGACCAGACTGAAGGTAAGTCGTATGACTTTATGTCGGGTATCAGCACTGACAGATATGCTAGTTGGCGAAAAGGGCATGACGCTGAGCGGAGGTCAGAAGGCTCGAGTGTCGCTTGCGCGCGCGATCTACTCGAAGGCAGACATCATCATACTCGATGACGTGCTCTCTGCGCTGGATGTGCACACGTCGCGGTGGATTGTGGACCACTGCTTCCGAGGGGAGCTTGTAGCTGGACGGACGATGATCATTGTGGTGAGCTTGTTCAATTTGTCCTATGACTGGGTATATGACGATTGTCCTTGATGATAGACGCACAACGTTGCGATGGTGAGTGAAGTGGCAGACTTTGTAATCTCTCTGGGCACGGACGGACGGATTGCGAGTCAAGGGACCATCGATGAAGCCTATCGGTCCAACCCTAAGCTGAAAGCGGAGGCGGAGAAGGACGAGGAACTAGAACGCAAGGGCGATCAAGTCGTGGACGACAGCAACCCTGTTGACAAGAGAAACGACGGTAACAAGAAGTCGGATGGGAAGCTGATGGTGGCCGAGGAAGTGGCTGAGGGACACGTCAGTTGGCCCGCGCTGAAGCTGTTTCTGGCAGCGTTCGGGGGGATGTGGTTCTGGACTATGTATATGACAGGGTTCATACTGGCAGATGTTGGGACGCTGGGGCAGACGTACTGGCTTGGGTGAGTGTGTGATTGGGTGGGGCGATAGGGCCCTGAAGCTGAATGAACCGTACAGTGTGTGGGCGCGTGCATATGAGGTGAACAGTGGTCACAACGAGCGAGTTAACGTGGGCTTGTGAGTACCACCATCGCTGGTCGGCGCACTTTGCAGCTGTGCTTACTCCTAGGGCGACCAGCTACCTTGTGGTGTATGGAATAGTATGTGGCGCTGGCGTGATAGTCTTCAGTGGTGCCTATGTCATCCATGTGCTGGGTTCTGTACGTGCGTCGAGACGGATTCATGACCAATTGATCGGGTCTGTACTGGGAGCACCGCTTCGATGGCTGGACTCAACACCTATAGGTCGTGTGATCGCTCGGTTCACTCAGGACATCCGGTGAGTAGATCATGTATGACTTCAAACACCTTTATTCTAAATATTCTCTACTGTAGCTCTGTGGATGGATCGTTGCCGGATGGACTACACAATCTTATTTACATGACAATTCAGTTAATCTCGCGTTTCATTGCAGTTGTCGTGTTTTCGTAAGGTCCATTCTCTACTAACAGACCCAGTACTTACGACGAATAGCCCTATCTTTACCATCCCAGGCGCAGCTGTTTTTGTTCTTGGAATTTGGGTTGGTCAGATATACATAGCTTCCCAGCTATCGGTCAAGCGCGAGATGTCCAACGCTCGTTCGCCCTTGTTCAGCCATTTCGGAGCTGCGCTGCAGGGGATCATCTCCATTCGTGCATATAATGCCCAGGAGCAGTTCAAGAACGAAGCCCTTAAAAGGATCGACAAATACACCAGAGCAGCCCGGACTTTCTATGCACTCAATGTAAGCTAACATGAGGCGCTCCCAACCTGACAAAGATGGTACTGATATAAGAGCATAGCGCTGGATCTCTATCCGTATGGATGCGCTGGGTGGACTTTTTGCAGCTGGATTGGCATCTTATCTGGTATACTATCGTACATCTGTGGATGCTAGTGATACTGGCTTCTCCCTCAACATGGCAGTCGCCTTCTCTGGAGGTATCATCTGGGTGAGTTACTAGTTATGGCTGTATGTACCTCCACTAATCTTCGGACAGTGGGTTCGCATCCTCAACGAGTTTGAGGTTCAAGGAAACAGTCTCGAGCGTATCCAAGACTATATCAACATCGAACAGGAGCCCGAGTCAGTCCCAGAGAAGGCTCCTCCCGCATACTGGCCTGCATCCGGTCACATCGTCGCCGAGAACCTCACAGCGCGCTACTCCAAGGACGGTCCTGCAGTCCTCCACGGCCTGTCATTCGAGATCAAGTCTGGCGAGCGTGTCGGTGTCGTAGGCAGGACAGGCAGCGGCAAGAGCTCCCTGACCCTATCGCTGCTGCGCATGATCCCTATCGAAGGCGACGTGTACTATGAGTGAGTGCTGTTCGATTCTGGGTCTGCCGGCGAGTGTATGCTGATGTTTATGCAGCGGGATGCCGACACACGGCGTGAACCTGGACGCACTGCGCTCGAGCATCACGATCATCCCTCAGCAGCCAGAGCTGATGAGCGGCACGGTCAGGCAGAACCTCGATCCGTTCGACGAGTACGACGACGCGGTGCTGAACGCTGCGCTGCGGTCTGCTGGGCTGGACACGCTGCAGTCGGAAGACGACGAAGGGTACATCGGGCTGGAGTCGGGAGTGAGTGCAGGAGGAGGGAACTTCTCACTGGGACAGAGGCAGATACTTGCGCTTGCACGTGCGATCGTGAGGAGGAGCAAGGTGCTGATACTGGACGAGGCGACTGCTGCGATCGGTGAGTGGTACAGCAAGTGATAGTCTTGTGAAGGAGGGTGCTAAGGTGGCTTGATATAGACTACAACACGGATACGGCAATCCAGAAGTCGATTCGGACGGAGCTGAAGGACCGGACACTGATCATTGTTGCACACCGGCTGCAAACGATCTGCGATGCTGACAAGGTGGGCGTCGGGCGTTGTATGTCTCGGAGAAGTGATATTAACAAAGCTGTGTGATAGATCATGGTGCTAGAAGCTGGGAGGATCATCGAGTTTGACTCTCCAGCGGCGCTGCTGCAGAAGGAGTCAGGAGCGTTCAAGTCGCTTGTTGATGAAAGTGGCGACAGGGACTCACTATATGCTATGGCAGGCTGCCAGGTGTGATTGCAGTTGCCGCTTACGCAGAGGTTGACACATGTTAGATATTGCTTCATTAGCTTCAGAGACTTTGAGTATCCAATTTATTCATTCAATGGATGCTTATTAGATGTTGATCCAAAGTACGCTAAGGTCTAAGGATTTGACGAAAGTACTACTGATCATGGGCTCTTTTCTTAACAAAAAAGTAACAATAATCACGCGAGACCAGTACCTTGACCTTACGATTATAAGTGGTGATACCAGGCCTGTGCTTTTTCACATGCTAGTAAGGGACTAGTACAGTACACTAGATTGGTAAGCTTAAGTATGTATTCAATCGGTTGTAATTACGGGAAGCAAAATAGTTTCATTAAAGCCATGCATTACGCCTGCCAGTGCTTCGGAAGGATGTCTTATTTGGGCTCGATAATGCTTGAATATGATTCCCATAAGCATATATACCTCAGACACTTGATGATCATTCGGGTTTAATGGAGTGGGTGCACGAGATGGCGAGTGTGGGGTAAATTTTAAATTTTAAATGTATAGGTATTGATATCATTGGAACATACTGTAGTAAAACTTAAGGTCGGAGCTCATATATCCCTCGTTGCGTTAGGGTGTGCATGTGTGTGCGTTTACGTGGATGCGAGGGTAGTAGGTTGGCGCGGCACCCTGGGGGTGTTGACTAATTAGTACTGGACTCAAGAATACGCACGGATATCAAGTTGGTTCCTTGATCACGATGCAAACCATGTGCTCCCAGGCAGCGCCCGGCACCGAGATACACGGAATTCCCCTGAGTCACCTTATCTTTTGAGTATATATATATCTCTATGGTCGTATCCTTGGCACCAACATATTTTTTGCACCTCCTCCATGAGCCAGCTCGTGCTCTCGGAGACGGCGCTTGCCACGCCCCAGCCTAAGTGGGCGCATGGCCTACTCATACCCATTGCCTGTGCTCTTGTTTCCATTGTTTTGCTTTTACTTCGGGTTGTTCTCTCCACAGCTGCGGTCAAACATTTCATCGCAAAGCTCCGCGGTCAGGAGCATCACGAGACCGATGTTGACTCGGCCCCTCAGCAACCTGTTGTACGGCAGCATACTGGCTTCTTCCCCGACTTGCATTCTCATATCAAGGTTCATGGAGGTTTTGCTGTATTTGCATGGAAAATTCTGCGACTACTGGCATGTCTTACGCTTACAGGCTTGACAGTCGGCGCGATTGTGTCAATCACCGAGGGACATAATACAATTGGCACGAAGCAATACGAACCAGTCGATGACCCATACTTGAGCTTGGACATGGACGTACTCAAAAAGGCGCGAGGAAGCAAAGATAAAAAGCATAGACAACGAGAGAGATGGTTCAGCACTGCCGAGTGGATCGAGATATCACTGTGCACGTTCTATGTGAGTATGCCTGTTGGTAACCTTGGGTTGAGTGCGCTTGAATAACACGTCCGTAGGCCTATGCAACCCTTCTGGCCATCCTTGCTCTCACACTCGCGCCTCGCTTCCGTGCGGCTGCGAACGCCCATCTGGTTGTACTACTTCTGATTGCGTTTGCTGTGTACGTATGGCGGGATCTGGTGCCGTTTGCAACCTATGAACTCCATCCTGCTGATGCTGCGGGGGGATGGCTGACATGGACTCGGATCGGGGTGCTCGGGTTTGCTTCGGTCGTGATCCCGTTGTTCATTCCGAGGATATATGTGCCAATCGATCCCAGTGTGAGTGTAGGTGTTTCGCGTATTTACGGATACTAAATACAGTGACTTGAGGCAGAATCCAAGCGAGAGTCCCAACCCCGAACAGACTGCCTCGCTCATCTCTTTGTTACTATACCAGTTTATGGACCCGCTGGTGTGGACTGCATACCGTGTGCCGAAGCTAGAGTATGAGCAACTACCACCGCTGGCAGACTATGATCGTGCTTCGCACCTGAAAGAGCGCAGTTTCTCGAAGCTGGACCCGCTTAGGCAGACGAAGCGACGATACTTCTTCTGGGGACTAATGGCAGTGTTTTGGAGAGAATATATTATGATGGCTATATCACTTGTTGTATATGTAAGCCCATGAGTTTTAGCTAATGTGGCCGGGCACTGACCGGAAAGCAGGGACTTATGGAGTTTGCGGGTCCTGTGGGAATAAACTATATCTTACGGTAAGCTCAAGATATCCGCCTATCCTATATTATCATTTTTGCTTAAATAGTTAGCAATTGATATAGATACCTTGAGAGTCCCTCGGATCCAGATGTCCTTCGCCCTTGGTTCTGGGTATTATGGCTGCTTCTTGGACCCATTATTGCCTCTATCGCATTTCAGTGGTACATATTCATCAAGGTTAGCGATTCTAGTAATTTGGAAGACTAGATTATAAGACTTAGTGTGATCTATAGATGGGTTCGGTTGTTCGGGCCATAGGAATGATCTCTCAGCTTCTGTTCGAGCACTCACTTCGTATTCGCATGGTGGCCCAAGTGGCGGGCGGATCGACGAGTAAAACACCTAGCGCTGTCACTCCCACAATCGACGCAGCCAGCATTGCCGAGAACGAGCAAATAAACGCCGAGAATTCAGGGGGACTCCAAACGGCCGAGGAACAAGAAACCGACAGCACCAATCATACAGCCGAGACGAGTAACGCTCAAACACTCGTTGCCAGCACAAGCTCGGTCAAAGGACAGGACAAGGTCGATGACAAAAGCAAAGAGGAGGGGAGCTGCAGCTCGAATTTGGTCGGAAAGATTAACAACCTCATGTCCACTGTGAGTCTTCTGCACGATACTGAGGGGAAGAGAGGTTTACGGTCTGAGAATAGGACTTGGATAATGTCACAGAGGGCTGCGACTTCCTATTCCTCGTTGTGTACGCACCAGTACAAATCATCTTTAGTGTGTTCTTCTTGTATAAAATTCTGGGATGGAGGTATGTTTCTGGGGTTCTCGAGCTCTGGTAGTTCCAATATTTACGAGTTTCACTAGTTCCGTGATTGGGATGGCCTTCATGGTCCTATCTTTCCCTATTCCAGGGAAGCTGGCACAGCTGGTGAACAATGTGCAGACCGAACGAATGAAGAAGACCGACGAGCGTGTTCAGGCGATCTCGGAAAGTGAGTGACTTTCTGATTGACATTGGTAATACATACTCATTTATAACAGTCCTCAATGTGATACGTATGGTCAAGTTGTTTGGGTGGGAGAATAAGGTGATCGCGCAAGTAGAAGAAAAGCGCAGGGTAGAACTAGAATACTACAAAAAGAAGCAGTGGATCGGCCAGATCGGCCAGAATGTCAAGTATGTTATTCTACATTTCCTTATTGACATTTACTTATCGGCGCCGTAGTCATGTACTCCCATTGATTATGATGGCGCTCACATTTGCCTGCCACACTCTATGGTTCAAGCAGAAACTTACTGCGTCGATCGTGTTCTCTTCTATCGGAGTCTTCGATGTGTTACGCAATCAACTACATATACTATCCTGGGAGATCCCTGTGATCGTTCAAGCAAAGGTCTCCGTCGATCGTATCGACGAATTCTTGCACCAGGTACCAAGGCTCTATTTAGTGTTTTGTAGCTCTGATCTGATCAAATTCCGTGCCTCATAGACCGAGCTGCTTGACGCATATACTCACAAGCACACCCCCGCCATCATCGACCCTAGCCCCCCTCCACCAGATGCCATTGGCTTCCGCAATGCAACTTTTGCATGGTCCCGCCAAGCTCCTGCCACCCCCACTCCTTCCAGACGCAACTTCAGGCTCCACATCGACCAAGAGCTGCTGTTCCACCGCGGCAAGATCAACATGGTCGTCGGCCCGACAGGATCCGGAAAGACCAGCTTGCTCATGGCGCTGTTGGGGTAAGTACACTGCGTAGTCATGATCTGTTAGCATACACACTCATTCTCGTATCCAGAGAGATGCACTTTGTGCCTAGTGCCCCAGACTCGTGGTTCTCTCTGCCGAGACAAGGAGGCATCGCGTATGCTGCCCAGGAAGCCTGGGTCCAAAACGAGTCCATACGAGTGAGTGAGCTACTGATAAGTCACGACCCAGTATCTGACTGCTGGTGCTAGGACAACATTCTGCTTGGAGCCGAGTACGACGAAGTGCGGTACAAGAAAGGTGCGTACAGCTCAGTGTCCTTGCGACACCGCCAGCATTCTGACTATATGCGTGGTCGTAGTGATATCGCAGTGTGCGCTGGAGAGGGACCTGACGCTGTTCGATGCAGGCGACCAGACAGAAGGTGTGTGCTGACGATGTCTGTCGGTAGGATGCAAGCATCTGATACTCGATCAGTCGGTGAAAAGGGCATGACGCTGAGCGGAGGTCAGAAGGCTCGAGTGTCGCTTGCGCGTGCGATCTACTCGAAGGCAGACATCATCATACTCGACGACGTGCTCTCTGCGCTGGATGTGCACACGTCGCGGTGGATCGTGGACCACTGCTTCCGAGGGGAGCTTGTGGCGGGAAGGACAATGATCATAGTGGTAAGCTGAGGCAGATGAGACGAGCACGGGTAGCGACTGATATGGAGTCAGACGCACAATGTGGCGATGGTGAGCGAGGTTGCACACTTTGTGGTGTCGCTTGGATCGGACGGGCGGATTGTCAGTCAAGGCAGCATTGACGAGGCATTGCGGCTGAACCCGAAGCTGAAGGCGGAGGCGGAGAAGGACGAAGAGCTGGAAAGGAAAGGTGAAGAAGTAGTGGACGAGAGTAATGCTGTGGATAAGAGTGAAGCAAACGCGAAGAAAGGAGATGGGAAGCTGATGGTGGCAGAAGAGGTTGCGGAAGGGCATGTTGGGTGGCCGGCGCTCAAGCTGTTCTTGCTTGCACTCGGTGGGTTCTGGTTCTGGGTTGTCTACATGCTTGGGTTCTCTCTGGGCGAGGCGTCGATACTAGGACAGACGTACTGGCTTGGGTGAGTGCTTGATCAAACGACATTTCTACTTAGCACTGATACCTCGCTAGTACTTGGGCACGAGCGTATAAGACGAACAACGAGCACCCGGAGCGTGTGGATGTGCCATTGTCAGTGTTTTTTATGCTCACATATGAGCACGTGCTTATCTTTCTGCAAGCTATCTGAGCATATATGGTGTGATTTCGATAGGCGGTGTTACAGTATACACCGTTGCGTTTGTGATCCATGTACTGGGGTCGGTGCGGGCGTCGCGTCGGATTCATAGCCGCCTCATCAAAGCTGTGCTCGGAGCACCGTTGCGATGGCTTGACTCCACCCCAATTGGGCGTGTTGTTGCCAGGTTTACACAAGACATCCGGTAAGTAGGTGGTGTAGGCGAAAAGCGGGAATCTAACGAGCCTCAATTGCAGTTGTGTCGATGGTTCTTTGGCCGACCATCTTCAGTACTTGGTTCAACAAACACTCCAGCTGCTTTCTCGTTTCATTGGAATCATCTGGTTTGCGTATGTGTTTGATATTTTCATACAGTGGAAGTGTTCACTTACGACATCTACAGTCCAATTTTCACAGTCCCAGGTGCAATGGTCTTTATCGCTGGCCTTTTGCTTGGTCAGGTATATATTGCTGCTCAAATGTCTGTCAAGCGTGAGATGTCCAACGCCCGCTCGCCCTTGTTCAGCCACTTTGGAGCTGCCTTGCAAGGTATCACCTCGATTCGTGCATACGGGGTTGAGGATCTATTCAAGACCGAAGCGCTGAAGAGAGTAGACAGGTACACAAGATCAGGCAGGACATTCTACAACTTAAACGTGGGTCAATTCAGACTGCACACTATTGGGACTCTGGACTAAACATAAATGTGATAGCGTTGGGTGTCTATTCGTATGGATACTATCGGGGGGCTCTTTTCGTCAGGACTAGCTGCATACATGGTATATTACCAGGCATCTGTTGATGCTAGCGATACCGGATTCATACTCAACATGGCAGTTGCTTTCTCTGCAGGGATTATATGGGCGAGTTTTATTTTAGTATTGGGAGCCCTTATACTGATATATCGTTAAACAGTGGGTCGGATTCTCAACGAGTTCGAAGTCCAGGGCAACAGTCTCGAGCGTATCCAAGACTATATCAACATCGAACAGGAGCCCGAGTCAGTCCCAGAGAAGGCTCCTCCCGCATACTGGCCTGCATCCGGTCACATCGTCGCCGAGAACCTCACAGCGCGCTACTCCAAGGACGGTCCTGCAGTCCTCCACGGCCTGTCATTCGAGATCAAGTCTGGCGAGCGTGTCGGTGTCGTAGGCAGGACAGGCAGCGGCAAGAGCTCCCTGACCCTATCGCTGCTGCGCATGATCCCTATCGAAGGCGACGTGTACTATGAGTGAGTGCTGTTCGATTCTGGGTCTGCCGGCGAGTGTATGCTGATGTTTATGCAGCGGGATGCCGACACACGGCGTGAACCTGGACGCACTGCGCTCGAGCATCACGATCATCCCTCAGCAGCCAGAGCTGATGAGCGGCACGGTCAGGCAGAACCTCGATCCGTTCGACGAGTACGACGACGCGGTGCTGAACGCTGCGCTGCGGTCTGCTGGGCTGGACACGCTGCAGTCGGAGGACGACGAAGGGTACATCGGCTGGAGTCGGGAGTGAGTGCAGGAGGAGGGAACTTCTCGCTGGGACAGAGGCAGATACTTGCGCTTGCACGTGCGATCGTGAGGAGGAGCAAGGTGCTGATACTGGACGAAGCCACTGCGGCAATCGGTGAGTGGATGCAAGGGTGAGTGATGTCAGAGGGATGGTGTTAATGGGCTGGTATAGACTACAACACGGATGCGGCAATCCAGAAGTCGATTCGGACAGAGCTGAAGGACCGGACACTGATCATTGTTGCACACCGGCTGCAAACGATCTGTGATGCTGACAAGGTAAGATCCCATGTCTTATTTGCTCACTGATTATTTTTATTTATGTTGTTGCAGATCATGGTGCTCGAAGCTGGGAGGATTGTTGAGTTCGACTCTCCAGCAGCGCTACTACGGAAAGAATCAGGAGCGTTCAAGTCACTTGTTGATGAGAGTGGTGATAGAGATGCGTTGTATGCTATGGCAAAAGGCCAGTAACCAACTGGACCACACCGTGATCTTCATGCTGTATTTATGGAACACAATGTGGTGATTTGTTTCTATAACGTTGAGCTCTGCTAAGCCAAGCTCAAGTAAGCAAGTCAGACGCATAACCCGCGACCAAATAAGACAACGCCTAGATGGAGGGGCAAATCACAGGCACTTTTCATACACTTACATCTCATGCTACATGCTGGTTCTCCAGCAGGGGTTCAATTGCAATAGTTACTTATCAGAACCGTATCGTTCTCCGGCTTCCTCGGGCTCACAGCCTATTACTCGTCTATAAATAGGCCAAACTTTCCTGACTAGACCATTCCACCGTTCAGTGTGCGTGATGCTCTTGCCAATGGGGCAGGATTTCATTTCAGAACCGACAGACGCTGGCTCTGGGCCTGACCCACGTATATTATTCATACCATGTCTCTGCGCTGCCATTTCTGTTTCTGCCATATTACTCGACTCGATATTCTCCCGACTGAAGAATTTATTTTCTCAACCTCACACCCCACACCCCAGATTCCGAATTCATGATCGACCTGGGCTCTCTTCTTTATCAAGATTTATGAATTCAATTGCTGGCACACAGCCTGAGCAAGCCACCCTCGATGATTGCCCACTTATTCGGGGGTCAATGTTCTCTTGGGAACTATCAAGAGCTTTATCTTGTGCGTCTCTGCTTGCTCTGACTATCACTATCACTGTGTTTCAGCACCAAATTATTGGCCCCACGAACTCGCATCAAGGCGTTGATATCAACACCAGAAAAAGTATCCTGATTCTCCATTCATCCACTAAAAGAGAATTACCCGAACTTTCCTTGTGTTTATTATTTGTGAGCAAAAATATTTGACTATGCGAGACCTTGCTGACATGACAACAAAGGCTTACACAGCTATTCTTTCAGCGTTAACCGTCCTACCTACCCCGATTGTAAACCTTACCTCAAGCCGCCACCTCACTATTATACTTCTTATTACATTTATAATTTTGACGTGTTATGAGCTATATCCTCTTGCGATATACCAGGGCTATGCTATTGATATTACCGGCAGGTGGCTTGCTTGGGCTAGAATTGGCATTCTCTCATTCGCAGCTCTCGTGGTACCTCTTTGCACTCCAAGGTCACTCGCACATTCAGAGCCCGAAGTGAGTGTGTCTCCTAAAATTGTAATAGAGACTATTTTTCTCACCAATTAAACCAAGGAGCCCAATGCACTTAATCCCGAAGAAACAGCGTCTATTATATCACTGGCTCTTTTCAGCTTCATTGGTCCTCTAATATGGCAAACGTATAGAAATGCAAAGCTTGACTATAGTCAGCTCCCCCCGCTAGCTTTCTATGATCGTGCAGACTTCTTGAGACGGAGAGGCAGTGCTAAACTGGACCCACTTAGTCAACCAAACCGGCATTTATTCTGGGGGATTGTAGATGTGTTCTGGAAAGAATATTGCGTGATGATGGGCATGATTGTTGTAAAGGCAAGTAAATGCGTGAAGAGGGGTGCACTGCGTGACTGAAAGTCTGGGTAACAGGTTTTAGCCGAGCTTGTAGGACCATTGGGGATTCGATACATTCTTAGGTTAGAGATTTATCCTATCGCGGGTTCCTTGGTTTATCATTGGGCCCTTAGGTACCTTGAGGACCCGCCGCAGCCTGGATATTTTCGTCCCTGGTGCGTATCTTTTATCTCTAAATTGTGTATGTCTGAATTTTATTGTATAGGGTATGGATTTTATTGTTATTCCTGGGACCGATCATTGGCGCTATTGCCATGCAACGTTATGTCTTTATAACGGTGAGATTTAGTTAAACCTAGACATAACACTAGGAGGCCTGAACATTGTTAAAGTGTGGAATGGTAGTTCGCGTCGATGCCATAATTACCCAGGTATTATTCGATCATTCTCTTCGCATACGGATGGCAGAAGATTCTTCAAGCGATTCAGTGCAAAAGTCTTTTCAGGGAATTGAATATAAGCGTGGGGCTCTGGCTCTCACCACAGAGGAACAGAAGCGCCCAACCTCGTATCTCATCGGAAGGATTCATAACTTGATGTCCACGGTATGAGCTTTATGATAAAGTGGACGATACCGGTTAACCTCTGCATTTCAAGGACGTAAACAACATCAGTCAGGACTTTTTATTCGTCCTCTTCTTTGCACCGTTGAGAATCGTATTCAATACGCTGTTTTTATATTGGATTCTCGGATGGAGGTTGGTGATCTTTCTAGACTACGCTCAGGCACACTAAAGTAGAAATTCCTGCTTATCGGGATTTCAGTGCTATTATAGGTCTCGTTTGCATGATACTATTATTGTTTGTTCCAGGAAAGGTGGTTCGCCTTATCAATAAAATTCAAATAGAATGGGCTAAGAAGGTAGGTTTATTGAGTTCATATCTGGCCTATATATCCACCAATCCAATTCCAGACCGATTCTCGGGTTCAACTAATTATTGAATGTGAGCTACAGGTTTGATTAACAGAACCCCATACTAACTGTCGTGCTCGATCACTTGTGGGTGGCTGTAGCTTTGAATACTATACGTACCATCAAGTTATTTGCCTGGGAAGTGCCAGTCAAAAGTCAATTGAAGAAGAAAAGGCAAGAGGAATTGAGCTGGTATCAAAAACGTCAATTCGCGGGACTGTTCACAGTGAATATCAAGTATGTATTCTGGATACTGTAAGTGATGATATTTTGACTTATTTCATAAAGCTACGCACTCCCATTAGTTGTTATGCTTGTGACATTCCTTTCGCATACATTGGTGTTCAAGAAACCCCTTGATGGTAAGTATTGATGCCTAGGCGCAGTCTCTAGCTAAATGGAACGATTATGTTTAGCTTCGTCCATATTCTCTTCCATCTCTGTCTTTGACATCCTCCGGACTCAACTCCGTTTATTGTTACTCCAAATCCCATCGAGCATACAATCTAAAGTATCGCTAGATCGTACAAATGATTTTCTAACTAAGGTAAGACTCCTCTTATATGGTTCGTTATCGATTCGTGTTGATCCCTACATTAAGACAGAGCTTCTTGACTGCTATGAACGTATCGGCGTTGAAGCTGTCACACCCAATGAATCAGCAATTGGTTTCTGTAACGCCGGCTTCACCTGGTCTAGCGTTAGTCTCGGCTCTTCAACTCTGAGGCAGAGCTTTCAACTGCAGATCGATGGGGAACTACTGTTTCAACGCCAGTCCATTAACATGATCATTGGACCGACAGGCTGCGGTAAAACAAGTTTATTAATGGCATTACTTGGGTAAGTTCAGCCACTAGACCAGTTCGATTGTTCTTGTGCCGAATATTAATGTTCGTATACGCAGAGAAATGCACTATACCCCTAACGGAGCCAATTCGTGGGCCTCAGCACTGGGAGGGAAAAGTGTAGCCTATTCACCACAGGAGCCATGGATTCAAAATGCTACTATTCGAGTGAGTGAAACAAATGATTCTAGAGAATAGCACACCCCATATATCTAAATCATGCAGGAGAATATATTATTTGGAGAAAATTACGATGAAGAGCGATATGCAAAAGGTATGAGGCTTTTTATAAATATGCTCCGCTCTTTGAAAATAGTATGCTTTAGTGATCTCGCAATGTAGCTTGGAAAGGGATTTGGAACTACTGGAGTCGGGAGACCAAACAGAAGGTAGGTACGCGCAGGCACGATAGGAGTGGCATTAGTAAACTTAGTAAATGCGTGGAATAGTGGGTGAAAGGGGAATGACGCTGAGGTTAGTACGCGACCTTTTGCGCAAATTTCATTGCTAAGAACCATTTTGGTGTTCAGCGGTGGCCAGAGAGTAAGCGGAACCGAACATATGCGCGTGCCTTGGGCATTGAACACTCACACACCAGGCTCGTGTATCTCTGGCCCGAGCTATCTACTCCAAATCAGAAGTTATCATCCTGGACGACGTGTTGTCTGCGCTTGACGTCCATACATCACACTGGGTGGTGGATAAATGCTTTCGCGGTGACATTGTAGCAGGGAGGACCGTGATCATTGTAGTGAGTCCGGGTTTCACCATCTCTCGGGATGATGATTGATTCGGAGCCCGTAGACGCATAGCGTCTCAATGATCAGCGAGATCGCCAATTTTATCGTAGTCCTTGGGCCTGGCGGACGTATTGTGAACCAAGGCACCATCGAAACCGTTTTGGGCTCGAATCCTAAACTCAAGGACGAAGTTGCACAGCAGATAGACTCGGAGGATCCTCAACCAAGCAGAGAGCTTACTGAAACGGCTCCAAAGGTTCGAGCGCCGATGGTAGAATGACGACCGCAGAAGAAGTAGCCAAAGGGCATGTCGGGTGGTCCGCACTGAAACTATTCTTTTTTGCTTTAGGCGGTGCTGGGTTCTGGTTTGTGTACATGGCTGGATTCATTTTTGCGAATATGGCGTCGCTATTTCAGACATATTGGCTGGGGTATGTTGCTATTTTCCACAGCTTAATCAAGGCTTACTCGCAACCCAAAAGGATTTGGGCTCGAGCATACGACACTAACATGGATCAACCAGAGCGGGTTAATGTTTCATTGTAAGCAAATTTGCATATCGAGAAAAGACAAACTCACACTGGTAAAAAGCTATCTGGGGGTGTACAGCACCATCTGTTTATGCGGAATGGTTCTCTACAGCTTAGCGTTCATGATCCATATCATTGGTTCTATCCGAGCTGCTCGCCGTATCCATGAACAACTCGTTTCCTCTGTATTTTCGGCAACTCTTTATTGGCTAGATTGTACCCCAATTGGGAGGGTTATTTCTCGGTTTACGCAAGATATTCGGTGAGCTACGAACTGTCCTATAATTATATTCGGTATTTACATGGCGAACAACAGATCCATAGACGGTTCACTCCCCAACGTACTTCAAAACCTAACAGACATGACAATTCAGCTCGTCTCGCGATTTGTAGCCATTATCCTCGTCTCGTATGCCCCTTGCTCACCTCTTCAGGGGCACATTTCTGATCCATATGCACAGCCCGACATTCTCATTCGCTGGCGCCTTGCTCTTGGCACTCGGAATATGGATGGGCCAAGTATACATATCCGCCCAACTCCCGGTCAAACGACACATGTCCAACGCCCGTTTCCCCATATTCAGCCACTTCCACACCGTTTTGGAAGGAATGGCCACTATTCGCGCGTATGGAGCTCAAGAGAGGATGCGAAAGGAAATGCAAAGGAAGATCGACACGCACACGAGAGCGGCGAGGACGTTTTGGAATTTAAACGTGGGTGACACACACACTCTCTTTTGTTTTGTTTACTCGCGAGCTTGTTCTGAGCTGAGAGGGAGATAACAGAGATGGATCGCCATACGCATGGAAGCACTCGGAGCCCTTTTCTCAGCAGGTCTTGCTGCGTGGTTGGTCTATGGACGAAACAACAGCGACGCAAGTGACGCTGGATTTTCGCTGAACACGGCTATTGCATTGTCTGGCAGGATACTTTGGGTTCGTGTCTTTTCCAGATACATCCAAATACGAACTAAACTCAACTGGATTGAAAAAAAAAGTGGGTAAGAACACTGAACGAATTCCAAGTTCAAACGAACAGCTTGGAACGGATCCACTCGTACCTCACCATCCCGCACGAACCTTCCTCTGAGCAACACTCGATGCCACCAGCCTATTGGCCTGCTTCCGGAACACTCACGGTCCATAACCTCGGGGCGCAATACGGAAACGGACCGAGAGTCTTGGACAACCTCAGTTTCCAAGTCAAGCATGGCGAGCGGGTGGGTATAGTCGGGCGAACAGGGAGCGGAAAGAGTTCGCTGGTGTTGGCGTTGTTGAGGATGATCGGTACTACTGGGGAAATATATCTCGAGCAAGTCCTATTTTTGTCTCTTGTCTTGCGATGTTGTTTTTCTTACTGACTGGGGATGGCAGTGGAATAGAAACCAGGTCGATTCCGCTCGAATCACTGCGTTCGAATGTGACAGTGGTTCCTCAACAGCCTGAGCTCACGAGCGGGACTTTACGCGAGAACCTGGACCCGTTTGGAGAATGCGACGATGGCGTTTTATGGGATGCGCTCAAAGCTGCGGGACTCTCGAATTCTGGACCTCACAGCGAGAACGGCTCTCGAACCCAAAGTGACTCTGAGCTACCCCTGGATCAGACTGCAACTACAAGTTCGACCCAAGACCAAGAATGGATCGGACTAGACACCCGCGTGGGACCGTCCGGGGCGAACCTCTCGCTCGGACAACGTCAAATGGTTGCGCTCGCACGGGCGATCGTGAGACGAACAAAGTTGGTCATCTTGGACGAGGCGACTGCTGCAATCGGTCAGCACCCTCTCCTCCCCTCCCCTTTTTTCCCTTTCCCTCTGTACTATTTCAGTTGACTGATAAGCCGTACGTAGACCACGAACGGATCAAAGGATCCACCGTGCACTCGGATCTGTTGATCAGACTGTACTTGTCGTCGCTCACCGGCTCAGGACGATATGTAACGTCGACAAGGTGCGTACTGTTTATTTTCCCGTTAAGCTGGGGCCTATACATTTTGGACGTTGGTACAGGTGATGGTTCTCGATGCGGGAAGAATGGTCGAGTACGACTCGCCAAAGGTGCTTTTGCGCAAGCAAGGTAGTGCGTTTAAGAGCTTAGTAGATGGGAGCGGGGAACGGGATGAACTGTACATGTTGATCGAGGGCTGGAGCGCCACCAGAGAACGACGAGTGAGGGGAGAAGAATACTTGTACCAGGATGATCGATTTCAGTGAATATATGCGCATGGATCTAAGCGCCCAAAACACGTTGCCATCCAAATTCGTCATGGATGGACTGGTGGCGATCCCCCAAGTCGCACGATACGAAATATCATAACAACATGAGATAAAGTAGATCTTTAGGCAGTACGATCGTCAAGGGACCCAGCGACCTTGGTTTAAATCCCGGGAACCGTGTGATCGACCTCGGATGGTTTCACTCGTGCAGACTTTCATAAACGATATCAAAGCAATACGCAAAAAAATCAAGGATAAAGGTGGGAATGCATGAAGGACCAACAACGCATGATACAACATAGAGAGTGTGACGGGAGAGATGAATGGGCGTATGGTTTACTCCTTGGCCTCTTCGTGCTCGACCGCAAGCAATCCCTGGCGTTTCTCTGCGACACGGGCTGCACGACGTTCGCGGGCGGCCTGGGGCGATGTGAGTCATAGGCCGCAAGAATAAGAGAAACACGACACACCTTGTTCTTGACACGCCTGGCCTCCATCTGGTCGGTGAGGACCTTGGTGCGGGTCTTCTCGGCCTTGGCCTTGTGGATAAACTCCATCAAGACACGCTTGTTCTTGAAGACGTTACCCTTGGACTTTTGGTAGAGCGAGTGGTACCTGGCCATCCATCAGCACCGGGGAGCCACCTCAAAAGCGACATGCCCACTCACAAATGCTTATCAATCTTTCCAGCCTCCCTGTACTTCCTCAACAACCTCCTCAACACCCTCTGGCGCCTCATCCAAAGGACCTTGGTAGGCATACGGGCCTCGGCCGTTCCCTGGCGCTTACCGGTACCGGTATGGCGGCCCTTGCGCTTGGCGGCCAAGAGGGCCTGGGTGCGGGCGCGCGAGTGGATGACGGTGGGCTTGATGATGACACGACCGTCCTTGATGAGCTTTTTGACGCCCGCACGCGAGTTGGCGTTGGCGATTTCCGAGGACTCGGCGGGGTCGAGCCAGATTTTGCGTTTGCCGACGCCGGCGACGGACGCGGCGAGGCGCTTTTGCGAGCGGAGGTTGGCCATCTGGCGGTGGCGGTGGTAGTGGCAGTGGGTTAGTGAAGGGGCGTGTGTTGCAATGAAGGGGGACGTACCGTTGGCTTTGTGTACTTGCGGTTGTCGGACTCGTGTTGGGTTGGTACTTCGGATGCATCCTTCGGGCGGAGTGGCTGTGGGGCTGTATAGGACCTGCGGCGCGGGGTGTTTCTTGGTTTGGCGGTTGGTTTGCGTTTTTAATAGCGAACACACGCTGGAACTTGAAGCCGTGACTAGAACAAACTCATATATGCCCAACTGGCAATATCTAAAACAGCATCGGCTCGCATTACGGGCGACAAGACAAAAAGCCCAGGGCGCTTATGTGGTGATTTACCCAAAAGGGAAAGCTCTGGTGGACCAGCGAGTGATGGACGTAATAGCATACATGGACGCATAGACACAGGAATAAACAGAGAGTGGCAGAGCGCTGACAGATGTGAGTAAACGCCAAGGTGCCCTATTTTTGCGAGCCAATGGGCTTTTTGCAAAATTGATTTCGCGGGCCCCGAGCCCTTGCTCACAGCGACCGCGGGCACGTGCCCGACGAGGGGCATCGCAGGTTTTTCGCGACAACCATGGGCGAGGACGAAGAGTTAGTAGCAGTGTCGTCTGGGAATACTCCCACTCCAACGGGCCCAGACCGGGTGGCGCTGCCCTCGCCGCAGCCGTCGGGATGGAACACACCTGCGAATATCCAGGCACTGCGCGCCTCAGAGGTCACCAACGGTGCCTTTTCCCCCTCGGTCCTCGCGTCGGGCGCGTCATCCCCGGTCCCAGACAGCGCCAGCACCGCCACGCCCAGAGCCAACCCACCTGCTCGTCGTCCGTCTCGTGGGGCCGCAGCAGCAGCCAAGCTCACTGGAGCAGCCGCCTTTAAGCGCATGTTTGGGTCCAACACAAGCACACCCGCCATGACCCCACGCACACCCTCGACCGAGACGACAGGACAGGACAGCCTCCTCAACGGCGCCAACAAGCCACCGCCCACGCCCGACTCGGAATCAGAAACGACGTCGGACCGATTCCGATCCAATCCGCCCAGCCGCGCCCAGTCGTTTTCCAGCGAACGGCCCAAGCCACCCAGCCGTCCGCCCTCGGTGTCCGGCGACCACCACAAGTTCAACCTCAAGGACCTCCTTGCCGCCGCACCCAAGCCTGCCCGCAAGTCTTCCACCGGAGGCAGCCGCAAGTCCGACGCCGGCTCCGAAAAGGCCCGCTCCGTCGTCTCGGGTGGCAGCGGTGGCAGACTCGACCACTATGGCATATGCGAACGCGTCGCCATTGGCAAGGGCGCCACCTCCATCGTCAAGCTCGCACACAATGGGACCGCACAGAGGAGAAGCTCTATGCCGTCAAGGTGGGCCCTCCTTCTCTCGTTCCCCTCGTGCTTCGCTCACTCTTTGCTAGGAATTCCGCAAACGCCGCAAAAACGAAACAGAGAAAGAATATGTCAAGAAGCTCACCTCGGAATTCTGCATTTCCTCGGCCTTGCATCACATCAACGTCGTCGAAACCGTCGACCTCGTCAAGGACGAGAACCAGCACTGGTGCGAGGTCATGGAGTACTGTCCCGGTGGCGATCTCTATGCTGCCATCAAACGCGGCGGCATGAGTCCCAGCGAAGTCGAGTGTTGCTTCAAGCAAGTCTTGCAGGGTGTAGACTATTTGCATTCCCAGGGTGTCGCCCATCGCGACATCAAACCCGAGAACCTCTTTTTCAACCAATACGGCCATCTCAAGGTCCGCTCTCTATTCTACTCTTTTTTCTTGCACATCTCACATCCGCCCTAGATCGGCGACTATGGCGCATCAACCGTCTATCGCCTCCCCTGGGAAAAGAACATACACATGTCTACCGGTTTATGCGGCAGCGAACCCTACATCGCCCCCGAACAATTCACACCCGGGCCCTACGACGCCCGACTAGTCGACATTTGGGCATGCGGTATCGTCTACTACTGTCTCCACTTTCAAGAACTCCCCTGGCGAGTCGCCCAAACCTCCGATCCGCTCTTCCAAGCCTACCTCACCGCATGCTCCACCAAGCCCGCTCCCCCAGCCGGCTCCAACTCCCCAGCGCCCTCTCAACCCCCGTTGCCCACCACCATCTCCAACCTGAGCCCGAGGGCGTGCAGACCCCTGCTCAGACGCATGCTCGACCCGAATCCCAAGCTGAGAATACAGATCGAGGAAATCATGAAGGATGCCTGGTTGGCGACTGTCGAAGTCTGCACCGACAGCAAGAAACCCGGCCACGTCCATTCGTTTGCCCAGCAGAGAGCCCAGCAGGTGTTTGATGGTCGGGGCGCTTAGGGCCTAGGTAGGCGGTCCTCGATCGAGCAGGCACACCTGGGCAGGGGATCACATTGTCCTTGTTGCCGTCTGGGGACATGGACTCTATTATGTACGTACATACCCAGAGCAACCCAGCTCGTTGATTTACGTCTTTTTTTACTCTTTGTGTTTTTTGTTCTTGGTGTAGTTTAATTAATTCATTGCTTTTGATTGATTTTGGGGGAGCATCTTTGAGTAGTTCGATATACCTATGACTCTCTGTTTTCGTACACCCCATGAGTCATTAGTACGGCAAACGGCCGGGTGGAGTCGCAGACGCCAGTGAGACACGGTGACACACCCGTACTCGGCGTATCCCGGCTCAGCGAATTTCGATGCCGATGGATTAGGTAAGCTTCTGTTATGCTTGCCCCTGAACTTTCTGAATTGGTGGTGTATTGGTTTTGTCCCATGGCAGTTGGCATGTTACCGTTTCCAGGTGTCGATCGAACAAACGTCATCGCACCGGACAAACAGCCCCCGTCGCTCGTCACGTCTAATTACTAACAGTAGACTCTTATTCTATGTTCGGACTCGAATCAAGGTGGCTGAAGCCGGGATTCCAACCATCCTATTGGCTACACGGTCATAAAACCCCTCAAAAGGAGCACGGAATGAGAATCTACTATAGTGAATTCTCACTTTACATTACTAAAAAAGGAAGATCTGAATTAAACTCTCGTTTTACAAACAGAGGGACACCACCTGTACCTCATTTTCATCAAGGTCTCTTATGATTATACCAACAAAGTCCAAGCTTTTGTATAATACGATCGACACAAACCAACATTCCAATATCCCAAATGAACCCAATAAACTTCAAGTCTAGATCCGTTTGTATAACCAACTGGGTACCAACCACGACAAAAGCTTCCCCCGCCCCCGCCCTCCCCTGGAACTCCCCGAGTTGAGAATGTTGAGATGTGGAGTAACACGCATGAAGATCTTACACCTCCGCAGCATGGCTACGCATAGCCCCGTCGCATACCCGCTAATGAAACACGAAGATCTGTCGAATGGGAAGATCAGATCACTTTGTATTCACGTTCGGTGACTCATCCCTGGAAGCCGATCTTGGGGGTTTATTGAAACGGAAGACTAGCAGTGGCAGTGTGGGGGGAAGGAATGAGGGGGGGAGCGGGAGGACAGGGCGTTTAATTGAATTGATTGTAAGGCTAATTATAAAGAGGCGCCAGCCCAAAATCCCTCTTTCTTTTTTTAACTTTGGACGACTCGGGAGTGCGCGCGTAGTGATGGGCAGAATGGAAATGCGGTACAGAATGTGGGTTGCGACTAGGGACCAGCCTTTGATGTCTCGATCACATGCATACGAAATGTTGGTGAGTCGTCGAACACAAATTAATGGGCGGAATAAGGCTTAATATCCTTTCGTTCTCTCTTTTGTTTGGTTGGAAATATTATTACTGTGATGATCCCTCCTCTGGATGCCACAAGGAATAAAGGCATGTATATACTCCAAGAACTTGACTTGGCACAATAGCAACCGAAGTTCCTATTCCTAATAAGCGCCAAGTATCGCCGTTTTCGTAGCCTGGAAAGATCCAGGCGAAGATTCTCAAGGATTTATGGTCCAAGCATGTTGCTCATTGCCAGATGAATATAGGTATAACCTTCACCCGAATTGGGTGTACCAGTTGCGTTGCGTATACTGCAGGCTCCAAAGGCGTGGGCAAAATACGATCGTTCCAGACTTTGAATACGCCCTAGTTAGTCACATCCAACGAGAAAGAAAGGATCGTATACACAACTCCAAGCTGAACAGTCCTCGAACGCTTCTATCCAAAGTTTATCTTATTTTATTTTTTTAAAAATAAATCGGCACGCGCGCGTCATTTTCCGGCATTCAATACCCCCTCCCAGAGCGTGACTGGGCTATTAATATTCTACAATCAGACATTGGAATTGGGTTCCACCCACCCCGTATCTTTGGGTTCCACGGTCGGCAGCAATCCGGCAATTCGATGTAGTTTAAGTTAGACATGTTCTTCCCTCCAAGGCAAAGTTCCGTGAACTTCCTAAAGTACTTCGGATGAATGTTTATTCGTTTGTATGCGCCGTGCCTTGGGACCGAGCTTGTCGACTAGTCTAGGTCGTGTGTATGCGCCTGTAGCTATACCTGGTTTGGCGAGGGTTATTCAATTTGCCTTGGGGTCGAGCCGTTAAGGAGAGCTGGAGAGTACACTGCGGGATATGACATCAGACAGTTGTACAACAACTCCCGGGAATTCAAGTGCGACGACTGCCAGGACTTGGTAGGCCAGAACCCCACTTCAGCCTCTTTTCGTAAGGTTACCCCGAGCTTAGTATTAGCATGCGTATGCCTCGGCCTCAGAGAGAGAAGTCAAATCGATAGTGTGGCCCCGCTGGGTTCGGGGGGAGGCTTAAGAGTAGCGACCGAAGCGCGTGAAGAACCTGAGCACCGGGTCGGAAAGCAGTTTAAATATTAACATGGCCAAATGGTCTAATTAGGTTAGTGGGTAGGTGCTTATTCCAGGCGCCTTCGCCGCTAATAAATCTGTCAAGGTTATAACGGACGAGTAATTAGATCATACTGCCAGCCAGCAAGCCGAAGGCACATATAGCTTAGAAGGTCCCTTGCTTCGGGGGTAGGATTCTAAACAAGGAAGGCCGGGCATTCCAATGAAAGTATTAGGCTACCCGTAAACGTAGCGGACATACCTAATTTATAATTATAGGTTCGGTAGGGTTAATCTCCCAGGGTTGAGTTAAGAGCACCAAATCCTTCCCAATCAGCTGGTGGACAGGATCAGAAATTATACAATAGAATAAGCAAATCAGCTCTTATACTTCCTAGACTAGTACTGTGGCCATCAGGCCTCTAAACAATGAGTCCTCGGGGTGTGTCACTACATCCAGTCTAATCGGTCTCCAATCACTGTGTTCGAGCGCTGGAAATTGGAAATCATATGCACGAACCGCCAAAATACCGCCCCTATTTCTGCGTGTAGTTGGAAACAGGGTGGAAATGTAGTGGTAAACGAAATCAGCTGGGTATGTTAGGTTTGTACTGCGAGCCTATCTGAACATCGTAAAATGTCTCATCTGAATAACACCCACCGTAAGTTGAAGTGGCGCTGGGGGATTTAGAAACGATGGCTGGAATGCATAGTGAATCATAAACAAGAGTGACATCCTGTGCGCATGGTATGGTAGGCTCATAGAAATCTTGGAGTTGACGTATTGTATCCTCATGTCATTATTTTGACGACCATACTCTGATTAGATGTAAAGCCATTGTATTATCGTTCGGTAATTTCATGTTATTCAAGTGTTATTCTAAGTTACAATTTACGAGGCGTTTACTTCAGACTAATTTCAGTGCATAAAGGTCTATAAAGTTGGTCAAAGCAGCTTAGTTGGGCCGCTCATTGAAGATTCTTATTTTTAGCGACCAAGCGAACTGAGCAAGAGGCGTAGAGCATCAGCCTCGGAGGGTTGTTCATCATGGATACCGATAACCGAGGTAATCACATGGAGTGCGTCCGAGCAACATCTCTATTATACCTGTGTTAGCTCGTAAAGGCTGGAAGCTAGGTAATTATACTAACAACGACGAGGGGCGCTACACCGAAATGTGGCACCGTACCAAATGCACTGGCCAAACGTCCTACCAACAAAGCCACGTCTAGGCAAGTTTCAGGGGACGCACTATGCAAGCGGATCTTGGCCGAGTATGCGAGCATGTATGTCACTATAATGTTTGGGTTAATGGGCGCATCATTCGTATGCGGGACAGTAGCGTGAGCGGGTTCGTGGTACTCTAAACCAGGAAGTGTTTCGATAAACCTTGAAAGGCTCTGGTCTATGCGCCGACGCGTATCAGGTCCTTTTGGGATACATTATTATGAGATCAACGGTTAAATGAATGGCCCATAGTGTTACGACTCACCAAATGACTGGCCGGCCCGAAAATCCTCATCAAGCAATGCTGTAGCTTCAAAAAATGCCATACTTTTCAAGCGCATCGCGAATGTGGAGCCCATGCTATAATCTTGAATGCCACCGTGACCCCCTAAGAGTAACTCGCCAATAGTAGGGCTAGGCACTTCTAGTTGGTGGGTGTTCTGGGGTTTGTAATAAGCAAGGGTGTATAAACTTGGAATCCGTACTCACCCCTTCATACACATCTTCCCTGAGTGGGAACGAGGCAGTTACCTTTCTATTTCTTCCTACTCCAGACTCTGTATCCCCGATGCAAGCACGTAGCTCAGGTCGTAGAGCAGAGGGCAATTTGGCGACTATCTCTACTATTCCATCGGCAGAAAACGCCAACCACCAGGACATGCATCGATCATAGTGCTCTCGGAAACTGGAGGCTGGCACCAGGAATGTGCTACTTGAGCCGGAGGATGTTGTACTTCCTGGACTGCTGCCACCACTCTCGTTATTCCAGCGATGCCCCACAATAGTATGCAGCCCGCACGATACCGCTGGGAAAAACGACATAAGCCTCACAATGAAGGCTATTGGATTAGAGCCTCACCGAATCTAACAGCACTACTGGCTAACCAGTGGGCTTCAGTGAATTTGCCGACTTGGAGCAAGTACTGTGCGGCAAGCGCAGGCGCACAGACTACTCCGGCAATGAGATCGCGTGCACATTCAAGGGATGTATGAACGCCGCTATGGACTTGTTTCAACAACAAAGACTTGAGCTCCTCCAGCTCCTGAAGCGTTGGGCGGGTGTCTGAGTCTGCCGAAAGGCTAAGAATGTGAGACGCTACGAGGTTCATAGCATGCAGCAGGGGTTTGGGTGGTGACCTGAGGGTCTCAATGTCGAGATAAAGATTGTAGTGACGTCTGTTGGCGATCATAGTTGGCCGCCTGAATATCGAGGTGAGCAAATGTCAAGTATGAGAGTAGAATATTAAAGGAAGAGTTTACTTACAGAATATCTTGCAACCAGCCGGCTACTTCTCCAGATTGAGGATCAATCAAAGAGGAACGAGGGGACGATTTTGAAGGTTGAATACTAGGTCCTGATGAGTCCGGGTCAAACTATTGGGTTAGTTTGAATTGCGTTTGACCCGGCTTAGAGCTACGTACGAGGGGCTTGCACAGTCATGTTACTCAGCGTAGCTTCCAGTTCTTCAACACGAGATTGCAAGGTTTGGATGCGAATTTGAATGCTGGACATTGGCTCCGGCTCTAGAGGTACGGGGACATATTCGCAGGAAATTTGAGAACGAATACAACCTCCGCACGAAGGCTGTTCCCCATCGCATCTCTGCATGTGTCAAGTAACCAACTATACGCATATAGCCAACGCTATTAGACACATACCTTCTTCCTTAGATGACATGGTACACAAGCTCGCCCACGCTGAATTCGACTGCTGGAAGTAGTGGACATAGTGTTTATATCGATTTCAAGTAAATGGAACACAAGAATGTCCTCACTGCTTGGGAAACTCTGTCTCTTTTAAAGCTCCTCTCCCCCAGCGTCCCAAAGCCAGTTGAATTCGCTATTCGGTAACAGCCTATAGATTCCCCAACCCTAGCTGCGATCTAGCGCAACACAACAAGCATACGACAAACCTATTACCAACGCCTTGAACCAAACTCTCTGACTAAATCGACTTATTCAACTCCCTCGATCATAACAAACCGTGGATCAGTCGGCGAGTATCAGGGCTATGCTATCATGAAAAGTGATGTGCATTAGTTGGTGGTTCATTTGCACCATGTAGGGAAGTTTACTAGCTGACGAGCCTAAATGATTCCCATTAATTAGATGTAACTATCCAGGTAGCCCACATCATAGACAAAGGGTGTAAAATAGCCAGATCACACACGTACATGCCAGCCGTAGGAGACAACTATTTATAGTGAAGATTCATTGTTGACGATCGGTGTCCAAGGCATAAGTTCGTGTCTTTCAGTGTTGCTAGCCTTATCATGTGTTGGGAATTTCTCGCGCCCAGGACTCAGTGGGCGCTCAGATAATCCTGTCTTCGCACTCGCAGGCTGAGATATGAATTCGCGACCAGGCTCTGATCCACGTGATTCAACTTCGTCGAGGATTGCAGGAAAACACTGTATATGGGATAGATCGAGTAGCATCTTCATCTCAGCGGGCACACCGATTTACTGATAGTTTCCAGCAACAGCACTGCATGGGCCATGCTTGGAAAAATTCTTGGAAACAGGCAGTGCCCAATCCCATTTGCCTCCCAGTTGCTTTTGATATACAATGTTACGGATTACTATATCTCGAAACATTAGAACCTCATTTTCTAGAAAGTGTTATTTTTGTGCATGTGCTTGGTAACCATACTTGGTAACCACAGTACTGTGTACTCAAAACTAACTAATCGTGTTGAACGAACATTTGTAATGCACGTATCCAATTTATAATTACCTTGAAGGTAGCTATAATTAACTATGATGTACGCTGTGTGTCGCTTTAGTACCTCACTTGCTTCAGCAAACGTGGTGCGACAAAACAAGAGACTACAATTGCAAAATACGCTCTTTCTGGGCGTGCCTATAACTAAATATCCGGCAAGACATCACCGAAAATTCCCCAGGGAAACTGGATATTGCCTTTGATTGAGTGTCTTTATTTACTACGGACCACGGCAATGGCTTCAGGATCTGCAGGTTAGCGCTGCATAATGGGTGCAGTATACGCCCACCTGGCTCATAGGGCTCAAACTTCCTCCCGAGGTCTGATACTGGACTGTTATGTGCCTTCACGTATGTACTACGCTTCTTGCACTTTTAATTTACAAACAAATTGGCTATAGTTAACTATATTGAGCTATTCATAGTTTCAGCCACTCTAATCTAAGCATGTACAAGGAGATACTCGACCGGCACTTACCAACCCGGGCCGATCAATAGTCACTCCTTGATACTAGTTCCAATTATTCGAATGACATGTGGTTAAGTCCGTATTCGAAATAAGAACCTTGAAGGGACATTTGGCTTTCTGGTAAATGTATATTAATATGTAGTAAATACGACCTGGTATCGTACATGTGGCGGAGGTTACTTTATGTAGAAGCTCAGGGTGTGTTGTCCGCTCAAAGAACTCCCTATACGATTCCATGTGTACAACGCCATGCCATAAAACGAGATTGTTCAAGCCTAATATGGCCCTAGATCTAGCAGTCTTGAAACTCTGGTAGAAGAATCTAACGTATCCCGGTAATGTACATATGTTTTTAAGCTCTGCCTTCATATATAGTAGCTACCCTCGCTTAGTTAGCATTAGATGTACGCGTAAGCCCTCCCAACAATAAGTCGCCTTGCCCTAGCCAACTCAGCCCTAGCTTTTCCATAGAATGTAGTCTTGTTCTTGGATTCCCGAACGACCTCACACATCCACATTACTATAGTAAGACACGATCAATCTAGTACAAGGGTGGGCTAAGTATGATTACTCAAGTAATTAATGGTCGGGTTCTGCCAACACCCCGCACATAAGGTGCAGGTTTTAGTGAAACTTGAACGAATCTACAAGCATCGTGGTAGTGAGAAGGTTACCAGTTCCTGACTAAATATGCTAACCCCTCAAAGATAAGCCCTAGACATTTCATTACGTGACCAAGGCCGATCAAGCTGTCTCTTCAAGCTTGGCTTTGATTGGGTGTTGATATTTATGACCATATACCCTATCCAGAGAAGTATTTATATCCGTACCATGGACTCGGCAGCGTCGGCAACCTATTTTGCACCACAATGGACCAAGTCTTGCTCTGGGAGACGGTGCTCATGGTGTCCCAGCCCACACCCATCTGGAAACATAATCTACTTATACCCATTGCTTGTGCTGTGTTGTCCATTGTTTTGCTTTTACTTCACGGTTTTCTATCAGCCATTTCCGCTAAATACTTGATCGCAAAGCTTTGTGGTCGAGAGACCGAGGGGCGCACTATTAGCGTTGACTCAGCGCCTCAGCAACTTGTTGTACAACAGCACACTGGGTTCTTCCCTGATTTATACTCTCGCATTAGAAGCCATGGGGGTACGGTTGTATTCGTATGGAAGGTGCTGCGGTTAATGGCCTGCCTCACGCTGACTGGTTTGACGACTGGTGCGATTGTGTTAATCAACGAGGGACATAATACAATTGGCACGAAGCAATACAAACCAGTCGATGACCCACACTTGAACTCGGACATGGATATACTCAAAAAGGCACAAGGAAGCGAACACCAAAAGTATACAAAACGAGAGAGATGGTTCAGCACTGCCGAGTGGATCGAGATATCACTGTGCATGTTTTATGTGAGCATGCCCACTGTTAATGTTGGTTTTGTTAGAATAACCACCGTTAGACCTATACAACTCTTCTGGCGATCCTTGCGCTCACACTCGCACCTCGCTCCCGTGCAGCTGTCAATACCCATTTGGTTGTATTGCTACTGATTGCGTTTGCTGTGTACATATGGCGGGATCTGGTGCCCTTCGCAACCTACGACCTGGATCCTGTCGATGCCGTGGGAGGATGGCTGACATGGGCTCGGATCGGTGTACTCGGGTTTGCCTCAGTTGTGGTCCCGCTGTTTATTCCAAGAATATATGTGCCAATCGACCCTAATGTGAGTGGGTTGATGACTGTGCTGGCTTTCCGATGCCGATTAAACTTATGGTGGTTTGGGCCAGAATCCAAGCAAGAATCCCAACCCCGAACAGACTGCCTCGCTCATCTCTTTGTTACTCTACAGCTTTCTGGACCCGCTTTTGTGGACTGCATATCGTGCGCCGAAGCTAGAGTATGAACAACTGCCACCGCTGGCAGACTATGATCGTGCTTCGCACCTGAAAGAGCGTAGCTTCTCGAAGCTTGACCCACTAAAGCAGACGAAGCCGCGATACTTCTTCTGGGGACTGATGGCAGTGTTCTGGAAAGAGTATGTTGTAATGGCAATTACACTAATTATCAAGGTGGGCTCTAGTAGCTTGATGTGCCGTGTTCATGCGCTAATTGAGTATCAGGCCATGATGGACTTTGCGGGTCCGATCGGGATCAAGTATATCTTACGGTATGTTAACAGGACCTATTTTTAATCAATTATTGACACCAAAGATCTACGTAGTTATCTTGAAACCCCTTCGGATCCTGGTTATCTTCGTCCTTGGTTCTGGATATTGTGGTTACTCATCGGTCCCATCTTCGGTTCCATAGCATGGCAATGGTATATCTTTTTGAAGGTACGTCCGTTCATTGTTGACTACCGGAACAACTTGTTCATCAAAGTCCTTAGATGAACTCGGTTGTTCGTGCCACAGGGATGATAACCCAGCTCATTTTTGAACACACCCTTCGCATCCGTATGAACGCTCAAGCAGCAGACGAGCCGAGTGGGAAAACGTCCGAGCCCGAAATTCTCACAGCTGGCTTGACCGTTGACGAAGAGGATCCTATAGTTACCACAGGGAGTGATAGTGGGGAGCCGGACGGTACCAATAATGTAATGGACGCAAGCAATACTCAGACATTGATCGGTAGTACGAGTTCGGCCAAGGTGAGGATAAAAGAGGGGACTGAAGGGGAGATCGAAAATAAAGGAAATGATAGCCTGAATTTGATCGGAAGGATCAACAACCTGATGTCTACTGTGAGCCATGTTCTATATGGGTTGAGACAAACACTTATCATTTATGAGTAGGACTTAGAGAATGTGACTGGGGGTAGCTATTTCCTGTTCGTTCTGGTATACGCACCTGCGCAGTTTATCATCAGCGTTGTCTTCTTATACAATATTCTGGGATGGAGGTTTGTGTTACTTAATTTGTCGCTTGCATCATGAGGAACACAGTACTCATGAGTTTTACTAGTGCTATAATTGGAATGTGTTTTATGGTCTTATCATTCCCCATCCCTGGAAAGCTCGCGCAATTGGTAAACGATGTGGAAAAGAAACAAATGAAGAAGACCGACGAACGCGTACAAATAATCTCAGAGAGTACGTTCATACTTCATTTGGCGCTATTACGCTATAATCATCCGCTGCAGCTCTCAACGTGATACGTATGGTGAAGCTTTTTGGATGGGAGAAAAAGGTTGTGGCGAAGGTGGCAGAGAAACGTGTAGTGGAACTAGAATATTATAAGAGGAAGCAGTGGATTGGGCAAGTCGGGGCGAATACGAAGTACGTCTGGATTAGCCATAAGCCGTGAACCCTACTTATGACCACCATAATCATGGATTAGCTTCATACTTCCACTGCTTGTCATGGCACTCACATTTGCTTCCCACACCTTGTGGTTTAAACAAGAACTCACTGCATCAATAGTGTTCTCCTCTATTGGTGTCTTTGATGTCTTGCGTAGCCAATTACACATGCTAGCTTGGCAGATCCCAGCGGCAGTTCAAGCAAAAGTGTCTATCGACCGCATCGACGAGTTCCTGCACCAGGTACCAAGGCTCTATTTAGTGTTTTGTAGCTCTGATCTGATCAAATTCCGTGCCTCATAGACCGAGCTGCTTGACGCATATACTCACAAGCACACCCCCGCCATCATCGACCCTAGCCCCCCTCCACCAGATGCCATTGGCTTCCGCAATGCAACTTTTGCATGGTCCCGCCAAGCTCCTGCCACCCCCACTCCTTCCAGACGCAACTTCAGGCTCCACATCGATCAAGAGCTGCTGTTCCACCGCGGCAAGATCAACATGGTCGTCGGCCCGACAGGATGCGGAAAGACCAGCTTGCTCATGGCGCTGTTGGGGTAAGTACACTGCGTAGTCATGATCTGTTAGCATACACACTCATTCTCGTATCCAGAGAGATGCACTTTGTGCCTAGTGCACCAGACTCGTGGTTCTCTCTGCCGAGACAAGGAGGCATCGCATATGCTGCCCAGGAAGCCTGGGTCCAAAACGAGTCCATACGAGTGAGTGAGCTACTGATAAGTCACGACCCAGTATCTGACTGCTGGTGCTAGGACAACATTCTGCTTGGAGCCGAGTACGACGAAGAGCGATACAAGAAGGGTGCGTACAGCTCAGTGTTCTTATGACAACGCTAGCATTCTGAGTATATGCATGGGCGTAGTGATATCGCAGTGTGCGCTGGAGAGGGACCTGACGCTGTTCGAGGCAGGCGACCAGACAGAAGGTGTGTGCTGACGATGTCTGTCGGTAGGATGCAAGCATCTGATACTCGATCAGTCGGTGAAAAGGGCATGACACTGAGCGGAGGTCAGAAGGCTCGAGTGTCGCTTGCGCGTGCGATCTACTCGAAGGCGGACATCATCATACTCGACGACGTGCTCTCTGTGCTGGATGTGCACACGTCGCGGTGGGTCGTGGACCACTGCTTCCGAGGGGAGCTTGTGGCAGGAAGGACGATGATCATAGTGGTAAGCTGAGGCAGATGAGACAAGCACGGGCAGCGACTGACATGCAGTAAGACACACAACGTGGCGATGGTGAGCGAGGTTGCACACTTTGTGGTGTCGCTTGGATCGGACGGGAGGATTGTCAGCCAAGGCAGCATTGACGAGGCATTGCGGCTGAACCCGAAGCTGAAGGCGGAGGCGGAGAAGGACGAAGAGCTGGAAAGGAAAGGTGAAGAAGTAGTGGACGAGAGCAATGCTGTGGATAAGAGCGAAGCAAACGCAAAGAAAGGAGATGGGAAGCTGATGGTGGCAGAAGAAGTTGCGGAAGGCCATATCGGATGGCCTGCCTTGAAGTTTTTCTTAACCGTGCTTGGTGGATTTTGGTTCTGGGTCGCTTATTTCCTCGGCCTCATCCTCGCGAACGCCGCGATCTTAGGACAAACATACTGGCTTGGGTAGGCCTAATGGAATAAGCGCATTGACTATGACTTATTGATTTTATCAGTATCTGGGCTCGAGCTTACAAAGTAGACCAAGGATACTCGGAATACGTCAACGTGCCGTTGTAGGTCGTTCTCATAGTTGTGTTGTAAATATGTTCTTACCTACCCCATGACCAGCTACCTTGGCATTTATGGTTTTATCTGTGTAACTGGCATTGGATTTTTCACCGCCGCATTGGTCATCCATGTCTTGGGCTCTGCACGGGCCTCGCGACGCATACATGATCGGTTGATCAAGGCCGTACTTGGCGCACCTTTGCGTTGGCTTGATTCAACACCTGTCGGACGTATTATTGCTAGGTTCACGCAAGACATCCGGTGAGCAATTTGCCTTGACAAAAAGTAGGATTTCTAATATCATTCGACCTTAGTTGTATTGATGCGTCCCTTCCTAACGAATGCCGGAACCTAGCGGAACTGACAGTTGAAGAGCTTGCACGTCTCATTGGAGTCATTGTGTTTGCGTTAGTCGCTACTCTCCTACCCAACGCATCCGCTTACTTGTATCGCCCATAGTCCGGTTTTCACCCTCCCTGGAGCAGCGGTTTTTGCCATTGGTCTTTGGCTTGGCCAAGTTTATATGACTGCTCAAATGTCCGTCAAGCGTGAGATGTCTAACGCTCGCTCGCCCTTGTTCAGCCACTTTGGAGCTGCCTTGCAAGGTATTACCTCGATTCGTGCATACGGAGTTGAGGACCTGTTTAAGACCGAAGCGCTGAAGAGAGTAGACAAGTACACGAGATCAGGCAGGGCGTTCTACAGCTTGAACGTAAGTTGAATTAGACTATAGAGGATTACGAACGTTAAGAATAAACGTAATCGGAATAGCGCTGGGTTTGTATTCGAACAGATGCACTCGGTGGACTCTTTGCTTCGGCACTGGCTACATATCTAGTATACTACCAGGTGTCTGTCGATGCTAGTGATACTGGTTTCTCCCTCAGTATGGCGGTCGCTTTCTCTGGAGGTATTATCTGGGTAAGCAACCATCCGTAGCTACATATTCGCCCCCTTACCTTCGAATAGTGGGTTCGCATCCTCAACGAGTTTGAGGTTCAAGGAAACAGTCTCGAACGCGTACAAGACTACGTCAGTGTCGAGCAGGAGCCCGAGTCAGTCCCAGAGAAGGCTCCTCCCGCATACTGGCCTGCATCCGGTCACATCGTCGCCGAGAACCTCACAGCACGCTACTCCAAGGACGGTCCTGCAGTCCTCCACGGCCTGTCATTCGAGATCAAGTCTGGCGAGCGTGTCGGTGTCGTAGGCAGGACAGGCAGCGGCAAGAGCTCCCTGACCCTGTCGCTTCTACGGATGATCCCTATCGAAGGCAACGTGTACTACGAGTGAGCGCTGTTCGGTCTTGCGTCTGCTAGCGAGTGTATGCTGATGTCTGTGCAGCGGGATCCCGACACACGGCGTGAACCTGGACGCACTGCGCTCGAGCATCACGATCATCCCTCAGCAGCCAGAGCTGATGAGCGGCACGGTCAGGCAGAACCTCGATCCGTTCGACGAGTACGGCGACGCGGTGCTGAACGCTGCGCTGCGGTCTGCTGGGCTGGACACGTTGCAGTCGGAGGACGACGAAGGGTACATCGGGCTGGAGTCGGGAGTGAGCGCAGGAGGAGGGAACTTCTCGCTGGGACAGAGGCAGATACTTGCGCTTGCACGTGCGATCGTGAGGAGGAGCAAGGTGCTGATACTGGACGAAGCCACTGCGGCAATCGGTGAGTGGATGCAAGAGTGAGTGATGTCAGAGGGATGGTGTTAATGTGGGCTGGTATAGACTACAACACGGATACGGCAATCCAGAAGTCGATTCGGACAGAGCTGAAGGACCGGACACTGATCATTGTTGCACACCGACTGCAAACGATCTGCGACGCTGACAAGGTAGGTGTCGAATGTTGTATGTCTGGGAGAGGTGATATTAAGAAAGCTGTGTGTGATAGATCATGGTGCTGGAAGCTGGGAAGATCATCGAGTTTGACTCTCCAGCGGCGCTGCTGCAGAAGGAGTCAGGAGCGTTCAAGTCGCTTGTTGATGAAAGTGGAGACAGAGATGCGTTGTATGCTATGTCAAAAGGCCATTGACGGGAATGAATATTCTAGCTATGTAAATAACCAAAGACAATTCATGTTTAGCGATTATCCGCTTTACTTATGGTGGACAATGGTTGGATTTGGCATGACTCGTAATCTTTTGTGCAGCGAATCTCCGGATGTACTAAGTGTTTAATAACGTATTGTGATCTCGCATGAAATGAAACGGGTGAATGGGATGGCAAACATACGGCGGAAGTATCAATAACCCCTGGTTATGTGTCTAGGGATCGCTCATACCCTTAAGGTCAAGGTGGCAGACGAGTTCATGACCATATGTGGCTCTTCAACATTACATGAAAGGTTATTAGGCGATTATAGAAGATCCCGACTGGGGTGAAGATGGGCGCCAAGTACAGACTGAAGATGTACAGCAAGAGATGGAGAGTGACCGAGGAGGGCCAGCAAAGAAAGATATTAGTGGGATTATTCATCCAGCTCAAAGAGTAGCCTAGTTACGACCGAGTTCGAAGACACTATCCCAGAGAGTGTCTATGTGTACCACAACAAGTTGGGGTATGGTCATATTGTGGTAGCCAATAACCCAGGCCTAGGATCCAATCGAGTATCAGCTACAAGAGGACAAATTATAAAAGATATTGGAAATCGGCTGGTGTTCTGTTTGGGCGCTTGCGAGAGCCTACCACCACACCCCGCCGTCGTAAAAATGCCAAAACACTATTGTGACTACTGCGATGTGTTTCTGACCCATGACTCTACATCCGGTATGGAATACATACATGTATTGCTTGGATTAATTTCTAACAGAATTCATCTAGTGCGCAAAGCTCACAACAGCGGAAGGAACCACCTGGCGAACGTCCAGGATTATTATGCATGTAAGTAATTTGGCTCAAAACTACCGATATCTGACTCACCACGATACATACAGCGCTAGGACACGACAAGGCGCAAAATATTATCGACCAGATTACTTCGGCCTACGAATCCGGTGGAGGACCTCCCCGTGGTGGCTTCAATTTCGGACCCAATGCGTTTGCTCCTCCACCACCAAACTTTGGTGGGCCTGGATTCGGCCCCCCACCTATGGGATTCGGAGGTATGTATTCACGAGTATTCTATGTGTATGTATGATTCAATAGGACGTGGCATGTAGGACCACCACCTGGCGGATTTCCCCCTTTCCCTCCTGGCAGTTTCCCCGGAGGACCTCCTCCTATGGGTATGAGAGGTAAGTTCTATTGTATTTCTCGAGCTTTTCCCTGCTGATGATAGTACCAGGGCCTGGAGCACCACCTATGGGTGGTAAGTACAGTCTCTTGGATGTCATATGTTGTTTTCAAGAACCTTGGTTGCTAACATTTTAATCGTAGCACCACCCTTCCCTCCCAACGGAGCTCCTCCCTTCCCACCTAACGGCGCGCCCCCATTCCCACCAAACGGTGCTCCACCTTTCCCGCCTAATGGTGCTCCGCCTTTCCCTCCAAACGGCGCACCTCCTTTCCCTCCCAATGGCCCTGGAGGTCCTGGAGGCCCTCCATCCGGTCCTCCGGGTGTTCACCCAGGTTAGTGGTTGCTCTTCCGATATCATACACAGACCTAACATTTTGATATCTAGACCGCATGCGAATGATGGGAGGCCGATGAGAACCTGGATCCTGCATCCATACTATTCCTTACTTGCTTGTATTGCTTTACTGAGGTTCATTTGGTCTTGCAGACTATTACCTGTATCAAGGTGCATGGACTGTGGCGTGTTAATGATGAGATGGCACGTGTATTGCTCTTTTAAGATACTTATCCATTCTGTAGCTGGGAACCAAGGGAGACGAACCAACGCACAAGTAAAGATCGACGCGAGAATAATATTCAGTAGCTAATAAAATATTTACAGTATTCTACGAGCAAGGATAGCGATAAAAATGGATACAAGTGAGACGATAGCGAGATCGAGTAGCAGAGGAGGCTTGGGTGACGGTCGTGGGGCCGTAGTCCGAGTGGGCGTTGGCTGTAAATCACTCAAACCTGGGTTTGGAGCAGGCGTCGCTGCAGGTACTGGACGCTGCGCTTCGGTGGGAGTTGGCACTTGAGGTGTAGTAACTGTAGGAGTTAAGTTTGTTGGTCGAACCGTACTTTCAGTACTCGATGAATTCGTAGTTGTGATTTCGGGAGGTGCCAGAGTTTGTTCGGCCTGTTCGTTTTGAGTTCCATTTTCCTCGACAGGTTCATTATTACTCTCGTCCTCCTTATTCTCCGAAGATGGACCAGAATCGGATGAAGCTGGTGCATCGGGAAGCATTTGGAGACAGGTCTGTTCACAATCTGGACAGTACCAGTCCCGGATCTGATAAGTTGTCAAAACATTATCTTGTTCAATTTAGGACAGGGGACTCACAAAGCCGCCAGTCGCTTTCGTTCCGGAATGGGATACTCCAATGCTCCCACACCCACCGCCGCCTCGCCTTTGTGCGGGAAAAACCCTTGTAGTCCAATGATAGCTGTGCAATAGAGCATCAACAAATCATCATGCACACATTCAACGTGGAGGTCCTACCTGTGCGAACACCCCATGCTGGTTGCCACAACTCTTCATGATCTGGATATTACCGAGATAAATACGGCGAGATGATGCATAGGCCATACATCCTTACAGTTAGTGAAACTAATACAAATCTAAGCAAGGTATAAGTTAACATGCAATGGAGAGCATTTAAACTTGACTTGCCTTCTTATTTAACTCGAACCTGCCGTTGGGAGTCAACACCATGATTGAAGGCGGCCGAAATGGGTACTCGGCCGGCAAGAGTATTCGGCAGTGGTATAGCCCTCCCTCGAATTCAGTGTCAGGAGCACCTCTTAGAGTCGCATGCCATTCCTGGACTATTGTTAGAGGAGTGTGTGTCTATCTACCAAGTCGGTCGCTACTCACAAAGATATCGTTCTGGGAGGAAATGGCGCATCCGACTAAGCTATCCGTCTCCAGGGCAGACGATGCATTACTCACCTCGAGAGGCCCAGCGGAATATTCATGTGAAGGATCATTCATTAGCTCCTTGGCCTCTTGCAAGATTCGCTTTACAGCTAGTCAGAAGATCTACAATAAGCTATCAATCATTCCGCCGCAGCAAGTTGCAACTCACCGGCGTTATTCTTATTGTGAGAAGAACGGGTGGCCATAACTCTGAATTTCTTGCAGTTCAATCACCAGGTGGATGTCTCGTAGTGGATGCGGATCTGCAACTTTGTTGATGACGGTTTAATCCAGGTTACAAGACCGGGGTAATCTGCGACGTGGTCGAAGTTCTCACGTGACTTTCATACTTTGGGTCTGAATACAATCAGGATTGAATAGGATATATTACTACACAAATATACACATCCGAGTACAACAAAGAAACGGGAATCGTGAATTCATGATTTCATGACAACAAGAAGAGGTATTTAGTTGTGGCGACCGAGACCCCTGGCTTGCTTTCCAAGGCCCTTAGCCTCAGTGCGCTTGGCCTTTGCAAGGCGAGCTCTGGAGTAGGCCAAGTCAGACTATGCGAGCAAAGTAGCTTAAATTTACGGGAACTCACTCTTCAACAGCCTGTGCTTCGAGTTGCTTGCAATGTTCACGGGCCTCGAGGACAGCACGACGAGCAAGCTCCAGAGCACGATCGGCCTCACTTTCAGCCTTTTCAGCCGCTGATAGCTTCTCGCGCGCAGCCAGTACGTTAGGATCCCTAGATTCAGAAAAAGAAAGAACAAGTCAGTATGACATGTACATCTAAATCAAGGTGCTTGGATTGAGACTTGCCTATCAAGTACAGGGTCGGACTTGCGTTGGCCGCCCATGCCGAACAGGCCTCTACGGCGAGGCTGGGTATCGGAATTGACAGAGCTCATGCTTGAGCTCGAGCGGCGGCGGGCAAACATGGAGCGCGAGCGACGAGAGGAGGAGCCGCTTGTAGCGGTGGCAGGTGGAGGTGTGGGTGGAGCAGGCTCAGCGCGTTTTCCGAAAAGAGGCATTTTGATTGTACTGTGTTACTACTGGGCGGTGGGAAGAAGAACGTAAGTGGATGGTGAGCATTTACGAGAGCCTCTATAGACTTTTATACGGTCTTTTGTGGAGCTCCACTACACTACTACGCCATGGCACATGTGTGCAGCTCCAAGTTGTGTCTCATACATGACGTCTTGCCCAGAAGAACTAGGCATCATGGCACAGAGTTCGGTACCGATAAGCGTGGACTGGGCGCTTGTGCCTTCATTCGCACTTTTCCGGAACTTCTCGAACAACTAAAACTCCATGCGTGGCTAATCCAAAAATGCACTCGCGGGACTATGTATCACAACCAAAAAGCTCAGCCCCGGGCCCGAACGCGCGGGTGCGAGGCCCGTATACCGTCATGATATACAATACATGTGAGAGATAAGTTTGCAAGCATAGGTGACTAGTGTAGAGTTCAACGCATACAACGTAAGTACCAGATCAGAAATTCTTCAACCCTCACTCGCCCAGGAAAGGCTTTCATTGGTTAATAGTGCATAGGATCACATTAAAGACGCAAAGGATAGATCCCGGGCACTTATTAATCTACAATTTTATTTGTACAAAGGTGTGTTATCATATGTGGTTCGAGCCTGCGCTTCTGATCATACTTGGTACGCACTTCGGTAGCCACCCAGTAGATCGTAAAGAAACTTTCGTTTAAGTCTCTGTGCTTTGGGCAAGCCTTTATCGACTCTTGATTGTTGGCATAGTCGTGCGTTAGCAGTAGCGTACAATCGTGTTCAGACTGCATTCTAGGGCCTTTATGGACCCCAGTTTCCTACAGTATCAGGCAGATATATACGACGTAAACACTTGACAAAACTAAAAGGGCTAGTACAGGGAGTCACACCTAGCTTAATCACTCGGATCCTTACTGCGCAAAACCTCCATTTAACCCGGCTATTGGCACTGAGGCTCCAGGATGCAATGACCCCCTTCGTGAAATCGCAGGAGTGGCAGAGCCCCTTCCAGGACCTGGTGTCGCAGAGCCTCGGCCAGGTCCAGGGGTAGCTGACGTCTGGCCCGGCCCGGGAGTGGTAGGGGGATGTGTAGGGGCTGGCGTCTTTGCTTCGTCAACAGGTTGCTGTTCATCCACAGGTGCAGGTGGGGGTGGCCCCGAGCGCCTAGTTCAAAGCGTGAGTTAAATATGCAAATTGCAGAACGATTGGTACGCACCATGTCCTCCAGTGCTCAAATTGATAATGCTCCAATCTCATCCTCGTCAAAGGGTTCTTTAATTCGTTTCTGAACTGTTCATGCTGTAACAATTCCAAAAAGTGAAGGCAATGAGGATATCTGCCGAAACCAAACATTTTATAGGACTGAACGAACCAAAGAGAGCCGAACTCACACTATGAACCTCGCATACTCGCTCTTACGCCAATACTGGAGATATTGTAAATAATTGATAAATGCTTGATCTTCTAGCAATCCTTCACTAGCCAGATTCTCAAGATAAAACGGATTTGCGAGGGCCTGAACAAATTCGAGCTCTAATTCAAAACGAGCCCGATTCGCTGTACGCATCGGTGTGCTATTGGGTTCTACTGCCGCCATGGTCGTTGAACGCGACCCTGTTCACAAACGCCGAGCTGTTGTGACCGATAGCGGTTACATAACCAGAGCCCCAAACAGCGCGTCACCAAACAACAATGAACGCTCGACCGCCCGATTCCATACTGCGCTGTACGCATCACTTTGCTGCAAGGCCGAGCCTTACATTTGAAGAGGCCATCCAGTTTCTGCACCAACTATGTTCAGGACCCGGTGCAAACCTAACCTACAGCTGGCAGTTCATTGACAAACCATCTGGTGCGTGTTCAAGCCACTTTTCAGAGTTGAATTGATAGTATACTAACTAAGTAGAATGACAGAGGGAGACATATGTGTATACTTCCAAGTATCTGCCCCAACTCCTCTCATTGATGGCATACATTACTTGGACAATGAGACGACTTACAGGCCTAGTCAGGAATTGGAGGTACAGGAAGTGAGATTTGGATTTATTCCGGGTAAGTTTATCTAGTTATATCCCCCTCCAACCCAACTGATCACATTGTGACAGGTATCGGAGAAAAGGAGGCTGGTCGAGTTCGTAAGCGATATCGGCTCGTACATGGGGGACACCCGAGTATTGTCCTTGTTCACTATACCAAGGGACCCGCAAAGCGTGCGTAAGATCATCATTGACAAGAATAATTTCGCTAACTTGATGATTGATACAGCTTTGCCTCCAACGATGAACGTACCCATTCGGAATTATCCTCTTCCAATTATAAATGAGCCTCCCATGTATGTCGTTGGTGAAAAGAGTGGTCAGAGGGTGATGGCACCAAATGCAGGTATGTTCTTACTCTAATTTAAATCCGACACCCCCTTATTTCCCATATAGTCCAGTTAGCCAACCAGCAACAGCAACTTGATGCACTGGCAGCGAGCCGCAGGCATGCAGGCATGCAGCCTCAGGCTAGAAAGCAAGATGACGATAGCGATGGTTGGTGTATTGTCATCCTAAATTCAATAGCTCACATGCCGAACTGCATTACAGAGGAATCAAATCGAGTATCAACTCGTGCGCTTGCCGTTACTCGATTTAAACGAAACCATGAACTTCTGGCTGAAATATTTGCTGTTAATGCCGCAGGTAAGATGTTAAGCCCACATATGGTCGAGTGCTAGCGCTGACAGTTCCAATAGCTAATGTCAAGGCGGTACCTTCGCCCTACGAGAAAACCGACAAGGCTGAGCTTGAGGCTAAATTTGCAAGTTAACATTTCACAATCCCTGAACTAGTCTAATGCTTCAACCTCACAGGAGCAAGCGAAGCGCGAGCTAGCCGAATTGACAGAGAAACTAAGCCAGGAAGAGCATGATATGGAGGATGTGATCAAAATTGATGAGACAACTCCTGCAAGGGAGGCACCCAAAACTTCTACATGAGAATTTGTACAACGATACTAGTACTCGCTAATTGACACCTTTTTTATACTTAATCGGCTGAGGGATAACTCCCATTTCAGCTCTAACTCGTCTGGCAACCAGAGCCCCAGAAGCCAGGGTCCAATTGATATGAGGCTCAGCGCTTTGATCGAGTGGTAAATAACCACCACAATGAGCGAGAATCTCTCTTATGGAAAGGAGCTCCCTGTGAGGCTACCTCGCCCGATCTCTATGAGTTTTACTAAATGGCCTTTAACAGGACCAAGTTCCAGCCATCAATGCGACACTTACACATCAACTTGTCCTCCTTACAGATGTCCGTGAATTGATTAAGGAAAGGGTTGCACTCGAAAAGGAATACTCTATAAGACTATCTGTAAGATATGGGCGTCTCTGCAAAATAGACGCGTCTAATCAAATCAACAGGCTATCGCGAAGAAAGCGGAGGAGAAACGGGCCAGGCATATGACACATGCTGTTCTAGGAGAAGAATGTAGCAAGGCATGGACAGATACGGACGTTCGTTCAAGGTAAGTAGCAACTATTGCTATTATACCCGCTCACAACTCTATCACAGCACACTTGACAAGGCATTCACAGCATTGATCAATTCGTACGAGAACACAGCCTCAGATCACGACTCGTTCGCGAGCGCCCTGTCTGCAGACGTGGGGGACGCGTTGAAGTTGCTGGAGCGTTCCAAAGATGAATCTCGGAAAAAGCAAATGGTGTTCTTTGCTAAGCTTGTCGCGGAGCGGGATAGGATTTATGGGGAACGATTGAAAGCCAAACAAAAGGTAGATATCCTGACCCTGCGCCACTACCTAATGAGGCATTGATTCTTTGAACAGTATGACGAAGAATGCGACGGCGTGGAAACATTCAGGCAGAAACAGGCAAGTCGAGTAATCAAGTCCTACTTTGCGTTTAAATTACAACACAGATATTAGGATAGGGCTGCTGATGATAAGCATGCTGATCGCGCCGCCAAGCAACTGGAGCAGCAGAAAGTAGAAATGCAGAACAGAAAGAAGTAAGTCTTTTTTGGTCTTTTTCAACCAAAACTGAATGCTCCCCCCCCCCCTAAACAGCGCCTATTTGATCCAGATTGCAGTAGCCAATGGTGCTAAGGATAGATTTTATGATGACGAACTCCCTTTACTTGAAGATGTAAGTGTATATACCTTTTCCATTTGCATCTAACTAAACGAGTCCTTTTCGCCAGCAATTTCGTGAGCACTCTGGATAATCTGACGAATTAACATGCTAAGTGGTCCAATGCAGAGATGCATCATGCAGATACCATGCGACGAATGACTAGGTTGCTGCTTCACTCTCAGGCCTTGCACGAAGGTCATCTGGAATCTGTCCGGCGGTACGTTATCAATCAGTCGTGACGCAATGTCCCTTTGAACACCCTACTTCTATCTTAGTTCGTGGCTAACACACAAGCCGCTCTCAATGCTGTCGACCCTTTGTACGACCAAAAACTCTATGCGAGCTTTAATCGACGGCCTTTTAGTAAACCCGAAGACTGGGCCTTCGAACCTTGTGAAAGGTATTACGACACTGTGAGCTCGAGTTTCATTGGGTCTCAGCTACATCCGTTTCATCCACCCTTTGTATTTAGCCCGAGGTCATAACCGAGCCTGAACCCAAGATCCTGCTCCAAAACAAACTTCAACGGTCCAGGCAAAAGCTCGCGGAGCTCATTCCTCAAATCGAGGATAAATGTGGGTTAAATGCATCTAGGATATGTAGCTATGCTGAAGGGTTCGGATCTAGCTCGGGACGTGGCGAGGCTCACTAAACTCGTGGAATCATACGGGTCAAATCCCACTCTGGGGAACTATGATGAGGTTTGGGAGGTATGCGCTTCATCCAAGCTAAAGACGCACACATCACTAAAACACTTGCAGAACTTGTTGGAAGCAACCCATCAGCTCACCGATTTGGAGCTGCTCCGGGTTGGATACCAAGCTGAAATGAAAGTGATTGCGGGTGCGCTTGGAGGTACGGAAACGGCTATTGATCCGCACTTTCACACCAATTCAAGTTTCTAAAATCCGATTAGGAGACGAGGGCGCTCAGAAACCACATGAATTTAAGAGCACCTCATTTTCAATTCCTGCCCCGTGTGGATATTGTAAGGTATGATCATAGATTCGGGTATATGCTACATTTATTTAGTATATTATTAATTCAGTCAAATATCTGGGGCCTTAGCAAGCCTGGAAAGACTTGCAAAAATTGTGGCATATCGGTACATACGCGATGTGAACTCAAGGCACGATGTGTTTTTATTTTCAGTATAGATGATTGACTGACAGTAATGGTTTAGATGCCAGCCGAATGTGGCATTGCACCAGAACTAAGTTCTAGCAAAGCCAATTCGTTGGCGAGAGGTCAGCACTATCTATTAAGGTCAAACAAACGACTCACAAACACTGTGTATAGCTTCATCTATTAACTCCGTGGCTCCATCGGTATCATCCATCGCGCCAGCCAGTTCTCCTGTGGGCGGTAGCCCAGCTCCTCACGGACTAATGCCCTTTCTCGACCCATGCCTCCACCAGCAACTGCCCCTCCAGCGGCAGCCCACCACAAAAGCCAAGGTTTTGTACAGCTACGCAGCAACGGGCGAATTTGAGGTTTCAATCACTGGTACGCCGCTTTGTCATCCCTTGGCTAATATTTCCTCATTATATCTAACAGAGGGTAGTATGGTTGAAATCGTTGAACATGATGATGGTTCTGGCTGGGTCAAAATCCTCAATGAACAGGGGGCCGAAGGGCTTGTCCCAGCAACCTACATCGAGGTTGTAGCCCCAGCATTAAACAAGAGAAGGGCGCCTCCTCCACCTACTCGAGGTGCCTCTGCTGCAAAGCTTGGTAGGTTGCGTACACGCATAAAATCCATTAGACTGAATACGGTCTACCTAATAGTCAAAGCATTGTATTCCTACGAGGCGCAGGGAGACGATGACTATCACTAAAAGAGGGAACGACTTACGAGCTGACCCCTAACGGCGAGAATGCTGGTGATGGGTGGTGGGAAGGTATTGATTCGAAGGGGAAGAAGGTTGGTTATCTACTTGATACTTCCCTGTGGTTGGACTTATGTTGGCGATTATAGGGTATCTTCCCAAGCAACTATGTGTGTAACCATTCTCCTTCGCTACTTTTACTTACTGACGGAACTCGATTAAGGTCGAACGTGTTTGATACCACATACGTGGGCTTTAGTATCGACTCGAGTTTTCCTTCAGTCTGATAGCCACATTCATGGATACACGTATTATAATAGCACAATATAAATCCTGGACAAAGCGATAAACAAATCAGGCGCTCAAGTGTCATGTTGTGATCATCGGACGTTATGTCCCGGCATTCCATACATCCCTACGCCCCCCATGCCCATTCCGCTCATACCTCCTCCATGAGTGGGCGGAGTGGGCCCTGAGGGACCAAAAGGTGTACCTACAGATCCTGTGGGATACAAACCTTGAAACGAATGTCAGAATACCATTACGAAATGTGCACACGGAACGTGCTTACCAGGTGTGGGGAAAGGTTGCCCCATTCCCATCGAGTTCATGCCATTCATCTGCATGCCCATTCCGGGAAGAGATATATTCATGTTATGGGATACAGCAGTGTGGTGCACGTGGGCCGGGGTCGGGGCAGAGGGGGACGATGCCAGTGGGTTGTAGTTAGGACCGAGGCCATACAGCTGACCGCTGATTCAAAGAAAATTTAAGCATTCTGAATAAATACCTCTAATGATTTCTCACCTGTATTTTGATTCGTCGAATTGGTCAGGGAAATAATGCTCTTTCATTTTGAAGAAAGTCATAGACGTAAGCAAAGCGTCAGAACCAGCTTGCTGCAATGGCCCTATTCTTTGAACCTACGGGAGGTGTACACTGTTACTTATTTATGCGTCAGTGCTGCCGAACTACTTACTCCGAGTTCGTCGGCTATCTCCTGGAGTCCTCCTTTGGTGGCGCGAATGCTCCTCGTGATAAACTAGAGATTCATATCAATAGACTGGAAATAAGAGTGTTAGGATTTCTTGCCTTAATGTCCAAAATATTGGGAAACCAGATGTGCACGAGCTCGAAGAAATCTTCCTCGACTGAAGGTAGTGGCGCATTTGTTAGGAGCCGGAGGAGATATCCAAAGTCATAACCACTGAACCGAAATATCAAGACACACCCCAGTCATCAAGAGTAGGATTTGGTCCACACACCTATGGAAGCTGATCCATTTTACATTCTCAAATATTACCAAGCCGCTGGTGATTAAGAGCTCAGCAAAATCATTGGGCTTGATACCGTATTGGGGATCTTCGTGTCGACTAAAGTCAAGTCCAGCTTTTTGTAAGTTTTCAATAGAGTCTGCTGAATACATGTCATCACTTCAAGGAGCGAAAAGTCAGATTTTTTTTTCGTTCGCGTCATCAAATTGCCCTAACTTACTTGACGCTAAAGTGGAAGTTGAATTGCCATGTGCATGTGCCATCAGGCATGTTTCCGTTGGCGTCGGAGAGTGTGATTCCAATTTGGATAATTTTGAGCAAATCGACGTTACAGCGCATCGTCTGGTAATGATAGTCAGACGATGTCTTGAATGTCCCTATTGGGCGCGCAACCACGCCAGGGAATTCGGTATCCTATCTCAATCCGATGAGTGAACATATATATCTAGGATTGCCACAAATTCACCATTGATATGTATGGGTACTGATCCACCAATGAACGTATGGTATGCATCTCTTGGTCGAGGTTTGGTGCCCACACATCACGTATTCTGGGCACATTAGCCATATCGCCTCAGTGTTTCAGGACGTAGTGATCAAGCTACAGTTTTGAAGTGCTAGTATCTTAAAAATATCCAGTAATCAGCCGATAGCTCCCTGGTGTTGGTTTAAGGAACGAACTGTCGATGCCGGTGGATGAGGTTTGGTAATCCTTAATTGGAAATTCCTATTTGGGCGTCTCTGGAAGAACGCAGCAACATATATGTTAACACTGGCAAATACACCCCGACATTCATGACGACAAACACTGACACGACAATGCAAGGCCTTTATCAGGGCAAACACGCACTGTATTTACTAAATCGCTTGATTGATTCTGATCCTCTCCCCTATCATTCTCATCATGGAACTCGAAGCTTTATTTATTGAGTGACGTGGTATTAGGTCCATGTGTCTACTGTTTTCCCCCATTGTCATACTGCTTTCCCTATCTTCACGCATTTTTGGGCTCATATTGACAAAAACTTAAAGCATGGACTATTCGCTGCTCTTCCATAACTTGAACGTGGATCTGGACTGCGTATTTTTACCAACTGACCATGGACCATCGCGAAACAGGACGGGACTTCTGCGCGGTCTTGTCTAGGAACTCAGACTGGCATGATAATAGACATACATGAATAGAGCTTCATAAACAAACTTACATAGCACTGGATTGCCTGAGTAAGTAACTCGAGCGCTGGTTACCTTTTTTGTACGACCATGATGCGAGATAGAATCCTGCACCAGTATTGCAGACCAATAGCATTCTTCTTGGAGTGTGCATCCCAATCCTCTTCTGCGCCGGTGATGCCGTCGCTTACCTTACGCGTATTTACCCGACTTCGCATACATTCACTGTTGAAACTGAGCTGGGCTCTGCATTGCTGCATCTGGAGGTCTTTGGAATATGAATTTCGTTTCGTCTGAATATAAATGCCAATTCTGGTGTGCTAGTTCAGGACTACCGATCCGCACTTTGCGATGCTCAAGCTCAACGTTGTTCTAATTTACGGCGCACTCCTCTTGAGAGGAGTGTCAGCCGGGAGTGTATTTGCTCACTTCATGGTCAGTGTTCCTGGAAAACACTTTCTAACCACCGACCAACAACCCGTATCATTGTTTATAGGCACAGAACTCTTATTCATATGGTCAAGGGGACTGGGCCAACGATATCAATACCGCTGCTGGTATTGGAATCGATGGGTTTGGTCAGCTTCGATTATTTTACCGCCTTGTGGAACACATCTGATGTCTCTTTAGTTCTCAACCTCGCTGGATTTGACTGGGAAGCTGATCGAATCAATAAAGCCTATGCAGCGGCTGAGCAAAGGGGGTCGTTCTCCTTCTTTTACTCGTTTGATATGGGCTACTCTGTCTGGGATATTTCCCGAATGACTACGCAAATCACCGCCCATGCCTCTTCCCCTCGTACATATAGGTGGAATGGCAAGGTTTTGGTTTCTACCTATGGTGGCTCGGACCGCGGTGATGCTTTTTGGAGTCAATTAAAAACCTCCTGTGCAAACGCCGGCGTTCAGATAGTCTTTGCGTCTGCTTTCACTGATTACAGAAACCCAGATGGAGCAAGCGGACTTGTAGGCAAGTTTTCTTCAATTGATGGATTCTTCAATTGGTGGTCCTGGTAAGTTGGGTGTGCGCACACTATACTTAATGTTAGTTGATCAATTGATATAATTAGGCCCGAGGATAATGGTCAACTGTTGACCACGGTAAGCGATTTGGCATTCAAGAACGCTATCAAACAGAGTCGCTCAGGGCCATATATTATGTGTATGTTGCTAATTGTACATAAACATCCATGTGCATTGCTAAAGCACTTTTCACAAAGCTGTCTCCCCTTGACAGTTCAAAGAAATGGGTGGGACGCAAAATTGGGTTCAACTCAGTGATACCCTCTGGGACTACCGATGGAAACAAGCAATCAACGACGTCAAGCCCGACATTGTCGAGATTGTTACGCGGAACGACTATGCTGAATCTCATTACATTGGGGATATCAACCCAAACGTTTACCTCGACCCAACTGTATCACAGTACGTGAATGGGTTCGTACATGCGCCATGGAGGATTGTGGCAGATTACTACATCAAGTAGTACAAGAGCGGAAGTGCACCGGCAGTCGGGGTGAGTACTATTCTTATCCATATCTAGTCGAATTTTAACATGTGTACGGTGATTAGAAGGATCAAGTCGTATTCTGGTACCGGAACCATCCCAAGGGCGTCTCTTGTTCCCAAGGCGACAGGCCCCGGAACTCGCAATATCCGGTCGATGCTGTGTTTGCTCTTGCACTCCTAACCAGTCCGGCGACTGTCACTCTCGATATTGGTTCCAATCACTTCCAATGGAATGCCCCCGCGGGATCCTCTATGGGCTCAGTGCCCTTCCCTCCAGAAGATACGCAAATCCCGTACATCCAAATCATCCGCAACGGAATCAAAGTCAAAGATGGGTACGGATCGACATACGTGACAAACTCGTGCCCGATCTACAACTTTAACCCGTTCGTTGGTGTGATTGGATAGATACAGTAGCGCAGATTGAATGTATATCATCGATGTCGAAGACGATTGCAATAGGATGCCAAGTTTTTACATACATTGATTGGCTTCGCCAGTCAGCACAAAAGTGGAGCCGGCAATTGTCCCGATGCTTCGCCGTAACTCTGTCTAGTGATCGAATACTAGCGAATTCAGCGCTGCGTCTTGTGAGCAAGGAAATAGGAGGCAGAGCTATTTTGGCTCCTGCTTGCGGCTTGACGAGGTCCCAAGGGATGTCTGATATAGTCAAATATAGATCCATCTATTGCCAAAGAATAATAGATCGTCTGAGGCTACCAGAAGAGAACACACGTGCGACTGCCAGGGTCGGACTGTGGCGCTTATGTCAGCCGAGGAGTGAGTTAAACATCCAGTGGACTCCTATTTCGTCATACTGGATTACTGGTGCTCAAAAACCCACCCGAGGGCTCACCGTGCAGACTCGCTATCCACGATGATCCCCTTGACCATCCTAGCTGCTGTATCCGCCTCGCTGGCAGCACCTTTGGGCCAAGTCCAGCTTGGTGGAGACGTACACATACTTCACGGTACACTTTCTTCATGGGCTCGTTCGGTCAAGAAAGACTTCCTAAGCGACATTCGGGCATGCGCACCCGCCATCCGAACCAACACTACCTCTCAATCGGAGGCTTGCGCCAGAGCTTCCGAATGGTCTATTGTCATGGGCAACGAGGCTGGTGACCTCGACTCCCTTACCAGCGCAATTGCTTGGGCCTTTTACCTCGCTCATGAGAATATGGATGACAATAATACCAAAGGAAAAGGAAATAAGGGAAAGAAAGGAAAGCACCATAATCCCAAAGAACGTCCCGTCGTACCCCTGCTTCAGACTGAAGAAGATGCCATCGACCTACGCCCTGAAAATAAACTCGCTCTGCGAGAGTATGGCAACATGAGGCGCGGACACGCCGATATTCTCAGTGAGTCTTCTTGTTTCAGTGCGAGTGCATCTCACCAATCCGTCTGAGTGAAGCCATTGACGAGCTACCTCTTCCTCCCGGCGAGATAGCACCACATCTTGGGGGTATTTACCTCGTAGATCATAATCGTCTCCGCTCCGACTGGGGAGAAGCTGGCGCCAAGATAGTCAAAGGTGTCTTGGATCACCACAATGATCTTGGTATGACCACGTTGCTATGCTCCAATACAAAACACTGACGACATAAATTGATGTAGAATTGTATCCTAATGCCAAGCCTCGCGTTATCGAACCCACCGGCTCTTGTGCCAGTCTTATTGTACACGAAATTCTTCAACTGTGGGACAAGGATGATGATGACCGAGTGTACAATGAGCGGGAGTGTGTAGATGTGAGTTTCAACCCACGTAATTTATCTCACTGCGCTAAAGCTTGCCGTTTTAGAAAACTGCGTTTAAACAGAAGCAGCACCCTACAGATATCCCAACGGAACTTGCAGATTTGTTGCTTGCTGTTATTGCCCTCGATACAGACGACTTTCACCGTGGAACTGGACGCGACCTCCATGCATCTAAAGCTGTATGGCGTTGGAGCTCCTTCTGCGGAGATGGGGAAGATAGGGATGATGTTATGGATCGGTAAGCACAAATGAGCATAACAGGAACCATTGGTTAACATTTATACTGCCAGACTTGACAAAGAGCTTGGGACTGCCAAGAAGGACTTGAGGCACTTGAATGTTAGAGATCTTCTTAGGCGAGACTGGAAAGGCGATATGTAAGTTCTCCAGAGACACTATAGCGCTCAGTTCAGCGTCGTTGATATGGCTGGTTCTCTTCAGCATTCCGGCTCCGAACGCATCTGCCCCTGCTCTTCACCTCGGAATCGCCTCCATCCCTGTGTCAATGCGAAATCAAATTGCTCGCGTCGGAAACCATACTCCAGCCGCGTGGTTTGAAGCTGAGAAGGCTTGGACCAAAGAAATCTATGCCGACGTCAGTTTGGCGCTTACAAGCTACCGCGAGGGAGGTATAGGCGATGAGTCTATCCCTTCCAACTTCGACGACGAAGACGATAACGATAACGACAACGATGATGATGACGATGATGGCGATACAAAGAAGGGAGCCAAGCGTCGCGAAATTGCGCTTGTGGTGCAGGACGGCCGGCGCTTGACCCGCGACATGGCTAACTCACTATTCGAGACGATCAAGTCTGAAATCGAAACGGCTTCTGAACTCAACGTCACAGCCTGGACCATAGATCTTGGCGGTCAGAGACGAGCGATATGGGATCAATTTTATACTAAAGCGAGTAGGAAAGTTGTTCGACCAGTTGTCGAGCGAGCCGTAGAGGGGTGGTATGGTCAACCAGTATACCGCCAATTGTTAGGTGAGGCATAGATGGTGATTTGTTATTCTTGAGGTTGTAGATTATAATATGCTTTTTCGGAGTGTATTCTCGCCTTTTGTCATGTGCAACTCCATACCCTTCAGTTTCTGTGTACTGGTGACTGTTATATAAACTTTCTGAATTTTAATCTAATGAGATGAACCATTTTGTAGCCTATTTGACACGGGCGCGAAGATATGTCACATATGAAAACTCATTCTTACAATTACTCAGGCTTATTGTTTGTTGAACGATTGGTCCATAAGTCGAGTTGGATTTTAAAGCATTGGATGGTGACTAGAGTAAGATGAATAGCCACAGAAATCCGGGCCGGGAGGATTAAAAACTTAAAACACACCGACTAGGACTGCATTGGACATTGAATAAGTCACATGGACAACCTATATGGGATAGACCGAGGTCAAAACCTTGAGTGGTGCCCTGATTGTTGTATACACTTACTAATATAGTGTACTTGTATCGAACGTGAAGAGGATAATCGGGCTCATTCGAGTTCGAATATTTTCTCTTTAGTTCTGAAGTCGTGCGACTTCCATTTCCTACCTGCAGATAGAAATAGATCTAGGGTAGAATGAGAATGTTAGGTTTATGAATAACTAGTGATAGGATTAAAATAGAACTGAGTGTGTGTTTCTCAAGTGACCGTGTGGACGCCTTTGCTGAGGGCGGCGAATGTTTTGCTAACTTAGGGCATATTATGACAGCTGCAAACATCCACGGTCGTGCAGCTATCCATCATGACGCAGGCCATCTTTCCTGAAGCTGATTTGCATACACGGTCACCTCATTTGGATCATTGTCACTGCTGTGCTAGTACGGTTTACTTACAGCAGCTAAATAATAGCTACAGCTGTTTCCGTTTCAGGCATATGTAGTACTGCAATAATTGATATAATGAGATTGCTATGCAACGGAGCTCCTATGTGCATATATGCTTAATAAACTATTAATTAGACCCGTTGATTTCGAGTGAATTCTCGACCGCCGTAACACTGAGTTATCCTAAACAACTGTGCTGCCGCATTTAGCTCCCCTTCCAGATTCCTCCTCCACAATTCTGGTGTTTTAACATTAGCATGTATAGGAGAAAGGCCAGATAGTATGTCATCGCTCCAAATGTTTGTGAAGCTAGCGAAAAGTGGCCCCATGTTGCAATGGGTAGACAGGAATTTCTATTGGTGAAGACTGGTACTTGGGGGATGCTGGTAGACAATTGCTTATTTCAGTCATTATGACACGATTTGGAGGTAGTGTAATCTGTTTAGAAGATGTTTTAGAGGTAAGTTAAATAACTCCTTTGTCATAGACCCCCATAGTGTGAAGCTCCCCCACTAGATCCAGACCTGGAAAACGAGGTCAACCCATTACGCATTTGTACATTTAGTCGCTAAATTCTTTTTTTCTTTTTGTATATTAGATTGTTAAAGTAAAGAACCATACTCTTTGGAATGTTGGTCCGTTATGACAACGACTGATCTGTTGATTCCGATTGGAACTCGTCATAGAGGATGCTGGTGACGTTATTGCTACACCAGCATGCATGTTGTACGGATCGATATTGCCAAACATCACTCCGCATACGTAGGGTGTCTTAGCAACGAAAATACAGGTTACAAAGGCTGCGCAATTTTGTGACTACCTGCTGTTAGTTCCTAAATATTTTCAAGGACAAATTATGGTTGAATTAAAGTCGTTCGAAGGAAACCTGACTTGTGCGCACCTTGGAACACATAAATTTGTGCACTTTGAATTTACGTGCTAAATGTTGGAGACTGGGGAATAGTTGGGATGCTCAATAGTAGCAGTGACGTAACGTCAGACGCATATATCCAGTTGCCTGGGCTAGTTTGGAATTAGGTGTCACCCTAAAAAACATTAGCAGGCGAGTCAAAGGCCCAGACCGGCCACATGCAAATTCGATTGATTGGATACAACCTCTCCAATCCAAACAAGTGTTGAATCGCATGTTTGTCGGCTTCATACGAAATTCTTACCCCGGCTTCTGAGCAATATATATAATTTTCTGCTGAGAAGTGGCTGATATGTTGAACATCTTGGTTGTAAAGAAACAATCGGATTATCAATTTGATCCCTCATTGTCATTTTTCATGCATTTAAGGTCTGTGGTGGGTGCTGATTCCTTCGTTCGGTTCGTCTCCTCCCTCACGACTTAATAACGGACGGTCCTCATCCGCTATGTTTAAAAGCATTCCTCTTATTGCATTAGTCATGTCAAGTCTATCTGTGATTGGTGCTCCCGCTCCAGTCGTGAATGATGTGGTGCCAGTTGCATACAACATCAATGCTACTACTCTCGACAAACGTGTGACTCATGCTGGTCGGGTATGTCATGGCTATGCAATATTTAAACTACAGCAGGTTTAGAGTTGACGCAAAGGACAATCCAGGCTACTTGGTTCCATGCTGGCTTGGGTAATTGTGGGTACTGGGACAATGATGATACACCTATTGTCGCGGTGTCAACCGCCATGTACAAACAAGGGGGTAATTGCAACCAGGTAAAATAAAATATTCCTTACCTATAAAAGAGTTCAGTTGCTAAAGCAATGTTATAGTGGGTTGAGCTAGTTAACACTGAAAACGGGAAAAAGGTATATGCAAAAATGAGGGATAGTTGTCCTCCGTGCGGCTATAATGATGTTGGTCAGTGGAACAATCGTCCTGGCCCTACGTTTGTTCTAATTGATGAATTGCGTAGATCTTTCTCCAAATGCTTTCGAAGCACTTGCCCCTCTGTCTCAAGGTGTTCTCCCAGTATCATGGCATGTAAGTCCACATCCCTGCATATTACGAGTTTGTACATGAACATTTTTGGTAGTTTATGAACCGCAATTGGTCTCCATGATATATTATAAAGGTAATGCTTGAGATTATTTAGTGCAAAACTTGGACGTATGTATAAGAGACCATAGACTTAGATTTGATTGTCACTTGTATACCCATCATGATGAGAGCACACTTCAATACTATAACCATTTTCTTCAGGCTGAGTAAAATCTGCACGTTTTGGGACGCTTCGCAGTTTGATTAAGTTTGGGCTTATAATCGAGCAGCCCAAACATATGCATAGGTGTACAGCCACACAACTCATTGAAAAGCACTGATTTGGTGCTGTTGACCGAACCTTTTCAGTGGTAGCCCGGGATTGTTCTTCGGCATTTTATGGTCAGAAGAGGCAGGAGCAAGCGCTTAGGCATGATCGAACCGCATACGCATTACCTTGGTTGTCAAATGTATACCCATTAAAAAGATTGATCTAGCCTAGATCCAGTTTCAAATTTCTGGTGCAAATCGGATTTCGTCGCCCATTTTTCAGCGAAATCAGTTTTACCGAAAACCAGGCTATTTCTTTGAGTCACCCTACTCGGCGTCCTAGATATCTGAATTGCTATATTAAGCCCTAGTAAGGGGTTCTATCGGAAACAGGCTGTGTTTTACTGTTATGGTCATTGTTTTGTGAGATGGGCGGTGCAGTGAGGCTTGCTGTTATCGAAGCACAACGAATCCCATCCCAAAAAGGCGAGCGAGCCTTGACAAGCGTAAGCGCTAGTGGGGTCAGAATTACAGCGTACGCGTTGGGCGCTTATCTCGATACCTCACCCCGGCCACGACCGGGAGCTGCCGTATAAAGCGCAGAGTACTGTCGCTGAACTACACTCAGTCTACCACCAACATGCGAGCGGTACTCAAGGCAGTACTCGCAACTTCCGTTTGCGTATACGGCGCCCAAGCGTCGTCGCAGCACAACTTACACTCTGGTCAACATCCGCTGACAGGCCAGCAAAAGTTCGGCACTGATGAGTTCAAGGTGGCCATCATTGGAGCTGGTAATTATTTCGTGACACATATGAATTTGAATCACATACTAATGCCGATTATAGGCGCCGCTGGGTCTTCCGCTGCATTCTGGCTATCACGAGCAAAGTCAAGATTGGGCGAGAATATAACGATAACGATATATGAAAAGAGCGATTATATTGGTGGTCGTGCGTGGCCCTTGTTCATCCTACATTCAAACAAGCTCACTTACAGTATTCCAGGCAGCACAACGGTTCGACCGTACGATGACGAGACCATTCCAACTGTGGAACTCGGTGGTTCGATTTACGTTGACGCCAATAAAAACATTGTTCGTGCTGTAAAGGAGTTTAACCTTTCTGTGATCAAGTATGGCGATGAAAACGAAGAAACTGGTATTTGGAACGGCAATGAATTCGTCCTCACAGTGAGTCATGTCAATGGGTGATTTGGATCGTCTACTTAATTATATCAGTTGAGTGGCGGGGGATGGAGAAGCTGGTGGACAACTGCCAAACTTTTCTGGAGATATGGCTATTCCCCGCTCAAAGTTCGAACGCTGTACGTTCCTGTGATTACGCTAGAACATACTTTCTAATTATCGTTTTAGAGTAAAAGATATGGTTGACACATACCTTAAACTATATCAGCCGCGGCACCCATATCCGTCCATCACTGCAATTGCTTCGTCGCTCAACTTCACTCACATCACTGCCGTACCCACTTCAAAATACTTGACTGAGAATGGTGTTAGCCCACTCTTTACCCACGAACTCATAGAAGCTGCAACGCGCGTTAACTATGGCCAAAACGTTGACGATATTCATGCACTTGAGGGCATGGTGAGCATGGCTGCAAACGGAGCTCACAGTGTCGCTGGTGGAAATTGGCAGGTGTTCGAAAGATGGGCCAAGGAGAGCGGCTCCAAAATACACCTAAAAACAACTGTCCAGCACCTACGTCAGGGCAGCAGTGGCAAATGGCATCTTGCTGTTGAAGGCGCTGATGAGAAGACATATGATGCTGTTGTTCTCGCTGCACCATACAAAAGTACTGGTATTAAGATTGAGGCCGCGGACCTCAATCTCGAGAAAGCGTTCCCACCTGTGGATTATGTGCATCTTCACGTCACCTTGCTTGCCACAACCGCAGAACATCCACAGGGGTCATACTTTTTCCCCTCTGCTCCAGAAACGCCTATTCCTCAAACGATTCTTACCACTTCCTCGGGATCAACCGAGCCAGAATTCAACAGTCTAACCTATCACGAGCGGATTCAACGCGCGGGTCAACCTCCCGAGTACATCGTTAAGATCTTCTCCAAAGAACGTGTGGCCGATGAGTGGCTTGAAAAGCTCTTCGGTGCGGGTACGGTTGGTTGGACTCGCAGGAAGGAGTGGGACGCATATCCTCGATTACCACCGACAACTACGTTCCCTTCTGTTAAGCCCACTGACGGTCTTTATTACGTCAATGCCTTCGAGCCGTGAGTTTGTGACTACCCTCACTACAATAGCCATAATATCTGACACATCCTATTTAGCTTCATTTCGACCATGGAGACAGAGACGATTGCGTCTCTAAATGCTGTTGACTTACTTTTGCATGATCGCTATGGACGCGGAGTCTGCGGGTACAAGTCAGATGAGTATCCAAACGAAGTCAAGCCCGCTGACTTCGCCTATGGTTGGGATTGCTGAGTTGATCAACGAAGTTCTGAAACATCGCTATTGCTTCAATTTCATTTAGTATACCTTCAGACTGTATAGTATTATCAAGCAATTTAACTAGCAAGTTCCGAATTTGAGCATAAATGCGGGCTTGACTCAGCAGCTGGATTAACATATAGAAAACAAATCATAAAGAGACCAATGGTACGCCGAGGTAGATAACACGACTATGTACGCTTCTTCTTCTGCCGCGCAGAGTATAAATCCTTGCGATCTTTGAGTCGTTCACGCAGCTCATTGATAGTCTGTAACTTGGGAACCGAAACCGGGAGTACCTAAACGTGCGTTCCATTAGCGGACCCCACTTATCAAAATCACGAACTTACCTGGATGTCGTTGGTAATAGAAAAGTTGTGTCCAGGATTGACGACAAACTTGGCAGTTACTTCAGACAAGAAAGCTGCGGTCGGCTCCACAGGAGCATCGATTATCACCGCAGAAGTGTACTGGGAAATCATTTTAACGCCAAATACGATGGAGGTAACGGAGCTTACTCGACATTGAAGAACGGCCAGCACCCGCTCCAAAGTATCCAGCAATGGACGTTCGCCGCATTCATCCCATGTAGCCTGAGCATATTGATTATGTTCACATCAAAATATAAAATAGGCCACTGCTCACCTGTTCTCCCCATACTCCAACAATCAAATAAGCGTCTTTGCGTGTTTGATGGGCCCGACGGAGTAATTCTACGTGCCCGGCACCAAATACATCCCAAGAGGCACCAATGTAGATTACATCCCGAGGGTTATCTCGCGGCAAGGTATCATGTCGGTTGTTTGGATCTGAGAGATCAATAATTGGGGGAGGTTCTGGACAAGATGTTGCGAAATCATCGATGAGTTTCCAGAGTGCCTCTTCGGGTGCGAGTAGTCGAGTTTCTGGAAGCAATATACGATCAATCAAGGACGTGGTAGAAATACCAGTCCTGGAGCCATCATCTAGTACATTAGGATTATTGATAAAAGGCACCAGATCGTTACGCACGTTCGTGGATATTCCTTATATTTTCCCGCCTTCTTTGCATTTTCGTAGCAATCCTTTCCTTTTAGTGACTTGATTTACTGAGTATACACTTCAGAATTAATTAGATTTTACCATCAGCATCCTATTATAATTCTTTTGGGTTATCGGTGGGACATCAGAACGGTCGACAGTACTGACCAGCACAGGATCATCTCCATGGCAAACGTAATCTGAATGGAAATCAGTTTTGCCATGCTGAAAATATATTGTATCCCACCGATATTGTATTTGGCCACATAGTCCATGTCTGTGATATATGGCACATCTACCGGGGTGTATGATAAACGCGACATGGTGAGATGGATTCATCTGCACGAACCTTCTGCAACTTCATTTACCCACCGGCATCCACGAATTAGATCGTACCTGAATAACCAATGTTGAGGGTCTCTCTGGTAGGATTTCCCCAATTGAACTCGCCTTTCGCGTTCGTCGAATAGAGTGGGTCCCTTATTTCTATCGTTACTCTCATCTCAGCAATCGAAATCGGAGAGGGATCAACATCATTTGCTCACTTTTCAATCAGGCGATCCGAGTGGACGCCAACAATCACATAGTCACCAAACTTCCTGCTTTGGCGGACGGCATTGGCGTGTGCAAAATGAAAACCGTCGAAGCAGCCGTCGATCCTGTGCTCACGTCAATCCAAGGAGAGAGAAGTAGGTATATGCGAAGTCGCCTCACCATAGTCGAGCTTTGGGAGATTCAACCGTCATGGTGGGAGGTGTGACTAGGCCGGAGACAGAGGTATATCGGGCAGTCCATGATATCTCGTGGGGTTCGCGCGATTGATCACTCAGGATACAAACAATTGCGCGCTCACGTGATACTGATTAGGAAGCGTCATATTTGATACTGCTACCTCGTCTTAATCTACAACTACCAAATGGCTCTTAGAGCTACGTCTATTTTGTTTCAATGTGGTACTAGAGGAATGGCCACTAAGGTATCAAAGCACCCAAGTAATTTCAAACCTCAGAGTTTACCAGCTCTTGAACTTGCGTCGCTTCCTCCTGCAGAGTCTATTCGCTCATTGCAAGTGAGTGTAAACTGTTGCTATCTTTCCTCGTCTTGCGGTTCAATTGCATGGTATTTGTTAGCGTCTGCGCGCGAAGCGAGGGACAATTAGACCGATATTGAACTATGAACCAATCAAACGTGGTGCTCGCGTCGATCCAGTACATCCTGCAGCAACCTGGGACGAGAAATCTCTTCCTTACTCTAGTCACGAGTATTTCAATATTAGGGCATATCCTAATGCTATGCTTAAAAGGCTTGGTGTTGTGATTCAACCCACTGGGGGACTGAAGCCTCTGCCACCCCCGCAACGAGATTTCCCCATTTTTAAACGTAAAAAGCGCATCAAATTTGCCAGAACATATATCATGCCCATAAAATCTACGCATAAAAGGTGTCTTGGTACTTTATGCAGCGTTTATCGAAATACTAATGCTGTCATATAGTGGGGTCGTTCGGGTGAGGCTCAAGCGCAAGCTGAACGAAGCCGTCCAACTAGTATCCACACGAGGAGCAGACGTGGACCATCAGACTGGCAAAATAATATTCAAAAATTCTGAAGATTTGGAGTCCAAGTGGTTACTTCGAGGTTCGTACCCCACTAGCCCTTCATTTTTATCCCTTGCATTTTGATCGGACATTCAATAATAGACTGGTATTACGTCTTTTATCCTAGAATTCCCATCTATCATGCACCCTGGACAAGCGTGATCAAAGCTGTTCGCAACTCACTTTTGGTTATACTAAAGAAGGGCAGGGAGATGGACATGCAATGGAACCTCGAAATCGCCGATCGTGAAGCCAAGGCGATGGCAAGACTTAGCCGCCGGGAAATGCGGCGCATACGCATGTGGCGCCGTCAAGATCATGAAGCTGCATTGCGTGGCCGCTTATCGGAGGATGTAGGTATCAGATGGAAGCTCAAGGGAATGGGGGCCAAAAAACAATCAGTAAAAGTGGGAGGAATACGCGGACTCAATAGGGGAGCAAAGGTACTTAGATCTCCAAGCCGTACTGCTTTCCAGCATGGGAATGGGTCGGATGCCTCGCCCAAGTTCGCGGCCCCCATCATGGCCCCTATAACTCTCAACTCTAAAAATTCGTCGAAGTTAACTGCGGCATCTCAGTCGCCATACACCGCCCTTACAAGGCCTAAGGTCGAGATCGCTCAGGCAGCTGAGGCTCAAACGCGTCAAACCCCGCGTATACTTGGTTCGACCAGGTCATCAAGGCCCACGCCTAAACTCTCAAAGCCTGGAATCAAGCGACCGGACGAAACTTCCGGACCCATACTTATGAAACCTCCTTCCGAATCTCTAGTGGGTAATCTACGACGAAAACCACAGTCCAAACACACCTCAGGGTCTGCGTTGAAGTCACAGAATGGTGCTCAATCTTCAGGCAAGGGTGATTTGCATGTGTCTTCAAACTCGAAAAGTAGACCATGATGTCCAGTGTATTGAGTTTAGCACAATCCACATGATCATCTTGTACCATCAAGCACGCATACTGAAAACAATACTCGTTTAACAATGCCATTGTGCACATCCGTTAAAGTATGAGTGGCCACAATAATAGATCTAGAGTACCACTGTTATCCATCTCCGAGTACAATACACTAAAAGATACAATACACAAAATCTCTGGAATCCAATAACTAGATAATAAAACACAGGGATTAAGTCATCCTCTTTAACTTGACGGGACTGATACGGGTCGAAGCTCGATCGTTCATAGAGAGTTTGCTCGAATCCGGGTGTTTTTTAGGCCCATCACCAAAGTCCGCCTCTTTCTTGATGGGGGGTTCCCATCTCATCGAGCCCGCTCCAGCGTCGCATATTGCCAGTTCATCATCACTGTCGGAATCTATATCGATGACGCTCATCTCCCGCTCAGGGACTTTCATCTCCGAGTTCAATGAGTCTGGTGGGGTAACTGCGGAGAGGCCCGCCGTTTCGTCATTGTATGTGTCTCTCCCTAAGGACGAGTTTGGAGTGGCCAGAGCCAGGTTTTTGGGATATGGTAATGAGGGGGCGGTCTGGTTGGATCCCGTGGAGACCAATTTAGAGGGTTTCTCATCGAGTGGCATGCATAAGGTCTCCGCTTTTCGCTCATGTTCTTGTGAACTTGGGATAAATTCATTTGACATCTTTTCCTGACTTGGAGGCTCCTCTAGCTTCGGAGCTAGAGCTTCGGAGCTTGGTCCCGCTCGACCAGAACCAGTGCCAGCAAACCCAAAAGGAAACTGTGCTCCAGGAAACCAAAAGCTAGATCCAGATCCAGATGAGCCGTTTGTTCCAGATGGTTGGTGGAATGTAGATAATCCGTGAATCAACTTAAAAGCGGCCTCTGTTAACTCGTTGGCAGTGAAAGGAAGCTGCGGCAATGGGTAGGGGAGGTGTGTATGTAAATGCTGGTGTTGGTGCTGATGCTGATAGACGGGCAGATTAGGATAGTGGTGCGTTGAGTGCGTGTGTGCGGGCTGGGAAGGGACAGGGGCGTGCGAATATAATCCAGAATATTGTTGGGGATGGGTAGAGCAGCAAATGGCAGGTCGATTCCGCTCTATTGAATCAGATGAATAACAAGTGTGGTGAGGAGCTGCTCTCGGCTCCATCAGGATAATATTTCCCCTCGGCTCCAGACTACTGTCCGCACTCTCGGTGAGCTCGGCGCCATCCAACGACCTTTTTCGCTTAGAACCCGATTCAACGCCAGACCTAACTATGAGCAAGCTATTGACTTTAGTGTAGCTGCTCGCTGGAGCTGGGACAGGCTGCTCAGAGCCTCGAGCCGAGCCGTTGGATTCCAAATGGGATCGTTCGTTGGAAGCAGTCCTGGCAGTATCCAAGCCTTTGTCTTTTGGTGTGAGAGGAAGCGATGGCGTGGTTAATTCTGTTTTAACTTTGGGCGCTTTCCTTGGTGTGGGGAGGACAACCTCGACTACAACCGCTTTTTTCCTGCGCCTGCAGGGATGATCAGATTCTGCCCGACCCAAGATTTAACGTAAACGTACTTTATCGGAGACTTAGACTGGCTTGATGGTGAAGTGGTTGGAGTTGATGTGGATGGCTTGGAACTTCGGGCACCCCTGTGTGAAGACGAGCTTTGGCGTGCCGCTACTGTTTGCATCTCTTCAGATCCAGTTTTGGACAAGGGTTTTTTTTGTCGCGTTGTCCCAGTCGAGGATTTGCTCCCATGCGCTTGAACGTCCGAAGGATTATGACAGGGGTCAGCTTCACCAATGAAGGATAGACTAGATTCGTTCTTTATCGGCGTATGGGGCTCTAGTACAGAACCAGAGTTGCGTACGCTAGATTGTGGAGGAGCGTGTGTCGTCGTTGTTTTTGTCTCGGATCTTGGAGTCCGGGATCTTGGAGTCAGTCCCGCCGAACCATGCTTCGATATATACTTTCCCGTTACGAGGGAGTTGCCAGTTGGGGATCCAGGCAGTGATTTCGGCGAGCGATGTTGTGCAGTGGATGAATTAAGCAAGGACGCAGCGCCAGCGACTGGTGTCCTCGATAATCGGTTAAGTCGAACAGCAGGGCTATGGTCATTGGAAAGAGCGACAGCAGAACCAACCGTCGGAATGTTAGAAGGCCTATGCCGAGCTTGTACACTGGAAATGGGCGTATTCGCGGGGGGCGCAACATGTTGAGAGAACGAGCCAGCCGAAATCTCAGACTTCAACCCAGAATTGTTTGTTGGTCCGGGTTCGTCGTCCGAGTCCGAATCGATCACAATCAGATCATCATCTGCACTTATCCCAGAGCAACTGTTAGCACATGAAATACCAGGGGGAGAACGAATTGCGCTGGCTTGGGATCCAACATCCGGGTGATTCCGGTTCGCGTTGTTATCCTGAGGCGAGGTCAACAATGGAACGTGTTTGCTATCCATATCCTCATCTTTAGGCTGGCGGGTCGACAAGACGGATGTCTGTTTCTTTGGGGTCCTGCTGAGAGCCAGAGCACCAAGAATGGAAGCCATTGGTTCCACATCATCCAGTTCGTCGTCATCGTCTTCGTATTTCATGTAACGTATAGTTGAATTATCGGTCATTACCATAGACGCGAACTCGTCGTCGCTGGTTTCGTCATTGCGGAGCGTCCCATCAGTATTATGCAAGCTATCGCCAAGATAGACTATGTCATCATCGTCCGATTCTGGTCGCTTCCCAGACTTGCGTAGGCTTTCTCGAATTGCATTTTCGGCGGCCAAAAACTCTTTGAGATCTTCTGCATCTTGTGGTGAAAGCTCTGGTCGGGGAGGAGGCAACGCACGATACTGCCAGTCGTAAGACCAGCTCCCGAGTGGATCTTCTTCCACTTCTTCCGTGCCTTCTACTCCTTCAGTTCCTTCTCCCTCAGTATCATCATCTCCCTCTCCTTCATCATCGGCCTCGCTGGCTCCGGTTTCAGTTTCTCCTTCACTAACTAGTACCAGAGGTTCGACTTCGAGTGCCTCTCCGAAACTACCGATCTTCCATCCCCGCTCTGAGACCGAGCGTAATACGCCGCGGTCTTTGCATATCTTTCCGGTAAGAATGTCTATTTCGTCGTCTTCTTCAATGGGTCGAGCGTATTTTTCTGCCAAACTCTCCCATAGCGACATGACCCGACTGGAGGCACGACGGCGGGCAGCATCTAGTGCGTCCAAGTCAATTACAGGAGTAGGAGCCGGGCTAGACGTTGGAGTTGATGACATTGTTCGAGGTTGAGTGGTTCGTCGACGTTTGACGGGGCGAGCTATGCCAGTTGGGGGAGTTGGTACGGCGGAGGTAGAAGGATCTGATGAACGGTCATGGGCGGGTCCAGAAAGGTTGAAGGCTTTAGTTGTCGCATCGAATACCATGGAGGTAAGTTAATGGTGAATGTTTAATCTAAAAGACGCCGGATGCTCTTAAATCGCTGGTCTAGATGAAACCAGTGTTAGCGCAAGCCGCCAGGCTGAAAGTCGCAACTCACCTCACTTTCACGCTGATCTTTGTATTATGTATTTCAAGTTGTGCCCGAACCAGAGTCACAGCGGATTATTCCAAGGTCTGAGCGTCCAGCAATAAATAACGCGGTCACGCACAACGTCCACAAAGTCACGTGGTCGTTGATAGTGAGGGAAGTTTGAACCGTAATTTGCAATTATCCTGGCTCCTATTCGTCTAAAACGGTTCAATCCCTAACTATGTTTGTCTCTTCTTTGATGTTTCCCCTTTTCTAAACAGAGTAGTAGAGATACGTTGCTGAGATAGGAAGCTAGGAATACTTATAGTAATGATGGACTGGTGCTTGCTTCCCCACACCACGCCACTTACTCTCAAGACTGACACATATGTGACGAGATAAGCCTGTGCTTGTGATGATCAGTAGGTGCCTCTCAAACTAGCTTGAGTGCACTCATTGCGGAAATACCTACCGACGGGGGCCTACCGTACAACTTAGCACAGAATCCGTCAGACTTTCTACTCGGATTAAGTTCCCCATTCCCACCACCATACTACCAATTTAAACAGAAGCTCACATAACTTATTCTACTCGCAAAATCACAGTGAAAGGGCTTGATTGACTATAGAAAAGCTCTTAAATTCCGTAATACAAACGTGTAAAATGTATGGTACAGTCTAAACAAATATTCACAAGCCATTACAGCTTCCCTTTCGTAGCAAACTGGGACTCGGTAACGCCCTTGCCCATGGCAGCTGTGGAAGAAATACCACCTGTAGCAGTCATCAGGAGGCTGTCGACATAATCGGCGCCAGACCACTGGTGAAAGGAGAGGTGCGTTAGATTCTATCTCGATCCATAGAGCTTTTGAACTTACCTTTTGATGGGTAAGGACATCACATCCAATGTCCCTCTCACGCCTCTGAACAAGCTCGACGTATGCCTTCATGCCTTCCTTTGCATAAGCCTTTGCGAACAATTCGCTGATATATGCATTGGAGTGCAATCCACCAAGCTATGGTATGGTGTGTCAACAACAATAAAAGGCTGTTATTCCCTGTGATACTCACAGTGATAAACTGCCATACAAAGCCCAGTTTTCCGAGCTGCCACACGTAGTCTTGCATATCTTTGGTGCTAAGACCAGCGGCGTCCCAGTTGAAAGATGGACTCAGGTTATATGCGAGCCAGTGTCCTGGACGAATGGCATGTACACCCTTAGCAAACTCCTTGGCCTGATGTGAAGGAGCAAGCCTCATGAATGATACTTTTCACAGAAGTTATAATAGAATATCTTACCTGAGCAAGAATCGGGCTCTTGGTCTCCATCCAAAGAAGATCGGCGTGGGGGGCGAAAGCAGCGGCGCGGACAATCGCAGCAGCAGTTCCGCCACGGTAGCGGTAGAAGCCTTCACGGGTGCGTGCTGCGTCCCAGGAGAAGGGGGGCAGGGTTCGTAGGCCATACTTTCCTTGAGCAAGTTGTACCGCTAAACGAAGATGTTGTGAATTCTGAGAGAATTTCTAAGAGACCAAACATACCTGTTTCGAACGATCCCTTGTTTGCCTCTTGTTGGAATTGGTTCACTTTAGCTGCGCTAACTCCCTGTTTTGGAGTGCATCACCAAGCACCTCAGAGAAGGTCTTAAGCCCGGCTTGATTAATCCAATTATCCTCGACAGCCTATGGAATCCAGTAAGTAATAGGTCTGCAAGGCCGTATCGACCGACTACTTACTTGCAACTGAGCACCGCTCAAGCCGCGAGCCTCCGCATCTATCATGGCCTTGACAAGGCCTACTCCGCCTGCACCGGCCGCGTAATCATCAATGCATGCCGGGTTAGTTGCCCCCAAGATGAAAGGATGGTCCCGAGGATCAACAGGTGAGGTAATAAGGGTGGCGGCCTCGGAATCGGTACGAGCGATTACCAGAGTAGATGTATGCATAATATCAAGCTGAAGACGCATAGCGACCAATCGGCTGATGTGCTCTGAGAGTTTTTTTAGTATGAAGTATAATATAGCATATTAAATAATTACCAGAGATGGGGACGAGCACCTTTCCTGCCATATGTCCACATTTCTTCGTTCCAGGCGCTGATCTTCAATGTGGATTCCTGCAGCCCCCTTTTCGACGAACATTTTGACCAACTATACTTAAGAAATAAGTCTAAAGTCAAATTAATCGATGCTCGATGTACTCGCCTTCATCACAGCGGTCAAACCACCATGACCCGTATCGCCATCAGCAATAAGTGGTCTCAAGTAGTCGATGTACGGGGTGTTGGCAAGCTCAGCCTCGGATAATTGTGCTCGAGCAGACCTTTGCTTTCGGTCTAGTAAGCAGGGTTCAGTATAGAATACTCAAGGTATGAATAAACAAGCATACCATGGAAGAGCTGTGCATAGAACAAATGCTCAACCTTATTAGGCACAGTGTTGGAGGGATAATCTGTATTAAAAGTTAGTAGCAGGCTCATTAATGCTAATGGCTACTAACCAGCCAGATCTGGACCGGGCTCATTAGTCGACGAAGCTGTGGATGATGATTGCCATCCGGAAACGTAAACAGTCTCCAAGTGCTTCGCCATCTGAGTAACTTGCACAGGGTCAAGTCTGTTGAATTTAGACACTTAGCGAGCGTCCTTCGAGCAGCAAGTGACGTTTACTCACGCTCCGTAAGTGTGGGAGGGGGTCCCAGATTTTGAGTGAGCCTCAAGCAATGCCCAAAGCTTCTTTGCCATTACATCGGAAGGATATTGAATTCGGACGGTTCCTCGCTTGCTCACAACTTGAGCAGCTGTGTACGGCCTCTTGGTCCTCGCAAATCTTGGTTGCTGGAAGACAGCTCATGAGTTATGACCATGGGATTGCTGCTACTGAAAACAACCTTCCAGAACTCCTCGAGCTCAGCGACTTCGCGCTCAAAAGCAGCTTTTTCGGCGGACATGGCTCCCAAAGGTGGTGGTATGGTTAAAGGAAACGTTTTGAGATATGTGGGTAGGGAGATTGTGAGTACTCACTTGTCGTTTCCAGCCGCCCTTTTGAAGGGAGCACGGCCTTACACGGGCTTAGGTCAAACTCACGTGAATTCCGGTTAGTTCCGATATTCCCGCTGCGGTCACAAGCTCTGTCTGCTGGCCTGGGAATATGAGAATGAGAAGCGACGGATTTGTAGGAGTAGCCCGGAGTAAAATACTCTTGGTATGAAGCTTTGTGCAAAACGTGACGGCAGAGATCATTGGTTACCTGGGGTCAGAAAACCAATTGTGTCTCCCACGTCGGTCGTGTCAAAACGAAACCGAACCTCACAACATGCGTGTGTAAGTATTCCTCCCAGTGTTAATCCCTTGGCGACGTATCTACGTCCCGTGTGAGAAACCTCAGGGAGATAAAGTATTCTCCAGGGGTCAGTGCAGTTGGAGTTTCCACACCCGAGTCGCGCCGCCAGTTCTCCCAGACCTTCCAGTCCTGGTACTTATTCGGGCTTGGGTAGAATAGATGTCCGGCGTATCAAAGGTTATCTGTACAACTAATTTATCCTAAAACATACTATTACTCGATCGCAGTGACGCAATGTCTTGTTAACACCACTGAATGCACGTGAGCGACTCCCGCTAGCGCTTGACCCAGCTTATATGATCTCTCATAATTCACGTGCTATGATGCGTTCGCTTCCCGGCTCTACCGGCCCAACTAGGCCTTGATCACTTGCACCTGCATACTTTCATTCCAATTCCTCGATTTCCCTGCTCGCTGCCGCCTCTAACCACGTATGCTACGCCGTTTTGCACGCATTCCTCGCACCAGGTTGTCTATGACGTCCCGTACCCAGCTCTCTGGTACAATCGCTGCCGCACGTCTTGCTCAGACAACTGGACATCTTACGGGTTCGAATTCTACTAGCGGTTCAATTACAACCTCTGTACGCATGAGCTCCAACAACGCATCTTCGAGCTCCAGTGGGGCACCCAAAATTGAATTTCGAGAAATCAATAATATAACATGCTTTGGCGCTGGATTGATGGGTAGGTTATTTTGCATAGCCTTCAGTCCCTAAATTAATACTCGTATAGGTGCTGGGATTGCGCAAGTTGCAGCACAGAATGGATTCAAAGTAAGTTAATTCGCCAATTTTTTTTAGCAATGGTTGAGATGCCCTGAATAGGTCACTCTCTGCGATGTCACTCCCCAAGCCCTCGAAAACGGACTCAAGATTATTAAAACATCTCTGGGTCGAATCGCCAAGAAGGCACACCCGGACTCCGTCGAGCAGCAAAAATCCTTTGTGGATAGCCTGGCCTCGACCATTGTTACCACCACCGACGCACAGGAAGCTGTGAAACAGGCGGACCTTGTCGTGGAAGCTATTGTGGAGAATTTGGAAGTTAAACGCAAACTATTCTCTTCACTCGATAGTTACGCACCCGAGCATTGCATATTCGCCACAAATACTAGCAGCTTGAGTGTTACGGAGATTGCGGATAGTACTGGCGAGAATCGACGGTCAGCGTATGCACAACTTAATGCAGTTTATTTCCCTGCTATTACTAATATATTCTAGATTTGGTGGTCTACATTTTTTTAATCGTGAGTGGTCGCTTCCAGTCGTGTTTATCGCTAAACTGTTGACGACCTTTACCCAGCTGTGTGAGTGTTGATCTCGTCAGAGGAGTGCATTATTTATGCCACCTCTAGACCCCAGATGAAGCTTGTCGAAGTCATCCGAACTTCGAACACCTCCGACGCTACCAATGCAGCTCTCCTGGATGTGTGCAAAAGAATGCAGAAAACAAGCGTCAGCTGCAAAGATACCCCAGGGTAAGAGTTTTGGTGCATATATCTACATTCTCTATATGCTCAAACCTCCTTTAGTTTCATTGTCAATCGACTGTAAGGACCGTTGAATGGTAAACGAACCACCCAAGTTAATGCAGCCCTTGATTTTAAGACTTGTGCCCTACATGCTGGAAGCGGTGAGAATGCTTGAACGTGGTGATGCAACTGCCGAAGATATCGACACCGCCATGAAACTTGGAGCTGGTGCGTTATTTACCTATTTATTTAAAACATATTAAAATAACTCGATTGTGTACACAGGATACCGTGAGTTTACCTCAACAGTCGATGGTAGACTTATTTTAATAAGCGAACAACAGCTATGGGACCTATTCAACTTACGGACTTTGTGGGGCTGGACACGTGTAAGTCTCGCATTCAATACATCTTTGTTTTTCTTGACTGACCTCCTATACTAAAATCTGGCCGCGTGCTCGTGAACCTCTACAGGCCAACACATTATGTCAGGTTGGCGGGAAAAGGGGGCACTATCCCCTGAACTCGTTCAACCGATCAAGGCTTTGGAAGAGAAGGTTAAAGAAGGAAAGCTCGGAAGGAAAACTGGCGAAGGATTCTTCAAGTATTAACCGTCTCGTTCGACGGTACCGAATGTTATTACCAAAAAGGTTGTTGAATGATACGATCAGCAAATAAGCCCTGATCTATTGATCGATCGATCGATCGATCACCTCCCAGGTGTCGTTGTTGATTCGTTCGCACCAGGGCCTGGCGTGGTCCGGCCATACTCTTTGACCGAGGCAGCCACAAACAGGCAGGCAGACATCCGGGTAAAATAGCTTCATCAAACGTTATTTGCGTGTATAAAACAATGACAAAGTCCATTCAATCCACAGTGGCGTAAAAGAAACCCAAGTCCATGTGCAGAATATGCGAGCGTGTATATGCAAAGACATTAATGGGTAACAAAGTGAGCGTACAATACGATGGGCAAGACACATTGTCCCAGGTGATGTGCGCGGTAGAAGTGCGAGGGTAAAACGATATGTGGTAACCAGTAACTTACGCCTCAAGCTAAACCAGTAGAAAGATAGGAAGCTATGGTAATGCCTTTCAAGACATTTACCGGCGCGATCCGTATGCGCTATAGTGCGAGGAGTCATGTGGCGTCGATTGTTCAGCGGGCATACCTCCAAAGGTGCCGTACATCGCGTACTCGTTTGGAACCTGCAGGGGACTTGATCAGACATCCGAAATGTAGGCAAAAAATCACCCACTTCATTACCTCCGTAAGACATCACAGAGCCCTGACCCGGGTGATGCACAGCTGAGACAGCGGGAAGTCCCATCGCAAATGCCTGGCTGACTCTTCCTGTACTATAGGTCGAGGGCGATGCCACATGGGGATCGTCCTGCTCACGTTGTGTTCGCTCCCGGTTGACAGCTTTTAGCGTTGCTTCAATTTCGTCGGCTTGTATATGCGCCTCTTCATAAGCAAATGCGTATTGACGCAGGCCAGTGATGCAGTTGACGGCCTCAGGACGGCCTTGTCTTGCCAGGAGCAGGCCTGCAGCATACGTGCTGTAGTGTAGCACGTTGGGATCAAGCCGTAGATAGCCATTGGTTGTCAGGACTCCAGTCTAGGCAGGTATAGTTCCAGTGTTGGGTGCAGATTACACGTGGGTGCAAAAGCTCACCAAAGCGGCAATGCGTAAAGCGCTGTGAAGCGCCTCACTGGCCAAGGTGGCCTGTAAAGATTCAACATCGGCGTTGATACCCGAGAGATCCGATCCTCGTTGCAGATCACGGATCCCAAATCTTCGACGGCTTGGTGGCTAAGGTAAACGTCACATACATCAGTAGGAGAACCAAGGTGTTATGACCAAGTTAGACTTACAGGATGATGTACATGACATGGAAGGTCGCATCGCTCGAACCTTATGCCAAACATTCTTCGGTTAGTTATTGGTTGTGAGTACATCAGATATACACCCACAGGCCGAAACCGCGGCGACAAAATTCCAGTCCGCTTCAAAGTTACTAGGGACTCCAACTGTATTTAGATAAACATCCCGCCACCTGTTTAGTCGCGTCATCAAGTCTTGTGTAATTTTGGCCGGAATTCCTTCTTCCGCGATGACAGGAGTCCAGAGCATACGTGACATCCAGCGAACTTCACGGGCTAATACGTGCATAGCGGTGTACCATGTCTGGTGGCATAAGCAATAATCAATACGCATCGTCTCTTAAAACTTACAACAAACTGAGTAAGAGTTTTCAGTATGGTAAACCGCAAGAAAAAGAAAACGCCACACCTCCGTTGGGGTACCAATGCATAAAGTTTCTGTGGACGTTGAGAACGTGCTCGCAGTGAGCGATTGAATGTTATAGTCATCATCATCTCTAATTTTCATATCAGCTACCGCCAATTCAAAGAAGCTGTGAGCCGTTACAATGTGGGTTTGGTCCTGAAGTAAGCTGAGCTGAAGCCGTCAGCTAGACATGCCATCCACCACGCCATGACCTGCAATCACTTTAGCTGGCACGCACGATTGGAAGAGACTATACCAGTACCATTGAAGCACCCCTTGAATCGTCCAGTGCCATTGTTCCGAGTTTGTAGTTAATCTTAAGCTCAAGCATATGCCGAACGCCAGAGTTGAGCCAAAATCCATGGAACCCATCTGGGTCTGTATTAAGTTCTAGTACCCAATGAGTCAATGCTGCAACTAGCCATGTTCACCATGATCGATAGGTAGCAATGGAACGTACGGCTCTGAAGGGGCTCGAGTAGCAAACAAACAATGGCGTTATCAGGCGTGGCAATGCGGAAAATACGCTCAGCCTCGGCAACTTCGCGCGCCCTACGTGCCAACGCACGGGCAAGGATAGAAGATTTGTCCTTGCTGGCCCCTCGATCGTGGACGATAATAGGATGTTCTAGCAATACAATCCCAGGAAAACAAAACTTAGCATTATGACTGGAAACGACTTGACCGACAACGTACCACTGAATTTGGCACCCCATGCTAGCACTACAGCGATCAAGGCAGTAGGGAGTGGTTCAACATCTCGCGCAGGGAGTGGAGGCGGCAAGGGGGCTTGAGGCAATGAGTATTTGAACCGCGTCCCTGTTTGGCCGTCAGAAACGCATATTCGGGTGAAATGGCGTGTACAACGGATACTGACGGAAGTTGTGAGGATCCAGTATAGGCAGCCGAGTGTGGCATATCTGAAAGTAGACATCAATCAGGTCAAGGGCAAATCTGGTCAGGAGAGCGTACAAGGGTCAGTGCGCTGTATGACACTCTACTGTAAAGGACTCACTCAGTGCGGAACACTTCGCTCTCGAGCTTCGTCCCCAACACTCCCCACTCATCGTTACTGCCTGTTGAACGCTCGGTGAACGCTAGATCCTCGCGTGGCGGTGCAAAGATGTAGCTCAGGAAGCCGGCCACCGTGTTTCGACCGGAGGCGCCAGTTCCCGCGGGACTGGGGGTGTATGTTCCCAAGGCCCTGGGGCCTCCCGGTGAAAGATTATTAGTAGAGCCAAACATAGAGGAGCTGGGGGACATAACAGATATCAAATACGAATGGGGGAAATCAGGCTAAGTGAGAGGCAAGTGCAGGGGAAACGGGATTCTGACGTACTTCTGCTCGCCTGGTAATGGACGAATAGATCTCCTGACTCCACGACGATGTTTCTCATTCGTTGCCTGCTGGATCAGATTTCTGCAAGCACGCCGTCCCAAACAAGGTGCGTGATAGGGGAAAATGTCAGGGCTTTTAATAAGGAACAGGCTCCAACGGCAGGTATGACATACGTGCATGGGAAGTTCTTTCCGATACAATGCTGGCACTGTATAAAAAAGAAAAACAAGCTATATGTTAGCAATGCATGAGTGTGTTTTCCAGAGCCATATAATTGTACGAGGTATTGAAGTTAGCAAAAACTTGCTCATTTCCTTCATAAGCTAAGCACTACCGCATAGGAAAGATGTAGTCGGTCGGAGCCGAGGAGCGGCAATTAAATCAGTGATACAAGAGGAAAGAAGCCGCATGTATGAGCAGACAACCTAACTGGAAGCCAGAGAAGGCTGACTCGCGTAGGTTATGTCATACTGTGTGTCTACGTCCCGATCAAGCACATTACAAGTTTGTAGGCAAACTCCAGGGACAGGAGCCGTGACCCCGTTTGCAATGCTACCTCGACTCGACAACGACGTGAAAGAGGGAGAGGCCAGCTTACCTTCTCCATACCTGGATTCTTAACGCACTTGACTTTACGATTCCTACATGCATCGCAGGCTACGTTCTGCTTGCGGGGGGCTGTATAACTGGCGTTGGCGGGGTAGACTCGGGAGCTGTCGCCGACCATCCTGACGCTGTCGATCCGGATACAGCTGCGTCTTGTGCAATATGCGCTTGCCTCTGCCCGAGGAGACCGCGTGGCCGAGTTTGAATCCAAATCCGGAACTTGCTCTTGTCTGCTGCCTAGATTAACTGCTGCTGTTCGGCTGAACGACTGAGGGGCTAGGAGAACGGTCACGTGACCTTGACTGGCGAGGGCGAACTCTTGGAGACTTGGTGCTTGCGTCAGATGCCGAATTTGAGTGGGAGCGCGGACGAAGAGGTGCCATGAACGCCACGGGCAATTTTGTCGATATGTCTGTGGTCTGCGCTGTGCACGTAAGTTTGCTAGGTCCAAGCAACACTGACACTAGATGAGAACAGCGACCACAGTGCTGGTGCACTCTGAGGAGAAAGCCACCAGCTGTTGGTATGAGCGAAGAAGAGAGTAGTTCGGAAGCGTAAAAGGGCGGATGACCACACGGACAGGACTGGCCCAGACGATATGACGTCACGTAGCGTCCAGAACCACCAGGAATACGCCGGACCAGAAGAGAATTCGGGCCCGAAATATCGCGGGTTGGAGTGAGCTGTGGAGCTGTGGGTCAGTCCCGAATGGCTGACGAGAGCCACTTGACAAACAAGCGGGAGGGAGCCTTTCTCCTCTCCTCACTCGACGAGTGATATACGCGGCTCCGGCTCTGCGAGGCGCACGATCAGAGGTGGACCGAGAGTGGAGCACAGCCGAAACATTCTCCAGATACCTCATAAGGTGTTATGAAAAACAGGGAAGACAGGTATGGTGACCGATCGATCAAACGTGTGACCAAGCACACTGTGCCCAGCTATGTACGCCGGAGTGCGGAGCCGTTTTACTCCTCCAACCAACATACAAGCTGGATCTGATGCTTACCTGTAGACGTGGACGTTTTTGGCTGGTTGTTTTTCCACAACCCTGGGACAGGCCTCCCTTTGGATAGGTGAGGTGTCGACGGCAGCTTCCAAGCGCTTTCACAACAGCTGGGAACTTTCTTCGTGGAGGGGACTTTTCCTTGCACTCAGGCCCCAAGATTGCCAAAATTTTCTCTGGCCCAGTAAGCACACGCCGATGCCAATGAAACTGTTCTATAGTATCTCTCCAGGAAGCGGAACGCTTGTAGCCTGTGGAGCCTCCAACGCGCTGGAAAGGATTTTAGCGACGGGTTTGTCGGAAACCCAGAATCCATGTAAGTGTGCTTTTGGGCTTCCAACGCCAACCCATCGGCACCGAGTAGCACGTCACTCGGGGCCGGCAGCCCCTGAGCCAGTATTAGATCACAACAGTACTGAGCACCGTTCTACGAATCCGGTAATACCTTCAACCAGGGACCAATAATCAATTATGCGCAGTATTGCAGCTGGCGCGCCATTCTCTCCCCAGCCTCCGAGCTGCCAAACATTACCGCCCTCGCTACTACCCATGCTACTCAAGACATGGCAAACTGTCGTGAAGAAAGGGAGAAAGAAATCCAGGTAAAGTAAACTATATTGCCGTCATGGAATTCCAAGAACCTTATACCCTGTAGTTCGTATCCAGGACTTGATCATTTCTTGTTGGTAATTAGTGCTTTTTTATATCATAGTTATACTCAGCGACCCCGGAGCCCGGTTCGGAACCAGTCATTGGCCCGTCCCTTGAGCCCACCTGGTCCAGCTAGATCACCACCTGTAGGTTTGATACCGGGACCGCACGCTCTTTTTAGCTTTCTCCATTGGATACGGGTATCTCGGCTACAAGAATCTAGTACCTTGTGCATCAATCGTGGTCAGACGCAAATTCGCTCCCACGAGCCGAGCATTACCGTCGTTTCGACCATTGAGGATCGCTGTGCCTCGATCGATCGCCATCTTCTGCCGATTATTTTAGGCAAGTAGGCTACCAGGGCTACGTTAGTTCGCACTGAGACTATATGCATCGCAAACTGTTTGGTACGCATATATCCGTACAAACAGATGGGAGGTTCAGCATCCACCTTTTCCTATTGATTATTCAATTACGTTTTTTGCCACTCATGACTCAACTCCATGGATCCACTAGCGCTCCACAAGATATTTAAAAATGCCACGTGACCAGATTTTTGAGTACATTTCTATCACAAGCGTAATGCGAACACGGCAATCCACTCGCCACGTGATCCGGAGGCAGGTACCTAGCAATTGATAATTCATAGTCGGACAATTAACTGTATGTTCACGCATACATCGAGAGTACGTCAGCTCTCAACGGCGCAGTAAGGTTCATAGTGGCGGCTCGTATGGTCTTACTGAAGTCCGACCGTGGTCCTTTTATGTATGCTGCGTGTTTACTGAAACATCGAATACACACTTAGAAAAAGCATGGTTGGCATACGAGTTTAGTCAGCATTTGCTACTTTTTCTTACAGATGCAAATTCGACGTTGTTAAGTATTGACTAGTCAATAAGGGCTTTATTTCAATACTCTTTGATCGGTATGAGGCCCACAACGTGCCAGTCAAGAATTTCATTCGAGCTCGAGTAAAACATCCATGATTGATTAAATCACACCTAAGGAGGTACGTAGCCGGTCAGTTACTGTTTTCAAGAACCACCAACCTAGAGCTCGAGGCGCACCGAAAAGGGTAGAACATCATACTGGGCCCGAATTAGGAAGCTACCAGAAATGCCTTCGTTTCTTCCTAATCTCCCTAATGAGGTTTTTCTTCTCTCCCCACTGCTCCCTTTTTGTGCTTCACGCTGCTCCTTTTCCAACTCTTCTCGCTTTTGTTTGGGTAATGGGGCGACCATACTAACGAATATTGGTGTGCAATTGAATTTTTCAGCCAGTACTTGGCACGAATTCGTCTTGGGGTCGCTCAGCCTCAACCGACGGATCTCTTCTATTTGGTCTCGAGTAAGTTTAGGCCGTTCCACCTCAGCTTTCGGATGCAATACAGGAGGAAGTGATCAGCACCACTAGACCTAGTCGGTTTGGATAGAAGTGGAGAGGCTGGCATGGTAGTCAAAGAGTGGGGCGTAGGGACCGACGAAGGTGGGTTATGGATGAACGTTACATCTGGCGCAATCTGTTGTGCCTTTGCGTTTGGCGAGTTAAGAATCGGGTCTTTTGGACGCGGGTTAGATCTTGACACTGCATAGTTGCGAACAATATAGAGTGGCCTTGCCAAGGACGTTGTACGAGTGAACAGACTCATGATGGACAATGAGAAATCATGCACGGCACGTGATATCGATCTTCGGTTAATTTACTCACGGGCCTCATCCCAACGAAAATCATTGCGATACCAAAAATGTCTTGGTAAAGAAGTACTTTGGCGCGGTATCGATTTCATTTCATCAAATATGCTACTCTCAATAAAAAGCATAGTTAATTTGCGTAGATCCACTAGGGTGCGAATGACAGCCTTTGCGGTTGCGGCTTGCCTTAAGTGGAATGATGAAAGGGTCATAAATCCACCTCCGTCTCAGCTCCGTCCGGTTCTATATTATCGACTGAAACTTATGCTTTTGGGCTTATAATATCAATTAGACCCAGCAGTAAAGGATAGCTGGTTAATAGCACTCTCTCCTTAAATTGACCGCCAGACTAGCCAACTAAATTTTGATAATGCTCTGATCTACGCTACATATTTATCGGCCAGACTGCTTCGTTGCTCAATGCTTTATAATTGATATGCGCTAATATAAGCAAATGGACTTACAACGGCGGGACGTGCAGCAGGAAGCTGCACTGGGCGAGCAAAGTTTACACTGGAATCGGAGTGGCGTGTCAATATCCCGCATGTATAGTGTTTCTCGACATGAAATAACTTACGCGGAACGATAACGCCTCAAATAAGTGATTGCGTGCCCTTCCACCTCTTCGGGAGTAATACCGAGAGCATCCCAGTCACCAGGAACGTCAGAGTCATTAATGTAGCGTCGTACAACCTCATCAGGGCTCAATGCTGGCCACCACACAACCTGGGCGGCACGTGCAAGCGCCAGGGCGATCGGTTTGGGAATTGTAGGTGGGTGTGCAGGGGTCTTGCAAGTCACAGCGGCCACAAGATCGAGCATCGTGGTGTAGGTGTGGTACGCCGGACCCGGAAGATTGTACACCTGAGCTGGGTTCGTGATAACACTTAGGTTCGATAAAGCTTGGGCAACGTCTAGAACCTGGTGCATGTGGTGCATGTATCGGCGGTAAGTTCCTTGACGCTGTATTCCAATATCAACTCACATGAACAGGTCTAATCTTAGTGTCTCCATGATTAAGTGTCCAAAGGATGGGCCAGACCGCCATTGAGTTAAGCAGTTTATCCTCATGACCAAAAATCGGGCCCGGACGAATAATGGTTGCTTCGGGGAACGCCTCCCGAACGGCATCCTCTCCCTCAGCTTTGGCTCGATAAAATTGGGATTCGGACTTATGCGAAGCATTAAGATGTGACACATGCACAAGCCGAGGGATTTGCAGCTGAGAGGCAATGTTAGCGATTGATGCCGCTCCGGCAACGTGAACGGAATTGTAGTCAAAGTTCCTATGAGAGATGGGAATCGCCATCAGTAATCCAACGTAATCTAAGTTAAATGCGTTTACTTGGTCTCGTAGTCCCGTCCTACCAAATTGTAAACAATGTCAGAGTGCCTCATGCACTCAGCAATCTGATCTTCATGTCGCAAGTCCCATTCCTGTGCAAGCATATCAATACTGGTACGCACAAACAGTGACATGAGATCGGGCTTACCAGTGGGACAATTTGTCCAAGATCTCCTAGTACTTTAAGATGCCTCTTTTCGTCCTCATCCCGGTATGGAATGATTACCTGAGTACCTGCCTTTGCTACAGTACATGAGCCAATCAAAACTTGAACATTAGTGAAATGATTGTGTTAATCACCAAGTTTAGAAACTAGATATCTCCCAAGGAATCCGGTGCATCCAAAGACAGTAGCAACATGACCTGAAACAGCACTTCGTCCTGGCGGGCCATACGAAATGATAGGTTGACGAGTAGGGAGGACGGTCAGGTCAGCAAGCCCACGCTATCACAACCCCATTTTTAGTATAATTCACGGCATAGAGTTATATAATACCTTTTCAATACGGACTACCGCTCTAGAGATTTTGAGAGCAGAGGCTCGATACATTGCGGACGTGGGATGGGTTTCTCACTGGAAAGCACATCGTATCACGTGATGTCGACTTTCCTAAGACCCGTGCTTGGACTAATAACGACAATGTGCTTGACTAAATTTACTACAAATATGAATGCGAATCAAAAGTAGAGTCTTGTGATATATAAGACAGTACGAAGTAGCCAATAGGTTTCTATAGTTTGATACTCTTGACGACCCTTCCAGAGATACCACTCTTTTCTCCCTCGTATTTTCCTTCTCGTGCGGCTGCAACCTCTGCTCCCCCTTTGAAGACCGCCTGTCGACTTCGAAGCTTTTTCTGAGCTTTGGCGTATTGCATCTTCTTTTTGACGCGAGGATTACGTGCTGCCTTGTTTTTAGGACTGCGGTTGGCCGTCATCCCCTTGTTCTTGAGTATCGTTCTAGTTAGTGAACGAGGGCCTTCCGAGGATTCTTCATCAGGATCAATGCTATGAGATAGTTGATTACGTCAATTCTCGGACAAAGCATTGGTATAAGGGAAATACGAACCGTTCGGCAGCTCTCATAGCTTCATACTCTGCTTTCTTTTCCTCCTTCTTCTGTTTCTTGGCTGTCCTCACAAGCTCATAATATCCTTCTTCTCCTTCGGACCCGTCATCTCCTAGTTGTTCAGAAATGTCGCGGTTTCGCTTTCCTATTGGCACTGCACCCATATCCACCCCAGTGTCAGCACCCCCACCTTCGCTCATTTCGAGGTCATCGCCCCCCTCGCCGAGGCCGTGTCGTTTTTGTTCCTTTCGACGCTCTCTATAAGGCAGATCGTCGTCACCACCCATACCAGCGCGAGCGTTCGAGCGACGATTTGAAGTACTGTAAGGGTGTATATTTAGTTGATTGTTTAAATGCGCATATAGGCATGGTGCGCACCTTTCAATCTTACTTGTGTGGAACCGAAGGCTTTTCCGTCGCCCAGCCTTATCACTAGCATCGGTATGACTAAGTTGCGTTGGATCACCAAGCGCTTCAAGATCCACATCCGTGCCCGGGGTTGGCTCCTGCGTAGCCTTTGACTTCGTCGCCGTGAATTCGGGCTCAACCAAATCAAACACAGGTTTTGGGGTGGTCCCCTTCTTTTTCTTCTTCTCGCTCAACTCTGGGAATTCTGATAAATCTAGTTTCTTCTTCTTCTTTGGCGGGGAGGTTATTGCCGTCGGTTCCTCCAAATCTAAAGCGTCTTGCATAAGAGCCTCGAGTTCTCCCTCTTCAAGTTGGCCAAGATCTGAATCAGCCTTCTTCTTTTTCTTCCTGTGGACCTCTGGCTTGGGCGATGAAGTAGATTCCATCCATCCAGTAATCTTGTCTTGTTGCCAGGGCTCCTCCAGGTTCTGTAAGCGAGGGATCCCGCCACTCGCCAACGAAACTTTGTCCCCTGGTTTGAGACCATATGGACTGATGTCTTCCTGTATGTTGTCCTCAACATCGCTGTTGCCATCTTCGTCTGTGAGTATGTCCTCATCGCTTTCGTCGAAATCGTCGTCGTCGTCAGCGGCGAAGCCCAAATCTTCGAGGGTGGCAAGAGATTGCTTCAATGTGAGGAGGCGCGAGATGACTTCAGTTCGTAGCTGCTTTGTCTCTGTTGGGCTGAGATTTGGATTTTGTGACAAGTTTGAGGTATCGCCCTTTGGGGTGGATTGAAGGTGCAAGTAGAATGCGAGGGTGGTGGCATACGAGAGGAGTGTTTCTGTGAAAATATAATATCGATACGGTGTCTCAATATTTCAAGAGGTTGCCTACGATGATGCAGATGCATTAATCCAAGGGAGGGATCATCAGGACTTTCTTGTTCGACCCTTTTGGTTGGTTAGGACAATTTTATCAAACAAAGAGTTGACATACTGTTTTACTGCCGCACTAGTTTCAATAACCTGATAGGCAATGTCTTCCCAGTCCCGTGCTAATGCTAGTGAAAGCGGGTCGTACTTCTCAATGTGGCGCATCAACGACGCTTTGTCGGTTGGAAGCGCGGGTGCAACCGGTACGGCTAACAGGGATACGGTAGCTTCTGCAGTGTCACTGTTGACAGTGTATGAGTATCCTGTTGAGTAAGAACGTTTCGTTTACTCACTGTGTGTCATTGTAGCCCCAATCGTCCTCCCCAATCTCCGAAATCATCTTCAACTGCAACCTCCTTGCCTCTCGCTCTTCCATCTTCCGAGACTCTTCATCGCCGTCATCCATCAACGTGAATTGTCAGCATAGTAGACGGAGCGTGATTTCCCCCAGCGCGAAATCTCAGCCTCCGAGTCTGTTGAAGAGTCTGAATCTTCTGACTGTGCTGTGTTTTGTCTCTTGGGTTTAGCCTTAGTTTTCGACTGAGACCCCGAGGCGCTCTCCTGTTCTTCTTCTACTTCGTCATCACTATAACCCTCTTCTGAAGATGATTCGCCAACTCCATCGAGACCAAATACTTCGTCATCTTCATCAAACTCGTCTCCGTCGTCTGGAGCCGGGCCAGCACGTGCTCTTGCTCGTGCGGTGTCGTCGAGCAAGATTTTGTCGCGAGCAGCAAAGACTATGTGAGGTTGGATTATCAAATAACGTGCATTAAATTGTGCAGTTGCTTACACTCGTCCTCCTCATCCATTGGTATATCCTCAGCCTTCTCCCAACGCCTCATCCTGCCCTCCTCCTTTATACTAATACGGTTATCTCCTCGTTTTCCATTCGGGTTACGAGCACCGGTGACCTTGCCTTTGTTCCCGCCATGCCCCGCTCTGTTGTTAGTACGTGTCTGACGTCGTCCCATGGTGGACAGCTATGGAATAAATACTGCTTCGGCGATAAACACAGAACCGACCTCAAAATTCTACCACCTTAAGCGCCCTCGATGAAGTCAGCTTAGCTAATATACTGATCTCCCACTAAACTTTCACCTCTCCCACCCCGCCTCCCAACCCACAACCTATTCACAAAATGGTCAAAGTCGAAGAGATTCGCGATAAGGACTTGCGCTCCAGCTCGCCTTATGGTAGCTCCGAATACAGCTCGTCAAGTGACTCTGTCGCGAGTACTTCCTCATCCCTTAGTACTGCATCCTCTCCCGAGAAAGAGACACTTGGTGAACGCCTCGCGGCACTTGTAGACATTGTGCCTCCCACAACTCGCCAGTCTATTGGTAGCAAGGTCTCAAGTGCAGCTTCGATTGCCAAGCGCGTTGGGAAGATCGGGGGGAATATCATTTGGGTAATCACAACCAGCGCATTACTCGTAGGGTTGCCTCTTGCGCTTGCGCTCGAGGACGAGGCAAAGATCGTGCAACAAGAAAAGGAAATGCTGGCCCAGCAACAGGGCGCACAGGGTGTGAGTACTATGTCCTCTGCCTCGACACTTGACCTGACCTCGATTTTGTAGATGCTCGCCCCATACGGGCAACAGGGACAGCAGGGACAGCCAGGCCAATCATCCAGCTCTGGTCTTGTGCCTCCCGGATTTTAGACCTCATGATTCGACCTTTACGACGTTGTATTACTGTGTTTTCCTTTCTGTGTCATTTATTTGTTTTAATTGCAGCCCCACTCTAGACTGAAATTAGCGACTGTTTCGTAACTGTTTAACAGCACATGTGTTTATTTATTCTCTCAAAAACAAACTCATGGCCTCAGGTCTCTATAGTTAACCGGAGCGATTGAGGGTAACATTTGTCTTTGATGACATGCCGGTGCTATCTAGATTTAGGAGAATTGAAGGTACTACATCACGTTGGCGATGGAATCGAATTCATATCAATTCTTCCTTACTCCAGATTATGTATGCTCGGTCACGTTATTTTCGATAAATAGGTTACAGACCCGTTGACCCAACCATATTCTGGGAGAAGGGGGGTTTAAAGACTCTTGCTGCCCATATGTAGAGCGCTACGGTATGTACATGTAGATCTATATACACACTTTATTGGTGGCGTAGGATGTAAAAGAAAATATCCTGGAACATGAGCCAAACTGACAATCGATTTTTACTTGTATTAACACCTGGCCGGAACAACTTAATTTAACTTAGCCAGGCGTACGATGTCTCTGGATTTGGACTTGTTACCACCGTAATCGAATTTTGGGGTGTTCGAGCCAATGCCTCATTAGAGCTTGTCTGAAAGGTGAAAGCAAAAATCATAGGCACTTATTCAGGACTCAGACTGTACTGCAGAGACAGCGATCCGTGAGGTATACCCCACAGGCATACACACATGATTGCCATTTAAGCTAGGGATTGGCCCAAACTGTACCGAGGGGGTTCGATGTGCTTTGTCTTCCCCCAAAACTTAGGATCGAATATACAGTGGCTTGTCTGAACCTTTCTAGCTTGGGGTCAAATTCGCGAAGTTTGGTGGTTAGGTTAAATAGAATCAATGCGGATTATTTTAGATTTGGTCAAATAAGATGGAAAATTTGTCGAACCATGCTAACATAGACCGAACTCACTCTAGCTGAAGAGCAGCACCTCGCATGTACCATATACCAAAAGAACCCGGTATGTACTATCCACGCGCTGTCAATATTCCAAACAGGTTGAAGAATTGGTACTATCTCCAAGTTCATACAAGCCCGGTACACTACGAAGCTGTATACATCTCAGGCTCTTGCGCCTCTGCTGCATTGATCTCCTATGTTTGTGTGCCATAAGTTGGGTCCAATTCTCATCTACAAAGTCACCTCAGCATTGATATGCACGTGTGAATCAAGGTGTCAAGTGACTCACTTTCACAATGACACTTGAGCCAGCAGCTGGCAGATGTTCCAGTCGGGGTACTCAGGGTACTTCCACTTCTCGTATCAGCAATTAGATATGTCCGCACATATTTCATATGCCGAGCCGCTCCGTTGTGGTGAATGTTAGGGGGTGGGCTCATGCCTGCGACACGCCGTTTAACTATCGGCTTATACAGTCTAATCGTACTATTGATAATAACATCAAATCGATGACTGCATTTTGGAGGTGCTACTTTGGCACACACTCCATAGTAGTCAAAGTCATTGTAGGTTGTTAATTTGTACTGAACCCCGTATGCTTTATTTCTCACACTGATCACAGGTCGAACCATATTGTTTATCGGGTAATAGACACCTTGGGAGTCGGCAAATGAGTATCGCGTGAGAGGGACCACTTGGAAAATCTGTGTTTATAGCTCACAAGCGTAAAATTGTTGAAAATGGCACCGATGCGTAATGTTTCTCTCAAATCACGCTGGAATTTACTTATATACATGGTTTAAATTGACCCGCGATATCCATGGTTCCTGGTAATATTACCACTTGTTCTAGTGACTATCACCCTCGTCAGTGTTACATTATCACTACGAAAGTCCTTTAGCCTTGGATCTTTCGTGTAGATGAATTTGACTTTAAGTAAATTAAGATGTATGCGTTGGGTTTCCAACAACCTTTGCAGTAACGATCGTCAAATGCCGAATATAGAACCCGAAGCGGTTCACCGAACGATATTCATTTATGGTCAATTGAATGGGTGGTGGGCTATCCCTATCCGTACTGGTGCAATTTTTGCCTAAAGATGCTCCGAATGTAAAGCAGTTTATAACCTAGACATCGTATTTTCTATCAGGATTGTGATATATTATTTACAGTCCATTCCTACCAATATTTATGTTTCCGTAAGCGCGCAGTAAACAGAGGCCCAGGAGACACAACTTCGCGAGCTTACACATAAACTTTGCACAGCGGGTGTTTACAAAAGCCGGGTGTACGTTCCCTTAGAGCGTAAGGCAGTGCCTCGCATGCTGTACATATATATCGGACTGGACATTGATTATGAGGGCACTAGTAGCCAGCCAGCATCAATGCAACTTTCCCAACCTAGAGAAGAAGAAAAAACAGACACAAACCTGGAAATATGTAGGGCCAATAATTTTTGAACTACATCTTCCACAGCGTTTGGCGTTCTGGTCTTGCAATAGGCGCGGGGGCCTGGTACTTCTCTTTGCACCAAGTCAGTTGTCTAGTAAGTTCGTGCCAACCCTTACTTACTGGCACGAGTATACCTTCTCCTGTAATCCGAATAAACATATGGTCCGGATGAAGGCTAGCGGACCTTTCGAGGCAATTTTGACATGCATCCCAATCAGGACATTCAGCACATTTGAACCTGGTACCCCTGATCGGGCTAACTCCACAGATATCACAGCGGCATTCGTGCCAGGTATGCGCTACTTCCTGAACATTGCTTGGCAATTGTCCCTCGTCTGTGGCTCGCCATGCATCGCGTGGCCTGTACAACTTAATGTTGGTGTTGATGATAGCATCAAACCTATGCCCGTGCTCAAGCGGACCAAATCCTATGCAGACTCCACAATAGTCAAAGTCGCTGCATGTCGTGCACTTGTATCGTATTCCATATATCGCTTGGTTACACCTATCGCAATATGCCGCGTGAAGCGGATCAGTTATAGGTATCACAGGATTGTCGAGTACGTGAGGCTGAGCCACTCTCGTAATCGGGGATGTGGATGCTGAATAAGAAGGTGGCTCTTCGGCAGGGAGAGTGTTCGAGCGTCGAGGTGGGTTTATGTCAGGCCTTCTAGCTTCATTTAGAGGCACAAGAGTTTGAGAAAATCTCTCCTCGTCAATCATAACCCTCGGCACTCACCGGTATTGTTGACTCCGCTACTACCATTCGCCCTTGTTGCTTGTAGAGCACTCAACCTAAACTCTCTTACCTCGGAGTTCCGAATGAGGCTGTCGAAAAGGCGGGGATGAATAGAAGCCCATCGCCCATCACCTATCTCGTGTTTTAATTCAAGCTTTGGGTTATTAGGAAGATACTCTTCGAAACATTGACGAGAGTACTCTAGGACTTCCTAAGATAAAACACAGGTGAATTATAGAGATAAATGCTTGTGCTCAAGTAACACGCTCACTTTGTAATCGTACGATATCGGAATGGAGGCGTAGTATGGTTCTCCAATAGCTCCCTCCTGGTAGACAACGGTCAACGTGGACGAAAGCGCGTTGTTCGTTATCGGCTGTGACAGATGTGACCATCAGAATCAAAACTTGAAAAATACAAATACACTCGCAGAGAGATTGTTTGAAGTGCTCATCAGCGATTGATAGTTTAATGGAGGTACGCAGTCTTGGCGACCTGCACACCTGGACCGAGAAACATGGCGCTTACCACAACCCTTGCACAGCTTCCAGTACACTCATCAGCAAGGTGCATATGCATAATAAGTAACAAATGGGATATAGTCAAAATGCATGTTTTTGGCAGGTATGTGGTAATAGAACAGATAATCATAACCCATTACGACATACACTAAAAGGTCTAATTCAAAGCTAAAAGTAATCGCTACGCCTACGAACGACAAACCGTATGAAGTGCCATCTATGAAGTCTGGACCTTGGCAATCTCGACACCACCTGTCGCACCAAGGACACGCTTGATGTCACTATATATAGCGAATTGGCCAGCGGTGAGGGTACCAATCATGACAAGACTACAAGATATGTAAGTCAACGCGCAAAAGCAGGCCTGGTGAAGGCTCTTACCGAGCACCCATGCCAGTGAACAGGCCACCAGGGCCGAGGTCACGAGCCATCTTGATGAGACGGCTAGAGATAGACTCGCCAGGAAGACCCTTGGTCTTGTTGATCTTCGACAATAGGGTGTCCGCTGGCTGGGAGATGACAGCAGCAGCGAAACCAGCCATCAAACCTAATGCCGAGAGTCAATAGTCTTGAATGACAGGATGCCTACTTGACTTACCAGAACCAAGATTGAGGGCCGACAGAGTGCCGGTGGACAACTCCGACTTGGGCTTGCCAGTTGCCTGAACTGCCTTCTCGAAGACAACTTCGTAGACGGCGAACTTGGCCATGGTATATGGAACCTGCTTGAACAGGATCGGACCGAAGCCAGAGTAGAACCCCCTAAGGCCTTCCTCCTTGGCAATGCGGGCAAAACCTCCAAGGAGACCATTTGCGAAAGTGGGTTGGGAGACGAGGCGGATACGGGTGGCCTCGAGAGGGCAGAGGGCGATGTCGGCAAAGAACTCAGCGATACCAGACGAAGCGAGGTAAATTGCTTGACGGTTTTCACGAGCAGCATCGATACCAATAGCATCGATGAAGGTCTTTTTCCAGAACTCGTAACCTCCGAACTTGAAAGCACCTTGGAGAGCATATCCAAGCACAGTGGGCCCAAGACCAGTAAGGAGTGCACCAGCGCCCTCGTTCGCAATCACTTGGCGGAAACCAGTGACCATACCCTAGAGGCTAATAAATCGAACTGTAATTAAATCTAGTGAATCGACTCACCTTGTTGTAGACCTCAGGTTCGAGTTGAATGCGCGTCTTGACAACGTCAACGGGGGTCAACGCACCGTGGGTGACTGCACAGCATACAGCACCCGCGAACGCGAAGCGGGCATAGAGATCAGCTCCTGTCGGGGGCTAAAATTTCAAGTCAGCAAAAGTTGAACAAGCGTGGGTATTGGGCTAGCGCATTTAGTTAAGTCACGACGCGCCCGCATTGGGAGCTCGGAGCTGCACCAAGCACTCCGTACATGGCACGGCTCTTAGGCAAGGGTGCAGGATCTAGTAGATCACGGCCCAATACAAATACATATTAACTCACCTTGGAGCTATTCACTGTTGCCTTTACTGCGCTCTTGGCAGAATCGACCTTGTCAGAGACAGAGGCGATGGGGAATGCAGAGGCGAGGATTGGCGAGCGGTAGAATGCCATAGCAAATAGAGCGATGGTGGTATCGATGAGAGGACTAGCTGCCGCCCAAACGTGTGAAGTATTTTTTATAACTTAACCCCCGAGACTCTCCGAGCCCCGGTCCGTTAAGCGCGCTCACGTGACTCTCGTCATTTGCCTCCAGAACCGGAGCTTCCTCAATCGTGACAGTCGAATGGGCGCGGGTGATGGCGGGCAATGACGGCAAGCAGTATTTAATATAAACATTCATCGGGTTTCCGTTAGAAAGTTTAATAACGTAATTTGAACTGTAGGAATTAAGTAATCAAGAACAATGAAAGCATATAAATTACTTTTCAGCCACAGTAAGAGCTCGGGGCTACCTATTCCATTGCACAATAATATCAAACAGACACACCGATTCAAACCACCAGAGTCACTCGATCAACCTATTTCCTGTGGTGCATCTTACTTAATGATATTTTCAACTAGTTTTCTAGGATTTAGCACGTCCAATAGGAACCAAAAATGTTACGCCTAATTCCTTCCACTCCTTCCACTCAGCGTATGATATTTCGCCCTACTGGTTGCCAAAATTAAGCTAGCACATATAGCTTCTGGTAGTTAGCGCCCAGAGAAGTTTCATGGCGCTGAGGCTCGGGTTCCGAGTGGCTATTCCCTCCAAGCCTGGGTGACTTGCGCCGCGAACAATAAGATAGCATTACATAGAGGTAATATGGGCCATGTCACACAAGAGGTAAACATGTAGGTAAACGTCATCTTCCTGTTCGATTTGCTAGGTCAGATCCCTAGCTGTGTCCTTTGGAGAGTCAATCACGTACTGTAAATTACTTGAATCTCGAAATACTGTAGTACACTGATTTCCGGAACTTTATTATATACTGAGTCTAGATCCATGTACATGCATTCTCTCCGCGCATCCATCAGATACTCCATATGCTGGTGAAGTTTGGGAGTTTATATCATCTGTATATTGAAAAGCCCCTCTGATAGCCCATATTCAGTTAATATTGAATCACGTTAGCGATAAGCTTACATATAAGCTTGAAGTTAATGGTCTTAGTTCAGTTCCGAACCCTAATTGTTCTAAAAGTGTAACGATTGGTTCGTGTAGCTCGCGCATTCAACTACTGTAAATTACTCACTGATCAACTTGGGTGTTGGACCCTACACGTTACCTACGCGGTGTACGTTACATTCTGATAATCTGAAGCCACCGGCGCGATAGACCACGACAAATGGGCATAAACTTGATTTGGGCAGAAGTGGACCAATCGGCTCTCAAACCCTGTTTCTTTTTATCAGAGTTTCTTTTTCGGCGAAAAATTCGGCAGGTTTGTATCAATTCTGACCGGAACAAATGCACCTAGTACGGCATGTTGGTATGTCTGGCTAAACTCCGGAATGGACTTGGGCTTGGCGTAAAACCCGTGGTATATACCTGAATGCCATCTCTACAATACATTCCTAATCCGATGATACATTCCGCCTGGTATCTAGTCATACATCCAACTTGCATCTAGTTCGTCCACTTCCGTTCTTGTTTGGCCAGGAATGAGCAGTCTACCGACCGCTTGAGCGGCCCGAATGAACCCTATAAATCGGGGCTAGGTTGACTCAAAAATTTGACGGCTTATCACCAATGCTTAGATTTGGACTCCTTGTCTTCCTGGCATCGTACCTCGGTATCGCCAGCGCAGCCTTTGGAGTAACTTCCTCAGGTGGAAGATATATCGTCGATGCAGGCTCCCCTAACCCACTTGTTATCAAGGTAGATATGCAATATCCTTCCAGCGACCACCTCTCTAACATCAATATCTATGAGGTTAACCAAGCGAATTGTGATATAACTTCGTTGGTGTATCGTGGTAACGAATACCAATACCAGTCTACGTTCAGTCATATTGGCTCTGGGCTTGGGAGCGCGACAGTAAGCGCTACAGTCGTAAATAGTTCGTCTATGCTTGCCTTCAATACGGTTACATTCTAGCCATGGTTCTCTAATATTTCACATCCAACAGGCCAATACGTCAAGATCACATGTGTTACATCTACCCTCACGCATTATTATGTTGTGAAGTCGGGCGGTATGTACCTTTCGGCTTCAACGCTATTGTTTTATCTAAAGTTGCTCCTAGACTCGACCGTATACATGGCAACATATATCACAGGTATTCAACCAGTTGTTTCTGATTGAATCATTATTAATAACAATCAATAATAGCCAACCTTCTGTTGGAGAGCTTCGTTATATTGCAAGGCTAAATCGTAGTTTCCTGCCAAACGGTGATCCAGAAAGCTATACTGATCTAGGCTCCGAAACTGTTGAAGGATCGGATGTGGTGAGTTGGTAATCCCTGAAATAAGATTCAATCTCTTACCCCATCGTACAGTTCAGGCAGAGCAACGGACAAACTGTCAGCAAATTTTATTCTTCTGAAAGATTTATTGACGACAAAGTTCATTGTAAGTCATCCTACCATTTTCTCCACTGGTACTAAAGATTGGTTTTTTTTTCAGATGTTTCTGGAAACGATGTAATCATTTCGATGGTTATTCCTGACCCTACGTCGTACGAAGGATCAGCAGGGGGTCCATTCTTCCGTGATATCAATCGCGACCGCGGCAGCTCGTACCATGCACTCTATTGGTACATGGTTAGTGGGGTTTCTTAATCCTGGCTATTCTATATTTGCTTATAGAACAATAGAACTCAGGTCATGCACAGACGGAAACCAAGAGAATCGGTTTGATGGGGCCATATGCTATGGTCTTTTCGCGCTCTGGAGTCCCTTCCGGTAACCTCGATGTTTCCTTCTTCTCTCAATTGGGTATCTCTGGGTGAGCTTTGCTACATCACCAATAGTACGTACAATGCCCTGATACATGGGTGTACCTAGCTATGTTGGAACGGGTGGGCGTGGAACGGTTACTGGTACAGCTAGTGGCGTTTCAACTTCATACCAGCGGGTAGTACATTGGTTCAACGATGTGGCGCAATATTGGACATATGTTAGTTCCTCTGGTAGTTTTGTGAGTGCATACTTTTATTCAACCTGAAGGTGTATTAACCAGTGCCCTAGACTAGTCCCCCGATGAAAGCTGGCACATATACCATGGTGCTTTACCGTGACGAATTCGAAATCGCACGTAAATCCGTATCCGTTGGGGCAGGTTCAACCGTGTCCTCTAGCATTGCATCAAATGAAGCGACCGCTGCGCCCGCATGGCGTATTGGTGAGTTTAATGGCCGCCCCACCGGTTTCCGAAACGCGGATCTGCAAGAGCACATGCATCCGAGCGACGTCAGAATGAACAGCTGGGGTCCTGTAACATATACTATTGGAAGCAGCTCATTGTGTAAAGACATCCAACTGTTTACTGAACTAAGGCTGACGAGTAGTAGATAACTTCCCCATGGCTCAAATCAAGGATGTCAATAACCCGACAACGATCAAATTTACACTCAACTCAGGACAGACCGGGGCCGCTACGCTGAAAATTGGTACAACTCTTGCATTTGCAGGTGGAAGGCCCCAAGTGACCGTTAATGGATGGGCTGGCCCGATACCCCCTACACCAACGGACGTAAGTCAATATATTCATAAAGGGAAACATGATTCTTATTGGCCCGAAACTCACAGCTTAACTCACGTGGGTTTACAAGAGGAACTTATCGAGGGATAAATGTTGTCTATACTGTCAAGTTAGTACTTACCCTTAAGTTTGCATCTGTATTTCACTTGCTCAAATGGCTTTAAATTCGTAGTATTCCATCTGGAACTTTGGTATCTGGTACCAACACGATTCAAGTGAACGTCATATCCGGGAGTAGCGGCTCACAATTCCTCAGTCCCAATTTCGTGCGTCTATTTATGGGCAATTTACTCATTGCTGCAAGAAAACTAATTTAGTCTCAGATCTACGATGCGATCGAACTTATAACGACCGGGTCATCAAGCTCACCTACGACGACCACAACGACTGTCGCTCAACCCACAGCAACTTCGGGTACTGGTACTGTACCACTTTATGGGCAATGTGGTAAGTTTGAATAAATTAACCTCATATTTGATAATAATTCTGTTCTCGCCAGGTGGAAACGGATACACCGGACCCACTGTCTGTGCTCAAGGCACATGCACATATAGTAACGAATGGGTCAGTTTGTTTATTTTTAAAATGTTTCAGGATAACTAAAGACGTTGTAAAAGTATTCCCAATGCCTTTAAGCTGTGTAGCCATGAATCATGATGATTGATATTAATATCTGTTTCGGGAAATTGCACCGTGGACTTGATTGTATGACCTGCTATGACGTCAATTATAGATACATTGATCTTGGGGCCAGTCACAGCCATTCTGCCTTGGTAAGTTAGTATATAAGGTACAACAAGAAGAGCTTGGCTTCGTCAACCACCACCACAAGCCAGCACCACTGCACTTACCGTACTACGAATCACGCATACATACTCATATATACACTCCAGCCTTATGAATTCATCGGCAAACGCGGATTTACCCCCACCTTATGATTTCACGGACGATGACCGACATTCGATGGAAGATGAATCTCGGCCATTGCCGAAGGGTTGGGTAAGGGATTATGACCATGCGTGCGTGTTTCCACAGTCCCTAATACACCACGAACCCTACTCATGTGTGATCCGTCGCAATAGAAATAAGCATCACTTCTACGTTCGTGTTCCCCAATGAATCAGCACTCTGATCTATTCAGTAATTTCTTGATATGACAGGTGGATACCAAGACCAACCCACCTCGCTCGATATGGGTCCATCCGTTCGAGGACGAACAATTCCAGCGCGAGCACCCCGAGCTGTTCAAACAATCGAGACCCCCGCCGTCTAGGCGCGGGGAGAATGCAGTTGCTGGGCCTTCGAATACAGAAGGAGGAACCCCTGAGAAGAAGGGGTTTATTCAGAAAATGAAGGACAAGGCTGCGGAGCATGCTGCGAAGAAAGAAGAAGAGAGGAAGCAGCGCGAGCAACTACAGCGGGTATAGCAAGCGCTACCTTGAATACAGAACGAAAACTAACATATTTCGTTTCACCTTGTTCGCAGGAAGCTGTCCAACGCTATGTCATGCGCCGACAGCAATTGCTACAACAGGGGCAGCAACAGCAACAGCAACATACGTACGGACAGGGGTCGCTCTACGGTCCACCTAATACCTACGGATACGGTCGGTATCCACCTCCAGGAGTTGCATATGGGGGCCGCAGGCGAGGCGGTAATATGGCCCTACCACTTATGGGTGGTCTTGCCGGGGGTATGCTACTTGGAAGCATGCTTGACGGAGACGGTTATTATGGAGACGGCTTTGGCGATGGCGATTTTGGAGGAGACATGGGAGGAGGATTCGATTTCTAACAAACCAATAGGGTGCTAGGGCAAGACCGACTCGGGGCATGAGGGATACCCCACGCATATACATAGTCATTGATTGCTCGTATGAGATACTGTTTATACCCATGGTACTTACCAGTGGTTCTTAGAGAAATGGGGAAATTAATTAGAAGCCTTCTCATACTTGAACAATTCAAACAAAGAGAGAGACAGATCGCCGGTAGTAGTCAGCCGTGGAATAAGAAGACCAAGAATGTTAGAATTTGAAGCAACCTACCACTGATGTTGAGAATATTACGAAATCGCAAATTTGAGCACTCGCCAATCGTCTAATACATTATGCCTGATAATTTGAGTAGGGTGGCACGCAGGAGCTTGGCTTGAGCATTAACATTCTCCAATGAGCACAAGCAACAGATGCAGGAATGCCCGCAGCTCATATCTGATGGGACACCAGTTCAACAACTTCAAGGGATTCGAGCTCGCTTCTCGGACGAAAATCCCCCTATAGCTAGCACGGAATTTCGTGTGCCAGCATTACAGGATGTCATTGGGGTATGATTTACCTTATTTATACCACCCTCCTGGGAAATCGACCGCCAATCGAGACTAGCTCTAACTTGGTCTGGTCGAGAAGAATTATTGCATCCTTGCGTTTTACATGAGGCCGATGATAATAAATCAAGGGATTTTCAGAAGCCCGATCCCAGTCATACTTGTATTTGTATCACTAGATATGCCCCAACAACTGTGCTGGATTACAATTTATACATAAGAGTCATGTTCATAATTGCACTTCAAAGGTAAGCTTTACATATGAGAAGTGGTCATATCACCTCACACGTCTGCCTATTCCCAATCGGAGAGCCTGAATCATACTCGTGGATCCTGATCAATAACTTGTTTGAGAGGCTACAAATCAATGAAATCAAAGTCTAATAGGCAATCCGTGATCCAACTTGTCACGTTTCACTTGGTACTGCTCAGTCTCATGTCACACCTCAGCCACCTAAACACATGGTGACACCGAATATATGCGCGGAACATGTTCGCAGACATTGACAAGCGTCGAATCCCAGCACAATCTAAGTGTAATTAAGGAACAGAATGTTTGCCAAGACAGGCATGACCCTGGAGTTTAAACTCCACACAGATTTAGGAATCCTACATATTGTATATTGGAAGGGGCCTCGCTCAAACAGAGTTCCCGTTGTCCTGTTATAGAGATCATAAGGCGATTGGTGGCCACTGGGAGTTCGTGGCGTGCGTGAGAATTATAAGGGCAATGACTATTCTATTAACAGTGACGATGACGATTCACGCTCAATTGTACACTTCAAAATGGCACCCAGCCAGTGATGGTCGATAAGGATTTGTAGAGTCTTTATCCTCCAGTAATCACTGAATTTAACGAGTAGGGAAGCCACTCATGGTGTGGATTAGTAAAAAAAAACACCCAAAATTAACAACGAACCCGTCACGAGGACTTGAATACAAAAAATCTATGACGGTCGTTCGAATTTGCTTCAACCGGGCGGGACAATTCCTCCAAAATTTACACAGGGTTTGGCCTGTGGAGAATCTACAGTTACGCAGATCGTGAAGTTTCGGAAGATATCCAATTGTTTTATGGAGAACTATGTTATTTTGACGGATGGGCTTGATGGTTGTTGGAAAGTTTTGGCAGGATTCTGATGGTTCTTGATAAGGACTCGAACTCAAGTACCAAGGACCGTAAATAAACGAAAACAAGAGTAAAACTAAGTCGGTGGAATATATATGCTGGTGGGAAAGATCTGTTTATCAAGATTGTGAGCCATCGCTACAGGGCATCCACTATACATTTTCAAAGTCGCACCTTTGGGGGCTGAAGTTGGCTCACGAAGAACAAACAGGGCTACGAGAGGGTTGAACGATATTGGCATGCAATAGTATAGAACTATGATGAGAGTAGCTTCGCGTTCTGATTACTTGGGAGCCCGGGTACAAAAAACCTAGGCGAGTATCGAAAGCTTATTTGAATGATCATATGACTTCAGCAATGTTGTTGACGAAATGCTATACACACAATGTGGATTTTTGACTAATCTAGGAGATGGTTTCTGTAATTTCATTGATAATCCTACAGCTCGAGACTGAGTACCAATTTCACCAATTGCCTGGATTGGCTCATGATGAAACAGCCGAAACATTGACAGCACTATCGCCGGCGGATCCGATCATCAACAGGCGATCTAACAATGAGAGGATAAATGACAGACACGAATCAACGTACTCGGCAAGGCTATATGCGCGTCAGTAGCCTCATCAATCGACGATAGGTTGGACGCCGGTCCAAGAAAGGAACGTGTTATGAGCTCAGGTACAATGGTTTGCACCGCTCCCACCCGCCGGTCGCTGACCATCAAATACGGCTCAGGACCACGCAACACGTGCAGGCACCCAACTCGGAATCGGGCAATAAACCGACTGAATTATCTGCGACTAAACTGTCAAACTCGTCTAATCCAGCAAACTTTATCAGAAAAACTCGATAGACCCATTGCCGACGGCGGCGAACTTATGGCCAGGTGACATGCCGAATTCGAGTCCAACGCTCCAATTCATCCCTTGGGTGGTTGGGGTACTAGAACATTTCTAGCGAAGGACGAGACCGGGTCACTCGTGGTGATTGGCACTTAGGCTCGAGCTGCGTTAAAATGTCAAAGGCGGGAGCCTAAATGATACTTTCGGTCAAGTACACGTGGACGTCTAGTGTAATCTGCCTCGTTTTACGCTCAGCAAGATCCATGCTTTGTGCAGACTAGCGCCATGTCGGGAATCAAAGTCGACGTAACTGCCGATGAAGGCACAGATGGTGATATTACAGCGCCTCGAGGTAAGATCGTGATGTTCATTGCTCGCTGAGGTGATATACCATTGATATTCACCAGTTATATGACACTTCGATCCATAGGAATTAGGTAACTATTTACCCTTTTCTTCTCCGCCGCTCGTTGTGAATACAACACAACATGCGGCGACTTTGTTCGAGACCGACGATCTTTTTGAGAGCGCGCGGGTTCACGCCACTCCGTTAGACTGCTGGGGGTTACCTTCCCACTGGATCTCCCGCCACTCTGAAGTCTGTGACAACAGCATGTCACATTACTTGGGCTTGTGTGCTTTGCCTAAATCACGTGAAGGGCGCAAGCAAAATCAAGCACACCCCGCCCCGGGGTGAGGACTCAAGGCGCGAAGCCATTCGTTCCCTGCTATTTTAAACTTTGGGGGAGCAGGGACGTTCAAGAGTAATGACCGCATAAAGGTGATGCCGTCGAAAGCAGCGCCGTCCAAGAGTAGTGAGGGTTATCGTAATCGGAGACCGCATACGGGAGAGGGTTCCCAGTTGTTCCCCCAGAGGTTCAGAAGGACTTCGGTTCATAGAGATCGGTCCAATTGATACCGAGCCGACCTATATGTAACTATTGCAATGTTTCCGGCTCGGCGGAAGTCTTGCGCTTAAGCAAGTCGGAAAATTGAATTGGAGAGGAGGTTGGGTAGCTGCTCGTCCACGGCGCAAATTGAAGACAGCGATTTGAGGACTTTACGAGCTAAAATCAGCCTGCTGATAGACCCGTTGATGTTATACGTCGATCGTGATAATAGCCGATAGAATGAGAATAGTCTGCCTCGAGGCTCGGATGGAGCTCACTTTAATCAAAAGCTGTGTGAACTCGGACGGGAAAGAAACTTTGTTGGGGTTGGTACGGCGCGGAACGAATGCACAACGTCCTCTCCAGATTCGTGTTATCTTGCCTTCTATTCAACATTGATGGATGGCACACTCTCTCCCCACTATTCGAGGCTCTCATCTCTCCTGTGCGGGGCCCAGTACTGGAAGCTGAAATTGCAAGGGATATCAAATAGATCCACCGTGAGAACCGATTAGTCATTCCGAGCGCCCGGTGACAGACGTCACGACATGCGTGAGACGAGCCACCACTGGAGCTTGGCACAGTCTGGCACATTAAGTCTCGCAATAGCCTGTTATTCTATCTACTCTCGTTTAAACACATCTTACTTCTGGACTGAATTAAAATCCGATACACCAGCTAGTATATGATCGCCGTTTGAATGGTTCTGTCGATTATCACTAGATCTCGGTTCATGCGCATTCTTAGGGTGTAGGGGGTGGTATTAAAAGCCTAAAGAGTTAACAAACGTCAACCACTAGCTGAAACTTTCTGATATGGCGCACACTGGATTGGAGTTAATGGACTTGCTCGATTCCCTCGATCCAGCGCTTTACCGTATAACGTATCGATGCGAGTAGAACCTTGCAGAACCAGGTATTGCACAGATCCGACTGGGCATCTTTTGTTGAGTATGGCTATTGGTAGAGAACTGAATGAATGCTAGGAAGACTGTCCTAGGGCTGGGTCGACTGCGACGCGATGATGTGAGCGCCTTTTGGTGAGAACAATTACTCCCAAATTAATAATTGAACTCTAATATCACTGGGGGGAGCCTGACCGACGGACACGGAGGAAAGAATTTGACAAACGTCTGATGTTCCTGAGTGCATGTGCAGGGGGGGTTCTGGAATCAGGATGGAGCTCATATTAGGAGAATGGAGAGAATGCTGGGAAGATATCGGGCCTGCACATGTGAGGTATGTATTCGCGTCGGCAAATTGGCCATATATTGGTATACTTGACCCATGGTCGGGGAGACTGCATCAGAACGCGTCGATATTACGGGTGAACAGTATCGACGAAGTTTGTTGGGATGATGTTTTATCTTGTGCATTTGTCTCGGAGACAATTCCTGTCGTGTGCCTTTTGGGAATATCCCAAATTAATTACCATTTGCACCGCTTGTCGTTACATACACTCGCTGGTGGACGTTCGGCAGCGGCATGGATGATCGCTGGTAATGTTGGACCTCCGGCTTAACGCCGAACCAATTTCCGGCCCCAATTTAACAGCTGATGTCCAAATTTATTTCATGCTCGCTTGCGCAGACCGCATAGCCTAACTACTGCATTCCGTTCATGCTATTCATTTGCTTTCTTGCGACAGTTCTGCTGCGTTTTGCCGTCTGGTTTCAGCTTGATGGCTCCACGTTTGCAATTGCACGTGATGACTTATACGCAGCTCGCAATGCTGGTCAAAAGAGCTGCTGGATCTGCTGGTCTGCTAGTCAGCTGCACATGCTGAGCGGGGGGTCGGTGGTTACTGCGTCGGGATTATCGTGACGATGTGACAGGGTGTGGACTTCCCTGCCTGATGAGCGGGGGCGGGTTCAGGACGTAAATTTAAGGGGCGGTCGAGAGTTAACAGTGGACGGAAATGGTATAGCTCAAGGCGACCCGGTAGTGCGGATTTCAGGGGCCTGGCCTGATGAGACCCAGCAAAATCCGAACGATAAATATTAACGGCGAACATCAGCGCAGCCTCTCACCGTCCCCTCTCGCGTGTGCCGAAGTCGTCATGTCCAACCGTGAGTGAATATGAATACGTACATGGACTTGTGCTGACGTCTCTTTAGCTCTCTTCGACAACGCTCCTGAGTATGACTCGGATCTGGACACACTTGCGGATTTTGTGATCGAGCCGACGACTGCACACATTCCCCCTCCTCCCTCACCTCTCCCCAACACTTGCCTATGCGGTCGGACTACTCGTGGCGATGACGCCGACACTGACGAGCCGCTCTATTGCTCCGAAGCGTGTGCGCGGCTCGATGCCTTTCATGCGCTTACTGCCCGCTCCCGTTCCAACTCTCTTGCGCCTACGCCTATTACAACTGCCCCCGCCACCCCGCTCTTCCCCCAAGTACCGCTCCGAGAGTCCCTCGCTGGATTATTCATCCGACCAGATGCTGTTGCAACACCTCCCACCGTCTCTACTCCTCTGTCCGCGGTTTCATCCTTCATGTCTGTCGATAGCATACCCCTCCCGATCGAGATGAGCAGTCATTATCGTCGCGTCACTGCCAAACGGGAGCGCATGGAGCGAGCTAGCGAAGAGCGAGATCAGTCCAGGTCTCATTCTCGCACTCACTCCAAGGCGCGTCCACTACTAGAGTTCGAGGAAGATTGTCACGTGGAGACGCATATAGAGCGCCAGGTTGGGTCCGATGGGGAAGAGCACGTCCCGACTCCTGCGGCGGTCCACGTACATATCGCGGTGAATGTCCAAGTGGAGCACCATGCGCCCGACAACCGACTTGACGCCGACCAGCTCTCACGAGCCTTGTCAGCTACTATGCTTGGTCCTGCTTCTGGCATAGCTTGGCACAACCCATTTGCAGATCATCCTGTTTCATCCTCAGCCAAGGATTTATCCATCGCGCCTACCGATACGTCTAATTTCTACGAGCCTCCTTCCAGTGATTTAATTTCGATTGCCGAAACCGAGGACTTCAGCCCCTTTGTCACTTATGCTCCCATCTCTGTGACCCCTTCTGGTATGCCTTCACGCAAATCTAGCGTCTGCTTTGCTGGAGTTGGTCCAGCTGGGCGCACTCTCTCCACTAGGTCTCGTGCTCAGTCTAACGCTCGGGTATGCGAAGGTGCTGGTAATCATTTGTCGGAGAAGCCTCTTCCATCAACCCCCGAGGACTCCCCTGCACTGTTCTCCACTGTGGGATCATCCAAGGCAGTTCCCGAAACGCCAATTGAGCATCGTGCAGAATCGTCGGGGTCTACGGCAATCGCCACAGAATCCGCAGCCCTAGCGCCCGCCCTACATTCTCCCGGTTTGAGCTTGGATCTTCCGTCTCCCATGCCTTCCTTTGACCTCACCTCCGAGTCGGGAACCCCAACCTCGTCCATCCCCCCTGCATCTCCTTCCATGCCTAGCCACACCCAACAGGCCGATTCAGACTCTCAGATCACCCCACCGCGCTCGGCAACATCACCCGCATCCCATCCATCTTTTGGTAATACTCCTGGGCGTTTCCCGGTTACTGCATCCCGGCCTACTACGTCACCCCAAAGACGTATTCCGCGTCGGCTGCAGACTCTCGACTGCTTACCAAGAGCGAAGATCTTCTCTATGGTAGTTGATCCTGACTTGGATGTACTCGCCGGAGAGGTTGAACCGCCAGCGTCGGCAGCCGCATCACTTAAGCGCGTGGATACTGCACCTGAGCTTAACACTGCGCGAGACGCGGCAATCCAATATCCATTCGCGGATGCGGCAATTTCATCTGAACCCCTGCACAAGAACCGTCAGCTGTGCACCCGTGCCCGAGCCACCTCCACTCCCCGACGTCCAAATCTTCCGCTTCGTCAGCGAACTTCGTCAACTCCCTCTCCTCCCAACGCAATCCCACTTGGACAGAAGGTTCCGCGTCGCGCACGGATGCATCCACCACCTCCCACCCCTCCGGTTTCTCCTTCTCAGGTCAGCTCGCCGCGTCCGGCTGTTGGGCAAGACCCTGGCACCTGGCAAAGTTTTGGCGCGGTGTTTGACGCTTTGGGGTGGAATACAGGATCGGCTACCTCGAACAGGCTGTCTCGCCAATTAAGTATGGATGAACTTGGAATGGGGCTGCATCGCCGTCAAGAGTCTGCAGAGAGTAGTGGAAGCAGTGCGACCGATGTATCGTGGTCCAGTAGCTCCGGTAAGTTTTTGCTCTTTATCTTTTGGCCTGTGGCAACAAATCTCACAGACCACGATGTTGCTTTGACTACAGCCCCACTCTCGAGCTCGAGTGTATACTCTTGGCCGGCAAACCCAGACGAGGCTGAATCGTATTCTCACGTGTCTGGGATTCTTCGGGCACGGTCACCAGCAACGAGCAGCGTGCGTACTATTGTTCCACCGCCTCGCAAATCGAGCCTTGCCGGCGACGGGAGCGATACGGAACATATAGGACTACAGCTATGCCATGCTCGCCGAAGTCGCCGCCAGTCGAGCCTTGCAGCTCTAGACAGCGTTCTCGCCATGGAAGACGGCTTTTGGGAGCAAACCGTTATGGTTCGCGACGCCGATGACTCCCTTGACAACGATGGGATGGCGCCTGGCGTGCAGTTCAGAGGCGACGCTGGTGGATTCGCGTTTCCGGCTACAAAGGACAAGCCGGCTTTCGAACCGGTCCTACGGATCGCAGGGATCTCCCGGCCACCATCTACAGCCAACTTGATGAACCCAGGCTCGGATACCTCGGGCTCCAAGGTTGGCACTGCGCCTGCCCGACTGGAACACCTTGCGCCTCCCACGATTGACTATCATGCACATCGTGCATCCGCGTCGCAGTTCCCGGTTTCGCCTTCGATCGCTAGTGTTCGCCCTAGTCCTGAGATTGATACTGCACCTTCCCCAATGCCCCCTCAAATGTCTTCGACAAGTTTATTTGACGTACCCATGACGGCCTCGCCTATTATGGGCACACCTTCTCTTTCTCGAGGATCTCCCGCTTTGCCTAATGGATCGCCTATTTCGGCACAATTCGCTTTACGTACGCCAGGCAGCCCGTACTTGGCAGTTCCCCTTGGGCCTTCAAGGCGCACTTCACGCTCGACAGACGCGTCCAGCGTTTTGTTACGGACGGCTAGTGCTGCGCGATTGGCTGCTGCGCTCAACGCGGCTGATGATGATGAAGACGCCTCCCCTCGTCGTGTTTTTGAAGATCTCCCATACGCGCGATACAGTCCTGGTACTGGTCATCGGTTACGTTTGCGTCGGTCCGGGTCCTTGGGGCGCTCAAGCTCCTTGAGCGGATCTGGCTCTAGCATGGGCCTTGGCCTTGCGCTAGGCGGCGTCGCTGAATATGACTCGCGTCGCTCGTCATCCGAGCCTTGGAATGGGATTGTCCCTGGGTCCGTGATTATGCCTTCAGAGGCCCTTTCAATGTCACGCTCAGGATCACGGATGAACCTAAGGGATCCACCGGTACTAGCTGTCCCGGAGGAAGAGGAAGAACCTGAGGAAGACTACGGTCAAGTGGTACCCGCCTCCAAATTCTCAAATATTGCCGTTTCTCCCGGGGAACTCTCCATGGAAGAGGCTGGCGACGAAGCATCTCCACTAATTGACGCATTCCCCCATCCTATGGGCGGCTATTTCCCTGGTTCACGATTTGCATCTCGCGCCGGTACACCCGTCAAGGGCCTCCATGGTTCCTCGTCGGGTCTATCTTCACAAGTTACTGTGGGCAATGCGAGACAAGAAAACATGGAAGAACAAGAACCTTCCGACGACGAGGACGAAGAGATTGTCACGACCGTGCAGCGCATGCGTCACAGTATGCAATTACTCTCCACTGTTTAATCCTCGCCTTCAAAACCAAGTGCGCACATGCACTAAATGCATTCTTGACGTTTATTCCTATTTTTTCATATCATCTGCTTTTCACTTTCGTATCACGGTCAAATCACAAACACAAACCATCATTCACACAATCTGAGCATCGCTCGTATATACATGTCTCCATTTCCATTGCACGCTATATAGAATTGTTTTCGTTTCATGACCCTATGTGATCTCATGTGTATTTGGGTTTTATCGTCACGCTGTTTTCGTTGTACCAGGACGCCCCTCGGGCAGATGTATCTTACTATATCAGAAACGAAGTTGTTTTGACTATTCCAATTAGCATTGGGTGTATTACGCCTGTGTTGTATTTGTGAACCCTATCGAAATAAATGTACAAGAAAATTCCGCGATTATTAGTCGAAAGCAAGGAAAGTAGTGGATTGTTAAGCATCCAAGATACCCATCTGTCGCCAGCGTTCCCAGAGAGCACCAACTCCAGCCTCCTTTCCTCGATCGCCAACAATGTCCTTGACTTCTAGCAAACGGTATTGCTGTCCAAACACGAGAAAGTGGGCGAAAAGAGAGTTAAAGTGGCCTTCAGAGTGCAAGTGAAGCAGATCCGTAAAATGAGCGTGATATATATGCGCAAACACGCGGAAAAGCTGCATAAAGATAGCCTTGCAGCACGCAGCAAAGGAAGAAGACGCGGCGGGCGGGAATTCACTTCCACTACGCGTGGGAAACGTCGTTTCGTCGTCGAGGCAGTTCTGCACCCATGTCATCACGTAGTCAATGTAAGTAGGCGCGGGAAGCGAGACCGCGCGTCGATTACGGTCCGTCCATTCGTAGGAGAGGCTAATAATTCCTCCATTTTAATACAACAAATCAAAGGGAGGAGTAATATAGGCTTACTTGGGCCCAGCGGTCATAGAAGTGCAAGTGTGGGTGGAGCACACCTCGGAGATCACCGCGCAAAACAAGTTCAGGTTCTGATAAAAGTCGAAGATATTGACCGCGACCCACTCGTTGATATCCACATATCTGACGCGAAAAAAAACAAAGGTGATATCAAAAAACACGATCGGGAATGAGGAGAGACAAGGCATACTTAGGCAGGGCAACAATGGTCTTGAACTTGCCAGTCACGAGCGCAGCGCGTACGAACGGTTGGCATAAATAGAGCGGAGTTCCATTTGCTGTGTTTGTTTCGTTGGGGGACATAATGTAAACACGGGTTGCGAGTAATGTAAGTATGGGGAGGACGAGACGCCTGTGGCTCTATAAGAGAAACGGTTGTTTCCGTTGTCACGCCCTCCAAACGGCAATTACCACGTGGTCACGGCTATAAAACCACCTTCCCTACGTTTACGTTCAAGATCTGGCCATTTCAAGAAGTTGTCAAACACCCTTTTGCCTTTTGCTATGTTACGTAGATAACACTCTACTGTACTATAGTATACAACGTGCAAGATACATTCACCATTACGATCCCTCTACGGCAGTTTCGCGGTAACCAGCTCCAGTATTTCTTTCGTTCCCTTGCCTGTATTCTTTAGATCCTTCGCGACGACTTGCCATGCCTGCGAATGATGAGGTTCTGCCGTCACGCATCCATCAATCACAACTTGTTGGTGTTCCTGTTTGTACAACATTAGCAACTCCCCTTCGACTCCTAGCGCTGGGTGCATTACCTTTGTTCCATGTTGTCTCTCAAACTTTAGCCACCACGCCCAAATCTCGCCAAGATCCTTGTCCGTCGCAATTGCTCGTTGGAACCATTGACGTGCTTTTTCAATCTTACCCTCGGCCCAGAACAAGCGTGCAACGGTGCATATGATTATAGGGTCGTCAGATGATTTCTTGAGCGCATCGACCGAACGCGCCTTGCGCGTCGCCCGAGGTTCGAGCCAAATTGCCAACGACCAGAGAAGACCAGAGGTAGGGCACTCTTGGAGACCTGTTGTATCAGGGATCAATCAATGTCAATATGCGGTTATTTGGAATTCAAAATAGGAGACGTTGATACGTACCGCGAGCAAGAATAACTTTGGCCTGGGCCGCTCCAGTACTTCGTTCTTCGACTCCTGCAGACTCGGCCCATAGTATATCCTCCTTGGGATTCACCAACCGCGCCTTCTCCAAGAGCGATCGAGCCTTGATCGCTTTGTTGTCCCGCTCTTCCAGCCGAGAGGCAAGGGTCCATAGGGTGATGCTCTTTGGACACGCTTTGAGGGCCTTGGAGTAAGTTGTACGGGCTTCTCCAATTTGCCCCAGGTCTTCGTAAATTTGTGCCTTGATCATATGTAGCTTGTCAAACGTGGGATACTTTTGTAATGCTGTTGTCAGTGTTTCCAGCGCTTGACCGTGCTGCCCTTGTTGCCGCTCAAATACAGCACATTTCATCCAAATCTAAGTTGAATATCAAGGAATTTGAGATCAGTTATTTAGAAGGCTGATGTTAAATATTTTGCCTACCCGCTCAGTGTCAGCAACTGTACGTGCACGAATAAGCAGTTCGCGCGCCACCGCCATTTCGCCGTTTTCAGCTTCGAGTTTGACAGCCGCCAGCCAAATCGCCTCGCTTTCTGGATTGGCTACGAATGCTTGTTCGAGAGTGCTTCGGGCTGCCATAACGTCTCCTGCGAGCCACTTTTCCTTGGCGGACATCAACCAAAGAACCTCGGCTTGTGGGCAGAACTTGACAGCTTGGGATAGTATAGCATCCAGGGAGGCTCTGTGGCACACCGATGAGCACAGGGCTAAATAAGCAGGGTTCAGACGTACCGGTCTCCGTAGGCCTTTTCGAGATCCGCCGCCTTGCGCCACAACTCTCTCCGGTCCGGCAATACACGTAGAGCATATGCTAATACAGCTCGGGCAACCACAACCTTGCCTCGAGTCAATGCGCTTTCAGCATCCGCGACCCAAGTATCGAATCTATCTTCCTCTTCTACTTCCATTGCGACTGAAGCCTTGACGATCGCCTCGGCCGTACGTAGACTTCCCTCAGCTTCACACTTTTCCGCTTCCGCAAGCCATTGGTCACGAGTGAGCATCGCGCCATGTTTTCGCAACTGGGGAACAGCCATGGCCAGGGTTTGGTCAACTTTCTCCAGCTCGGCAGCACGTTGTGCATCTGTCTTGTCGGTCCCATCCTCATTGGCGCCTACTCGGGCCTGTTCTTCGATCAAACGACCTGCAGCAATCCAAATCTCGTGCGAGGTAGGCACTTTTTTGCGTGCTTGGTTAATGACCTTTTTGGCACGTTCGGGAGTTTCGAGCCGAGCAAGCGCAAGCCAGAGTTCAACCGAGGTAGGAATAAGCTCTGTTGCTCGGGCAAGCAAGATTCGTGCTTCGGCGGGCGAATCTTCAAGGTTGACGTTCTCCTTCCAGAGGCGAACCGAGTTGGGGATATGGGTGACAGCTAATGAGGTACATGTCAATACACTTTCGATGTCGAATAATATAAACATGCCTTTTCGCATCACTCGTTTTTTAGCTTGAGGATCTGCCTCTAATTCAGCGGCAGCGAGCCATATCTTGACACTCTGAGGAATATGCTGAACAGCATTGGCCAATATAATCTTGGCATCTTCTTTTTGCTGGGTGTGGGGCGTTAGGGTACTGGAGCAGTCGGTATGGATCAGTACTCACGTGCAGACGGGCTGCCTCCAGCCATACATCCTCACTCTTCGGGCAGTTCTCTGTTCCCTCCCGAATAAGCTTGCGCGCGGCAACCATACGGCCGGCATGTTCTTCGACACAAGCCGCGGCAATCCAACCGGGAGCGTGCTTTGGGTTCGACTTGACAAGCGAATCGAACAACATACGAGCACGCTTGATGTCACTACCTCCCGTATTAGATAGTCAGAACCAGAAGGGACCTCCAGCACTCACCCAATCTCGGCCTCGGTCTTTTGAATAACGCTGTTCAGATCGGTAAGATAGCCTTTGGGATCGACAGTAGAGCTGCTCCCTGCAATCTGGTCGAGCTTCAAACCGAGTACTTTGTCTCGCGCCTGGCCAATTGCCACCAGGTTGGTAAGAGCTCCTCCTCCATCACCAACCTCGCTGAGGAATCCACCATTCTCTTGTTGACGCGTATCCAATGAATTTTCGTAATCAATTTTGTCTCTGTCCCCAACCAGAATGGTGTCGGGAACTGCGTACATCCTGGGATCTCGCTTGCGCTTTTTTCCAGTCAAGTTTCCAACCTCGGGCAGGGACTCCCATTCTGCATCGGAAACAGTAGCAAGGCCACGTTTGAGGTCGGCAAACTGCTGCTGAAGCTTCGGTCTTGAGGCGCGGAATTGCTCCTGTTCGTCCTTTTCTCGGGCTTCCCTAGATAGAAATTATGTGCGCAATGCAACAATCAAAAAGAGAGGAAATAGGCACAAGGTCTCAGCCGGAGTTCAGTGCCACACAGTCCAGAACAACACAACGATGCTTACTTGCGTGCTTTTCTTCGCTCTTCCATCTTACTATCCACAGCATCGTAGATTCGGTCTGCTTCCTCATCGTCTGCCTCGTACACTGTTCCTGCGAATAGGCCAGTCTCGTTGTCTGGATCCTGCAGGGCCTCTGGGTCGATCTCAACCTCCTCTCCCCGTCGAGCCTGTGCCTCTCTGTACAGCAAATTAAACAACCGAAGTATCGTAATATATGAGTACACTCACGCAACAGCCTCTGCAGAAGGTCCTTCACGAGCGGGACCAATATCAGATCGGGTGGTGAATCCAGAGGCACTGTAAGCGAACGTGCCAGTGAGCCTTCTATTGGCATTCGTTAATTAATGCACCAACATACCCTCTACCAAGACCTGCGACATATGATGCGGGTGCGGTTTGTGTCAGAAATGCCAGGCGATTCGGTTTGTTACTGCCTGCAGACATGGTGTTGGTGGTCGTAAGCAGCGGGTGGTGGCTGGAGAGTTACACCTAACCATGATTGCAATGACCGTTACAATATGTAACCGTAGTCCGTAGCCATCTGTTGAGGTGAGTGCACCCAACCAGTATTTCAACTACAACTTGAAGATATAAAGGTGGATATTGATATAAGTAGTATACACCATTATAAGGGTGTGTGTGGTATATTGTCTACTACACATACGATCCGAGTGTGCTTACATGCATGGAATCAGACTGTGCCAACACACGTCAAGTACACATGCTACTAACCAACCATATCTTCAAAACTTCCTATCAAGCGAGGCATTGAAGGGCCTTCAACAGAAAATGAATAGGCACAGATCACCGGAAGTTAAACCTTAGAGTTGCCGTTCCTCGAGTTCTGCCATAATCCGTTTGTAGCGTTGCATGGCAAGGTAATCCTGTGGTCCAAGTCGTTAGAGCGGGTTCAATACTTTCAATAAAAAACCTCACGTTGTAAGTAATTTCAGCGTTAGTCGCACCAGCTCCAAGCGTCGCAATAAGCATCAACCAGGTTTTTTGAACAACAGGAATTCTCCTGACCGCAGGATAAAACACCCCTGCGATGTACAAAGAAGGGAGACCACTATATAAGTTATGAACTATGAGCACTTCAGTACTATAAGGCGGCTATGTATAGAGCTCACACTGTAAGGCCAAGTACTGCTCCCCTGAATCCACCCCACATTGTTGCCCGAGCAGCCTCTTCTTGTTGCTCCTTTGTAACAACCTACAGTCACTCGTAAGCAAGTATACATTCATGATTTCACACGTATACACGACCTTCATAATATCGGGGCCGTAATGGGAAAGGCTGATGGTGGTAGTCGATGTATGCTTGACTCCTCAGACTTCATTTCGGAATTCAATATGATATCACACGGCTAGCTACCTTGATCGAATTGAAGGTCTTTCGAGATCGGCGACTTGCGCTCCCGTAACCAGCCGCGTATGTACCCGCAGACCGCTTCTCAGGCATTATTCTTTCGAGCTTGCTGACGCTCAATAAAGGTTCATGCGCGGCTGGCAAATATTAGCTTGGGAATCAAATCGGCCAATATTTTTCTTTAGATACTCACATTGCCAAATCTGTTCACCTTTATGTACACACTTACAAACGAAGGGTGGAACTTGGGGTGTACAGTATACCACGCATACTTACGCAACTGACGCAGACCGACTGCCGATGACCGTGGTGATCGAATTCGTGTGAGTGATCAACTTGCCGCCGGTAACATTTCTTGCCGCGGAACACGAAGCATAATACAATACCTGTAATCGTGTGCACTAAACTAGGCCAGGTCAGGAGTTCCGTTTTTGTGATTATTGATAGTATAAAGGAAAATGATATTATTCTATTATGTTCATACATATATTCATGCAAGGAGAGTCTAGTCCATATGCAAAAGAAGGTATCAAATGGAGCCCGAAACCCAAACAATCCAGTCGTCAAAGTGAATTCGGAAATGAATTCGGATTACGGGTGAGACCGGTCAGTTTTGAGCGAGTCTAGGCGAGCCAGCTCATGAGCTCTGGGTGGCATGGTGGTGATGGTGAGAAGGAGGCGTGTATGGTACTCGCTGAGAGTTGCTAGGGGTGTTGTCAATCTGTATTGATTGAGTTTGGGTCAGTAAGCCGTTGAGGCCGGGCAGAAGCCAGAGACTGCAGCTCACCATGAGTTTCCAAGCCTCTCCTGGAGCACGAGCCTTTTCGCTCTTTTCAAGAGCCTCTTCATCTGGGAGGTGAATGGCCGAAAGGCCAGCGCTGGCGAGCAATACAGCGATCGTAACGCCTTGTGCGTACATACGGACCTGTACGATCTTTTGGGAGACTACGAGGATGTTAGTTAAAATTATTAAGATGAATGAATGGTAATAGCTTACAAGGCACGCCGCGGTTACGAGCAAAGACCAGACCACCGGAAACCGCCATGGCGGTGACCCAGCTCATACCAATGATACCAAAGCGGTTCTCCTTGGCCCAGTGGAGAGCGCGACCCTGGAGACTGAGTGCATGAATCCCAGCCTCTTCTTCTTCTTGTTCCTTTCGCAAGATTTCGGCAGTACGTCCGTGCCATTGGGATTTGAGATAAGCCTGCGACAAAACGTTCATCAGCGATCACTCCAGAACATATGGCTCCACACTCACCTCATATGAGAGCTCAGCGTTGGTCATACCGGCACCAAGGGTGGCAATGAGCATCAGCCAGCCGCGCTGGACAGGCGGAATTGCGCGGACAGCAGGGTAACGTTTACTAGCAAAGTGTAGTGCGGGAATCGCTCTGCAAAGGCATCGGGTGTGAGAGATTTGTGATAATTAGCGGTACAGACGAGCGTACAATGCAAGTCCCAGGGCACCTCCTTTGGCAAGACCCAACATGGTGGTCTTTGCGGCCTCTTCTTGTTGCTGCTTGGTGATGAGCTGCAAGACAATGATCAGTGCTCAAAGTTTCGTCTGCACATGCAAGAGTGTCGCACCTTCATTTTGATTTAGTGAGCAAAGTAAAGTAGAGATATGTAAACCCGAAGGAATAAAGCAGGGAGTCGGTTGGTGTTTTTTTGAGTGGTTTGGCAGAGGGCAGATGGGTCCTGTTATATACAGCAAGAGGAGACGACCGGGCGGAGAACAGTCTCCCACCTCCGGGTCCGGCCGGCGGCAAGTCGATATCCCTGTCATGCTTACCCGTGAAATGATGCTGATTACAAAAATACCAATTTGTGATGTAATCTTGAATGTAACCACACTGAAATAGCCCGAACTACAATCGGCTCAACTTCGATTAGACTTGGATGGGATATCTTAATCCGGCATGCTGTTATCTATAAATTGGGCGCTGGGCTCACCGTCGGCAGATTTGGTCCGTGTTCCAAGTTGGGGCAATCTTTGACATATGATGTTCTGGCTGCCTCATTTATTTCTGAATGGACTTTTAAAATGATACACACCCCATTTTATACTTATGAGTCATGGTCAGGCAGTTTTGTAATCTTTCGGCTCCCATTAATTTCCAAATTTTATTCGTTCTACATGATCAAAATGACGTAGGGGCGTTGTATATAAGTACCAGTCCTCATGAATCCCTCACCTCTATCATTCGTCTATGTATCTTGAGTTTCACATTCACACCTGCATCTGATATAACGATGATTGGAGCGCCTGGAGCTAACTCCAAAAGACACGAGAGTACCCTCGATCAGAGTATACAAAAATGCTTAGCTCTTGCAAGTAACATTTTCAGCCCGCTCAACTTGGGCGAACTTTCGTGGCGCTGCGGTCCGGCCTGTGGCTAGGCCTAGAAATCCATCACCATTGTATGCTGCTCACGGGACTAACGATGCCTATCGCTCGATCTCAAAGCTCTTCTTTGCTTTTCCCTTCACAGGCTTCGACGCGTCTATGCTGTACTTTAGATATCGATATCGCGACTAGCCAAATATTGAGGGCCGCAAAAGCTTGTTCCTGACGAAGGTATATTTTGCTTACCTTGGCTACCAATTCCGCGAATACTTGACATTTCACTTCTCTCACGCACGTCCCGATCTTGTAAGCGGCTACTCTTAAACTATGTAATCAAACCAAGCATGGAAAGATGCCTTACGCAGTATACCAAGTCGGGCCTCGAGGCAGCCTCATGTCTTACAATAACGTTGCATTCGCCGAACTAATCTTTGGGATGCGGGGCTATTTACGCCGGGCACGAGGCGTAAGCACGCATGAAAACGAGGTACAGATCTATATATCACCACCTACCCCACTCACCCTGACTAGATAGTTATCATTTGGTCGCTTAGACCCCCTGCGCCAGACCACCACTAACCAAGCTACCCCCATCAAGCCACTGTGCTCAGCACACTTATGTCTTCGTGGACGGGCCAGGGCGGGCCAGGGGGCTCATCTGGGTCCGAATTTATACATGTCGACCATGATGGACACGCGGGTTCCTCGCCCGGGAGTGGTACCACTGGTATGCGTCCAGACTTTGGGCTCAGTCGGTCTATACCCACCAAATCATTAGATAGATCCAGTAATACAAGGGAACGAGAACAGAGAACAAGGACGTCGTCCAGCCAACGCGGTCGCAGTAGCAATGGAAGCACAAGCTCCTCCAGCAGTTCTATTAAGTGGCAATCAACAATAAGTGAGTCCCCACAGGCGGTGTTTCAGTTAACATACTCAGCCATCAATTCGGGTTAGATCAATTGACCGATCAGACGATACCTGAAGATCAGGCAGCCATCCGGCGACTGGGTGAAGATGTTCGTAAGGCTGGCGCCGCTGGGTAAGATACTAATTGTTGGGTTTATAGTCCCAAACTGATTTGGGTTGTATGCAGTGCACAAGCCGCTGTTGGCGCACTACGCACACGAATGGCCGATAAAAATGCTACTCCTGAAAGTCGAGTTAGATCAATCTCTGTCGCTCGCGTCTTGGCACAGAAAGCTATATCTGGAGTAGATGCCCAGCGTCAAATTGCGGACCCCTCTTTTGTTAACACATTGAAGAGTATTGCTAGCGATCCTGTAGGTGCCATATGCGCAAGGGGGGTCGAACCTTGTTGACTCTTATAAACTAGAATGTGCGAGCCTCCTTGAAGACTTGGGCCTCTCAAATTCGCATCGGCGATCCAGCTGAGGCTTCAGAGCTTGCGTCGATTACTGGTCTTGACGAGCATCTCTCTGAAGGAGTTGCGTCCCAAACACCTCGTCGACCGCCAGCAAATATTCCGGGAACTGCATCATTCCAAGGTCGTCCTCAACTAGCCACCACAGAAGAAGTAGACGAGCCCCGTTCGGCCATTACAGCCCATAATAGTGGCAGCCAATTATTCGGTGCACCGATGCCGGGCGGATTCGGTCTTGATGGAGGCGCGTTTGATGCGAATGGCTCCGTGGCCGGAGGCTCGAACGGAAGTGTGCGAGAATTTCCACAATCAACCATCCAGGGGATCCCACCTCATTTGTTGATTCCCCAGCTCGAGACGGGTGGTGGGGGTGGCGCACAACCACTCTCACATCCAGCCCCACCTTCAGGATGGGGAGAAGACGAGGACGGAGTTCAATCCGATGCACCGTCAACGCGGAGCAAACGCACGACAAAAACAAAATCACGGCTGGGGCGCTCAACGTTGGGAGTAGCCACTCCATCGATCGATGGGGGGCGGGAGGCGCGGAGTCGGCTCGACCAACAAATTCCGCGCCATGAACATAGCAGCTCTACTCTGGCCTCGTCGTTTGGCGCTGATGGCACAATGTCGGAAGTCGAGAGCACTCATACCCCCGGCGGAGACTCCTTGATGTATGCGCGCCACCACGGCACCGGCATACCCGTGCCACCTATAACTGTACCCGCGGCTACACCCGTGCCCACGGTTGCTCCTCAGGTTCTGCCTCCGTCTCGTCAGCGCTCAATCTCTCCAGACCCTATTCGAGTTCCCCGGCGTCGTTCTCCATCTCCAAGAGGTGCAAGGTCACGCATGGCCAGCCGAGCACGCGCAGAGTCACGCCGTCGACCGGCCCCAGCAGCCGATCCTGCTGCTATGTTGATCGAACTTACTGGTGTTCAATTTGTCCGGGCCCGAAAGGATTACGATGCGCTTCGTGACGACGAGTTGTCCCTGAACGAGGGTGACATCCTGGCAGTCATCAAACGCGAAGCGGACGGTCGATACTGGCTTGGACATATTCAGGGTCAGGTCGGTCGGTTTCCTGTGCACGTCGTGGTAAGTCGAGGTTATAGTTTCGAACTTTGTGTGGATAAAGTTCGAAGTCGATCATGATTCTTTAATCGTAGGATGTGTTGTCGCATCAATCGAGAACTCAGGGTGATTCTACAGCTCAGGAAGAGAAGACCACTGAACTGTTGCGCCGAGCGAGGGAGATAGAGGACTTTATGGAACATTTGCACGAATTTGACATTACAAGACATTGCATCACAGACGATGATGATATCCAGGTACTGATTTCATGTTCACCCAACTTGGCGGTGGCTAACTCAGGCTCAATTTATAGGCGGACCTCTCCTCACTCTTGGAATTGAGAAGAGAAGTTGTACGACATTTAGATGAAACCACAACGGGGATAGGTATGCATGTATTCGCATATACTGTGGGTCTCACACTGATTGCAAATTTAAAGGTCGCTTAAAGGCAATGCTGAACCAGATCAAGCAAGCACAACGTGTACACGATAGGCTGATTGATTCGCGAATTGCTGGATATGCTGCACGAAGTAAGACCATGCTCTACTCCACCGTATCAAAACTAGACGCCCATCCTCTTTTTTGTAGCGGCGATCCACGACGAAACGCCACGCATGAACTATCAAGATCTACCCAGCAATATGGGATATCCATACGCAGCACCTCCCTTTGACATGACCCCATATGCACGGCGTACATCTGGTATGCCCCCTCAGCAAATCGAACAAGCTCCTCGTCCATCGATAACTCAAAGGGGATACAATGATCAAAGGGGGTATAACGAACCTGCTGCAGCACTGAGGTATCGTCAATCCCAGGAGATGGGATATCCACCCCGTACCGGGCACCAGGGGATCATGCCTCCACGCGCAAGGACATATTCTTATGCACCTGCTTCAACGCCGACTACACAACAATCTCCTGATGATATGTCCATGTATGCCACGGAACCCAACACTCCTGGAGAACCATTGATTGCGGGAGCAACAAACGGCCAATTCCCGCTCCCTATGTCGGCTCAAACTGGAGGGTGGGGAGAGAGTGAGCGCGGTGGTACTGTAAAAGATGATGTCGGACGCACGACCAGGTCTGGGCGCAACAGGGGCCCCTCTGACACAAGCGCCCACACCCATACTTCACGGCGCGGGGCGTTCTGAGTTCCACCTTGAGTCTACTATATGCGCTTCGATTCTGTACTATGTTTCTGATCCCCATATGTACTTTAATTCCATGCATTTGCTCACTTTATCATTTCCAAACAAATTTATCCATATAAAGCAAGTGAGGGGCGATACAAAAATAAGACAATTAAACATTCCGTGTGTCCTCCAAACAAACTTCGGGCCGCAGCCCCACAGCAATTTCCCCTATCTATCGTGAATCTTCATATCCTTTCACAAATTCATCAAAGTGTGGCATAGATCGAATGTCAAAGTCATGAAGATAAGAGCGGTGTCCTCTCAGTAGCCTCCTGTCTTCGCGCCCGTACCCTCCGCCACCAATAGCCAGGCCCAGAGTTCCACAGTCCACTGATCCAGCCGGGGCTGCGTTCCGGCGCAATTGCAGAGCCGACGCCAGAATCTCCTTCTAGAACGCCTGTTCCGGATGCGGCGGCAGTCCTGTTATCGGTGTCCGAGGGGTGTACTGCGACGGGAAAGACGCGGGGAGTGGTGCGAGGAGCGGGATGTGTTACGTCTGCTTTGCAGATAGGGCACTGGGAACGTAGCCGTCAGAGAAGGATGGAGCCAAGAAGGACAAAGAAGACATATGGGGAAATCGTTAGGGGGATTTATCATCTGGACTAGCATAAAAAGCGCACTCACCACTTTCTTTCTGTTCAGTAACCAGCCATCGACCTCGTCAACATGAAAAACATGACTACATGGTAAGACTCGAACCCTATCCCCTCGGGCAAAGGAGCATAGGCAAATTGCACACTCGGCTTGGGAGGCATACCAGGTGGGGTGGCCTTCTGATTCTGGAACGGGCGTCGCTTGACCGGCTTCTTCGTCTCTTTCCTCTTGGGCAAGCGTAGAGTCTGCCTCTGGCTCAGGAGCGACTTCGTTTGGATGACTAGCTATCCAATCCTTCTCGCTCACCCAACCTGCACCAGTCCATACTCTTATAGGAAGAGCACGTACTACATCGCCAGGTGCGCGCTGCCGTGCAGCATGACGGGCTGCGCGAACACGATGGACAAATACCGTCACCAGTGTCATTATGCTGCAAATGACGAATGGGGGTAAATTAGTGAATATTGGGTTTTTGTTGAAATGTAAAATATACCTGGGTAATAGTAATAATATCGCGAACGACAAAATCGGGCTACAGTATATGTGTAGATTGTCGTTGGAGGGTGCTCCCGCAGGGGATTGACAAACTTACGACCACCAAGCCCAAGTTTCTTCAGGTCCTAGTACCACGCTCACAGTACGTAGCCCAGAGGTGCTAATATTGCTTGAGGCGATGAGATCGATGAGTGCCGCATAGGTAACACGAGTGACATAAACGGCGGGTATTACAATATCTTGCGTGTCAGCTGTCAAGTGCTTGTCAAGCAATCTTAGTGAGGTCAAGGGAGAGTGAAAACATACAGGAAGGAGACATTGATACGAGTTCTTCGGGAGGATCTTGGGGCTTGCCACCAACGATGGCCGCCCGAGCACCGAGCTTCTGTGCTTGACGAACCTAGTATAATTCGTAAACCATTAGCCGATAATAGTGAGTTCCGGGTAGCCACCTTGTCATCAAAGCTACATCCCCCTCGCATTATGAGTGCGATCCAGCTCTCGTTCACGGAGGGTCTGGGATGATGGTCTGGAATCTGGAGAGGCGGGCATCCAGTGTTATCTCTAGCGATTGGGTATGGGATTGTTCCTCGTGTAGTTGCTGCAAATTGAGAAATTAAGAGACCAAACTGGGCTCCAATTAACTAGCAAACTCACTTTGGAACTGGTCGTGTGATTTGTTGGTGTGGACGGTGAAGGAGCTGAGTGGGAGGAGATGTCCCAGTAGGCCGGGAGAGGTAACGATATGTGTGCCAAATATTGCGGGTCGTGTCGTAAATGTTTGAATCGGCTCTTGGTCCTGTACGAGAGAATTATTAATAAGGTAAGTCTGGTCAATGATATATAGGATAGAACTGACCACCAGGCTGAGCTCGCTTTCTGCCATAGACCAACCGTTGAGATTCCAAAGCCAACTGTCACCTGTCTGTGGGATGCCGAGATCGACAGACAAGTTGGTGCCCTGTCTGTATCTCCGCATGCCAAATGCACGAGCGATATTTCTTACAAGCTGTCCCCAAGAGTGCTCGACTTCCTCTCGTCCTTGCTGTACTATCGGTGTGGCCTCTGCCATCCAAGCGCCGAGCACGAAGAGTGTGGCATAGGCTCCGATCCTCATCGTGCCGCAGTTGAGTGGTCGTGGTCAGCCGGAACAAATCCAAAGTCGTGGTAGACTCCGATTCTCGCGTGCCCGACCGCAAATGGCGATTCCTGACTTTACCCGCTATCACGTGAATCATATTTAGGAGACTTTCCCGTTGCGTCATTTGAGCCACTACATCCACACTCACCACTTGAAGCCAGTAATTTACTAGTGCCGCACATCATGTCTATGCTCGACAAATTCCGCGCTGGTGCTCGCAAGGCCCAGCTCCAGGCCACTGCCTTTATGCAGGAGGGTGGCTCTCGTATGCAGCAAGAGTCTGCCGCTCTCGTCAGGGGATTTTCGTTGCCAGGAGAGGCTGAAAAAGCAGCAAAGATCCTCGAGAGTTTCCTTGGTGAGCAAAATAATAATAACATGAATAATCGGTATTTGGATCCATTAACGTCTCCTACCAATCACAATCCAATAGCCAATCCCGACCATCCCGAGTCTGCTCTCAACGCCATCCCCAAAGCTGTCCTCCAGAGTGCTCGTGGACTTGCTGTCTTCCAGGTATGTGACTGATAACTCTATTCGGTTTCTATAGCATCACATGTCATTGTTTCCATATAGGTTATCAAAGCAGGTTTCGTCTTCTCTGGAAAAGCAGGCTCTGGTATCGTTCTTGCTCGCCTTCCAGACGGATCATGGAGTGCTCCCAGCTGCATCGGTACCGCTGGTGTAGGCTGGGGTCTTCAGATTGGTTGGTATTATCTCATATATCAGTCAAGACATCGTGGAATACTGACCACATATGATACAGGCGCTGATATAACCGACTTTGTTATCGTCCTCAACTCGGAGGAAGCCGTGCGCGCATTCTCCATGGGTGGAAATGTGACTATTGGGGGAATATTTCAGCTTCGGCTGGGCCAATCGGGACGGGAGGTGCCGTCCAAGCGAGCTTGGCTAGCCCTGCACCCATGTTTAGCTACTCCAAGAGTAAAGGTACGTACTTGTTCTTATTTTGTTTAACGCATTTCGATACGAATTTCACTTGCCTTTTTACTCTAAACAGGGTTGTTTGCCGGTTTGAGTTTGGAAGGAACTATCTTGATTGAGCGTAAAGACGCAAATCGCGATTTCTACGGTTCGGATGTCCCCGCCAAGGACATTCTGAGCGGAAGAGTTCCTCCACCGGAGGTTGCTGGAAAGATGTACGAGGTACGGTGATCACAATATCTGTTCCCATATATGAAAAGCTAATACTCTCCAATAGGTGATCGAAGCCGCCGAAGGATTGGACGAATCTGGCCTTCCCTCGAGCGCCTACGTACCCGATGCGACTGGTGCACACCAACCAGTGCCACAGGGTGGCTACACTGTCGGTGGACAGGGACAGAGCACCACTGTCTTTGATGCCGATCAACACTAAGGTACACCTGAAAAGAAAATAGACATGGGGTGGGAGTAGGCTTTCACAGCAGTGGGATTAATGAGACACGATGGGATACGATTTTGATACCTTTGTATATAACATGAACAGTTTACTCCAAATTCGAGCTTCTCACTATATTACTAGTATTACCTTAACGTTGCAAGATCGATACTGAGTGCTTTGGCACAATCGTTTGACTATTTGGTCTAAACAAACCCCGCCTCCATGGCGCTTGTTCCTGACTACCATACACTTGTATACTAGCATTGTAAGCTGGAGTACATATTGTATTGTAAGAGTTTAGTATGTATAGGTACCATTTGTGTTTGCTCATGGAGAGGTACTTTATCAGGCTAATTGGTTGGGGTATTTGGTTATAAAGAGTTATAGACGAGTTTAATGTAAAGTAGGTATTTGCGTTCTTCTTCATACCTCGATTAGGAATTGACTTTGTCCAGCTATGGATCCGTCCCAACCTCAATCTAAATCAACATATTATACTCTACCAAGCTTTCACCTCGCCCATACTGTTCCAGTGACCGCGCTCTCTTTCGACCCCGTCTCTGATGTACTCTGGACAGGTTCAGCCGCAGGGCTCGTCTCGGGCTACTTTGGAAATGTAACCACCACAGGCTATGCTGGTAGCTTGACAAGAGGAGTCACGTTCCCTGTTAAGGTGAAACAGGTGTATTGAAGATATTGACGGGCGAGAAGGATATCAAAGCACTGGGTAGTGGTGGGCTCGGGAGTTGGACAAAGGGTGGAGCAGGGAGATGGCAATTCATGTAAGCCATTCTTCCTCTCAACGAACCCCACTCGCACAATACTGAATCAACTTGATCCCAAGGCCGCAAGAGCATCTGTCAACATTTACACCACCCGACAATACCAAACACATTCGTCGTTGCCGCGCAATCTCCTGGCAGTGGGTTCCATATCGTGAACGCGATCTCTGGTGCATCTCTCCGACGTGTCTCTTCACCGTTCAATGTCTCCCATTTAGCCCATGTTGGAACGTTGCTTGTGTCCGGTACGGTCGACGGTATGCTTAGGACGCATGATTTTAGGACGAGAGGGAGGGAGGATACAGCTGCCGAGAGCTCATGCATTGCTCATACGGGTGGAATACAAGCTCTAGAGGCTGCTGGGAACTATATATTTACTGCAGGCTGGGGTATAAGGTTTGTATCTTCGGGGCCCAGTTCAAAAAAAGGAAGTCTAAATAGTATTTCTAGGCAATCCCACCCTCATGCAGAACACTTTGTCAAAGTTTTCGACATGCGCACGCTTCGTCCGCTCTCGCCCATCCCGTTCGCGGACCTTCCTTCGTTCATCAGAGTACATCCAAAGAAACCCACAACGCTTGTGCTTGCTTCAAGTCAAGGATTTGTCAACGTGATTGATGTTGTGCAAACCGGTGGAGCGCCAGACTTTGTCCAAGTTGGTTTCAGACCTCTTCTTAGATATTGAGCTTTTCTAATCTAAGGTTTGCAGGCACCGACTTCATCGTACCTATCGTCTGTAGCTATATCTCCAGAGGGTGATTATGTGGCTCTCGGAGACGCAGATGGTTTCGTCCATTTATTGTCTTCCGTACCGGAAAACGTATCGGAACCTGTTCCGTTCAATGGATTCGAGGGCGAGCCTGCTATGTGGGCTCATAAGCAAGACTTACCTGATGTTCAATGGACGGATGAGACGTAAGAACCACTGTATACCTTCTCGTTATTGGATTAACGAAGATGTGATCATATAGGCCTCTGAGTACCATCGGACTAACATATTATAAGACACCCCTCCTGTCCTCTCAGCTCTCGCTAGCTGTCCCGCATGGCATACAAGCATATCCTCCTCCTGCGAAAATTCCACAAAAGGTGCTGGACACAATGCGTACGGTGGATTTTGTGGGTTACGCACAATTGCCAAAAGATTTAGTGGGAAGGAGGAATGTAGCACCCACTACTCAAGTTGAAAGTGGACGATTTAGGAGCACAAGAACCACGAGAAAGGCCTCTGACGTTGATGCGGTACGTTTGAATGAATAAAGAGACAAGGACAGATGGTAATATGATGTATAGGTTACAGAACATTTCGGAGACACATCGATTTCGGAGATACCCAAACCTTATAGACGAGTGGAGATTATGTATTCCAAATTTGGTGTTGAGGACTTTGATTTTGGGTATGTATCTTTATTCAATTTATACACGCAACCACCTAATTATACTCGATATAGCTACTATAATAAGACCAAGTATAGTGGCCTCGAAACTCACATTGTTAACTCGTACACAAATGCACTCCTCCAAGCACTTCATTACGTCCACTCTGTTCGGCGGGTGGCCCAGTCCCATATCACCACCCCATGCCAAACAGAGCATTGTCTCCTTTGTGAATTTGGGTTCTTGACTCGTATGTTGGAGGATGCCAAAGGTGTTAATTGCCAGGCCAGCAACTTTTGCAAAACGATTCCCAAATTCAGCAAGGTACGTCGTTCAAATGAGAAAACGTATACGGCTAAAAGTTCTCGATAGCTGGGGCACTGGGAGTCGTAGACTACCAAGCCGAGGGGCTGAAACGAGACTATGGTGCCATCATCCAAGTATTCAATCGATTCTTGCTAGAAGAGATGAGCACTCGGAGCGATGTTCCTGATGGAAACCCATGGCTCATAAAGGTTGATGAAGACCAAGTCATGACCAATGGAGCGAGCAAATCTACTGTCACGCAGTTGATGGGGATCGATGCACAATCGATTGTTGTATGTGGTGCTTGCGGCGCTACGACCGAAAAGGATACTCTTAGCCACGTCGTCGATTTGACATTTCTGCGAAAAGTAAGCATTTGTGCTATGTCTACTGAAAACGCTGATAGGGGCTAAACACGCATATAGCCTCAGTTGAATATCACGTTTTCTTCCCTACTCAGTGCGTCTATTCTTCGCGAAACGACGCATCGTTCCGTATGTCAGTCCTGTAAACAACAGGCCACGTTCCACACGCAACGAATTGTGCCAGCTGCCGCCTTGCCTCCCGTCTTGGCGGTGAATACCGCGATCTTAACGGATGATGCTGGCAGCGTTTGGAGGGCCAAAGGACAAAACTTTTTAACACCCGAGGTATCCATCACGTGTGGCCGAGATGGGAAGGAGACGCCGACTATGAACTGAGAGTGAGTGTCATATTTCCTCAAAGGGGGAAATTTCTCATCATAAGTTGTTCCAGTCAATGGTTGTCGAGGTCAAGAACGAAACTCATGCGCCACATCTGGTCGCTCTTGCGAAAGTACACGAAGATGGATGGTACTTGTTCAATGATTTTGTGGTTCAGAGTGTGACGGAAGCAGAGGCACTCTCGTTTGTTGGAACTTGGAAGGTAAGCATATCATTGCTTGGGGTATTATGTGAGATGGCATTTTAACATTATAATAGACGCCATGTGTGCTATATTTTGAACGAAAGGATAACGACTCTAAGCTCGATCTTGGTACACTACCCATGAAGATGGACCCGGCTATTTTGTGCAACATAGACAATATTTCATGGTACTTTAGTTTGTCACATCATTGATGCGCTACCTACTAATATTGGCTCAGGCGAATGAATAAATCCAAACTAGTTCACGAACCCCTGACCGCGGATGAGCTACCCACACCTGGTACTCTAGTTGCAATTGACGCAGAGTTTGTTTCCTTGCAGAAGGTACGGCCTGGCAATTTTACCAACGGGTTCAAAAGCTCTAATCAGCCGGCCCATAGGAAGAAAATGAAATGCGTTCAGATGGAACCAAGAAAGTCATTAGGCCATCTCAACTCTGTTTGGCCCGAGTATCTGTCTTGAGAGAAGATGGGCGAGCATTCATTGACGATTATATCCACACAAGTGACACAATCGTGGATTATTTGACCGAGTTTTCGGGTATCAAACGTGAGCAAATGTCGAGAGCGCTCGGGACCATTCAGACTAATTTTTGAGGCGAACTTAGCGGGCGATTTGGATCCCTATTCTTCTGAGCACGCACTTGTACCTTTGAAGACCGCTTATAAGAAACTCAGGCTCTTAATCGACCTTGGTTGTATATTCATTGGCCACGGCTTAAGCAAGGATTTCCGAATCATCAGTGAGTGGTCGAATATGTCTGTACCTCTAAGTGTATACACTAATGGCACGACAGATATTGCTGTACCCAAGGAACAAGTCATTGACACAGTTGATATCTACTTTTTGAAAGAACGACAACGTCGAATAGGATTACGATTCCTCTCATGGTACCTCTTACGGCAAACAATCCAAATCGATACACACAACTCAATCGAGGACGCCCGGGCTGCGTTGCTTCTGTATAACCTTTATGTGCAACTAGAAACGGAGGGCCAATTCGAGGATACTCTGGATGAAATATATCGCGAAGGGCGAGCATTGGTGCGTTTATTGATGCCAGTTCGCGAGCGTGATTACCTCAACGAGATGCATTGTAGAATTGGAAAACACCTGGGGATCCCACATCACCCAAGCCGGCCAAGGCGCAAGTGGCTTCGATGACCCCCTCTATCAGCGGGACTTTTACGCCGCCATATGGATCGCCCAGTACTGGTGGTGCATTGTCAGGGCACACGTCGTTTTCCCCACAGTGGCGGAGAAAGTGATCACATGGATCATGTGACCGTGTTATTAGCAAACAAATACATTCTGTAGCACTTGAACCTGTATCCTCCATGGTGATTGTCGTACCTCCTAGCGGCCGAGCCCAGCGAACATATGCGACAGAATATAAATCGATTGTTGCGCGCTATGTACGCTCCCCGGCCAAGTCGGCGTCGTCAATTGTGATTATCCCGTCGCCTGATGTCGATGCTCTTTGTGCCACTCGTATTCTTGCCACCATGTTTCGGAACGAGGGAGTTCTCTATCGGGTGAATCCGATATCAGGCTATCCGGATCTGACTGCATATCGTGAAGAGTTGTTAAAGTCACCTGAGGTGTGTTCTGTGCTGCTGCCAACGGATCCCTAGCTAATCTCGACATAGCTGCAAACAATTATTCTGGTAAATATCGGGGCTATTCTCGACCTACTCTCCGAGGAATGGTTTGCAGACTTTCCCCATGACGTGACTATCCATGTTATTGATTCAACACGACCTCAAAATTTATCGAATCTCTTTGCACCTGGGCGCGAAGGGGAGAGGGTGAGAGTATGGGACGGTGGAGAAGCATTGAAATTAGAAAAACAGAAAGAGGCATATGAAGCATTCTTAGTAGGTTTATTTTGCATTGAAACAGACCTTCTCTAATCTTTAATCAGTACGCTGTCGACTCAAGCTCTGACGAGTCCGATGGCGATGATGATGACGAGGAGCTGGAAGATATGGAAGAAAAGGCCGCTGAGGATGGGGACGATTCGGACAATGATCGGCCAAGGCAAAGGAGGAAACTTAATACCGGCAAGGTGCGTTTTTACCCGATACCGATGCCAATAAGCGTTCATCTGCGATCTAGCCTTCGTCGCAACAACGCAGAGAGCAGCGTCGAATCCGAGAAAAGCACCGAGATACAATAGAAAAACATTACTGCTCTGGGACGTCCTATGGTCCGAGTGCTGCAGGAACTGTCTATGTGCTCGCTTCTTACCTACAGTTAGCTGTAAACGAGACCCTCTGGTAAGCCTATCCCATTTGGGTAATTACTACCATTACTCAAGTGCTTGTTCAGGCTGGCTATTGTTGCTCTGACCTACCAGTACATCTCTGCTCGAATATCGCGGGACGACTACGACTATTGGCAAGTCGTGTACGCAGACGAGGTTGCGCGGCTCAACCCGCGTGTGGATCTAAGCGCATCAGCTGCTCTACATGCAGATGACACAGGGATCCGTAGCTGTCAGGAGCTTCGGTTCACACTCTATCGGCACTGGACACTTTACGACTCGATGTATCATTCGCCATACGTAGCTGGCAAGATGAATATATGGAAAGAGAGAGGCAGAAGAAACCTGGCCGCTATGTTTGCTAAGATGGGGTGAGAGCGCAATTTTCTATGCTCAATATCAGTAACTCAACCTCTACTAGTATATCTCTGCAAGAAGGCCAACAGCTTACTCCCACATGGACCGTAACTTCCGAAAAGACCTACCGGACTTGTTAGAAACCATTGCACCTGAGTACGGCATGGTCGAATTACAGTACCCTTCGTTCGTTCGAGCCTATGGCTTTCTGACTCAACCCTTTGCGGCTGCGGATTGCGTCGAGGCCGTTCAGCGTTACTCGACGCTGGCACCGGAGTTCGATTAGAAGTTGAAGTTGATGGCGGGAGGGGAGGTGGCGAATGGTTTGGAGGTGCTAGAATCTGGAACGCTGGTGATGGGATAGCCAAGAATAAACCTGCGACAATGACTGGAGGAGGCGGAAAAGATAGCATCGGGCTCGAGGGCCCCTCAGGTGGCAAAAACGAAGATGAAGATGAGAAAAATAAGGCCTGGCGGCATAATTTCTGGCTGGCATACGATTCATTGGGATCTGAGTGCGTAGTTCTTTCCGTAACCCACTTATTTTTTGCTCATTTCTCCCAATACATGCGTTCAGCTCGGAAAGTATTCGAGCATTGCAACATGCGGTTCCTCTTGCTAAATCGCTGCACCAAATTGTTCTGAGTCAAGGTTCCGAGTTAATCGAGCGTGCGGGTGCCATAAAAACATATCGCAAGTTTCGAATGGCGGTTCTGACGCAAGGAGCACACCTCGCTCTCTTTTCCCAGGCAGGCCCCCTGTCTCGTTTGGCGCTGTGGCTTGTGGACGCTCTCCGAGATAAAATTAAAGCAGTCAAAGGACCTAGGGGAAAGGAATCGCTTCCTTTTGTAGTTGCATGCTAGACGAAAGGGCTGGTAGCTATTTAGTAGTCGGTGTAACTGGGGCAGTTGAATTTGGCGATGTGAGGAACAAGTGAGTCTTTCCAGCTCGAGGTGAAGAATTCCTACTGAGACTCCGTGATTAGCGCGTTTGGTTTGGCCTTCCTTCAAGCCAAGGCAGATTCCAATGCACGAACACGGCACGGGACCTTTGACACGAGCGTGGTTGAAGTAAACGTAGACGACTTGCAATTGTTTACCGAGGCGTTGGCGATGCACGCTCAGTAAACGAGATTTTATAGATGCTATCATTTTGCATATATGCATGGTTTCTGATGGTTATTTATTTGTTGTTTGCATGTTTGTAACTTAAGTAGCATTAATCGTATACGCCGTATCGTTTAAGGCTGTATTGGTAAACTATACCCATTCAATGACTATTAAATTGCGTACATAAAAGCGTCAACGCCAATAAACCCAGCCACCCTGAAACAAAGATTTCAATGCCCGTACCAGATTTTTCAAGGTAAACAATCTCCGTCTACACAACCATTCATAAAACGCAGATGAACCTGCTGGGAAACAAGAGTTGCCACTCGCGTCTTTTGCCAGCCCAGTTTAGAGGATCACAAATCGAGACTGAATCAGATAGTTTTGGATCAAGACTCTAAACGGCTATAGTTTATACTACAGATCAGATATGTATAGTTCTGGTACGTATTGCCACAGCCACTCGTAAAACGGGGAATGCCCTGCAGGACGATAGGCATATTCGCCCGTGCCATCTCCCCAATCCAGCTGGACGTCGCACAAGTACAAGCGCTGAATCGGATGGCTCTCGATCAAGGCTTTGAGCATGTCAGTGCGAGAGAGTGTGCAGGAAATCAGTCGCAAGGTGTTAAGCCTTGGAAAGGTGTCGGATGATTCAGGTCGTATGAGTGGGCATATATCGATTCGGCCAACTGGGAGTAAATATGTCAGCGTGTGGAGATTTATTAGAACCTCAAGCATGGGTCGCATATTTTTAATACGTTCCTGGCAGTCACTGTAAACAGTTAACATAGTAATGCTAGAGGGATCCATGTCCGTGAACGTCCCGAAACCTATGGCCCCAGAGCGGAGATGGAAGTCGATAGTATCCCAACCATAGGGGACCAAATCTTGCAAGTCCGGACGAGTGTAGTAATAGCGTTTGTCTAGCCGAATTACTTTCCCACTATGAGCTATTTCAGGATAAAATTTCTTCCAGTGTCTTAGTCCTGAATTATGAAAACGGCGAATGTCTAAAACCCGCAAGTTGTGTCTTGTGGCAAGGGTGAATACATGGTTTCTGTTCTCCCTGACCATGTAGCAGAAGTCCAGTTCTAACTTTTCCAACTGGCCCATGTCCAAGGAAGAAAAACCAGACGTGATTGCACAACCAAGTAGAGTGAGAGTCTGTAGTTGGCTACATAATTCGGCAAATCTTTGCTCGGCGCTGGGACTGATTGCGTCGAGGAAATATAAATACGGGCTCTTTAAAGAGAAATGGATCAACAAAGGTGGCACTTGAGTCTCTAGAACACAGTTTATGATGGAGGAGAGCTGCGGTTTTGTCCGTGGATACATAGATAAAGATCGGATTTTATGGCAATATGGCCCCAGCTCTGCGATAGACATCCAGGGATCATTACCTTCCGCGAATGCTGCAATATCTATCAGAGTTTCCCGCGAACGCTCCAGGAAAAGCTTCGTCAAGTTTCCAGCACGCTCGTTGGTTCCCACAGGAATATATGACCAAAAAGAGGCGTGGCGATCATTATGCTTCTCCAACGCGAGCAAATGGAGGAAAGCTTCAAAACAAGAATGGCGCTGGGATAGGCGACCCATGGATGGTAGGCGGTATTTATTGTGAGCCGAAAAATAATAGTGAGAATCTCGACTGGAGCTGTTAATTGATGATAAACACCATTTAAGTAGTTTGGCATGTGAAGACCGCGTCTGCATAGAGTAATGCGCCCAGGTTGTATGCTCTGAGGGAAAGTCGCTTTGCTGAGCAGTGGGTGCGAAGTACCGGTACGTACGGGGTCTTATAGCCAAGGAACAAAGCAGTCGAAAGTAAGCCTCTGCAAAGAGACTTAGAGAGTTTAACTTGCCCAAACAAAACACAAAAGCCCCAAATCGTTAGCGTTGCCCAAGGAGCCCCCAAGTCACGTGAAAAGAGGTATTGATGGGCAGACACAATGGGAATCATTAAATAACTAACTACAATCTTTCATAGTGTGCACAAACCGAACAGAGCGTACGTATCTCGAGTTAAAAGAAGAAAATCGTCCTCAGACACAAGCCTCTACAGCCCCACTAAACAGACATACAACATATAGTTTTGTACCCACCCCCTGAATCTACTTAGTCCGTATCACACAGCCACTTCGTTATTACTAGACCGGTGTTTTTGGTGCTAAGGAAGGCGATGTATCAGAAGAGTATTCGCGAGAATATGATTCGAGAAATCAGCCTTACCTGACTCGGTCTTTGCACCAACCAATCGAATGGTCGTCTCTGGTGCATCCCCTTCAGTCAGCTCCGCAACTTCATCCTCCGAAGGTGGTGGGACGGGCACCAACGCCGGTACAGGCGCAATCTCAGGTTGAGCGTCCATCAAGTTGGCAGTGGGCTTGGGCTCTGCGCTGAACACTCCGCCTGCCGGGGTTTTAGCGGTAGGAGTTGCCATTTGGCTGCTGCTACTGGATCCATTAGGTATAGACACCAATGGCTGTCTTTGCAGAGGTGACCGAATCAAGAGAGTCTTCACGTGACATTTCCCGGAGCGGCACGACTTCACGCGCATTCGTACCTGACTCAAGGTCGTCGCGCTCTGATGTGTCCGGGATGATATCGGATTGCGTGGGGAGTAGAAGAGGCTGGCCATCGAGGCGCGAGTGACTTGAATGGTGGGTGGGATGGGTTGGTCGAGTTTGCCCATACTTGGTGGGTCCGGGTTTCGCGCGATAGGAGGCATGGGAGCCAGCCTGGACTTTGTAGGCGTATTCGGAACGCTGGGTCCACCCATGATCGGGATGGGAACTTCGACACCTGAGCCAGTTCCGACTCCCGGGCCGACAAGCGATACATTATGGGAAGTAATTACCGGATTTTGTAATACGTCGAGGTCAGGTGCCATATTGCGTTCGCGCCAACGACGGTAACTCTTGTCTGCAAATGCCTCGAGAACGTTCCACCCTTTGTACTCGCCTAGGAGCATGTGAATTGGAGGATTATCACGCCAGGTACGAAAAATACGTACCTGTGAGCTTCATGCCCGCTGCGCCATCACGCGTGCCTCCAACGCCTTTACTCCGCCCGCTCCCGTCGTAAAAGTAAGATTCGTATCCTACGTCGTCGCTCCCTTCGCTGGCCGAGTCTGTCGCACCCACTTCGAACCCTTCGCCGGCCTCGAGTTCTTCGATAAAGTTCTGGAGCCAAGTAGCCCATCCGTCCTCACCCTCACCGCGGAACATGACAACCTTGGTATCGAAGTCACGGCCGAATACAATGACCTGGCCGTATGTGCCTTGTTCAGCGGGGGCGAGGTCGACACCGAGGTAGTTGCCAGCCTTGTCGGTGACAAGAGGCAGCCAGCCGCGGCAGGAATAAGCTTTACGTATCCAGCCTGTCGGAATAGACGCCATGACTTGTAAGAGCTGGGGGTTTGCGCCGGTGGTCGGGTCCTCGTCGACCTCGCGCCAGAAGCGCCATTCGTCCAATGCTTCTTCCAGGGGGAGAGAGTGAGGCCAAAGAAAAGCCCCTCTGCGCATGCTGTGCCTGATTCGGCCTCTTGACCATCACATAGCAGGTATGATTCACGGACCGCAGGGGGTAATGTCATGCCCAATTCAGCCTCGACTTGGTCGATAATGGCAGGAGCGAGGCCGTAGTTGAGGGAGTCACCGAGCTCGGGATATTCACGTGCCATAAACTTGCGGATGCGTGTCCATGTGTTCTGGAGAGATGTCTGGGAAGGGGAGAGACCAGGGCTGCTGAGTGTGGAGCGGCGAAAGTTGTCTCGGGTGGACTGGGGCATGTAATCAAATCCGCTGGTGCTGGGACTATAGGCAGAGGCTGGGGGATATGAGAACTGAGGACCGGGCGAATCCATACGCTCACGCTGGGACGTGTTCGGAGAATGAGTCGGCAGCGAGAACGCGTCGTGTGTAGACGTCAGCGTACGTGTTCTCGTGGACCTGTTACCCGTACTCGACGACGACTGCGCCCCGAAAAATGAGGAAATTGACGATAAAAACGACATGGAAACGAGTGTGCTGTGTGCAATGAACCAGACTTTTTCGATTGCTTGGGTGGTCGTCGCTTACAAGGGTTGGAAATATCCACGATGGATCTGGCGAATCAACGCGCGGTAAAGATACATGCTAGCGCTAATGCTTATTGCATCGCCTGTCCAAACACTTTCTCAAATTCTCGAACCACTTGCTTACACCACTTTCGCTTCCCGGTTGCTCTTAACCTTAGCAAACCGACAATAATGTAATTCTATTCCGAATTATCACCCTGGTCGAGTGCGGTTTGCACGTGACTTGGCAAGTCTCATTTACATCCAAATGCTGCGTCTTCCGCTCGCTGCAAGGCGTGCACCACGCTTGCTTCTTCCTCGGCCGCCTGCTCGCACCTTGTTCGGGTGGTCGAAAAAGCCTACACAGACTGGCTCTGGCGCTAAACCCATCCTTACGCAAGACAATCTCTTTCATCCACTCTCCGAATCTCCAATTAAAACCCTTCAGTTAAGAGCCAAGGCGGTAAAGGAGCTCGCACCATGCCCTGTTTGCCTCGAGCATCACGAACAACGAAGACGGTGAACTACGACTGTCCGATTGCGGCTGGCCAACCCATTGCAGCGAATTCCACTGGAAACAGGATACAGACCACACACAATACTGTACCCGTCTTCGAGAGTCAATGAAGACGAGCATGACATCCGAAGTGGGCGTAAAATGACCGAATTCGAGCTCCCTGGTATGTTATTCTAATGACATCCGACAAAGCATATCAAATTAATTTTAGTCCAGGTCAACAATCATACGAAGAAGCTGTATCATTTGCCAACTGGGATGTATTCTGGTACACACGCAGCTTCAACTCGATTGATACGGACCGGTCGAGAAGACATTCGAGTAAACTGCTCACATATCCTATTACAATTGCGTCGCTATTGCACGAAAACAGTGGTATTAATATACGGAATCAAAGACTCACTCCTGAAGGCCTTCGGTCTATGACAGGCAAGTACATCGACCGACACATTTATCTCACTGCTGATTTTCAACTTAGCACTTCGGTATAGCTTACATGCCGAATCCCCCACTGGCGACGAAGACCCATCGGGCAAACCTCCCATGAGAATCTTTATCATCGGTGCACGAGCGGAATCATCTCTGCCTACGCATGTATGGGAGCAACTCGCTCACCTATTCCCAAACACTCCGTTCCATATCTATATGATTGGTCCACAGGTGTCTCTTCCTGCCATAGCCATCCCTCCTCCCCCTCCTAAACCAGCGCCAACCAAAAACTCCGAATCCACCAGAGATGCACCGAAACCAGTCCTGTTCGAACCCCCGATCCCACCCCAAACTACCCCCACAGGGCCAACCAAAACGAGGGACTCGGCCCCGGACTACGGCGTTCCTTCAAGCACCTCCTCCGTCTCCGACCAACTCACAATCACATGCCTCCGCGCACCCTACGCGGACGTACACGCCCATTTCGCAGAGACATTCGATCCCTACACCGACGTATTCTTCGCATTTTGCCCAGGCTTCGGTTTCCCCTCTCCTACTTCCCCAGACATGCTCCAAATTCTGCTCCCGGAGAATGGGGGACGACCGTCCCGCTCATCCTGAGTACCAAATGCGCGCTGTTTGTTACTGGGTTCAGCCCGACGGACGTGGAACGCGATGTGAAGAGTTTGGAAACGGTTGAAGGCGTGGCGGGTGAGTTTGATTGGGTGGTTACCCCTGGAGAGAATCCATTTGGGAGTGAAAAGTGGGAGGTGGCCGATTTTGATCCTCGGGTATGGTCAAGACGAATTGGGGTGTATGGGGTATCCGGGGTAAGAGGAGAGAGGTGGATTACGCTGATGGACAAGAGTGAAAAGAAAGGAGGAAAAAGAAAAAGACTGTGGACGAGTAGAAAACGTTAGTGGTACACCACTCAATCGATCAATCCACTTTTATTCGGTTTGCTCTTGGAAGAGCTAGAGAGCGATAAGCAAGAGTCGATAATTCAGTGCACTCCATAGGTGGGGACGACTTTGGTACCAAGTATTTAATTCTCTATGGCCATATTCAGTATCGCATATATCTGTGAACGCATATATCAAAAACTAGTCTCTAGCATGTTCTCAATTGACATACGGGGGAAGCTCCAGTCAACTCTGAGGTGTCTCGACAGAATCGACGGCTCAGAGGACACTCAAACCCTTTGGTTCAAATAGAGCCTAGGGTCATCTCAAGAAGTTGTTTATCAACTTCCCCCTGCCCCCGCTGTGCTCGGTCAGGAGAAGGTATGTATGGCATCTTTTTAGTCAGCCTACACGTGTCAGTGGTCAACCAACCAGGGTGTTTACTTATAGCCGTGTGGATAACGGGCATATGCGCGTAGATAGAATATACGAGTGCCTTGTGACCCTCGAGTAGAAGTCACGATGCATGTATGATAAACGACGCATATACATGTACATGGGTAAACATTCACTCGTATATGATGGTCATGCTCTAACCGAGTCTCTTTCTGAAGTGCCCCGTTCTAGCTCTAGCTGCCGTAATGATTTGTTTCGCTTATATGTAGTTGGTAGAGTGCCATTGAATACGAAAAAGCTGTGTACACTTGACGAATAATACTGTTCCTTCAGACAGTATATGCGGAATACTTGGTGGGACGCAAAAGGTTATTGTGGTCTTTGCTTAGATTTAATGTATCCCATACATTGAATCAGTCCGTAACAAACGACGCGCTTCGTGTGACACTGTTGTGAACAAAGTCACAGGTAGGAGGCAGCAGGTAGTGACAGTATTCTCAACATACTTCGAGACACATTCTTTGGTTAACGGGACCTTTTGTCACATGAGAGCAAGATATTAAGGCCAGGTCATCAAAAAAGGGTTCGCCTGACACGGTTGTCTACCTCCCCCCCACCCCATCGTCTACCCAAAGACTGTGCCTTTGATACTTGTATGACTGGAGCCCTTGAGATTAGTCAAGCTCGACGACCAGGGCAAATAACTTGCAGCTCAGTCTTAATCTAACTTGAAGTCTTCCAGAAAAACCTCAAAGGCTGATAACCTGCTCAGCGATTTGCGGGAGTCCGTAAGGAACGCTGATGAAAGGCGCAAGCTAAGTCCATGATCTACGATTCCTTGTCCGATCGGTTGAAGAATCTCTTCTGTTGCGAGTGCACGAGAGGAGCAAGTGGGACGCGCTAAACAAAGAACAAGCAAACTCAGCGAGTGGCAGACACAAGCTCACTGTATATATAGCTACCTAAACAAAGAACAAGCAAATTATATATACATGAGTGATCCGAACAAACAATATAAGAGAGTCGACAAAAGACGTACCTCAGCGAGTGGTAGACACAAGCTGAGGAACGAATACAACAGGAGAACGATTATATATAAAGAAACAAACCCCTAACTCGTAAGCAAAAGGGGCGCATACACATCGGAAGGTCTCGTGATCACGTGGCCTTCCCACAACATCTTCTACAACCAGGGAAGACTCCATTAGACCTCCGTCCTCACACTTGTTCGAGCAGATGGCTCGGGCTGGCTTGCTGGGTTACGAGGCGTGAAAGTTAATCCCAAACCTTTCTTGATTATTCATAGGTCTAAAGTCGACTTCTTGACTCATTGGGTCCACGATAGGGATCATAGGTAGGACAGAATCGCACGTAGCCACCTTGATTCTTGGGTTGTAATTGGAAATTTTCTGACTTGCGACTCCACCCAAAGAAGTCGATATTGACCAAAGAACTATTCGGCATACAACTTCTTGCAATGTCAGCTGTCCTGAAAAAACTTCACATCAAAGTTATGCACAACATTCGCCATATATAGTATTGTGGGCGCGGCTGGTGTATTCGGTTGATTGTATACTTTTCGGTCGTATTGCATTTTACCATATTTTTTTACGTCCAACTTTATTCCAGTTGTGTGGCTAATTTCAGTACATTGATCTGTGGATACATTAATCAGCCCTTCGGTTCCATCTAGCTGGAATTCAGAAAATGATTCGGTTAGAGCATCCCAAGAAAATCTCACCTATTTTGTACAAGACTCTATGCCTCCCGTATAATTGGTACTTCGATCCCTAGCGCTTCTCCCAAAGTCTTTTCACAAGGCCCGAGGAACAGAAAATCCGCATTCTGATCGCCCTGAGACGCCTCTATGTTAAAAACTGCGACCTTACCGCCGTTATCCTGCACTACATCCGCAAACCCGGCTGCCGGATAAACCTGAAAAGAAAATAAGGGTACTTACGACAGATGTGGTGTTATACATATCCTAGTGCTTACCACCGAGGATGTGCCGACCACCAAACACATGTCCGCCTCTTCGACCAGGCTTTCAATTGCGTTCAGTCGGGGTATAGACTCACCAAACCAAACCACACCTGGTCTAAGAAGGCCTCCACACCCATCTTTGCCACATCTAGGTAGATCATTCGGGGAGATCTCGGCCTCAGGAACGCGCTTTCCGGCGTCATCCATGACTGCTTCAGTACGTAGCTCTGTACCTGCCAGGGCAGGACATATAGGAGAGCGTGTGTCTAGGTTACGATGCTTGCATTTTGTACAGAGCGTTTCGAGCAGCCGACCGTGCATCTCTATTATTTGACCCTGGTTCAGATTTGAAGTGCCAACATTATCAAGGGATTCAGATCCAAGTGCATCTTGAGCGCGAAGACTGAGTCCATCCACATTTTGAGTTATAAGTGTACAGTTAATTGCGAGGGGTGCGACGGCGCCCCGATAGTTAGGATCCAAGAGTCTAGCAATGACGTGGTGAGCATTGTTTGGTTTGCAAGAAAGGACTCTGGGGTATGCCATCAGAACGAATGAGGTTAGTCCGGTAATCAAGGGTTGAATAGTTTACATACTTTTCTCGGCGATAGTGATAGAACTAAAGAAGGGGTATGAGCGCGCGCTTTCTCTGCTAAAATGAGGAACTTGCCTGCCAGACAAGACTAGGGTTTGCATCAAATGCCTCTGGTGTTGCCAATCTTGTGGCCTCGAATGATCTCCAATACCCACCGGAACCCCGGAATGTGGGTATTCCTACGCTATATTATTTTGCGTTGGGGCAGAAAAACCAATATGGACCTGCCTGATGCAGCTGATAACCCAGCACCGGCAACGAGGATGAGATTCTTGCTTTGTTGTAGTGCTTTTCGAAAGGAGTTAACGTTATTAGAAGGTGCCATCACAATTGAGTAGACTGTTAATTCAACACTTTCGAGTTCTATGGTGTTCAGACTTTTGGCCGCGAATACTGTGGTTCATTTCAGCCTTGTAAACGTCACTCGTCTCATTACATGCGTACTGATCAAGAGCTTCGGTCTCTGCTTATCGCCGAGACTGACGTAATACGTATTGACGCGTGTCTTGAGCAAACCACGACCTAACCAAGCTTTGCTCGTTGTGTTATCCAATATCAGAGACAATTTTGCCACCATCGGGTCGCGCTTGGGTACTGGCCTCGTGAACAAGTTGAGTTGAATTAAGCAAGGTTCATGCGACTGAAATAGTGGTTGTGGGCGCTGTGCAGTACCAACAACACTTCACGTGATCTAGCGCAAGATGCAAGCTCTCAACTATGAGGATGAAGAAATGGATTTCGAAGGCTCAAGTCCATTCAATGCAGACGACGATGACGACGAGGCTGATACTCAGTCGGAGAACTCTGAGCCCGAGGAGGAGCCGGAGCCGGAGCCGGAACAAGAGGCTGGAGACAGTGGTGATGAGAGCGATCCTGCTGAGGACTCTGACCAAGAGCGTGCATCTTCGCCGCCTTCGGACCATGAACCTGAGGAACCAAGCGCAAATATATTCGAGAAACGTCCTAGTAAGCAATAGTCGTGCTCCAGTTCTGATATATTAAAACTTCCTTAGGTCCTGTGATGGTACCGGTCATGGTACCAGCGGTCCCGATTCGCGCTGCTTCCCCTGCTGCGCTTCGCCGTACAGCATTTAAAACCGACATTTCGTCCTCAGTTCGGTCGTATTCTATCGACCCTATTTGCGCATACCCTCACACCGCCGCAACACACTCACTCGCCGCGTCGAAATGCATGACCCATCTATTAACCGGCTCAGACGACGGATATATCCGTGACTATGACTTCTATGCTGGTTGTAATGGGAAAGTACTTTTGACAGCACCCCAGAGGCAACACTGCGGCCTAGGAGAAGGTGTGATGAAAGGTGGTGTTTTAAGAATGTGGTGGGAGAACCCGTCTGGCGAAGGTGGTTCTCAGCCTTCAGGGGGTGACGTGACACCTGCCCCGTCCAACGTGCTCGAAGGAGGATCGCTTTCTCCTGTGTATTGCATGACAATGCATTCGGACGCGCTATGGGGCCTCTCGGGTACTGCGGTAAGTATCTGACTCTGAAATCGAGCGCCCAATTGACTGGTCCTTATCCAGGCTGGTAACATTAACTTGTTTACTGTTCGGCATGACCCTGGGCGGCTTCATTTTGTTCTGCGCGGTCACAAAGGTCCAACCTCTGGGCTCGCCCTCTCTGCGGATGAAAAAAAGGTTTATAGCGCTGGCTGGGATGGTCACGCATTGGTACGTTTCCTATTTTTCACACCAGCATCAAATCACCAACTAAACTCGATGCCACGTGCTTTTAATTCCTGGTAATTCATGCGTGCGCCTTCAATTCAATTCCATTGCTCTATCCGCCCTATCGGTCGATCAATTTAGGAATGGGATTTGAACGTTGGCCAGATCGTTCGTCGATATCCGTCGCATGGTGCTCAGCTCGTCTCGATCGGGATACGACCGATATCATCCAATGCCACCGACTCGAGTTCCCCTTCGGTAATTCCGAGCACCCTACCTCACAATCAGTCCGAAAATTTCATCAGTAGCAATGGTGCAGATGGAACAATGGGTTCCCAGAGGCCTCCCACTCAAATGGGTGGATCGCCCCGTTCCGCTGAGGAAGACTATGACCCACTGTTTGACGACCCAGAGCTGGACGCTTCCGCCGATCTTGATCAGGGAGTGGGGGGACGGGGTGTATCTTCAGCACTAGCGTGGAGGTCGGCTGTGCCTACACTAGATTCGGAGACATATGAACGTTATTCGCATAACATTCTCATGACCGCCGGGATTGATGGGCAAATCACGATTTGGGACCGTCGTGTGGCGGGATCTACTCCCGGTTCTGGTGTCGGAAGGTTAGAGATTCCGGAGAAAACACCGCCCTGGTGTGTTTCGGTGAGGTCATTTAGTGCCTCGTGTTAGACTTTTTCTTATTGTAATCTGTCACTAACTTCGGGGTACAGGCATGCTGGTCAGCAGATGGATCCCAACTATACGCTGGCCGACGTAATGGTACCGTGGAGGTGTGGGACATGAGGCAAACACGGAACACACACGAAGGGACCCCTCGGTTGCTTAGAACATTGCGAAACCCACTTAGTTCAGGCGCAGTGTCATGTGTGGTTGCGTTCCCCGATGGTAAACACCTTGCATGGTAGGTCGATAGGAATACTCCCAAGCTTTGGTGCAACCTCATGGAATTCCTTTGCTTCCAGTGCTTCTCAGGACAACATCAGACTGTGGAACGTATCTGCGGAGGCTCAGGCAGAAGCAACAAGTCGCTCAAGGGTTGCTCCGTTTAAAATTATAGCAGGACACCATGGCGGAACGATATCCCAAATATGTATGTTTCTGATGACCTTTGGTTTGTGGCGCGCACTGATGATGTCTGCCATCATCTCTGACGGGATATTTTACCTGTTCGGTTGACGCGGTCATTGCCGGGAATTTGGATAATTAGTGGTTGATCCAACGTCCAGGTTTATGATAACGGCGAGTGGCAACCGTGGTTGGTTTGGAGAGTCGACAAGGACAGTGCTTGTACACGAAATGAAGCCTGTGTATTAATAGTGGCAACGAGTAGAATATAGTGATTATACCCTGTTAAATCCATTATTGGTTAGCGGTGCGCAACCATTTTGTACAAATGTAATAATTTGCCAAGTAGGGTCGGGTGGAACACGGGACTGTGAGAATCTTAAGCGAGAATAGTTGTACAAGTGGAAGACGAGAATTCGGAGAGGCAGAACCGAGTCTCCGTTGTGAGTTCGAGTCCCTTATATGCAAGTGCGACTCAGCCGCACGGGTCCCGTTGGACTGGCTTTCCGACGGTAAGCCCACACTAGTGGGTTCGGCACTCACCGCGGATTGGCACGCACATTATAGCTCTGTGGTCCAAGTAACAGCCTAGTAGCCTTTTTTTCCACCCCCCCTCCCTCTTCTCCCCTTTCTTCTAGCTATGGCCGCTGTTGCTTATCACCACCGTCCTGCCCCCGTGCCAACGCCGCCCCCTCATATGCACCCATCTGAAATGGACATGGATCCGCGACCGCCGTCTCCTACATCCTCAACGTCAACTGTGACGTCCAGTCGAACTCCTGATTTTTTTCGGCAGCTACATGAGCGTCAGCTTAATTGTATGAATACCGTAAGCCCCATTTTAAGAGCTACCCGGGATCGGCCATGACATTCTCACTCTGCCAGACATACATGCTCCCAGCAGATGAACAGGAAATGAAGGTGTGTATTGCACCATAGACACTGTCTAGCCACATCTGACTCGCCAATTCAGCGAATGGATATTGAGCACAGGATGATGAAGTTTATCATGGCAGGCAAAAACTACGTTGGACCAGTCGCCGAGGCGCTGACCAAAGTTCCTGGCGTCCAACGACGAGTGCTGGATTGTGGAACAGGGAATGGACTTTGGTGAGTCTCCACAGGGTCTGGGGTATCCGTAAATGAGCCACTCACTCGTTTACTTTGTTCTCTGTCGCCAACCTTCTTATGTACCGATCCTGCAATGGCGCCTGTGGCCCATGGCTCTGTTCTCATCATATCAAACGGATCACCCGAACGGGTTCATCCCCGGACTGCCACACGTCGTGTAGGGCTATAGAGATGGCCGACGAATTCGACTGGGTTGAAGTAACGGGCGTTGATCTTGCGCCCATCCAACCCAGGTGAGCTAATTGCCAACTGAAAGACGCAAGTACATTAACCCATCCGATGCTCATGTGCATTTGCTTTTTATAGAAAGGTTCCTCCAAACTGCGTGTAAGTCCCCGTTTGATCCCAGCCATCATGTCTACCCCTACAATGACATAAATCTCATCAACTCTACCATTCGATCCCAACTGACCTCTTCCTTCTACCCTATAGCTTTGAGTTGTTTGACCTCGATGGACAGCGGTACGTTCACATTCTCACATAATATTTGCGAGAAACTTAACAGACTTGTGCCACGCAGACTGCCGTATCCAGACAGTTGGTTTGATGTTGTACATGCACGCTCAGTATATACAGGGGTAAGTCTGCAGTACTTTCCGTACGCTTGGAATTCGCTTGCTTCAAGCTCCCCCACGGTTCGATTATCATTTCCTTATGCGAGGATTTTTGGTATAGAACCCATCTTGATGTGCCAAGTGTGCTTCCAACCTTATTCGACTTGATCTCAGCTCTCAAACCATATCTGACCCCTCTCCCCCGGATACGTAGGTTCGACAGTATGGCATATTTCTCCGCGAACTCGCACGGGTACTTCGGCCGGGCGGCGTCGCGATTTTCGCCGAGGTTGACAGCACACCATTTGGAGAGAAAAAGCATCGTATCCCCCTCGAGCCGCGGGGTGGCGCTCCTGGCTGGGCACAGTATTGGGACCAGGTCCGAAGAGCGCTTGGCCAACTTGGAATCGATGTTACCATCCCTAGTCAACTGCGAAATCGAGTTCGCGACACGCGAGAATTCGAGAATATTGTCGCACAGGAAGCGATGGTCCCGATCGGATTTTGGCCAAAAGGTGAGTTTCTTATTCTAATGTTTGTGTTGCCAAGAAGGCGGATGGAAAGCAGGGGAAAGTGGGGAAGGTGTTCCGGTTGGTTGGGTTTGGTCAACATCGGGGGCGAACCGCTTTGGTTCGGTAGTTAGGAAATGCTCGCCGTCGTATACTTATTGGGTTTGTTTCGACTGAATGGGGATCTGATAATGCGCCTTGGTTCCACAGAACCCGTTATACTCTCAATAGGACAACTTGCTTGGATGAATTACGACAATTTGCTCCTTGCACTTCGACCGCTCTTGCTCGACCATGGAATCACACCCGAAAGGGCGGCCAAATTGATCGAAGATGCGCAGGAAAACCTCTATCATCCCAAGGTATGTATCAAGCTCAGGACACCGACGCCTGCGATTGGCGGTAGTGATGAAAGCCCAGGAACTAACGTGCCGACTCTCCGTTGTACAGGTTCAGCCCCATTGCTGCTGGCACATTGTGCATGCACGCAAGGCTCGGTAACAATAGATTTGTACCCGATTGAATTGCTCGCGGATATCTCTCATTTGCTATCGATTATGTTATACTGTACATTAACTTTGGGGTCTTTCTTGTTTTCACACATTACCACTTGCAATTGTAATTCACCTTGTACTCGCGATTCCATTCAGCATTCAAATATAACAAACATCACAACAATCAGGGTGTTACATGACGCCAATGTGCACGCCATTCGGTGAAACAAACACCCAATAAAAAAGAGAGGAAACAGAAGACATGGAGAAAGAGACACATAAGACGAGGATTAGCGTGTGCCAACCGTCAAGGACATCTATTCGGCAGGGTTACCGGTCGAGAAGTCCTTCAAGACAGTCTTAGCCTCATCGAGCTTCTCCTGCATCGCGTTAGGGGTACCGATAAGATGCAAGAGTTCAGCATTGTCCATCTCAAGTAACATTCCAGTAATCTTGCCAGCAAGTTCAGGCTCTGACCTAGTTAAAAACGTTTGATTAGCTTTGGGGGGAAGATATTTCAAAAGTACCAAGAACTGACTGATAGATCTGCAGGTAAATCATTTCACCCAACATCTGCTTCTGCTCCATCGGGCTAGCCGCGGCCAACGCTTGCGAGGTAAGAGCCGAGGTCGATTCGGGGGTGGGAGTGGAAGCAGCCTGACCGGCGGGACGAGCGCTCGGGTTTCGAGGGGTGGCTGTGGCGGCAGGAGGACGGCCCGCAGCTGGGGCACCAGCGGGAGGAGGCCTGTTTGCCGGGATGCCTCCAGCGGGGGCACCGGGGGCGGCTGGGGCAACGGGAGTTGCGGTGGCAGGGCGGGAGCCATTGGCACCCGGAGCGGCAGCCGACAGGGCGCCACCGACAGGACGAGGGGCAGCGTTGGCAGGAGGTTGAGGCGGCGCATTGGTTCCGTTGGAGCGAGGAGGGCCCTGGGACCCATTGGGGGGTGCACCACGATTATAGTTCTGAGAGGGGTAGCCTTGAGGTGTACCACTATTATACGGAACCGGAACGGGCATGGCCTGCATGGGTTGCCCAGGAGGGTAGCGGCCACGAGGAGGCATCATACCAGGCTGAGGGTACCCCATAACGCCACGGCCAGCTTGAGGAGGATATCCGCCGGGCCCGGGTCCATAGTACATCTGAGGTTGCATGTATCCAGGACCCATCATAGGAGCTTGTTGCATACGCATCTGGTTGCGCTGCATAATCTGACCCTCGAGCTGCTGGCGACGAACATCACGACGCTGGGCAAGAGATACATAAAGAGGCTTGGTTCCAATCATCTTGTTGTTCATTTCGGTTACGGCCTTGGTCGCCTCATCAGGAGTCGAGAAGCAGACAAAGCCAAAGCCCTTAGAAATGTCCCGCTCGTTACGCATAACTTTGCAAGACGTAATGGTACCAAAGGCCTCGAATTCCGCGCGAAGTTTATCATCGTCGACGTCGTCGTCCAGGTTCTTGACATAAAGGTTGACGCCAGCGTACTTGTTCTGGCGCTCCTGCTTGGCCGCCTCGTGAGAGCGAGCAAGCTCAGACTGCCGCTCGGACTTCTTCTGTGCACGACCGACAAAGAGAACCTTGCCTTTGATCTCCTTCTCGTGCATCTCGTTCACAGCACGTTCGGCCTCTTCGTGGTTCTCATAGTTGACAAAACCAAAGCCACGGCTCTTGCCCTCGTTGTCGGTCTGGAGCACGGCAGAGGTAATGTTACCAAACTCCTCAAACATGACCCTGAACTCGGCCTCAGTGATATCAGTGTCGAGGTTCTTGACGTAGATATTGGTGAATTGAGCCCTCGCCTCGTCAATTTGCGACTGTCGCTCCTATAATACCGAGCCTGATCAATAATTTCCCTATTAGGAAAGCCAAGGGACGAACCTTGCGAGAAATGTGGTGGCCAACAAACACCTGCTTGTCATTGAGAAGCATGCGATTGACAGCCTTGATCGCAGCCTCTGCAGACTCGGCAGTCTCGTAGTGGACATAGCCATAGCCGCGAGATTTGCCGGTCTCGTCGGTGGCGACCTTGCATGAGAGGACATTGCCAAAGGCCGCGAAGGTATCATGCAAGGCCTAAAATCAGATTGGGGGATCAATGACGTGTGATTGAAATATTCGAGGGATTACGTACCTTATTATCGATTGCCTCATCGAGATTCTTAATAAAAATGTTGCCCTGACCCGTCTTGCGGAGGGCGGGGTCGCGCTGCGACCACATGATACGACTAAAAAGGGACGAATGAGACTGGGTCATGTGCATGCAGCGACAAGGTCATATACCAGGGACGATTCTTAATAATAGAGTAGTTTAGTTGGTCCAACGCGCGCTCGCCTGCAAGACAATAGTCAAATCACGACCCTGAGATAGACAGAAAAGTAGTTCACCGTCAGCGGCGTTGAGATAGTTAACATATGCATATCCAAGGGAGCGACGAGTAACCGCATCACGGCAAACGCGAATGCTGCGAGGTGATGAATCAGTTGAGCATCAGCGCCACGACACAAGAGGAATGCATACCTGGCGACAGGCCCAATCATGTTGAAAATTTCAAAGAGCATAGCCTCGCTCACTGTATGATCGAGCTCGCCAACATAGAGCGAGGCGGTCTGGGGAACTGCGGCTCCGCCGACAGCCGCAGGCGGGATATGGGGTGGGTACATTTGAGGCGCAGGGGGTGCGGAATGGGTTTGATCAATGTGACCAGCCGCCTCAGCTTGAGGAGCGGGAGGGGTGTTCCAGCGGCAGACATGGCTAAGACAGGGGATATTCTTTTTTCTGAGATAGGGGTCGTTACTGCTTGGATGTTTAGAGAAGAGCTAAAGCTGATAGGAGATACGCGAGTACAAAGGCTACTTTTTCAAAGGTTTTTTCGATTTTTTTGTACTTATAGGCCGATTTATCGGACAGTGAGTTTAGGGGAACTGGTGGTGGTCCGTAGAGAGGCTTGAAAATTCTCCAAGGTTCTTATGACTGTCAATTGGCAATCAAACCCAAATAAGACAGCTCAGTCCTTTCCAGTACCAAGTGCGACAATGAAAATCACGCTTGTACGTAGCCTTTTATTCATCACGACGAAGATGCGTGTATGCATTGCACAATTGAAAGCTTCTAGCATTATGTTGCAGAAATCGACCATACCAGTACAAGACGAGTCCACAAGTACAGTATCGCACAAGTTTCACCGAGGACGTCTCACATACATCGTACACCGCTTTGGACTGCCGCTTTTGTTTCTTCACACCATTTAGTTCCGCGTGAAATACGCTTTAGCGCCTATGCGCCCAGCATTAGCGCAATTCACCGAAATATAATGCAAAGTGACATACCATGTTGCGCGAGCTCTCCCTTTGCCTTGGAGAGAGAATGGCCTGCATCGTGATGGTGTGTCCAAATCTAAATTACGTATTTCATTGAGCCCAGATGTGATCGACCTGCAAATACCAAACGTACCTCTCGATAATACCAGCCATTTCCAACGCCTTGGAGAGTCCAGCCCACGGTTGCAATGATACCTAGAACACCTGCAACAATGCCGCTTCCGCCCCGAGAAAAGGATGCGACTGTGTTGATGAGACCTGCGCTACCTGTTGAAGGAATTCCGACAATCATATACACGGAGAACAGCAAGTGAAAACCTATCATGCTACTGGGTCAGTCGACTGGTGTAACCAAATAAGCAAGCCTCACTCACCTCCAAAGAAAAAATACAGATCTTTCCGGTAACTATGTCAGCACCCTCCCTGGTTGAAGAGTTGAAGATAAACTCACAGTAGTACAAGGATTGCTCCTGGATTGAGACTTTAGTATTAGCATACAGAGCACTCTGAAACACGTACTTTCATATACCCATTGTAGATTGGTCGGTACCAAAGCAAGAACGAGAGGACAGATATAACTGGAACATAACTGGCGCCATGTCAATATGAATAGCGCATCGTATAGGGAACTGTGACTGCGACTGCGTACCTGATGCTAGCCGCCAAGTCTTTCCCTCCATCGCTCCCTCCTGAGGTGAGGATAAAGATGCATGCAACCATGTTAATGATGAGTGTTAGACACAAAACAAGCCATAGTTGGAAGATGCGAGTGATGAGTGGCCGCGAGTGCTCAGGAATCTCATCGCTGATAGAATGAAATACCAGCGGGAAGACTTTCGCACGGTGGACAGGTTAGTACCATAAGCAAGCAGAGTGTATTCAAGTTGAATATATACTCACATGGAGGAAAGTTGTTCTTGCCGTGTTTGATATTTGTCTCCCGACGCGAGATTTCGGCCTCTCTTGCTGCAAGTTCTCGCTCGCGGCGTTCGAGGTCTACCTGCTTAGATGTGGTCTGTGCGGTGCGGTTGTCGGTCGGATCGTCGAATGGGTTAGCATCCAGCGAATGGTTCGACGCAAATGGATTTTCGTGATAATCTGCGGTGAATTGTCAGTGATCGACCCAACGGCAGCCCAATGAAGTAGACATACTAGACATCTCAGAGAGCCACGATATACCTTTGGTCTATCGTTTATATAATACTTCTCTTCCCAATAGCAATAATTCAGTAGGTACACTTGTCTGGCAAGCAATGATTAACTTGGTTGGTGGGTCGATGTCAGCGTGGCGAGAGGCAGACACAACCAATTGCAACGGCACAGCCCCGGCATGTAGTGGCGGTGCTGGCTAGTGAACAACAATGTGTAACTATGCGTATATGGTGGCTATATGTATGTATAAGCCGGCATGTTGTAACAAGAGTTGGGCGCTTTCGGGTGTGCCTGCCCAGCCCACGAAGTGATCCTAATTAGGACTCCAGGGCGCCTAACCTTGACACAGAGGAGCAAAAGATCAACCGACCTCTAAAAACAATACAAACGTCAGACTGTCCTTTGCTTGGCTAGGGCACGAAAGCGATGAAATCCTGGCAAGTCCGTCCCTGAATCGGGTATCTGACAAAAGAAGGAGTCAAATTTACGGCTGGTTGCTATGCTCATATACGATAATTCCAACATCCAACAACCCGCGTCTCGCTTCCCGCGATCGGATTTATTTTTTTGGTGAGCATACTTAAACCCCGCTTGGCTTTCTCTTAGACTCATTCTCTCCCTCTCCGCCTCTGTGTACTCGCTCCCAAGCGCCCCCCACATTCTCTAACAAACTAAACGTTCTTTGTACTCCTTAAATATGTTGTCTTCGTTTGTTACTGCAGTTGCCCTCGCGGCATCCATCTCGAATGTCGCTGCTGGTCCTATCCGCCACGCCTCCCGCGGATATGCCCAGGACGCAGACATCCTCGAAGACTACACTCCGTGAGTTCTGTATCAGAAATGATCAAACCAAGTCTGATCAAGAATGTGATTCTTAGCTATCACATCCGTTATCTCGCTCTTGGTACGTTGAAACGCGCGCATTTACCCAACTGTATGTTGACATCGGACACCAGGTTGCTCGGGAGGACACGGAAGCCCGTTCTTTGAAAAGTGCTGCCACCCTCTTCTCCGTTGGCAGAAGCTCGAGGACCGCCCGGCCGAGTGCATTCCCTCTCCTTCCGCTTCTTCCTCTGCCGTTCTGGCCGAGCCCACTGCGTCTCCCATCGATGAGGACCCCGTTCCGGACTACGACGATGACTGCAGTGAGGATGAACCCACCTCAGCTGCCCCTGCCCCTTCCCCTGCTCCAGTGACTTCTAGCACGTACATCGCACCCGAGCCTACCACTCCTAAGCCGGAGCCAACCAGCACCTCGCAGCCCTCGTCTACCAAGGAGCCCGAGCCTGAGCCTACCAAGGAGCCTGAGCCCGAGCCTACTACAACCAAGAAACCTGAACCCACCAAGGAACCTGAGCCCGAGCCTACTTCTACTAAGACTACCAAGTCGGCCGAGCCTGAGCCTACCCAGGGATCTGGTGGAGGAGAGGTAATTGAGGGTGGATTGTAAGCCTTTATAACTTAATTCTGTAGAACCCGGAACTAACTCTGCCGTTCTCAGCGCCACTTTCTTCACCCAGAATAATAATGCGGGAGCATGCGGGGACGTCCATGGGGATTACGACAAAGTTGTTGCTCTCGACTACCGCCGCTATGGCCCTCTCAATCAGAAATCGGAGCACTGCGGCAAGTTTGTCCAGATCACTAACATCAACAACGGCAAATCTGTTAGGGCCAAGGTTGCCGATGCTTGCCCAAGCTGCGTCAACGGGAACTGCTTGGACCTCTCACTCGGCACCTTCAACGCGATTGCTACGGAGAGCGAGGGCATGGTTCCTATCAAATGGACCTTCGTCTAAATACGCTGTTGAGATTTTCGAATCTTTTCACACTTCAATATCTACAGTATACCCGCAGTTTCTTTGCACACCTCGAGATCCGCTCGTGCGAGCTTCACCTTAGTTTCTTTTATTCCTTCTATGATGGAAGTTTGGTCTGTACATGTTGCTTTGTACAGCTGAACCTCGAGTCGACCTCTTTCTGTTTTGTTTTTTCCCCCAGCACGCAGCCTGGGGATTCTTACATCGCTAACCCATATGTATGATGTAAATACGTCCTGGTCTGCAGTGCAGGGATACGATGACAATTACGATTTTTCCTTGGTTTTTTGGTGAATTACCCTATTGCGTGCGAGTGTTTCAGACCCAGCGTATGCGACTTGGCATTGGAAAAAGGAAGATTCTGCGACCTCATGGTTACCGAGGTTCTAGGAACCCGAACACGGATCAGATGTGCATATACTCCGATGGAGACTAAGATTTTCAAACCACGAGCAATATTAATGACTGCCTGCACCGCATACACACATGGATTCGTCCCCACGATGAAGTGGGCATACTGTATGCCCAACTACAGGCGTCAACTAATATGGCTCATAGCGCCCACCTACCTCAACGGGTAGTTGCGCCGTGCGGGGTGCCGTTTATCGGCCGTAGCAGCCCATTTACTGACTTATTAGACAGCACGGCCGGCACGGGTAACCGGGTAGCCTGTGATGCGCCCAGTCACTATTCGTTGAAATCAATATACAGTATTTGCTCGGTAGCCAAGCTAACTCTTTCACCACTTGGCCGAGGGATTGATTGAGATTCGCCCTATTGGTATTGGGAATTGGATGGCCCTTGATATGCGTGTTTTTACCCTTCCTTGGTCGCCGGAAATAAGTATCGGTGTCATATACACGGTCCTGTCGGTCAGGGTTGAGGGACATGGATGATTCAGTTATCGATATTTTTAACTCGCGTCTTGTGGAAGCGTATCTCACGCGGTCTTTAGAACCCAAATCTTGAGGCGATCTCACGAGCTAGGCTGGGAACTGAATTCTTGTCATGGAACTACACAACACCACCCCTGATCGTCGATTATGTGATTCTAATATCTCGTCATGACGATCGACGACGTCTATCGTATTTGTCCAAAACTCGTGGACTAAGCCCTTCATGTCGAGCAAAGTCATTCAGCATGTCTTTGTTGTTGGTGGGAACGGGTTTCTCGGTGAGACGTTTTTTCACCCCATCGTTCCACTCGTTTCCTTACCTTCGACATCAGGTTCTGCTGTGTGTAAAACAGCGGTTGCACGTGGCTGGAGAGTTACTAGCATAAGGTGCTTAGTCCCATCAGATACGTGAGCTGTTTGTTTTATTGATGGTTCGTTTCGGTTTTGGAAAGTTCTTCAGGACAACCTTACCGAACACCCAAGGGGCATACTCCTGCGTGGACAAAAGAGGTAACTAAAACCAATTTCTATGTTGGAATGGGACTAATGAATCACGCCCCAAGGTTGACTTTCGTAAAGCCTCTGCATTTGAACCCTCCGCATATCGTGAACTTCTGGAGTCCTGCACGGCGGTAGTACACACAATTGGCACACTTCTTGAGGCGCCGAAATACAAATCTGCCGTTAGAGGTGGATCGCTCGGCGGTCTTGTATCAGCGTTTGGCCAAGCATGGGGACTGGGAGCTGCAGGGAATCCATTGGAAAAGCGAGTGCCGGGTGAAGAAGGAACATACGAATATTATAATCGAGATGCTGGTGAGTTTGGTCAGATTTCTGGGTCAATTTCCGATGTGACGATATGCACAAAGCCCTGCGCGTCTTGGAGACCTTTGCATCTGGACCAGGATCAACAGTACCCCAACCATTTGTCTACATATCCGCAGAGGATATATTCCGTCCATTGGTTCCGGCCCGGTATATTGAGTCCAAACGTGCGGCCGAGGCCGGGATTGCACAAGAGCCTCGTGTGAGAGGTATTTATCTTCGACCAGGCAAGTCTACTTCCTTTGCTTCCACATTTTAATTTATGTTTCAAACTTACATTTCATAGGACTTATGTACCACCCCCATACTCGCCCACTCACGACTCCTATTGCGACGCTCCTCGATTTATCTGCAACTCTACATCAGAATATACCTTTCCCTGGACCGGCAAATATATTACGCGCACTAGCATCAGCAGACTTGGCTAGGCGGCCTCAGACTTCTGATTCGGGTTCCAGTGTTGCGTTACTCGATAGTCCTCTGGAAGCAATGGCTAGAGCCTTGGAAGTGCCCCCTATTCATGTCGAGCATGTTGCTCAGGCCGCTTGTGAGGCGATCGAGCAGGAAGATGCAATTGGCCCATACGGCGTTAAGGAAATGAGAAGATTAATAGGATGGGGTAGCCCTCCAGAAGCAAGACAGAACGAGACCCGTATAGTCTGAATAGATGTATTATGGAGTCCGTACTCGAAACTAAATAAGGCCACCAATATAGTACCATAACACATAACGTCAAGGCTCGTACATTGCATAGAAATCATCTTCGTCCTCACTAGGGCCGGCAGGTTCTGGAGGAGCGTCGGACGAAACGTCGTGATCTGTCCAAGGAGGGGACGATGGAGGAAGCGTCGATTGAATTTTGCTACCGCCCAAACCGTTTGGTTGGGTCGACTTGCCTGCCTCTTCTTCCATCTGGTCCATGATCGCCCAATCTTCATCATCGAATCCTCCTCCGTAGTCCTCGGGTTGTTTTCCGCTCGTTGCGATCTTTTGTTTGTAACCCCCCTGCTCTTTCTCCTTTTCTTTCTCCTGATTTTGAGTTTCCATCGCCTCCATCATATCCCTCCACATCTCCTCATCATCGTCTGGTTCTTTGTCGAATTGGGACTGACGCATAGGAGGACCACCCGGCTCCATGGTGATACGTGCGGGAGACGATGTAGGCGGGTGCCGAGCCTCTTGGTCTTGCTCCGGGTCCTGTTCTTCCATGAGCGCATCTGGGTCCTCTTCCCCAGGAGCCGGAGCTTTGTCGATGTCTCGCCATGTTGACAGCGCCACCTAAATACCAATCATGATGGGTACTATTGTATTTAGTGGAGCACTGCTTCGACGCACATGCATTCGTTTTGTTCGGCAAAGTTTCTCAACTCTTTCAACTGTATCTTGGAATTGCATTTTGGGGAACATTTTGTGAGCCCATAGTTGATACATTTGCATCAACCGATTGAGGTCAGACAGCTAAGTGGATACAGATCAGAACGCATTGGTAGCATAATTTTAGGGTGAAACGTACCTCATGACCTTTTCCCTTGACCTTGAATTCCTTTGATCTGCGTACAAGTGCTGGCATACCATCACCTTGGTCGAGTAACCTAAGCTAGCCCAACATTAATATCTCATTTTCATACAACCTGCTTGGGCCGAGACGCACCTATTTTCATCGAGTTTAGGGAGCGTCTTCCTCGCTTTTGCCGCTTTCCCATCCACATCTACTGGCCCACTGACATCCATCACGTCCCCACGCATTAACCGCTTCTTTGCGGCCTCAACCGCAACGCGTTGGTCGGATTCGCGCTGCAGTTCTCCGATATTGAGTTGAGGCGGAAGTTGTTGTAAATCATAGTATCGTCAAGGCCATCAAACAGCGCTCCTACGTCGGCCGGGAGGTTGTCTTCGTCGTCACTCTCGGGGTTGAATAGAGGTTTACTTGCTCCAGCGGTGCGTGCACGCTTCAAGGGCCTATCTTCTTCATCGGATTCGGTAACTATACGAGCGCGGGAAGAACCATTGCGTGAGACTTGGACAGCATCATCGTCCCAAATGTTGTCCATAATTACGGATCTGGATGGACGCGTGGTACCGATCTTGGGAAGTCACGTGGGCGTGTACCTTTGGTGGCGCTTATTTTCTTTCAGTCACTTTTTGAATCATGTCCCAAGATCCTGATCTGAAGCTCGGCTTGCAATATTGGGATACCCAAGATGCGACAATTGATGGAGTATTAGGTAAAGTCATATCAGAAATCTACAACTTATGTTTTGAATAATTTAATTGTATTCTTGATAGGAGGGTTCGGAGAAGGGGTGAGTACGAAAATTATGTGGCACAGCATACATCTTACGCTCATCCGTAGCCACTTCCGAGAGTCGAGTCTTTGGGATCGAGACGATTCCTCCTGTCCATCAGGAACGATCTTTGTCGTGTTCCATCGGTGTTTCGTCGACTCGACGCACCTGCACTGGATGCACCTCGCCGGAGAGTTAGGGCATTGGACGTTGGCGCGGGTTGGCCTATCCTCCACACCGCGTACGGGTTCTGATAGATGTGAATGTTACAGGTATAGGTCGTGTCACAGCTTGCACTCTTCTGCCCCTCGTGGATGATGTTGTGCTTGTCGAGCCGGCTGAACATTTCTTTTTGAAAGCCATGGAGGATTGCCCGAATTGGGAAGGTATATCGGACTTGACCAAAAGCGTAACTTTTGTACGAACGCCCTTACAGTCATTTGACCCTTCTCAGCCGGTACCTCTAGAGAGCACTCGTATGGGACTTGGTGCAGATCTCTTGAATCCCGAGATTGGATACGACATAATTTGGTGTCAGTGGTGCCTCGGACATCTCACAGACCCTGACCTTGTCAAGTTCTTGAAGCAAGCTAAAAAGGCTCTAAGAGAGCCTGAGGACCTTGAATATCCCCGGGGCGCTGGTGTGATTATCATAAAGGAGAACACCACCGAGGACGGCGAAAATGGGGAAGCTATCGCTATTTATGCCGAGGATGATTCAAGCGTAACGAGGTACATCCTGGTTTGCTGTTCTCATTTCATACTTAAACTGTGCTTTAGGTCTGATGCTGCATGGAAGCAAATATTCAACGAGGCAGGTCTATCCCTGATTAAAGAAGAGGTGCAGGAGGGCCTTCCAGAGGGATTGCTCGAGGTTAAATCGTAAGCCATATAGAATCGGTTCTCGGACGAAAGTTGATGATTGTGTACGGTCAGATATTGCCTTCGATAGTACTTTGTAGCCATGTAAATAGGCTCGACTTGTAGCATTGTATTTCTATCTGATTTTCCGAGTCGCGCTACATTGATGGTCACAGATATCAAGAATATATTAGGCCACACAGCATGGTACACGGTAGACAAAACACGCCAAAGAAGAAAAGCCCAAATTACCACCCTCCGCCACCACCAGATCCGTTACCCCATCCGCCAGAGTTTTGGCCACCCCCACTTCCCCATCCACCAGAATTATCGCCACCGCTCCAACCACTCTGGTTTTCCCCATTGTTAGAAGCACCCCACCCACTCCCGTTGCTGCTGTTGTTGCCGTTATTGCTGGTATTCGCATTAATCATTCGAGCACGGTCTGGGTTCATACCGGCTGGCGGTGGAGCACCCCAGCCTCCCGATGCTTGTTGTTGACCGGCGTAGGGGTTGGGCGTTCTCGCAGCATAGGGATTAGGAGTCTTACCGCCCGTGGCATAAGGATTTGGCGTTTTTCCGCCCATGGGATGTCCCGGTGTTCGGTGACCAGGGGTTCGTGCGCCTACAGAAATGGCTGATAAATATAATGACCGCAGGCGGAGCTAAGAGAACTTACCTCCAGGGGTCATACGGCCTGCACCGTACGCTGGGGTGCGTGCGGTTGTCTGGGGCGTGGAGTATCGCATCTTGAACGCATTGCAAAGATCGGGCACGGTCGGCACAGGAGTATCAATCAAAACGTAGCCCTCGGGAATAACTCGAACGGGCTAACCGAGGTCGTTAGCATCGGTCGCATGCGCGGAACCAGAGTGAACACTCACCCAAGTTTGAATTGGCGCATTTTTATTAGCCAGGAAGGACAAATTAAAGTACCCGGGTTTCGACCGATTGAGACCAAATGCATAAATACTCTTTGTGGGATGCATTATGACAAATTCCTTGAGCGCTTTGTCTACACTGACGTATTAGCCAAGCCTTCATCCCATGAAAATGTCATCCACTCACGCAGCTCGGCTTCCGAGCCAGCCTTGTACTTTTCGTGGGCAATAAGCTCTTCAACTTTCCGGGCCATGGCGTTGACGTGATTGACAATCAACTCGTCCAAATCAGAGTACTCGTACTTGCCATCGATGATGAGTTGCTTCCCCACACTCTGGTCGCCGGCATTACCACTAGGATCCACCACATCTATTAAAAAAAGATCCCACGCACGTCAGCAAGACGAAGGTTATTCCGGTGGCGGTGTGTTCAACTCACCGATGTGCTGGTACACTCCTTCGTCGACTTTCCAGGTAACGGCCAGATGCGTCGGGCCCTTGGATGATGGTCGGATCACAACATCCCCACGATGCTGGTTTGCTAGATACTGATGCGCCTGGGTCGCATTGAAGTTATGGAAGTTGGGATGTTTGATGATTCGGCGCGACGATTCGGCAGCACGCATCTTTTTGCGATGTAGCTCATCCTGGAGTCGCTGGGCAGCATGTTTGTCGTAGTACTGGTCAAACTGAGGCATGCGGGTCTGGGCGTCTCCCTTTTCGATGTCGGTAGCTCGGGCCGATAGCTCGACCGAGAGCTTTTTGAGGTTAATGGCGATGATGACTGCTTGAATCGTTTGACCCTTGCGTAAACTTGTTCGACAGATTGACCAGGCTCGCGATCGACATATTCCAAGTTGATGATACCGTCCACTCCAGAATCAAGGCGAACCGAAACGAAGGACTTCATGATACGGAGCACCGAAACCGAAATGACGCGACCAGGTGCGAGGGTCTTGACAGTCTCACCCGAGAGCATGGTCATGACTTTCCACTCGTCGGGAGGAACGAACGACTCGCGCTGATCTCCAAATGGCCTGAGCAGTTCTTCGCGGATCATATTGAGAGTGTGACGCTTCTGCTCGTTACTCATGTCCTTGAGCAACTGAGCGAAATCGTCAAGTGACAGCTCCTCGAGTTTCTGCACATTGTCGTCCTTTTGCATCAAGTCGTAAACGATCACCGAGGGGTGCTTCCCGACCACGTCCTCATCATCCATCTCGAGAGCGTCTAAAGCCATCTTCCTCGCCAAATCGTAATCCTCGTAGTGGATACGGGTCTCATCCAACGGGTCAGGAACATCTTCATAATGATCACGCACGCGAGCAATCTCCTTGCTATCGGGGTCTTGAGGGACATACAAGAAGCCACAGCAATTGATGAATATTTGCGTGGGAACGAGGTTTTGCTTGATGAAGTTGGAACGGTTGACAACGGTTCCTCCCTATCTTTTGCGTTAGTTGGTTTTTCGAACTTTTAGTTCGAGCACACGTACAATCTGACCGAGCTTCTTGATTAGCGCTTCGGATTTTCTTGGTCCAAGACCAGCCACATAGGGAAGCAACGTTCGGTGGTAGGGGTCGTTGACTGCGCGATTGATATCAACTCCAACATTGTTCACAATATTGACGATAGCTCGCTCGAGTGCGACGAGTAGCTTGTCTTTCGGAATCTGCAACCACACTACATAAGCCTAAGCACGACAACACAATGTTCAGTCGAGCCCACCAAATTTTGCGCCTCTGTGAACGTGACCGCCGTCAAATCACTTCCCAACGCAGCATACTCGTTCAATGGGTTCTGAACGTACCGCGCCAACGAAACGCAGTACCTCGCAACGAGCGGAAGAGCACTAAACTCGGCCTCGGCGCGGGGGCTGTGTTGGTATATGCGCGCAACCTCATCGTGGCCGTACATGAGTTCGGGCACACGCTCGTCACCATTGCGTGCCGATGAAGAATTGTTGTTGTTACTTTGACTGGCAGGTTTGTCGCCTGCAGGGGCTGTGTTGGGGTTGTCACTTCCCCATCCACCCGTCTCGGAAGCCTGGTTTCCTCCCCATGCACTTGCACCAGTGTTATTTTCAGATCCCCATCCCCCGCCGTTGCCAGCGTTGTTCTGGGAGCCCCACCACCACCACCAGCGTCTCCGCCACCCCAATTTCCACTTTGCGCTGGTGCAGCAGACGTGCTTGCACCGGTTCCACCAGACTCGTTCTCTTCGTCCGGCTCGGGTATCCCTAGAGCCTCCCTTGCACGGCTCATCAAGTGCTTCGTCGCAACCGTGAATCCTCCGATAACGATTACATCGGGTTTGCGACGCTTGAGCAAGTCGAGGAATCTTGACGGTTGTCCGCGTCGGAAAGGTTGTCCAGCCTAAGGTGTTCACGGAACCGGCCCTCTTCGTCCAAGTATACGAGGTGAATCGGATCCTTGTTTGGTTCACCTTTGCCCCACGACATGGAGACAGCCGAGGGAACATCGTCTGGCCCGACAAGGTCTTTGGGTCTACACGGTGACATATTCACGCGCTACAAGGATCGTTAGTCAATGAATGAAACAGCTGCTTTGCCAACCGACCTTTTCGAGTTGTTCGGCGGCCTTGTTGGCCAAGTAGTCCTCCACTTCTTCACGCAGCCATTCCTTGGTCCAAGTAATTGCTTGGGGAATCAAGTGCTTCTCCAATGCTTCAGCAATCACGGCGCGCCGCTGCTCGTTCCAAGCCTTGGCAGAGTCACTGAAACTATCAGACGCATAAGCATTCTCGAGGGAAGTGGTGATTTCGTGCATCCGGCTGCGAGTTGCGGTAATCTCAACGTTGAGCAGTAATTCGGATTCGGCACCAAGAATATGAAGGTATTGTGGACTTGAGGTCAACGTTTCAATGGGCTTTTCGACGAGGAATTTGAAGCCCTATATGGACCCAATAAGTATAGTATTACCAAATTGAAAGCAGACACACTCACATAGCAAGCATGAGCCTCGTCGATCTTAGTCTTCCCTTTTTCAGTAGGCTCGCAGCTAAGCAAAGCTTGCTCCTTAAATTGGTTACGGATGGCCTCGCGGAGCTGAGGATCACGACCGAGTTCAGTTGCGATGATCATCCGAGCCGTCGTGAGAGCCTCTTCGGCTGTAGGGCAACTCTCGGTAATGAATTGCTCTGCATATGCACGCGGTGGTAGATCTTGATCATCGGGGAAGTGCACTTTTTGACCCGAGAAGTTGATAGCAATTTGGTGTGGAGGAAGACCGAAATCCTGTATGGACAGAGTTAGAAAGCATATGACAGTAAGAGAATGGCCACTTACGTCGGCCAGACGAGAAACGATCGTGCCTCGGGCAACTTCGTATGCAGACACTCGACTTGGGTTCTTGTGTTTTTTCTCGGCCATATCATCCGCCGTAGCTTCAATGTCCTTCTTGCGCTGCTTGTACTTGACCGAGAGCCACTCCGTAGCATCAGCGACCATAGAGATACTGGTGAGATTGGGAAGTAGCTGTTTTTCGAAATATTCATCTTGGACTTCAAGCTTGCGGAACGTTGCTTCCAGGGCTGATCGCCGTTCCAAAAGCGCACGGAACTTGAGCCCAAGTATGCCAACCTTCCAAAGCTCCTCACGAGTGAGCAGTTCTACGCGCTGCCGAAGCTCGAAATGAGAGATGTAGTCACGACGATGAACCCAAATATAGGGAATTTCGAGATATTGGTTGACAACATAATCCAAGGCGTTTCGAACGGCAAGAATGAATTGCATGAGGTAGTGATGCATTTTTCCGGCCCGCTGGAAGTAATCTTTTGGGTGCGTTTGGAGAGACGAAGGGCAACCCATTCGGCGGCTTCGTCCAGTTCCTTGTTGCTAAATGGTTTGTTACCTCCAACAAGAGTGGGGCATCGGCCAGTGTGCTATTTGTGAGTTGCATACGTTCAGGAATGTCTGTCACTCGAATAATGTCATCATCGAGAGTAAGATGACGGGCTCGGATTTCTGAGGGTTCGAACACCTGGTGAAATGTAAGTATCACGCGACGTGTTGAACTCTCATGCTTACATCGTTGTAGGTGAGATCAGGTTTAGAAATGGGTTCATATTCCTCGGCCAGGTCCTCATCATCCAGAGCCCAGTCGTAGTCAGTTCCATCGCCGAAAACCTCGAAAATCTCGTCCCAGGCTCCAGCGTCGATGCCCGCAAGTTCGGGACGAGCACCCATGGCTTTCCTGCGCTCCTTTTCGACCCGACGGCGTTCGCGACGCTGCTCTTCGCGTTCTTCTTCTCCCATTCCCGGATCTTCGTCGAGGTCATCCTCAATAAAATCATCCATGTCTCCATCGTCTTCCTCTCGAGCCCTGTCGTCCCAAATGCGATCAATGTCGTTTGCATCTGGTAGTGATTCATCGTCTGAGCCACGCGGACGACGGCCGCGGGAGATACGGGTTTCTTCAGGAGAGGCCGAACGCGAGGAAGATGCTCGACCACGCCTGAGTCGAGTGAGATGACTACGTGAGGCCCTGGTGCCAGTGTTTTCCTCTACGAGATCAAGATCGTCCTCGTCGAGATCTTCTTCCATTTCTGGGATAATACATGTCAGCAAAGCGGGTGAAAAATGGGAATAAATGCATACCGCGGTGCTTTCTCCTCTTCTTCCTGCGCCTCCTGCGGCGTCTCTCTGCCTCTGAGTCTTCCTCGTCGTCCTCGTCCTCGTCTACGATAAATCCCTCGCGAACCCTGCGTGCCTCTGCCTCGTCGTCCTCGCCCTCCTCCGAGCTGTCGTCTGAAGCCGCACCCTCTGCACCGACTGCATCGCCATCTCCTTCTCCTTCCTCGTCCTCGCCCTCGGCGTCCTCGGCCCCTGGCGCGTCGTCCTCACCCATCTCGACGTCGTTAATACCCTCTTCGTGCTCTCCGTCGTGAGCCATCGCTTCCTCCAGTATTGCCGCTGGCGACGACATTGTGGCGGTCGAAAGTTGTCTGGGCCTACAACTTGCCTCGACTTTCCGTGGTTTCTAAGCGCCCGTACTCAAGCGCCAACTTAAGCGCCCTGTCGTCATTCTACTCCGCCTCGACGCCTATCCTCAGTATTCTATATCTTCCAGGTGAGTTGGATATCACAAGGATAAATTTATTGGTAGCAATAAGCATCTCTTAGTCTCTAATAAAAGTGACTTGTTTGTCAGTCCCATTGTTTCGTATCTTCATGCCCGACTCGACAAACAACAAGCATACACCACACCCCCTCGCCAACGAAGAGTCCTTTGAAATGGACGAGTTAAACGAGAACTCGGCTCCTCCCTCGGACAAGGAAGAAATCATGCCCAAGGCGGTTCTGGAAGGCGAGGCAGACGACCTGAGCACATGGGCATGGATTTCAGCCATCTGGTGCGTCTTGACCCATTATTACACTAAAACTTCACTGAACGATACAATCAAGGTTAATCGTATTAGCTGCATGTCTATTGTTATTTCCACGATTCTTATTGTTTCTGTCGACACCACCAGGTGGCCTGGCGAGAGAGGCACTGACACCCTTGGAACAATTCTTATCCACCCAATTAGGGATTGGCCTCCTTGTAGTCTCCTTTACTCTAGTCACCTCAGTAAGTCAAGCCATTGACGCAAACAAAATCGTTGTTAATCATTCCATCCTGCATAGATCCCTTCGCACCACCCTGCAGACGCAATCAAAGAATACGGTGGCTCACAAAACCACCCCCTTCTCATCCCACTCACCTGTGGCTTTACGCTCGTCGCATTCCTGTCGTACAACAAACCGGTTGAAGAAGTTGGCTCTCTTGGGTTTTTGGTATTTATAGGGAACGGGTTTTGTGCATTGTATGGTTCATACCTGGTACGTGAAGTACATGGTTGCCACATTATTCCACTCACTCCTTGCAGCTATTATTCAACGGGCCTACATTGAGGTCGAAGAAAACAGGAGCGGACAAGCATACGTCGGCTTTCCTATTTGGAAACAAGCACGCCGCATCGGTGCAGAAGAAGAAATGGCGCAAGGAACACGGAAAGTAAACTCCCATGTATCACATAATCTCTTTGTACCACTACCTCACTCTCGGCGAGACGATGTATCATCATTTACGGCATTTTTGCTCATCATGAGTAAGGACTGAGTTTTGCTTCAGCAGATGTGATTTAGATCCGACGCTCAAGCTAATAATACATATCCAAAACCAGTTATATATAATTACCTTGCACCTCCCATCCCACCCATACCCATCATGCGCATCATAGCACTCATATCGGGCATGCCGCCCATACCTCCCATCCCTGGTAGCCCCGGCATTCCTCCGCCCTTGGCCATTTGAGCCATCATTGCCTCCATTTCTTCCAGTTCTTGTGGGTCCGCATTGGCCCCACCCATCATAGAGCGCATCTACACACGAAATGTAAATCATCTTTAGAGCTTCAAGGTATTCTATATGCGCACCATTTCCTTGATTCCGCCACCCTGCCTCATCTTCTGCAAGTTTTGCAACATACCGGGAGGAAGAGCCCGTCTCATATCTGCAATCTGCTGTTGCGTCGGCATACCATTCGGCCCTCGAGGCGGTCCAGCAGCTTGCTGCATTTTCTGTATCGCGCTCATCCTATTCATCCGAATTCAAGTCAACACTCGTTCCTAAATTTTAGAATAAACACACTTACCACCCATTCTTTCCTCCTGCAGCCTTGGCCATATTGGCCATCATCCGATACTGCGTCAGTGTTTCTTCGACTTCACGCACGTTTGTCCCACTGCCCCTCGCAACTCTCAGCACCCGACGAGAAAGTCCCGTTGGCGTTCCGTCCGGCCCCCGTTCGAGGAAGATCATACCGTCAGAGTCGAGTTCTTCGGCCGTCATGCTATCTGTGATGAAGAGCATACGCTTCATCCGGCGAGACCCTTCTTCATCACCACCTTGTAAGAGTTCGGCAGGTAGACCTGGGATCATGGATGCGAGTTTGCTTATTGGACCCCTGTCAACAAAAGAGTTAATAATAATGTTAGTTGGTAAAATAGATAACTGAGCGTACATGCTCATAACGTTGCTAATTTGTTCTCTCCAGTCCCGGATACTTAACTTGCCCTCTTCCAATTTCTTCGCCATTTCCTTGTGCTTATCGGGGTTAGACATTGCCATATCTTGGATAGTCTCCATTAGCCCTTGCATATCTCCCATGCCAAGCATTTTCGAGATGAACGGCTGGGGGGAGAACTTGTCCAGATCGGTCAAATGTTCTCCAACACCCAAGAAAATGATGGGGGTTTGAGTCGCCGCGACGCTACAATCATGTGAGAACCGAGTTATGGTGCCGTATATGTGGACAACTTACGCAGAAATGGCACCTCCACCCTTGGCATGTCCGTCCATCTTGGTCACGATGATAGCACCAAAGTTCGAGCTTTCTTTAAATGCACGACTTTGAGCCTCGGCAGCTTGACCTATCGAATCACATATTTAAATCCAAGTAGACACTGTACTATCCTCCTAACCCACCAATGCTGGCATCCAAAACAAGCACTGTCATATCTGGAGTAACAGCCTCCCCAATCTGGACCATCTCTTGGAATAGTTCGGCTTCTTGTCGATGCCTACCAGACGTATCCACAATAATAACATCGAATCTCTCCTTCTTGAACTTGGCCACACCCTGAGATGCAATAGCCACCGGGTCCGTCTCGGTGTACGACCCGAAGTACGCGACCTTGGCTTTTGTAGCCGACTGGCGTGTCTGGTCAAATGCCCCTGCACGGAATGTGTCTGCGCAGACTATACAAGTTTTGAATCCACGTTTTTGGTAATATACCGCAAGCTATATTTTTTGGAGAATGAGTATGTGGGAGTTTGGAGTGGGTGAGGTGGGAAGGTGTGCGTGCCTTGGTACACGTTGTCGTCTTTCCGTTTCCTTGCAAACCAACTGCCATGATGACATTCGACTTGCCCTTGACCGGTTTGTACGGTTCGACCCCAGGGTCGACTAATCGGACGAGTTCATCAAAGACGGCCTACATACATCAAGCTATGCTCCATTCGGTATGTATCAATAATCGTACCTTTTGGACGACTCCCTTGCGATTGGCTTCTTTCCCTTTATCGGCACCCCCTTCAAAAGCAGCTTTGGCTGTAGCCTTGACCTTTTGCCTCAGCGAAGCCACAAGCTTGACATTCACATCTGATTCGAGAAGTGCCGAGCAGACGTCTTTGAGGATCGCGTCTAGTACCTACAACTGCGGTAATTAGGCCGGAGTTTTTCAGAGATCAGAAAGCGTAGACCTTGTCATCGACTACGGGCGCTCGTTGAAGTTGTGCAAAGGCATCGTTGAGTTTGCGGCCCAAGTCGGCGAGAACCATGGTGGAGGGGTCGAGAGGATGATAATCACGTGCGGGAATCAATCATGTATAGTTAACGCCAGATTGCAGTATATCCCAAATAGCTGATCCTAACCGGATTGTGACTGTTTAAAAATAACTCCATGAGCGCAAAGATGACCAAAGAAAATATGAGCCCGACTTTTCCTCGTGCTATAATATAAAATACACTGTACCATATACACATACCGGTACCAGTGGTTTGGATGCTTGGTGGCTATGCTGCCCTACTGATGCCACAAGGCCTCTGTGTGTGAGGGTTAGTGGCTCGAGAGCTCTTTACCGGTACCTTGTCTTATTCTCATTTATCCATCCAGGCCCGCTCAAAAAATTTAATTGTGGTTACTTCATTGACTTCCTATACGATGACACCACCCGGAAATGGCCATCCTAATAACTTGCACACTACTCATAACTCGGGCACTACTATCATGTCGCAACCGACGCTTCCAGTCGCAGGACTTCAAACTTCCCTTCCCAATAGCACTATTGGCAACACTCGGAATCATCGTCTACTTATTCACAGCTTACCTGTCGAGTTGTTGACCCTGATATTTCGGCTATTGATAGATGAAGAGACTTGGGTGCTTCCGTCTACGAATCTGTACCCCGCTATTACTCTGTGTGCTGTTTGTTCGTATTGGCGGAGAATTGTCGTCAACAATACTATGTTCTGGACATACATTTCCATTCAAAATACAGCACAATCTCGCAAGGTCGCATCGTTAGGTTTGGAGCGCTCTCAAGACAACCTTGTCGATGTTTCAGTGATTTTGGGGAACGGGTGCTCTATTTATGCTCAGGAGGTGCTATCTCTGCACAGCCATCGAATTCGGTCCTTGCGCTTATCATCGATGTGCATTGGATCCTTCTGTGGAATGCTGAGATCGATGTTAAGCAATGGGGTTCCAAAGCACTTAAAGCATCTCGAGCTCTCGATCAAAACCACCCCCCATCGCCTGCGCCCACATATGGTACCCATCAATTCTATTCTCTCTCGGTCATTTGAGATAGATCAATTCCGTACCTTGATAAGGCAGCTTCACACAATTCATCTGGATGGCATCTCCGTGAGATCTGAGTTTTATTCATTGAACAGCCTGCATCAGGGATTCTGGGACTGTGCGTTCCCAATAGATCTTGCCACACTTCTTGCGCCTGATAGCAGAGTTGAAAGCATCGAGATCCATAATCTCGTTAGGGAAAGATTTGGTGCTTCGCATGTGATCACAACTAATACAAGAAACTTGAAGAGGCTCTCCTTGAAGACAGTAGACTCTACCGCACTTTATAGCGCGTTGAGCTCGGTCTCTCCAGGGTCATATGACATGGATCTTTCAGTTCCAGCTCGATTCGCCCTGTCGTCCCGGCATAACGACACTCCCCCAATCCCAAGCTCGAGCATCCCAGACCCCCGGAGTACGGGACTACTAGGCTCTCTTCTCCGTAAATTCAACAACATCACGAAATTGACACTTACATCTGGCATCACTACTACGCCTAGCCAGACCCGATGCGAAAACATGCGCACGTTATTAAAAAGCTTATACAACCTTCGTTATCTAGGCCTAGTGAAATTCCACTTGACCCAACAGATAGTAATCGCGATGACGAGGACATATGAGCTGGAGTCAAATGCCACCTCCAGCAACACATTTGCGATGCTGCGGGAGTTACGGTTGCAAGATGCCTGTATACTGGATCACGATGCGTTCAAAACTATGGTTTTCAGCCACTCGATCAACTACCTCTATCTATATCATTGTAGCTTCAAACAGGATGGAGATAGTCTGGCCTCATACCCAAACTCATCTTCTCCTTTATATAGATGGCTATCTGCGGTCGTACCAAGGGTAGAAATTGAACATGACTCAATACCCGCTTCTGAGCAACGCTAAACCATTGCCTGCATGGGAATATGCTGAATTTTTAGCCATTTTTGTATGCTTTATGTAGCTTTGTTTATATATGGACAACCCAAGCTCACGAGCCGAGAAGTTATTTTGATCGTACGAGTATTATAGTAAATACTGCCCCTAAATTACTATGAGGGTTATGATTGAAGGCGCACTGCATTCCATTCCGGATTATGGAGCCATTTATACATATAAATAGCATATATGTAGGGGTCGTTTTATCTAGCCAAGCTACCGATCCCATACTTTAAAGTATCTCTAAGAAACACCGAGATTACACATACAGTAGAGCGGGTCCGGACTTTGACCCACGCGAGCCTCCATACTGTCGTTCCAAATGCAAAGGCATAGCAAGCCTCTAAGTTTACGATGGAAGTAGCGCTAATGCGCATTGATTATTATAGAGTTAGAAGAACGCGATGGGTCCGCTTAAGCTTGAATGTGTGGAATTATCTCTTCTCAGGCGAAAAGTTCTTTATATCCGCATAATAGGCCCGGGGCTGGTTATTCATGAAAACAACTGTTTTTAAGTTTTGGCTATATACATCCTCGTAGCCTTAGCAAAACAACGGATTCATTGTTGTGCCTCAGGCTATGCGCTACCGACAATCTTTTGAAGGTCGGCCATAGAAACAGCTAAAGAAAGATCAAGTTGCTGGATTTGAATAGAAATTGGATTTGTAATACTCACACTTTGGCCTCTCAATAGGCAGTCCAAGAGCTGTTCGTGATGAGTTAAATTATGGGCTGTGCATATGTTTTAAATAAGATACTTACCACGATCCCATACAAGTTGAGATACGCATCCAAGGACTAGACGATGAACCTGGGGTTAGAGAGATACGCAAATAAACAGAATAAGATGACCGACCGCGAGAAACACCGAAGATAACAGTGTAGTACTTGAATTGTGTGAGCCCATAGTGGTACAACAGGCACCCGGACACGGCATCAACGTTGGGGTGAACGCTCTTGGCCTTTTGCCGTGTATGTTTAGTTAAAGAGTGTCTATGCATAGCAAGGTAGTGCTTACCTTGCCATGTTCGGTCAGGACTCCAGGTGCAACTTCGCTGGTTTTGTTCACAAGCTTGATAATGGGACTATCCTTGAGTTCTGCCCTAGTTGCAGAGAATTGTTGCAAGGCAATAAAGCGTGGATCCGGCTTCCTGAGTACACCATGACCGTAGCTTTATTCATGGATTTAGTCTAAAGAAGCGCAGCTAAATTTTGGTGACCTACCCAGGGACCACCTGTCCACTCTTCAGTGTCTTCCACAAATATTCTTTGATCTGGTCGTGGCTTGGATCCTCACCAACTGCCTTCTGCATTTCTAGCATCCATCGGAGAACTTCTTGGTTGGCCAATCTAGTAATCGTTTTAGTGATACCCCCATCCCCTAATCATGGTACCATACCCATGAAGAGGTCCAGCAAGGCCGAGGAGTGCGGCAGAGTACGAAAGGTAGGGGTCGCTCAAAGCGGAACCGACGAGATCTATAGTTGGTTTGGATAGAATAAGTCAAGTTATGGAAACAGAGACCAGCACTTACGGGATGTATGCGCGGATACGTTTCCACCCTCGTGATCTCCGTGCAAAGCAATATAAAGGCGTAAGTATTCGGTCAAGCTCTTATTGTCACCATATCCAAGCATGTTGACATAGTTTCCTAGAAAGGAGTCAGAAAGAGTCACACCCTAATATATATGCGTTCTTCGTACCAACAAGATCGAGGTTCTTATCAACTGGTGGTAGCTGAGCCTCGGGCTTATAAGTATTCCGATAAATCCTAGCAGCAAGTGCGGGGAGCTTTGCGACAAGATCTAATGAGTCCTCCAAAACTGGTTCCCAGTAGTCCGCTTTCTTGATACCTTAGTGTGCGAGATCAAAAGGGACGAATAGGCAAGCAGTTGTGTTCGACTCACCCCTCTCATATGCAGCAGCAAATGACGAGTCATGGTTCAATGCCGCAACACCCATAGCAAGTTGCTAGATCCCCCCAATAAATATCTCACTGTAACAATGCAACATTCACCTTACCGTCATCGGATGCAGAGTCTTCGGGAATCTATCTCGACAATGTCAGATATGTACGATGGGAGTCATATATAGCCAAACTTACGCATCCACGAGCTTAGTAACGTGATTGGGGAGCTCGCCACGTTCAGCCAGAGAACGAGAGAAATCGCGAACTTGTTCATGTGATGGAACTTGACCGGTCAAGAGCAACCATAGCATACTCTCCGAGATAATCTCCTTCCCCCCATGTGCAGGGGGCAGCACCTTTTGGCAATCGGGAATGGAGAGACCGTGAAACCGGATCCCCTACCCAGCCGTTCATCAGTCCACGAGACAACAGCGTAATATGAGTCGGAAATTTACGGACCTCATTCGGGTCAAGGACCGATCCCTCCCAGAGCATAGCTTTGAGGCCCCGCATACCTCCAATGACATTTTCTATCTACAGACGAGAGCTGGTGTAAGTGCTGGTCGAATATCGCATAATATTGAGTGCATACTTTGACGTCTCCGACCTTAACACCTGCATGGGTAGTTCGCTGCCTGAAGAGTTAGATGCTGGTAGGCCTATATGCAAAAGGCTTACAAGCTCCTTTATCTGGGCCTGTTTGGCGGGAATGACCTCTTGGAGAGTCTCCTTCAAGGTCTGGGGTAACCAGGTTATTTATGGGTGCATAATGAGAGCTTAAACAAGCGCTGCCTACTTTGGTTGACGCGTAGCGGATGCTGGAAGCGCCCTTAGTGGTCACAAAAGCAGTACGCGAACGAAGAGAGGATGCGAACATAGCTGAAGCGACCAGATGCAAAAATACAGAAAGAACCCAGGTGTGGATGATTGACAAGGTCCGGGACACGGGACACTTCGCGGTCCAACCACGGAATGATAAGCGCTGGCTATGCCAGCTGGCCCCTGCTGACATAAGCACCTTACACGTCTCAATCTCTGTCTCTAAACGTGGTCATCACATCCATAGTGCTTTAGAGCACCCCTCCTGCTTGTGAGTATAAAATGAAAACATAAGAAATACAGGCTAACAATCGCGCTTATAGCACACCATGGCATCGATATTTGCCCCAGTCGCATACTTGGTGATAGTTGTAGGCGCATTATTGATATTTAGCAGGATATATCGACGGAGAATAGCAGGTGAGTCAATATTTCCACCTAACCATGACCAAACTTATAGCTCTCACTCCTAGCCCAAGAGGTCGAACAATGGTTCCCGGAGCACCCCGAGCGAGATACCTACGTATCCCTACTACAATGCAGCGATCCCCCAGCCGCAGACCAACTCTTGAAAGCAGCACTTCTTCGACGTGCTGTAGCAGATGTAGTTCGTGTCAATCGAATGCGAGAAGACAAGGCAGCACTCCAGCAATTACTTCAGAAGGACGCCATTCCTGAATCATTATGGACTGCATTCCAAGCAGCTGAGAAACAACTTGAGGCAGAGATTGTAGATGTTGTAACCGAGGCGAACTCCTTCCACCCTGCTTGGGGAACGATCATCTTCGCTTCTGCCAACGAGATCCTGATGAACGAGAAGCTCAAGGCACCTCTGCTTACGATGCAGGCCACGCGAGCTGAGGCTGGTATGTAAATTAATTGATCAGCTCGGCGATCCTCTAATGGTGTCTTTAGAGCAAAAATACGGATCCAAGGTTCCCCAGTCATCAAATACACTCACTGTTAAATCGCCCATTTCCCCATCCATTACTCCATCTCCTTCGGTGAACGGGGATCTCGAACTACCAAAGACCGGCTCCATTTCCAAAGCCTCAGGCCTTAGCGTAAGTAAACCAACGGAAGCATAGAGTCATCGTCTAAACGATCGACAGAGCACTCCATCTACCCCGTCTAAAAAGGGTAAAAAGCGCAAGTGATGTAAATACTGCCCTGCATTGTAGTTTGTGTATTATACTACGTTCTCGCGCTTCGCGAATTTATCCTATTCACTGTACTGGGTTATTGCAAACTAAGAGCACGAAAACACATTTAACATTTAATACATGACAAGAAAAACACTTTGTAATGCCGGCTGCTATACAATAAACTCGATTATCTCAACTCGGAACACCGATCATCCCTTAATGACGATCGCCTTCTCTCCTGGGCCTGATCTGCCTGCCTTTCCGGTCTTGTCAATATGATCAAGCCCAAGAACGTCTTCCGGCAAGAATTTGTGATCAAAGATGATGTCGCCTGAGAGCAAGAGAGTAAGTAGGGTGCCAAACTAATAGGTAACAATACTCACCCTCCTCAATCGGGTTGGGTTGCCTAAATAGCGTAGACTGGATGAGTGAGAATTTGTACTTGGCGATTTCCTTGTCGGTGATGCCCATGCGCTTTTGAAGTCGTTTCTTGGTGTCAACAAACTTCTCATTCTGCAAGGGCATGATCAGCATGCAACTATCCCACAATTTACAAAGCACGTACCGGCTTGAGAACAAACCTAAACGGCACGCCATGCCACCTTGCGAGCTCCTTAGTGAAGTGGAATACGCTAATGACTTTATCGTTGTCTCCAGCAGATAGCTCTTCCGCAGTGATTTCCTACAAAGCAGGTCAATATATGCGCAGTATTTCCTTGTTATGGTGATGTGTACCTCGGCATAGATATCAGTCTCAGGAAGGTTACCGAGCATCTCGTTTGCATTGAACTCATGCTGGTGCTTTCCGTCCTTTGTCACCTCAAATACGCGAATTTTTCCACTCTCGCCTGGAGTGAGCTTGATCTGTTCGTGCTTTGCAAGCTGCTCGCACAATTCGTGCACCATAGAGGTCTTGGGGAGCAGGAATGAGACGGTAGTCTAAGAAATACCTTCAGTACAAGCGCCAATAGCTCTAGTGCATAATCTTACCTCTTCACGGTTATGCGAACCTGTCCAGATTACCTTCAAATTCCGCTTAGTCTCCAATTCCACAATGCTGACTTCCAGCATTTCATAGAACAAGATTGGAATGGGCGCAGTTCCATAAGAGGGCTGAAGAATCTCGGCAATAGTTTGGTTCAATGCGCGTTTGAGCACTTGACGTGGTTGGCCTGTGTTTGAAGAGGTTGTGAAGCGCAGTTTGATAGGCTCGTGACGGAGGTGCTCGCCAACTTTAGTGGCCAGCTAGTTGGAACATACAATCAGCAGCAGCCAAAAAGAAGCATCCGACAGTACGCACAGTATCATAGTTCATCTTTTTGCTGAGAACGAGGTCAAACTCTTCTTGACCAGCATCCTCAAATCGTGGCTTGAACTTGATAAGCACACGGTTCTGCAGCAAGTCATAGAACTGGATGGGGGTAGAAAGTAAACCTTGCGCCTCAAGATCGGAAGTCCTACAGACAATTCAGATTGACACGAAACGGAAATAAAGCATCGACTTACTCCTTCTCGCTCAGCTCTGCCTGGAAGCAAACAATATCTCCATCCTGAATTTCATTCTGGGCAAAGGTCAACTTGGGCTTCATAATCTCGATCATTCCGGGTTTGATTTCCTACAACCCAACGTCAGACGTTGCTCGTCCTCATTGCAGTGAAGCACACACCTCGTAGAGTCTGATAGGAGTTGAAGGCTGCCACCTCATCCGCTCATTAATAATAGGGATCAAATCTCCAACTTTGCTGTTCTTCTGAACGTAGACCTTGCCAATACCGGATAACGTCTGTTTCGAAACGTCAAAGTACTTGAGGAAAATCATGATCGAGTTGGGGCTATTGGCATCAGGCAAAAGCTAGTCAGCGGGGTGAGAACTAATCGAACCTCGAAAGAAGGGTCATACCTGTCCATTTGCATCGGCAATCACATCTAGGTACAGCCTCAAATCTGTTTGTCTAGCAGCCATAGTGTTACGGATGGATTCGACAGCTGGGTTGTGAAAGTGTGAGAGAATTGGATAACTAACAATCTCAATAACTCACATTCCCTCAGGGTAGCCTCGTCCTCGGGAATATGGGTATCCGGGCGGATTGTCTTGTTTTGGCGATTTACGAGGACCCATAGGCGGATATGTGCCTCGTTATAGTGGAGCGACTTGGCAACGATAGACTTGAACATAGCATAACTATCAGTCTTAAGAATGCGAAGCGAATGGAAGTCAGATGGAGGCGCGTTCTTGTCGTCAAAAGTAGCCAAGTCGAAGCCTTGGTGGTTGGAAAAGGTCTTATCGGTAATGATCTACGAATGCAATATGAGTTCAAGATTGGATTCAGGGGTGTAAAAGTTTCGATATACCCTAGCGGTAAGATACAAGTGTTGCTCTTCACGCTCTTTCTTTTTGGCTTCAGATGCCTGTCTTTCTTCTTCCAGTCGTTGCTCTAAGATGACCATTAACAAAGCCAACGCAAGACGCAAGGGAAGATAACGTACTAAGATGCAAGGGAGTGTCCTTTTCAGTGAAAGGCGCGAGCACCTCATCGATGGCCGATTCCCGAATGTACACAAGCATGTACGCGTTTGTAAAACGCTTTAACTGGCGAACGGGGTTGCGCTGATTATTGACTAGACCATTGGACAACTCTCCGCCATAATTCTCTTCCAAGACTTCGCGATCCGTTACGGGCGTCACTCGATCATCATCATACTTGAGCCAGCGTGTCTCACGATCAGGCTTGATGAGCGCAAAGTAGTGTCCACCATGCAAATCGCCCGAATGAACAAGAACACCATGAAGCTTATAAACCCAGGGCTGTGTCTTGTCGGCAGTGTCATCCAAGAATTCAGCAAGATCAATCTCGAAGGGGAATTCATGTCGGTCATTAATCTAACAATGGACCGGTCAGACGCCCATAACAAAGCCAGTATGCCGAGGTACATACCTTGACCATCGCATCGCGCTGAATGTCATATTCGAAACGCTTAAGTTGCAGGTGAAGTATTGGTGGAAATTCTTGGAATATAACACCCTTCTTGGCATCTTGCAACCCTAAACCTTCAGCCTGGTACTTGTTATCGCCTTCCAACGTCTCGACAGCGACGTAGTCTTTGAACGACTCGTAAAGATTTGCCATGCCCTTGACATTCAATTGGATGTCTTTGGATAATATTAGTGATACTCGTCTCATCTTATACGGCGTGTACGTGCCATAAAAATCCTCTACACGCGATGACTCAAAGTCCACGTTCACACACTTGATATAGCTCTTCATTTTGCCTAAAAACAGTTTGTTGATCGCGCCTTCCGCAGGAGTTCCCTGGGAAAGACTGCATTAGCAAATATACAGTTAGCGCTCCTGCTATTACGCACCTTCATCTTTGACTCGAGCTTGTCTTGGAGTACCCGATTGAATTCTTGAACGTCGTGCTGCATGAAAGAGTCCAATGATTTCCAACCAAAGGATTTGGTCAGTTCAGTCGTACCTATAGATCACTCAGCTATGATTTATCGATCCAATCGAGCCGACGTACCGACAGGCTGATCAGAAGTTTGCAGATGATAAAACACGCGCTGCAAAGCTAGAGCAACGCTCTCGGAAGGTATGTCATCCTCGGTAGGTATCTGGTACACGGCCTGAACGAATAATTGGTGCCAAATTGACAACACAAGTCCAACAATAACTCACTCTTCGGAAATACCGTGTGCAATAGAGCGATTGTAGTAGTGAATTCATATAACATGTTGCACCTTGGTTCTTCAATCCAACGAAACCCGTCTCCTTCTTTGAGTCATAACTAGGGGGTAAACTGGGTGAGGGAAACAAACGAAATAAGAGGCCCAAGGACATACTTTACAAAGTTATGCCATAGTACACCAGTTGGATCTTTCAGTACTCGAACGAACACGGTTATGTCAGCCTCGTCGCCTTCAATGATCGGTCTACGTCCTTCAATGCCTGTAAAGAGCTTTCGGAGGTCATGGAATCGTGTGAAACCCCAATCGCATTCCTCGGCAATGAACCGATGGTGCGCGTCTAAGTGCGCCGAGATTGAGCGTCGGGAGTGGCGGTGCGATGAATATACTCACGACTACACACAAAGTTCGTAGGATCTTGCGGGTTAGACATGACAAGCGCAAATTGAGCGCATGCGTGCCATCCCTCGGGTGCGTTCTTGGGATTCGCATAGTCAAGATATATGGACACTGTATCGTTTGGCGGCGAATTGGAGTTCCCAGCCGGGAACAGCAGGATACGCCTATGATTTGATTAAGAATACAATGGCGAATGGCCACTTTACAAAGCAAAGACATACCATCGGTGTCCGCCGCAATCAAACTCGGGACTGGTGATCTTCTTTTCGAGTTGTCGCCATTTGGTTAATCGCCAGGTATATACCTGGAAGTCCTCGACTTCATGTCCAAGGTCCGGGAGCTGCTTGGCCGCGAATGCCTCGTCTGCCGGAGCCACGAGCGGGATATTAGATATGGTCAATATCGGGCCGGCGTTTAAGGCACTCACGGTCTCGTACGGACACAGGCTCGTCAACTTCCATGGCCAGGTTCGATGGCCCGGCCTTTTCGTCCAATGTCTCCATCGCTTCGGGCTGCGGCTGCTGCTGCTGCAACGCGCGTATTATCAATTTAGCGCGCTAGGGCTCTCTTATTGTGGCCATATATGGGTACTCACCAAGACTGACATCGCCGGTGGAGGTTCGGCCGGCTATGGATATGCGGTGGTCGAGGATGGGTCGCAGATCGTGCTGGAGGAATCTGGCAGAGACAAGAGTCTCGATAGATTATGGTGGACTAAGCCCGGACCCCCGTAAACCGTCAAGAATGATTGCTAATCCACTGTTACCCGTAACCCCCGCGCTAGCCTCTGACATCTCAATGGGATTTCCTACAACGATCTTCAAGCCACTGTGTTCGGCATTTACTATGTATGGGATAATCTAATACATTAATTCGAGTAATAGCTGCGCTCGACATACATGCGGTCCTGGCTTATATAAATTTGTCATCGTTACCCGAAATGAGAAACGTCACGTGAAATTCCGGCTTCAAGTTTTTTCTCGCAAGTCCCAGCAGCGACCATCACCATCGTTCTCTCTGTGCTTTGGATACGAGGGCTATTCCCTCGGATTTAGGGAATGGGAACGACCGAACACACGATCCTTAAAGTATACGACAGGGAGGTGCTTTGCTCGGTCATGCGAGGTCGGCTCTCCACCAGTCTTTGCTGGTTATTGTCGGTAATGAGTCAAATTCGTGTAAGATCAAGACTTCATTATTTGGGCAGAGTCTCTCTTTGAGGGGGTAGAGTCTGCCCTTGCCCGTCTTGGGTATGGGCTTTCTGCTGACCTTTGGGTCGTTGCTCTGATGTTGTTTCCCGCCGTTTATCCTCATGGTTAGCCGTGGTAGCGAGTTGGTTATGCCGGCACGTTACTCGAGGCGATATCGAGGCTTAGCGGCTTACATAGTTGATATATATGCGTAGAATAGCCTAAATATATTACATTTGTACAAATACCATGCATATATAGCAAGTCCAAGATAGATAAGTCCATAACGCTGTGCACTATATCAAGCGACGATTCTCCTTTCCCCACACCGGATAACTTTAAGAAAAGACGCGCGGCACCTGGAAAATGCTGGTCCGGGCGAGGGCACTGGGAACAGACGAGACAATTCTGGAAACATCGGTGGCGGTGTTCACGTCATATCACGTGATGGTAATAGAACGTAGTAGAATATGGTAGAAACTGAATTTTTGAGGGCAAATGTGCTCCGCGTGTGTGCATATATATAAGGTGGTGGGACGCGCTCCCCCTCTCCTCAGACTTTCTTTGCTTTCCCCTCTCATCAGTTCTTGTGAGTCTCTGCAGCTCTATTGCGCATTCAGCCCTTGACCCTACCTCGCATAGATCTTAACGCTTAATCATGACTTCAAAAGCTATCGGAATTGATCTCGGCACTACCTACTCGTAAGTAAATTTAATCAAGTATACAAAAGTCTGCTGCTGACGCGCATTTAATCATAGCTGTGTTGGAGTATGGCAAAATGACCGAGTCGAAATTATTGCCAACGACCAGGGTAACCGCACTACCCCTTCGTATGTGTCCTTCTCGGACACCGAGCGTCTCATCGGAGATGCTGCAAAGAACCAAGTCGCCATGAACCCGGTCAACACCGTGTTCGATGCCAAGCGCCTCATCGGTCGCCGCTTCGATGATCCTGAGGTCCAGTCGGATATCAAGCACTTCCCCTTCAAGGTCGAGAACAAGGGTGGCAAGCCTGTGATTTCTGTCGAGTACCGTGGCGAGACCAAGACCTTCACTCCTGAGGAAATCTCGTCCATGGTTCTCCTCAAGATGAAGGAAACTGCCGAGTCATACCTTGGTGGTACCGTCAACAACGCCGTCGTCACTGTTCCCGCCTACTTCAACGACTCTCAGCGTCAGGCCACCAAGGATGCCGGTGTTATCTCTGGCCTCAACGTTCTCCGTATCATCAACGAGCCCACCGCTGCTGCTATCGCCTACGGTCTCGACAAGAAGGTCCAGGGGGAGCGCAACGTACTTATCTTCGATCTCGGTGGAGGAACTTTCGATGTTTCGCTCTTGACCATCGAGGAAGGTATCTTCGAAGTCAAGGCTACCGCCGGTGACACCCATCTTGGTGGTGAGGACTTTGACAACCGTCTCGTCAATCACTTTGTCCAAGAGTTCAAGCGCAAGAACAAGAAGGGTAAGTTGATCGTCCTGATCTGGTTTAATTAATGACTAATATCTCATTACAGATCTTTCTACCAACCCTCGTGCCCTCCGTCGTCTCCGCACCGCCTGCGAACGTGCCAAGCGCACTCTCTCGTCGGCTGCTCAGACTTCCATCGAAATCGACTCGCTCTTCGAGGGTATTGACTTCTACACCTCGCTCACCCGTGCTCGTTTCGAGGAGCTCTGCCAGGACCTCTTCCGTGGCACTCTCGAGCCCGTCGAGAAGGTCCTCCGCGACTCCAAGATCGACAAGAGCAACGTCCATGACATTGTGCTAGTCGGTGGTTCTACCCGTATCCCTCGTATCATCAAGCTCGTCTCCGACTTCTTCAACGGCAAGGAGCCCAACAAGTCCATCAACCCTGATGAGGCCGTCGCATACGGTGCTGCCGTCCAGGCTGCTATCCTCAGCGGTGACACCTCCGAGAAGACTCAGGACTTGCTCCTGCTCGACGTTGCTCCTCTCTCCACTGGTATCGAGACCGCTGGTGGTGTCTTCACCGCCCTCATCAAGCGCAACACCACTGTCCCGACCAAGAAGTCTGAGATCTTCTCGACCTACGTAAGTTTCATCCCGTTGGGCTATATGCGCCTGATTACTAACCCTATGCCCTGTAGTCCGACAACCAGCCCGGTGTGCTCATCCAGGTCTACGAGGGTGAGCGTGCGCGCACCAAGGATAACAACCTTCTCGGAAAGTTCGAACTCTCCGGCATTCCTCCCGCCCCTCGTGGTGTTCCTCAAATCGAGGTCACCTTCGACATCGATGCCAACGGTATCTTGAACGTCTCTGCCGCGGACAAGACCACCGGAAAGTCCAACCGCATCACCATCACCAACGACAAGGGTCGTCTCTCCAAGGAGGAGATCGAGCGCATGGTCTCCGAGGCCGAGAAGTACAAGAAGGAGGACGAGGAAGCCGCCGCTCGTATCTCTTCCAAGAATGCGCTCGAATCCTACGCCTACAACCTGCGCAACACTCTCCAGGACGACAAGCTCGCCGACAAGTTCGAAGCCGGCGACAAGTCCAAACTCCAGAGTGCTGTCGATGAGGCCATCGGCTGGCTCGACGCCTCCCAGGAAGCTTCCAAGGAGGAGTACGAGAGCAAGCAAAAGGAGCTCGAGGCCGTTGCAAACCCGATCATGTCGAGGTTGTACGGCGGTGGAGGAGCCCCTGGTGGTGCACCTGGTGGATTCCCCGGTGCTGGTGGAGCGGGTGGTGCTGCACACGACGCCGACGGCCCATCCGTCGAGGAGGTCGACTAAACTCTTGTTTGATAGACCGTTTTGTGCATTTGTGTTCATAGTTTTCCTATCATTGTATTGTATTAAGTGATTTGAACATTTATAAATTTCCTTTTTTCATCCACTTGTGCCATGAGCTCTGAAAATTGGGAACATTTTATGGTCAAGGGTTGAGTAGAATTGGTCGTTGAGAGAGCCGGAGCCGGGAAGAACTGAAACGTAAATCATTGTAACAAAAAATTGAAGGAATCCTGAAGAGGCAAATGCGTGCAAGCATGAGTGAAATCACAACAAACGAGAGTTGTCATACTTTAATCGGCAGGGACAAGGGTAGCCTCGGGAGGCGACAATCGGGGTTAGCGCCCAGCGTCTGTTTAGACTTGCGCTTCCGGTCAACAACGACAGCGACCGCACTGGATAGTACCCGGTGCGATGCTCTCTGCAGGCGACTCTTCGTCTCGGCCGAACCACTCGCGGGCTCGGTCGGCGTCTACTCCGCTCGATAGCGTTCTTATAGCTGCTGCCATCGCATCGTCCGCAGATGCGGGAAAGACACTTGACTTTAGTCTCAAGAATATTGGAGATGTCAGCGAGGAGGCTACCGAGGAGCTTGCACGCATAGGAAGAGACGACCTTGATGCCGAGGGCATAGTCACTAGGTAGTTATATACGTTGCTTATGATTCCTGTGATGTGGTGGAGCTCATACACACCCCGTAGACTTGCACTTTCGAATAATTATCTGCGAAAATTACCCTCCAATTTTGCATCGCTCTATCGCCTGAGATACCTCAACCTGCGTGCGAATGCATTTGTGACCTTTCCAGAAGTGGTATGTGTGTTTGTGTACTTGATTTGACTTGCTCATTCTGCTCGTAGGTTACCAAGATGCCCTCACTGGAGATTCTCGACATTGGAAGGAACAAGATCCCGCTTCTTCCAGTCGACCCAGGCACTCTTGTGAACCTTAGGGTCAGCCGCCTATTCTAGCTCTTATATGCCCATCTAAACTCTCACAGGTCTTTTCGCTATCTAAAAACAGAATAACCAAGTTACCTGGGTACTTTGTCGAGTTCAAGAATCTGAAGATGCTCAAAGTAGACAACAACCCGATAGAATGGCCTCCTGCATCAGTTGTACAGGACAAAATTCCCCAGACGGACAAGACCGATGACATGGTCAAGTTCATTACCCAGCTCAAGCAGTGGTACACCACCAACGCCTCGCCCAGGAAACCCGGCGCTGAACAGTCAAGAAGAGCACCCAGCAGGTATGACCTCAATCCACTCAATGACAAGACCAAAACCAACTCAACACTTCCAGATCTGGCCAAGCGAACAACGTCGGCGAATCGCGGACAACATTTGGGCGCCCTGCCCACGGCCGGAACGTTTCTGAGGATTCGGTCAATTCCGAATATTCAGTTACCTCAGAGTATTCATTGGTTGATAACGTTAATTATGTCGCCGGAGAGACGCCTGCGCTGGCTATTTCCAAGAAACCCCAGCCGACAAGGTCCGAGCCAGGCGGGTCGCCAGATACATCTGTCCCTACGCTCGATGAGCCCACACCTTCCTCTTCATCGAGTTATCACGGGCGAAATGCGTCGTATTCCGCTGATAGTCGACGACCTGCGGCTTCGGTGGGTAACCTAGCTGCGAAACAGAGTCTTCCGGATCTACGAAAAGGGTATAATCCCAATGGAACCATCAAACCGTCGGGTAGGAGAGCTCGCGAACCTTTAAGCGGGCCTTTCTCTTCAACTCCACGGCAAAATGGCGCGTCGACCTCCGCCGCCGGAGTCACTTCACCTCCACTTCCATCGCACTCAACTCCGATTCACCAGGCCGAGACTTCCCCTCCTCCAACGGGGATCGTTCCTGAAACGCCCATGGATGGGGTCCGAAACTCGTACTTTAGGAGGCTCTCGACTATCCCTTTTTCGGTTTCTGCCCCGCCCCTTCCTCAATCGCTCCTCCAAACAGTCGATGCAATTAGGGGTATATTGTTTGCTGTCTCCCAGATCTATTCAGCCATACAACAATACACCAACGTGATAGTGGAACGTCGAATAGCCAATATCCTAGTTCGGGTCCTCGATCCGGCCAAAAAGGCAATGGATACGCTTATTGGCGCTCTCGAGCGATATGATTCGACTGCCCGGCGAGCTGTCCCAAGCGCAATGGAATGTCGTTCGGTCGTCGAGGCATGCCATGAAAATGTAAGCGTATGCTGCCGAGTTGTTGCGATGCTCCAGCTGCAGCTCAAGGTTCTGGCTGCAGGGGCTGGTGGCGATGTGCGTTTTGCGCGTCACTTGCTGTTGATGTTGTATGGAGGTGTTGCCGAGGTTGTGAACTCTTGGCGCGATTTGATGCCCCATTTGGCCGAGGTTAAGGAATATCTTGCCGAAACCACTGTATCGCCCATACCAACCATTTCCTCCAAATCTGGGTTGGGACTTAGTATGGCACCGGGTACTTCTGGGCCATCGTCATCCAGACGACCTATCTCTCCCATTGAAGAGCATACAGAACCACTCAATTCTACTATTGCACGAGAGGCCGAGTCGGAGTTAGAATCCGCTCCTACCTCAGCTCGATCCGCACCCCAGTCTAACCAGGCATCTGGCTCGCGCGACCTTAAGCTGAGCACTCTCAGCAGGGCCCTCACGTCTTCACCTATGGATTCTCCTATGAGTGCCGGCTCCGAGGCCCCTGTCGCACAATCATCTCCTACACCTCTACGGTCTGCGCTCAAAAATTCCAATGCCAACGGGTTGCATGCCGATCAGTCGGTCACATCATCTCCAAACCATTCAATATCAGGTCGCTCAGCGTCTCGCGAACAGAATCTCTCGGACACGACTGGTTCACCGCTCATGCGCACTACCGCACGACAAGCACGTCGTGCGCCAGGTACATTACTCGCACCATCCGAGTCACTACAAGGCGTGGACGAAGATTTGCTCAATACGGCTGAAAAGGCGGCTGCCATAGCATCTGAAATGTGGGCTTTGTTAGGCGCGACGATTGATTCTGCGCGGTCCCAGGGTGTGGGTAAGGGCGTGATTGCTCCTGTCGATGAGGGCCTGAGCAATGCACTTGACGCGACGTCCAAGTTACGAGCCGCCCTTCGTGCTGTGCGCGAAGGAACTGGGAAGGAAGCCGGCCGGAAACCCCTGTATGAATTTGCTACGTTGTTTGCCAAGGTGAGCCTTCTAAGACACTGTTATTGAAGCTTCTAATACGTATTTTACCTAGACCGTTACCCGAGCTATTGTCCTATTGAGGACTTTCTCCAGCGCATATCCAATTTCCCCGTCTCTGCGAAATTCAGCTCAGCGCGTAACACAGGCAACGCAAGAAACCATCTTCTTCCTCCAGGCATCATCGTTTGCTCCACCGCCCTCCGCACGACCGACTACTCCGGCGTTCGCAGGTGGTCTAGGTTTGGGTATTTCAGAAGCAGGAGAGGGCCACATACGTGCAGGGTCTTCTCTCTCGCGAAGTCGGAGCGCAGCTGTTGGTGGTGTGGCACCATCACAATCTTCCGGCCCAACACCCATCCCAGGAACACCGCGCGACGTTCCTTGGAGCGCGATGCCCGGACAGTCCTTCAAGAGTGACGAACATATGACCGTGCATCACCCGACACTCATCGGCCGAACTGGTGCGCAAATGATCTAAACACTAATTCTAAGGGCTGTGCCTTGTGTGTTTTACAGTACACGCTTTTTCCCTGTTATCGCGTTTGCCTTTTTTCCTATTCCTACTCGTCGCATGTTGTCACAACTTCTATTAAACCTTAACTGCATAAGTACTGTGTATTATAACATGCATATCCTACCACACGATACACTAGTTCGCTATTCAGGTCTATGGGGCCTTTTACTTAATTCCATAGGCAATATAGAATAGAGACAAATGATAATCAGAAGTATATCGCGTGGTCACTGACGTACTAGGGCTTCTAATTGGCGTGACGTCTGGTCGCGTCATAGGATAGGAGCAAAGAACTCAGGCGAATGTTAGAAGAAGTATGGGCTCCACGTCCGCCCCACCTTGCGCTCATGTGGTCAGTATCACCGGTGAGCGCATATAAGCCAAGTGGGGTAAGCCCAAGACTCGCCAATTCAATTTTTACCTCACCCAACGTAACTAAATTTTACTAAACATGTTTGGATCCCGCCGTACTCGTGCTACTCATACTACTCATACCTCTACGCGTCGTGGTGGCTTTAGTGGGATGTTCCACCGTAAGAATCCTAACCGTCGTGCTGGTGGATACAAGGTTAGTTCCACTGATTAACACCCAGAGTAACGTGGATTGATGGGCGTGTTCCAGGCTGCGTTGCACAATCCTAACACCACATCTGCTGGCCGGCAGCATGCCAAGCGCGGTCTGAGGTCAATGGTACGTCCAAAGGTCTAGACTCCAAGGTAACTGCTAGCTTACTGCTTCGAGACAGGGCCGCGGCAACGAAGCGCATGTACCCCTATCTGTTCGCATTAAGCATTTCTTGCATATTGGTGGTCGCCGTCGCCATACCACTACCCATCGCTACTAAATCCCCAGTCCTATATTGTTAAACGTCCCGAGATATCCTTTTGATGATTACCCATTGTATCAATTAGTTTTGTGCTATTGTCCTTTTAATGAATGGTACCTCTAATTTCAGTTCTGTATGCACTGGTTGAGAGCGCGAATAGATCAGGACTTTTGCGCGGGCATTTGGTATAAAAGGTTAGGTTAATGTACGTCCGTCTACCAACAACGTGAGTTTATTACCGGAAATATATGATATCGGTATATTTTGTTGTACACAAGTTAGTGTTATAATTGACTTGTTGTCACCACAGTTGGGTCTCAATGCTTGGGGCTCGCACTGAACTCCATTTACGGAACTCCATTCCGGCATTTGCCCCCTAGTGATGTCGCCCTGCGTCACAAGCACTGTTGGCGTTCTGGATGCGTTAACCTTGGTTAAAGGGCACCAAAACTAACATAAGATGTGGAGTATTGAATTAAGATTACGAGAGTGCCCGACGCATATAAGCACTCATCCTCACAATCAGAACGGACAAGTTGCTACTACCAGACCATTTAAATTCTAACTACCAACTGTCACATATAACTCAGCTTCACATAATGTTTGGATCTCGTCGCTCTCGTGCTCCCGCTGCTGGAATGGGTGGCGGAGGTTATGGAGCTGCCCCCCTCGACGAAGAGGATTTGGAATGGGAGGCGGGCGTCGCGGCGCTGGCTGTGGGGTATGATTTGTTTGATTTTAGACCCATGACCACCAACTCATGACGAGATTCTAGCCGCAACCCATGGGAGGGGGAATGGGTGCTGGAAGAACCGGTGGCATGGGGATGGCTCCTGGTGTAAGTTAACTATATGTGCACACAAGTCCATGCTAATAAGGATCACACTTATTGCTCTAGGGGTTGTTGCTCCTCGCGTTAGGACCCGCGATCGCATCAAGCGACTCTTTGGATTTGGCCGTTCGCGTCGTAGGACGGCTATGTACTAAACCAGCCCGTGGTGCAAGCGTGCTTTGAAAGGAAGAAGTGAATAATGTATCATCCATTTTTATTGCTATAATCTGCCTGTGGCATAATGATTGCTCATGTATTGACACCATTTGCTATAACAAAGGACCTGAAGTCTATTCTCTATGCTTGTTTCAATGGATGGTGCCCCTTCCATGATACTTAATTCACAACAAATTTTACAATTTGCTCAGATGCTCTGAATGAATTATTGAGCATGGGAGGCCATTTGAGTGCACTGCATGGCATCAATTCATTAGCGATGAAACGGTGAAAGTTATGCTCCATTTTCGTAGCAAATACAATATGATGGGGCTACGGACCAAAGTGTATCTAGGATAAATATATGGGAAAACAGACAGTCATAGATGAATTGTCTAGCAAACCTTACTGGGAGGGTAGCGAAGCGATAGTTTGGCCGACTTTTTTAGCCCTTTGGGCTCGCTGCATGAGAGTAGGCTCCTCCTATTTACAATTAGAGCTGAGTTTGACGAACAGATAGATGAACATACTTTTCCCAATTTGACTGCAATAGCAGCTGTTTCTTTATGAGTTTCGACAACATCCTCCCATCGGGGCACCTCTGTTCGAAAGTTCGGTACCGGTAGTCCAAGTAGTACTGGAGACATACCTTCGATTTCACGTGGCACTGGAGGCCGGAGAGGGACAGAAACAGGTATTGCCATGCGTTGTCGTAGCAAAAGGTCCTCCACAACCCTTTCAACTTCCCTGGGTGCTTTTCTCCGCCTGTCTGCCAGCGTCTTATCCCAGACCAATTGTTCTTCAGTCGAAGCTTGCCTCCGGCCGTTCAAGAGTTCGTCATAGGGCTCGGTTTCTTGGCAGCGTTAGTACATGATAACCATCGTGAACGTCCAGAATGGTCACCTTCAGCTTCAGGAACATAGTTCTCGAGGTCCTGCCCGTTTACTGATATGTTGGGTTTAGCAGTATCAAATGCCTCTTTTTGCCACTAAATTCAGAGCTGTTGAGCAAATAATTAAGTTTGAGAAATGGTGCACGTGTACTGACATCTTTCAAGCACTTGAGTAACATCTCTTTATCTTCGGCTGATATGGGCTCTCCAGCAGCAAGTGTAGAATTAAGAATGTCCAATACATTGGAATCAAATTCTTCTTGGATACGATTCCAGTCGTCGATGCCGTTCAGCGCAATTCGAGTTATTTCTCCAGATACAGACATCCCAGAGAATCGTTCCAGTCAAGGGGATCAACACTGGTCATGTGACCGCGACCCAAATCCGGCGAAGAGTATTCTAACTCTCATTGGAGCCACCACCACCTTGGCCTGATCGCTGCTGCCTCCGATAGATCAACTGACTGAGTCACAAGGATCTATAGTTACTGTTCTTAGCTCTACAGGTGAAACATACTGTTTGTCTAGGGGCTTGAAGTATACCCTGGCGTTTCTGCACGGTCGTAAGTGTCGGCTATTGTCTATGGACCTCCTATTCATGCTTGTAAATAGCATATATCATACTTAATTACAGGGATATAACATGGCTAACTCTGGCTCTAAATTCTCTTCTCGCGTTCAACAACAGGCTGCTTCATTGGTTAGAGCGATTGAAAGAATACACGAGGAGGAGAGCGGAAGTGAGCATCCAGGCTGCCTTGGGTTAGATTTATTCCTTATCCCCCACTAGTTTTCGTCGCCCGTGCAGATAATATCTCCCGTGAGAATGATCGATTACGCAAGGAGCTATATGATCTTCAGCAGCGAATCAAAATACTCACCGAGCGCCTTGGTTTCGAAGATCTGGATCGCGCAGAAGAGTCACTGAACGACAAATTGTCCGGGTCACTCGGGAACATAAACTCGCTGTTGAGAATATTAGTGCTCTCACTTCCGAACTGGAGTCCACTAGGAATCAGCTTGTTCAGGAACAAGCTGCACGGGTGGAAGAACAGCAGCTAACAGAAGGTCTCAAATCCGACTTGGCACGTCGGAAGAAGACTATTCTCGATGCTCAGGTAGAATCGGAACAGGACCGCGAAGCGCTGGGGCGACTCAAACTGGAGCTTCAATCTGAGTGGCAGAAGAGTAGCAAACTAGAATTCCAGATTTCTACATACAGGAAGGAAAACGAGCGCCTTATAAGCGAGTGCGAGGAGCTCAAATCTGCCTTGACCAAGGGTCGTATTCAACGTTTGTCCTTGGCGCCTGAAACTCCTTTGCGAGATCCCTCCGCCAAAATAGACATGTAAGTATTTTGCGCAGTCTATGTCAAGCAACTGTTATCTAAACGTATAACCAGTCCAGCCGTAGGCGGCCAGGACCTATCTGCTCCCGAAGACATTGGCTCACTCCCTGCCGATGCCCAGTTGCCCATTTGCGACGGCAGTACGATGAACTACTCTCGTCCAAAGAACGGTTGGCTGAGAAATACGGGAAAGATCTAGCGCAATGGAACATGTTCAAGGAAAAATACCGAGTTAGTAGTGGCGGAAAGGGAATTGTTGTTTCGGAGAGAGGCATTAAAACTCAAAGTCGAGTTGCCAAATGGGCCAAAGACTCCCCAACTCCAGCCGCCAGAACATCTCACTCAAGGGCTATTCCCGCCACGCCTGTCGGCAACGATGTGTTCATCAAACAAGAAGAAAGTACACCTACTCTTGCAGCTTTACCTCGCCTTCAAAGGCTTCAACTAAATCCTCCAAGCTCGGGCCTGGTCACACCTGAAGGGGTAACACCCGCTACTTCGAATACTGAGACACAAGATTCACGATCCGTTTCACCAGTAGTACCAATGAACGAGCACAGTACCAAAGGTAGTTCAATTCATTTCTATTGTTACTCTAATCCCATATAACAATTCATTTCCAGAAAGGTCTCCCGGAGCCAAGTCCACAGGTCAGAAGCCGGCTGCTAGACCTGACATTATGGCAATCAAGCAGGGATCTCAGAGCGATAACGAGGGTAGTTTGCTTTTGCGGAAGCTGAGTCACACCAGTGCAGCCCCGCTATTAGCTCGCAGCATGTCTTCTCCAGCTGAATCACCTCACCATCCAAAAGATGGCGCACGTAGATTGAAACTTTTGGGGAAACGGAAAGCTTTCGCATTCGATGGCGAAAGTTCCGATGAAGACCCTGCAACGCCCCGAGCAAACAGAGGGATGTCGGCTTTAGCCTCAGAGCCCGCTGACCAACCCCGTGATGAAAGAGATGCTCAGCTAAGAGAATTGAGACGCAAGTCCGGGCCACAAGCGGTGACCGACTATCAGCAATTCAAGGGGCGGGGTCGTTATGCTGTTACTTCCAAGTAGGTGTGACTCATTATAGAGCGCCAGTGTTGCTGACGCATGAATTAGGCCAGGGGACAAAACCATCAACAGCGAGTTCGAGATCAACCCTATACATAACGAGGGAGTAGCATTTCAATTTGATTCGTAGTAAGAGACAAGAACGAACGCAAGAAACTTGCTGCTGGGGACTGCATTGCTTGCAAAGAAGTGAGTCAATTACAAGAACTCCAAGTTCCATCTTACATCCCCACCACAGTACTATGAAGCAGTTGGAGCGATGCCTGCTCGTCCCAGAGCGCCTCTCTGGAAGTCCCCGCCACCCGAAGGCGCTGGCCCATCCCTAAGACCTCACTCATGTAAACATAGAGAGGGCGGTGCAGATCTTTCTGTGTCAGATGATGTTGATATGGAAGATGATGTTGGGCTGGCCGCGCATAAGCAGGCAATCTCACGCCACCGACACAAATGGGTCCCAGCTTCTACCCCTCCTGACTATTGGTAAGCGTCAACTAAGTATATTCGATAATTATTTCTTAGATGCTGGGTTGTTTAGGAATATTGGATTCCCCGATACGCAGCAAGTTGAAGAAATTAACCGACGTGCTGGTGAACTGCACAATCAGAAACGCACTGCCGTCGAACAAGAAGCGGGGTGAGTAGCAGCCTAACTACCCAATTGATAATTGTTCTTGACCAGGATTTCTCCAGTCGAGAAGGAGGCAGATACAGGAAACGGGCATAACAGTAGACTCTGGGTCTTAGAGTTATTAATTTAGAACTTTGTAATTATTCATATTATGTATGCCTATGTAAGAATACATCAACTGACAGGCGGATCAGAGGAAGGCAGCGCAAAGCGAATGGAATAGCGAGATATCGGTGTGATAAGGGTGCCTGTCAGTGCACATTTTAACAGACGTAGAGGGCTGTAGTGTGAAGAAAGTTTTGACCAAACGATTACTAGTACTCTGGGTTAGACGGATCACTATGTTATCATGGGTACTTACTGTGCTGGAAAAATATCTGGGAGAAGGGAATAGGCTTGTTCTATGAATCGCATTGGACAGAGATTAATACACACAGAACTGATTGAAAATAGACTTACAACAAGTATAAGTCTTGCGGAAGGCATGGTGGGCGAGGATGCACCATATGATTCAACACGAAGTTCAATACCTCCTAAGTAAAACTGTAAATCATTGTCACCATGTTGTCACTTGGAACAACACACCTGGAAGCCGTGCTGGATCCTTTATTCTCAACATCAATGCAAACAACGGGAAATGATTAAGGAATGCAAGTATTGTTTCCAAACATGCTTGCATCCCAATTATCCCGAGCCGAGTCTAATAAACAATAGTTGAACCAAGAGGTTGTGACGTCCAAACGAACGCATCTCATACCAAAGTGAAGAGCATGTAGTATACCGCCATGGTTGGAAACAAGAATGTCACCAGGGTAAAAAGAATGGTCCCTAGCATTAATTGGTCCATGTCATAATTCCAAGCATCTGTTCTGTTTCGAAGGATATTCCTTCTTTTCCCTGTTTGCCCGCGCAATTTCGTCAGGTACACTTCAATCGAATAAAACAGGAGGATGCCTACCGCGGAAAAGGTTGAATAGGGAGCCAAGAAGTTTGAGTAATCGGGCGAATACTGTTGTAGCCAAAAGATAGCAGACGTAAGTATGAAGCGTCAAAAGGCTAAGTACATCTGAGGTCAGTGACAAAATCATGGTCGTTCCTAGAACGCCCACGCTCCCGATGCAGTGGAGTAGCGAGGGAAAGTATGGTGCCACTTCCTGAAAAATACCTAAGCAAACTTATTGGTATCAAAACCGAATAGAGGCAAAAGTGCCTCACGTTCCCAATGGTCGATAACTGTGGAGAATGAACTGCACAGAAAGCCACTCAATTCGGTATTGAGCTTCAGCCCTATGGGCCAATTGTCGAGCCAGTAGAGCGATTCACGAAGCTGGACGATGAAGTAGTTCTAAATAAGCGGTTAGTTGAGCGGCATGTAGGTCATGTTATACGACCTGCCTGAATAAAATCAGAAGCAAGCTGAGCCAGACATCTTTGTTGTCGCAAATAAACCCTCCTAGAGCAGTTCCAATAATTACATCGTTGGCGATTAACCAGACGCATTGAAGAAGCTGCGAAATGAATAGAAGAATAAATAACTGTTGAGTTTGCTAGCTCACTTAATATAACGGGCCGTGGACCGGCGATATCTTGGACGTTTCCTGGTTTAGTGGCTTTGTACTGCTCGCCCGCATTTAATATTTGTTCCAGCCGAACGTCAACCTGTTGTACTAAGGATAGTTAAACGAGGGTGGAAATACATGGATGAAGTACCCACAAGTTGCGGACATGTCTTTAAGTAGCATAGATTCGGAATACACTGCTGGCATTGACGCATTGCAGACTGCCCCAATAATTCGAATGGAGCAAGGGAAGCTACTATAAGAGCGCTCCATACACCAAGCTGGCGAATGCAAGTTTCGCGTTTGGTTAAGACCTTTTCGGAGCCGATAAGCGAGCTATCGGCTATCTTTCCTTGTACCAATTGATCCATTAGTGATGTAAGATTAACCTAGCCTTGATTCAGTATGCTTCAGATGATTGGGAACATAACTCACATGGTTCAATATGGTGTCCATGGATGGCATACATAGCGCTTCGAATATATGAAGCCCATTGTGATTAGCTGAGAGAGCAGCATTCAGCAAGGTTACGTTTTGGTCAGGATTGAGTATCTCAGACTTTGGAATCAAATCCAATTGTAGCGGTTTTACTGTGTAAAACCGTTGAGCACGTAGGTTGGGTGCTCTATACGTAACCCAGTTATAGTTCCTTCCGACTCTCTTTAAAACTTTAATGAGCAGTGTTGTCCTTGGTTTGAATAAAGTACGCACTCAGTGGAACCGAGGTCATCTAAGACCACAAGGGGTGCCAGCGGCGCCGAAGAGTTCCCATTGAAATTCCATTTTAGCAAGTTTATCTGCTTTATCCGTTCCTCTGATATCTTGCGGCAACACAACCAATTCACCTATTCATAACCTCACTGAGTTCAAAGGGCGGCTTACCTCGGGGTAAACACGTCCTACGACGATCACCAAACCATCCCACACCCAGCCGTAGTACAAATTATGACTCTCATTAGTTAATGTTTCGTTCACAAATATATATCTTCCGTGCCGCATGAAGTTAACTGAAGGTGCGGAGTGTTTTCTTCGTTACAGCTTAGGCAACGTGACTGACGGGCGAGCAATTTCTCGCGAGTCACGTGACATTGCAGAATGATGTCGCGTCTCAGGGTCGTACTGCCCTTGCTCAGGCATTGCAATTGCCTTCCACTTCAACTTACGCGGTCTTCTGTTTTAACTCACTTTTTCACCGAGTCTGTCCTCTTCGGAAAAATCAATATGCCTCCCAAGCGCGGCACGAAGCGAGCGACTAGCCAGATGAAGAGACAAAGAGCCGACCATCAGTGAAGCGTTCAAAGTCGTCCACAAATTCTGAGATAGCAGGATATCCGTGGACAAATAAGGGGATTCCAGAGACTATAATTTTGCCCCTTCAGAAGATAAGATACGAATATCCGCCTGGAATGTGTGTGGGCTTACAGCATGCTGGAAAAAAGTGAGTCTCGGTCGCTTTATGCCTAAAATACGTATTTAAGTAAGGTGTATTTGTATAGGGATTTAATCGCTATATCGAAGCAGAGGATGCCGATATAGTAATCCTTACAGAAACAAAAGCAAGCCGGTATTTTTGCCCCAGTCGGTCACATCACCTAATGTTGTTATATAGGTCAACGACCAGCCTGTTGATCCACTACTTGCGAAAAATTATCCTTACCAGTACTGGAATAGGGCCGCCAAAAAGGGATATGGTATGAAGGTGCTTTCCAATAAGATTGGGTAGTTAATGAACCAAGTCCCACTTAAGCCGGAACTGCAATCCTGTCAAAATACAAACCGATATCTAGCTCGTTTACCCTAGACTCAAGTACCAATGCCGCATCGGGGACACCGAAGCTGGACGAAGACGACATCAAGGGTAGACTTGTGACATTAGAGTTTGAGAAATGCTGGGTTATTGGTACCTACGTCCCCAATGCTGGTGAAGGTCTTAAGGTATGTAACTACGTGATTCCTGCAAGGGGACGCACTGACAGCAACACCCAAGAATATGGACAGGAAAGTAGCTTGGCAGGTAGCGTTTGAGGCTCACCTTAGGAAGCTCGATGCTGTCAAACCTGTGATCTGGGCCGGCGACTTGAATGTTGCTCCTACCGCAAAAGGTTTTTGAGTAACAGATGGCCTGAAGTCACAACTCATCTTTATTCATTAGATCTTAGGAACGATAAATCTAATTGGAACAAGACGGCTGGCTACACTGAGCAAGAGACATCGGCTTCAAGCGCGTCTTAGCAGGCCCTCCCGTGGAACCCTTGACTAAAGTTGCCGTTACAGAGAGGACGGAAACAGCGCATACAACCTCGGCCGAAGGGAAAGAAACTACCACCACTGAAGTCACTGCAGTTGTTGCGGCTAACGTGGCGCCGTCTACACATGATCGTGCCGGGCCTATGATGGACGTCTGGAGGCGATTGCACCCCGACGACGAGCATTACACTTACTTCAGCTACCGCTTCAATGCCAGACTGAAGGGAATGGGCTGGCGCATTGATCACTGTGAGTGACGATGTGTTTATCATTTGGTTTTTAAAGCTGATTATTTCCAGTCGTCGTTAGCGAGCGATTCTTCCCCAAAGTTGCTGCCTGCGAAATTCGAAGTGAGATATGGGGAGCATCCGACCACTGTCCCATCATGATGGACTTTGAGGGTCCACTTTAAGTAAATTGTTTTGCGCATATTTATTTTCGCATGTTGTTCTATACGCGTATAATATGATTTATTCCTAAAGCCCTGTCTGATAGCACTGATAACTCGCCTTCTATTCATCCTCTTCCTCGAGATCAAAAATGTCTGGTGTGACCTCCAGTTCATCTTCCTCAGCATTCTGGATGCTCACGATTCCAGTTGCGAACAAGTACACCATACTTCCTACTCCTGCTATCAAACCGAATATCCATTTTCCATACTTCGCAGAGAAATCGCTTTTAGTGACGGACTCCTTCTCCTTCTCTTGGGCGAACGCATTTTTTCCTTTCTCCAACTGTTGAAAACAGCAGAGAGAGACGACCGAACCGTTGGAGTTCCGAGGATTGGTGCTGGTGGCGGTTCTCGGGATAATTTCAAGATACGGTCAGCGTGAGTGGCAAGAGTGTCGTAAGACTTTCGTAGTTCGTCCGATATAGTTGAAGTTGGGAATGGAATGTGGAGAATTGGGAGAATATGCGCTGCCAGTATTATGTCTATGGTCGTTGGACTACGCCAGATTGAATGATGGCTCTGCAATAATTATTGGAAATGCCTACCTGTCTCCGTAAATAAAGTCGTGATCGCCAAGAAGGCCGCTGAGTAGCTCGAATGCCGTGCGTGCCTTATTCAATAACTAGGAGATGTAAACACACGGCAAGTAAAAGAACGGAAGGCGGGTTTAACACACCCTTTCTCGGGCAAATGCATGCTTATAAATTTGCACTGGGGGAATCCCTGGTTGCTGAGGGGCTTTAGTGGTCGGTTTAGTAGGCTCAGGCTCTTCGATATAATGTGCATCCCACATTCCTATGGCCTCAAGCCGAGGTTGATGCACCTTACGAAGCCTATTCGGCACATACAGTCTCTGGGGAAATGACATGAGTTTTGCAAGTGCCCCGTGTGTAAATGTCCAGTAATGCTCGACATATAGTTGATAAGACTTGCAATTGAGTTAAATGATACAGGTTAGCCCTAGAAGCAATAGCAATATAGACAGGGGCTGACCAGAATGTCTCCAAGCTCAGAAGCTATGTATGATTTCCATGCAACGGCTCTATGAGCTGCGGAAAGCGTTAGATTCGCGTCGAGCGTCACGTCTGCCGCTTGTGCCTCTACGCGGGCCAATGAATCCAAGTAGGATATTATCGAGGAAGTGGGGATACCTCCGTGTGTTCATGAGTCAGAAAAGGAAGTTGCCCTGGGAATAATTCGATAAGACTGAGTGAAGGCAATTCGTATTATAAGTACCTGATGGACTTTGGTCTGGATCACTACATTCGGCAATGGAGTATCTGCCAGGAAATGTGAGTTGCATATATAATATGGCAGCGATACATTGTGGATCTAGAGACGGTAGTTCCCATTCTGATGGCCAAACATGGAGGATGAGTCTAGTCGAATGATTCTGCCCTTCGGTGCCTTCAGACATCCTGCGTCGAGGTTCAAATTATGGGATGATCATGTGGCTATGCTTGTGCTGACATGATCGAATTGGGGATTTGCCAATAAGACCCCATAGAGGCCACAACCACTTTCAACTAGCTGTAGCCCCTGGTCTGCTTTCCTCTTGTTCACTGGGAAGATAGTGCCTATAACAATCAATCTGGATGCAATTAAGTAACTCGGAAACCCTTGTCAATGACGAAGGGGCTGGACGTGCCAAGGCCATTGTGCGTAGGCGTGTTATATTCGCAGTTATAGGACGTGTCTTGCCTTGGCTCAGGTAGGCAGCTTGTATGTCTATAATGCTCCCCGATACTACCTCTTTCTTAGAGCTGCTTTATTTTTGACCGGAACTATATGGATGTGCTGCATCCCGTTACCCCAGATGGGACGAGGGACATACATAGATGAGAATGCACTCCAACCTGGCCAGGTATGTGTAATATTCTATGCAAGTCAACAGTTTGATTAATCAATCATATTACAAAGGTCAACACGTACTGGAGCTGGCGAGAAGTACATGCTGCGGATAGTATTTAGAGGATTTAGAAAAGTTGCGCGACGCAAATGCAACGAGCCAACAGTGAGAACCATACTATACACCACTATTCGATGGCCAATACACCTTAGATAGACGCGCCACGTATTTCCGTGACGAGTTTGCAAAACTTGGATTACCTACAGAGGTTCAGCCGTATACTATCCACGCACCCACCGGTGTAAGTTAATTTCAATGAGGTGTTACTGTTGCACTCACGAGCTTGACTTACAAGGGGACGGAGGGCGTCAACGTCTATTCCATTTACACAGCTCCCAGGAGCTCTGGCAGCGAAGCAATTGTCCTGAGTGCTCGTGGAAAAGCCTGAAATGGGATGAGGATGGATCTTTAAACCTTCGTGGTGTGGCGACCATCCTTGCTCTAGCGAGCTATCTCAAACGTGAGATTAGCTCTCTTACCGCAGGAAATCTGACTAATAGGTATACAGGGTATACATTATGGGCGAAGGATATCGTGTTTGTCATCAGTGATGGGTATATGGATGGTATGCATGCATGGCTAAGTGCATATCATGGGTTTGATCATGCTAGTAAGCTATATGTTTGTGGTGTAGTATCAACTATTCATAGGTTCTCCAGACCTCGAGACGCAGCCATTGACCCTGCTCAGTGGAGTGGTTTGGACCGCGTTATGTATTGATTATCCGGGTCACTCATTCAGTCATCTTGGCGTCTACTTTGGTAGGGCAAAGAGTGTTGGAAGGTTTTGCATGAGTGCTAATCTCTCCTAGAGGGACTCAATGGACGGCTTCCCAACCAAGATTTACTCAATTCTGTGCTCAACATAGCAAGATATTCAAATGGAGTCTCAGTTCTCGCCTATGATGCACTGGACCATCTTCGCACAGACCACCCATATGATTTTGGACCTCGTACGGCCGCCCTTTGGAATTACCTGCCTAAAGTAGCACGGAAAATGTTAAACGATCCTAATATGAAGACCTTTGAAAACCGTGCAGGCATAGTCAGTCGTAGTATTGCTTGGCAAGCCTCTGGTCGTGCTAGTGGTGTTCACGGGTTGTTCCATCAGTAGGCTTAACTTTAGTATATATTTCCCTTCGCTGAAACCCGATCCCAAAGGTATCGAATAGATGCAATTACGATATACGCGCGCCCCTCTCATGGCCCCCATGGATTCTTCGTGCTTGGCAAGTGAGTTAAGGGTGCCTCGGTTCCGTTCTAATACTGAGTACTTCAATTTTACAGGATTATTGAGTCAACAACCCGCACGATGAACAACTTACTGGAGCGTCTCCATGCCTCCTTTTTCTTTTACATTCTGACCAGCGCCCAATCATTTATCAAGATAGGCGGATATCTCCCCGCTGCGGTTATCATGAGTGTCGCTATGACGTTTGGAGGACTCGCGCTATGGGTTGAAGCTAGCTGGGTTCAAATCCAAATCGTCATTACTGATGCAGATAAGAATTCCGAAAGCAGTGGTGACGATCATATTGAGCATTCCAAGAAGTGGGTCAAAAGGTCCCGGCCAGTAGTGGATGCGTTTGTACTGGCTGGTTGTACACACCTGTCGGGTGGCGCCATGCTGTTTGCTCTGGGCACCAAAGCTAGCATGGATGCATTTACTGTAAGTCGTACTGTGACCAATTCCAATAGCTCACTTTTCAACTTACCCACCCTAGAATTATCCGATGGAATATTTGAGCATACTTTTAGCTATGGTAGCTCTCATTCCTTGGGGCATTGCACAAATCCCGCGTTTGAATGGATCGTCTTCCGAAAGGGTCGCGCCTCTCTCAATGGTTCTGAAATCCTTTACTCTTTGCCTCGGGGGAACAATAACGGCATTACTATCCCTGCTTAACTTTAGCCTTGCAGCTACGACAGTATTACTTCTTGGTGTACCCTTGTCCTACCTTCCACCAGTCAGGTCATCGAAACTCCGTTCGCTTGGGGCTAGTTTTCTTCTTGTACTTTTAACGCCTCCCTTTTTTGGTTTGGGATTCGGATATATCAATAGCCAGGCCGAACTTGTACGGATGGTTCGAATGATCATTTGGGAATGGAAAGTTCTTGGCATTTGGACATTACCTTTCGCGATGACTGTCTATCTGCCACTTATATGGCAAGCTCTTGTTACGTGTATTCTGGGAGCAGTGTAAAAATACATCCATATGCATGCTAATTCATGGGCTTGCGCAGTATATAAAACCGACCTTGTTTAGTGAATCATTACAGCGATCGTTGAGTCAATCGAGTTCCTACACTTTGTTCTGCTCCGCTCTGTAGTAGTTTGAAGTGTCAATATGTACTCGCTTGGGTCAAACCAAACTGTGAATATTAATGGCTGTTGATCATCGAGATAAATAACGGCAAACACGTGCACGCACATCCTCTCAGTTCGAATTCGTAGCCACCATCACCAGAGTCACTGGATTCGCCCAATGCTTGTGTCCAATTCCTACCAAGCCTAGTTACTTCACCAAAATCTGTTGATGAATCTTTTGCGTATCAAATCACTAAATCTTCTATAATTCTACTCGAACACCTATAAAGCTAGTTTTCCTGTTGTTGAACTTGTCAACTCTTGGAGCAAAGCAGCTCTAACATAAACTGTCTCGAGAAACACTTAAAATGATAAAGCACCATATGGTAAGCACGATTTTAGAGTATCATTTAGCTACAATATATTGATACAATTGCTTTGATCAAGCGACAAACAAATTCAACACGCGACCCGCCATGGCGAGGTCAATCTCGCCGCCCTGTTCCCAAAGGGCTTGCTCGAGGAGAGCGTTTGTCGCGCTCCGCCTTTGCGATTGCAGCAACTCCTGAATGGGGATGGGTAGGGACTGAGGTCAGTGCAGCAGAAGACATTCGGCCGCAGCATCGAGCAGCAGCATGCGGATTTCGAAAATATATCTGCAAAAACCAACATGCTCCTCGCACCAATCCCCCTAATGAATCTGGTACGGAAGACGATGTAGTGGTAATATCCAGTGACGATGCACCAGAGTGTTCCATCAAGTCTTGTAAGGCCAACCCGAATTGTTGCAACCATTTGGGACAGCGTACATGGGAAAACGAAGGTAAGTTCTGTGGATTGACCTCTTATTAATCTTAACTTCGTTGTCATAGCTGCAGCCCGTAAGTTGTACTTGGAAGCTGCAAGTCTTGGTGAGGATCCCAGCACCTCTGCTAGGAATCCGGGGTTGCCCGTGGGGCTAAAGGTCGGTAAAATGTACTAGATCTTGGTCTTTAGCATTAATATCATTAAAATTATAGAATCTGGGCGCAACTTGTTACGCAAACGCATTTCTCCAGGCAGGAATAAATTGCTTTCCGGTGGTTCAACTGTTAACAGCTTCGGTTTACCCAGGTCTGGTTTCAAGATATTGCTTTTCGAGCTGGTGTATACAACTGTGACCCGGACTTATCATTGCTTCCTGGAAAAAGCGTAGAAGTAGGCACGATGCAACATGTGGGTCTAACATTTATTGATACAACAGCATAGGAATCCCCTATATACCAACTTCAAGTGACTTTCGGTGCACTTCAACATAGCAAAGAAAAATCCTTTAACCCTGTCAAGCTTGTTGAGTGTCTGGGAATTCGGGCGGGCGAGCAACAGGATGCGCAAGAGTAGATCATCCCCCGAATTCGTTGTCTATAACAACTGACAAGCCACTAGGTTCTCCAAGTTGTTCATGTCACATCTTGACAACGAATTTAAGAAGCAGGACAATACTTTGGTACAATCCTTGATTACAGATCAGGTTGGTCGTTTAGCTTCGTCGGCCAAAAATCCTCCATTTGATTTGCTCCAGTTTGAAGGTCGACAGGTATATGGAACTCGATGTGTTACATGTCAAAATGCGTCTGAACACTCGTCGAATTTCTTAGAGATGGAAATAAGCCTTACAGTTAGTTGAATTGAGCTTAACGTGCATGCTTGTAACTAAGCAGCATTTTCCTATAGTCAGACTGCAGACTTGAAGAACGCTTGAAGGCTAATTTAGAGGACGAGAAGCTTGACGGGGACAACCGGTACTTTCTATTTGCACTTGAACTAACAGGTGACATTGAACTCCCATTATAGATACGATTGCTCGACCTGTGGGAGCAAACAGGACGCTTTCCGTTACTTGAAGCTGACGCACCTTCCTCCAGTAAATGACTTTCGCGTCTAGCCTATTGCTTAAACAAGCTAACGAACACGTCAGGTTCTTCATTTTTCAGTACTTCGCTTCGTGTTTGACGCGACCGATTTCAGTCGCAAAAAATCCAAGCACGCAATCACATTTCCCCATTCGATCAATATGCGCCCTTTTTTGAGTGAAGAGGGTACTGAAATTTGGTATGATCTCCGTGGTGTTCTACTTCATAGAGGTCCAAGTGCATATCATGGTCATTACGAGGCTCAGGTATTTGACGTAACGTGCGTCTATCCCCAGTTATCTGTGTGAAGCAGAAAATGACGTTTGACTGCAGCCGGGGTATTTGGTTTCAATTCAATGACGAGGAAGTGCGAGAGCTCAAGATCGAGGATCTTGTCGGAAAACAAACAAGTGGCGCCCCAAGGTTAGGTTTCGTTCATATCTTACTTTGCGTGACTTGAACTTGAGATGCTTGTAGGTCACAAGCTTCGAAAGACGCATATATGCTGATCTATACTCAAAGAAATGCTCCTTCTCCGGATGCTTCGACTTTGATTATGCCAAAACACGCCTTCGACGCTGTTCAGCGACTTAACAAAGAGCACACCGACTCGTGTGACGCCTACTCACAAAGGTCAGTTCTACTATCCATTCTTTTCACAGTTGTTCATAGCTAAACCCGTTTATATTAGAAAAAAAGAAATGGAATCCGAGTTTAATCTAATTCGAGAACAGAAGAGGCAAATATATCAGACTTGGCAAATCTCGGATGTTGACGAGGTAAGAATTTTGCGTATTACGATTATGTCTATGTTTAGTATTACGAAAACAGGTTTCAATGGTTCTCAGCAAGTCATCTTTGGAAGGTTGGATCTCAAAGGAATTAGACAAGGCCACATTTAGCCGCCCTGGTTACACGGTTAAGGAGCCCTCTCAGCCAACCAGCGCGATTCCCTCCACACGACGTTCCCACTCATCACCAAGCCCTCCCCCTCCTGACGAAATTTTCCGGGTTCAAGATGCGTCTTGCGACGCATCTGAGGGTCGAAGCCCATTCAACAGTACCGAGGCTCATGCGGTTGATAGAATTCTATGCGTTCACGGTTTACTAGACCCAGAGGCATCGGGCAACATGAAACGAATACCCATGGTACGCAGTTCCTAATTATTCGACTAAATTAGTCTATATCTCTTTCTCAGAGTGCATGGAAGAGCATTCAGAAAATTGGAATCGATGCCCATGCTATTGAATCGAACCGGATTTGTGAAGATTGCACAGCAGCTTTGTTTAATGGTTCGTCATTTACAGAGCCTTGACGTCATAGATTATCGTACTTACATTCCACCGCAGAAAAGTTTTACACTATACAACACGATGACATGGTTTCGCGATTTGACGCATGCATGGGTCGGGATAGGGGTACAGGGAAGGAGTGGTGGATATCCAAATCGTGGCTCAAAGGTAATAATATATTCTAGGATGTGGGACCGATAATTGACGACTTATCCGAAGATTGGAGGCTCAAGCGACCCAAGATGCATGTGACTGGTTGTCGTGACCCAATGCCTGATGTTTCCCGGTTCAGGTCAGATCTATATTGTGAACATGACTGTGAGTCAGTCATATTTTAGCGCAATTTTGCCATAATGTGATTTTTTTGGTACAGGCCTGACTCCTACCCAAAAGTTCAGAGAAAAAATTAGCACCTCCGTGAGCTTACCAAATTATTTGCCTCCCAATGGACACTGATGCAATACCATAGGCTTTGGGCATCCTTAAAGAAGCATTTCCTGAATTTCAGCCCCCAGATACGGAGACTGAGATATGCACTATCTGTGAAGCTGTTGCCGCGAACGACAAGGAGGCAACTAGAGAGGCAAGGGCCAAAGCAGAGGCCGAAGAGTAGGCGTAGAAAGGACTACTTCCTTAGCCAATGCTAATAGAGCCTGCAGACACGTTTAATGGCGTTGTACCGACGCGAGTTTTTTGGTGGCTTCAAGGTTACGAGGCTCGTGGAAGACTGGACTTACGTTATCCTGTCAGTCCAGACCAACGTTTGTTTGTTTGTTTTTTTGGTGAAAGACTGAAATATCTTCCGTAGACCGCTATCATTTGTGACTCAGTGGCGCGCGTGGCTGGCGAAACCGTTGGTTGCCCCTCGTCCTGGTCCGATTACCAACGATGACTTTATCTGCGAACATGGCGGTCTTGTCATCGATCTAGCGGAAGAAAAGGAAGTAGATGGTATGATTTGTACTGCTTCAGTGAGCGACTGGGAGGTTATAAGTGAGCTCTATGGGGGCGGGCCCTATATTGAATGTTCTTTGTTAAAACCGGATGACCACACTGGTGAACTCAGACTCCAATCGAACCCACCTCTCTGCCAAGATTGTCGGAAGACAAGGTACGTAGTCATTCTCTGCATACATACATCACTTTGAGTCATGGCATCACGTCAGGCTTTCCAACTATGACGATGCAAAAATTAACATCTACCGTCTTGTCGACGGGGAACCACTTCCGGATGTAAATGAAGCTGCCAAGGAACCTGCTCAAGAGAAGACCCAAGTCACTAACTCCGACGTTATCCACATAGATGATACAGACGCCGAGAGCCCGACGCTTAGTGATTCGAGCCCTCCTGCCCGAGCTCCAGGGAATAGGAAACGGCCGAAACCGGTGACAACTTATGCTGGACAGCGCAGGTCCAAACGAATCCGAACAGCAACTACACCCAAGAAAGGGAAGACATTCTTCATCCACGTGAATAAGGACGACACGATTCGCGACGTGAAGCGCAAGGTATGAGCAATAGCCTCACTTAGTCCAATTAGCTAACCAATACCAATTTGTGTAGATTCAGGATGCCGAGGACATCGCGCCGTTCTACCAACAACTGTATCTTCATGGTGTTGAGCTTATCGACGATACTCGGACGCTATTACAAACGGGGGTTCTGCGTACTGATTGCTTAGTTTTACGTGCTATTGAGGCAATGGATGAGGACGAGGCAATAAATTGGGCCCTCACATCTGGCGATGTGGAACCAAAAACAGTGCGATCCCGAGATGAGGGACGCGCTTTTGGCGGAACTCTACTCGGAAACACTTACGTCGCCCCAGTTGGTACCACCCCTTCCACTGAACAATGCATATCAGCTACTACGGCTACTACAGCTGGTACGGCCATCACCACATCTCTACCAGCTCTTAATGGTACCCCAGGACCCAGCCCAACAAAGGGAAACGACAACACTGAAGACCAAGATATGCTCTCGGTACCTTCAACTGTTTCTGATGGAAATATAGACTTAGATAGTAGATTGGCACAAGAATTAGCGTCCGAGGATACAGATCCCTCTTTTCTGTTCTTGGAAGATGATGCAGGAGCCGCCGGTATTTCTTGTGCATCATGCACATACCTCAATCATCCCGGGTTGAAGTATTGTGAAATGTGCGAGACGGAACTGGCCCAAGAGCAGTGATCTATTTTTCAACTTGCCTCGTGGAACCTTGAGCAAGCAAGTATCCTCCCCTGTATATACGATGTAATATAGTAATAACGGTGACCCCGTATATAATCATCTTGGGTGTGCCAATGGGATAATATGCGATGGTGTGCACTGAGACCATGGCCTTGGTGATGACCAGAACTCAGCTCCAAACTTTCAACCTGCACCTACCTACTTTATAATTTACCAATATTGATGAATCGTTATTGTTGCCCAAACGAAGGTATTATAATTACCCCGGAAGCGCCCAGGCAGCCTTGAATTGGTGGTCGCTTACTATAAAGGTACGTCTTTATACTCAAGGACTCAGAGAGAACGTGCATCAGCAGATTTTTCTGTCTCTCAATTTATTCGACATGAGTGAGATATCTGGCACTGGTCTCAGGTTACTCTCGTTTGGTACGCATCACACACAGGCATGTACGAATTCCTAATGCAACAAGCCCGCCAGACGGAGGCGGTTTCCGTGGCCTGTCCTCGCTTTATATTCTCAGAGAGATTATGCAAAGAATCCGACGTGCAGAGAGCCGCGACGACCTTGAACCATGGCAGTGTTTTGATATGATTGGTGGGACAAGTATGGGAGGGTCAGTATTTTGATACCATCACCGTTCGGATTCAATCTCAGTTTCTGTGATGGCTCCTCAGACTAATCGCAATAATGTTGGGGCGACTTAGAATGCCAATAAATGTGGCAATTGAGCGCTACATTCAACTCACTGAAAAAGTATTATGCGAAACAAAGTACAGCTGGCAACACGGGATATTCAAAGCAACCCTCTTTGAACAAGCCATAAAAGAGATTGTTCGTGATTATTCCGAGTCGAAAGATGAGGAGACTCGCCTATTGGATATACGGCCTGACAGCTGTAAGGTGTAAGTCGTACATATTCCTTCGTTATTACTTTCTCTTCATACCTAACCTTACCTCAGTTTCGTTTGTGCCATGGCCGCAGCCAACATGAGGGCGTCTATTCCCACCCATTTTCGCACCTTTACGGCATATGAAAATGTTTCCGCGAACTGCAAGATTTGGGAAGCCGTCCGGGCCACCAGCGCTCATCCGATTTTCTTCAAGCGAATCAAGATTCAAGACATCGGGCTTCAGGTCAATTACATTGGTGGTGAGATAGGATGCAACAATCCAACCTGGCGCGTCTTAACCGAGGCCAACCGTATTTTCCGGGGGGCACATCTCGCGTGCCTCGTCAGCATCGGAACTGGTCAAGGAGGTGCAATCAAGGTACCAGAACCTGGACTGAAAGAGAACATGATACCACTCGGAACATTAGATACGCTGAAACAGATTGCAACCGACTGTGAGACAATGCAAGAAAAGATGGCAGCGAAATTCGAACGATTCAAACGTCCAGTCCCGGACCCAGGTGTATACTTCAGGTTCAACCTTGACCAGGTTCCGGAAGACAGTCAACAATGGGGGGTAGTAGACAACCTCCGAATGCACCAAACAATACATGGAGATGTCGGAAAATTCACAGCTCGCGGAAGGGACAGCTGCAGCTATAAGAAGGCGGGAACCAAGAGTGTTATTGAGCGAGGCTGCTCGGTGATCAACACACCCTTGCTTTACTCGTCGTCAACTTTATTGGGAACTTTATGTACTCGCTAGGTTTCAGCAACTGTTCATGACCGGCAGTTCAGTCATGATCAGTTCCACCACGCATATATGGACAAATACATAGCATGATTTCAAACTGTAATCTAACCTTGAATTGAACTTGGGTTTCCTTCCTTGCGGGCTCAGCTCTGTCAATATCGTGGTGCGCAACATCACTACGTGTGCGATTGATATCCGAGGAGCACGAAACATGGAAATGCTCATAAAAGCATATCTTTCTTTCTTTTAATGTATCGAAGACACTCCCCCCTTTGTATGTTAGGCGCTTAAGTGATTGGCACGGCGCGAGTGCTACGTCAGATCCGGTGGCAGATCTTCTGATAAACCACGTTGGTCCATGGATAAGATTGACTTCAACCCTCTGTCCTTGTGGTATGTCCGACAACCTCGTATCTGCGTTGCAGCACGAGAACCGTGGTCTTAGGCTACTTTCTTTGGGTAAGCGTATTGCATACACGAAGTGGCTACTTGTAACAAAATTCGCCACTAAAGATGGTGGAGGGATCCGAGGTCTTTCTTCCCTTCTTATTCTCCAGGAAATCATGGGTAGGGTGAAACGAGAAGAAGGACTCAGTGAAATCCCTCGACCATGCGATATTTTGATATAATTGGGGGAACGAGCACAGGAGGGTAAGGACCATTTACCAAGAAATGTCCTATTTGAGTATATTATAATTATTGCCTTTTATAGACTAATTGCGATTATGCTGGGTCGTCTCCGAATGTCTGTATCAGACGCGATAAAATCCTACGTCGACCTTTCGGAGAAAATCTTTTGAAACATAAGCATATATGGCAAGAGGGGGAGTTTAAAGCTACCCTACTGAAAGAGTCTATCAAAGATATCGTTTCAAAGTATTCAGAGAATAGAGACGGGAAGACTAGAATGTTCGACCCGTTGCTCCAGTCCAACTCGGGAACCAGGGGTTGTAGAGCGTAAGTTTACCTTTGTATGTCTGCTAAATTCCCGATATCAACAACTTCTACATAGGTTCGTCTGCGCCTTGACGGCGGACAACATCAGAGGGGGTCTCCCGGTTCATCTTCGAACTTACGCAAGTGAATGGAACCAGACACCCAATTGCAAGATATGGAAAGCAGCACGGGCTACAAGCGCAGCTCCGACGTTCTTCAAGGGCGTTAGCATAAAGGGCGAGAATGGTATTTTGATGAGGTTCGTCGACGGAGGAATAGCAGTCAATAACCCCACGGAGCGCGTCCTCGCTGAAGCCCAAAGCCTGTTCCCTGATGGACATCTCTCATGCATTCTCAGCATAGGAACTGGCCAGGGCAAAACCATCGCAATGGCCGAAAGCAGCGTGATAAAAAATATGATCAGCCGGGATGTGCAGCTGACAGACACGGTCAAGAAGATGGCCACGGACTGTGAAGTAGTCGCGAACGACATGTCGAATCGGTTTGCTCCGCATCCAGGGGTGTACTTTAGGTTCAACGTAGATCAGGGAACGCAGGATATTGGGCTGGGGGAACACGCAAAGTTAAGCGAGCTTGCAGCGCACACGAGTGCGTATTTGAGGTTGCACGAGAATGACATGAGGGCGAACCGGGTTGCTGCTGCTTTGAAGAGTACACGTCCGTGGGCGACGTTGCCGATATCCGATATTGCGCGTTGAGAGTCGCATCTCCCTTTGATACCCGCATACAGACCACTAGTACCCGCCTGAAGAAATTTCTCGGCTGTTTGTACCATGTTCGCGTATAATACAATTCGCAAGGGCCGATGCCCCATACAACCCCATCAGAGTCCGTCCTGTAACCATCCCTCCCCATGCTTTTTACAAATTATATAGGCGCCACGGTCAGTACGCCTAAGCTTGCTAAACTGTACCCACAGTTACATTTATTTGTGTACCACTCATCAAGCCTTAAATCCAACGCATTCATTCACTAAAACATCTAATTTATCACTCAATTAAACATATATAATGTCGAGTAGGTTCATAATAAGTATACTCATTAATAGAACATATCATAACGTCATCCCTAAGAAAGATCGTGATCCAAAACTCAAACAGATGCCCTTCTCTCTTTCCTCTCTCCTCCATCGCCAACGTGATCATCAGCGGAAACCTCCTTCTTATCACCCTCCTCGGGCTCATCCTTTTCTCAATCGATCCCAACTCCCTACTAACCCCATCCCGCCTGTACGTCTCTCTGCCCAACGCATCGCCAGGCAAATAAGCAGGAGGGGGCATCCCAGGGGGCGAAAACGCAGGCGGGCGCCCACTCGAATCATAAACAGGCAAAAACTCTTCCTGTGGCTGCACCCTCGCTCCTCCTCCTGCTCCTCCTCCCCATCTTCTCGACCTCGGCTGCGGAGGCGGCAACGACCGAACACCCAAGTCTTGCTCGGCGTAAAAGTTGCGAGCGCGCGATCCCCAGAGTTTGAAGGCGCACCAGATGCCGATGATGAGTACCGCGGCGACGATGATGCAGACTACCCATGCGATTGTTCGGGTTTGGTCTGCGTTGAAGGACGGGTCGCGTTTGGAGAGGTGGAGGATGACGGGGTCGGGGATGTGCATTTTGTTGTGTGTGTGTAGGTTGGTGGGGTGGTGGAGGTGTCAAGTAAGAGGGCTGGGTAGGGTAGGGTGGGGGATAAGACTACAAGGTTTGGTCAATATGAAGTTTGGGACGAACTAAATCCACTTACTTAAGAGACCACTACAAGAGACAAGACAGCAAAACTAGCCTCTCAAAGTCTCGGTGCTCAAGCCTGATATAGTACCAAGTACCACACGTTCTCACGAGGGGGGAGAGGGACTCGAGCTTTGGGTACGGTATCAAGAACGTTGACTAATATATGAAACTCGGGAGAGATATTGGCTCGGTATTTTTGGATAAACGATGTCGGACCATGGCAGGGCGGTGATGAGCTGAGTGCGAGCGGGGATCGTCCGATTGTGCGGTTTTGGGGGTATGCGGTACGGGACTGTACAAGTGTATGTGTTTTGCGGATGGAGCTCGGGCGAGTTGTTGGTAGGGTCGGTCTTGGCCTCACTTGGGGTAATCACGTTTCAGACTACGAGTTGGAATGAGATGTATAGTGGGCAGATGAACCTATAGCAAGAGGGAACGATTACGGCAAGCAAAAACTCAGAACTTGGTGCACGCCTCTAGTCCTATTTTGAACGATCACTTGTTCCGGGCCTTTTCGCGTTGCGTTGGAAGCCGAGTCTCGAGTTGGCTGAGCTCTAGTTGGTTGTCCAGAACGACGTTGGTAACGTGTGATGATTCGGATGGTCTTGGTGTGTCTTGCATCGCATTTTGGAGCAGAGTTGAATTCCCAGGATGTCATGCAGTCCGCTGGTGCAAGGGCACGATGCCGAGATAGGATGGAGAGAACGCCAAGTTGGGAATGCATGCTGGTAAGATTAGAACGAATAGAATAAGATCTTTTGTATATCGGCTGATTCGAACCGTCCGAAGACGCACGGGTAAACAAAGTTTATGTATGCGCAAAGCGAGCGGATGTGGTTAGATGGTTAAAGTTAGTCGAGAACACACACTCTGGCACTCTGCCAAGGCACGAGGCGCCTCATCGAGATCGAAATGACGTTTGGCGAGATCTTGGATGGTTAAGCGCCGAGATGAGGTAATAGTGTGATAGAAGCGCCGGGTGGGTAGCGCGATTGAGCTTGCCAGGGCCGACGACTCGAGGAAAGCAAAGCGATAATGAACGGCACTGCAACGCCCGTGACTGTCTCGTACAGACCGTATCAGGTGAGATGATTGTATTTATATTGATTTTCGCTGACTTTTTTGTAGTCGAAGCGGCATTCGCGCAACTCGTCTGGACTGGGGAGCAGTGCAGGGTTCTCGCCGCCTGTCACCCCGCCAGCAAGGTCGCCTGGGCCATATGAGTCTCCGAGCACACCTGAGCACAGGGTGTATGGCAACACAAAGTACCTGGCTCCTCATCATCAGACAACGCCCACTGTCACTGTTCCCTCCCGATCGTCGCCATCTCCCTCTCCCTCGCCGTCGCCCACAACGCCAGAGGCCACTCAGGCGCCGAACCCAATCGAGACTGCATACAAGTCTGCATACACAGAGCAAGCGCCGGACACACAGACACTGCCTACGCCATCTCCCACTCCCGAGCAGCCAGCCTCTACCGAATCGAGCTCGCAGCCGACGTCGCCTCTGACGCAGCTCCCAGCGCTTCCGGCCTCACGCCCCGGCTCAGAGACAGCTGGGCCTTCGTCTCCTGGGCCTTCATCCCACTCCAGCACAGCCCCATCTCCACGTCCTACGATCGTACAGAGACCCGGCTCGCGTTTTCGCGTAGTATCCACCCGCGGTCTGAGCGCGAACACTCAACCCGCCAGGCCATCTCCACTCCGCCCAGCCTCCCATCTCTCCCCTGGGCCTCTACCCCTACGGCACCAACCCACACACACACTTTCAAATGCATCCACGCCTGTATCTCCCTCACCGGTTCCAAGTTACCAGCATCGGTCAGCGCTCCTGTCCCATTCAACGAACGTCTCTCCCGGAAACAGAAACAAACCTCTGCCAGCTCCTGGATCGGCTGTTTCCGCGCCATCGCTTACGCCCCCTCGATCTAATACCCAAGCGCCCCTCGAGATCCACGACCCCCATCTTGACCCCTGTACCAGCTCCGAGGTCCACCACTCCCGTTGCTGCACCGAGTCCGACTTCCAACACTCCAGTTCCCTATGCTGTCTTGTCCCGCACTTCGTCCGCCTCTCCCGTCCCTACGAACATACCAGGAGTGAATTCCCCCTCGAGACCCGCGCCCTACCGAGCCGGGTTCCAGCCCAAAGGTGTCTACAGACACCGAACAGAGGAATTTGAAGCCGCTCGTGCCAAAAAAGTAGATGGGAAACGAACCGAGGAGAAAAGGCTGACAAGGCGATTGGAAAAAGTCGGTCGTCTCATCTCGTTTTTTTAGACCCACCTTACTCATTTAGAGCTCTTGCAGCTTATTGACCTCCATTTCTCGCCGAAAGAAAAGGACGATGCTCCTCCTCCTCCTAATAGACGATCCTCTTCCTTTTTTGACGACTTGGCCGAGCTCAAGAATAAATCTCCAAACGAACTTTGGAGAGGCGTCGTAGAGAGCAAGGCGGCTCAACAGGAAAGAGCCATCAGGAGTAAGCATTCCACCTCGATTGTTCATCCAATCCTGATGTTTGGATAGCCGCCGAACAGACCATCACTAAATGGGAGGACGACAAGGACGTTTCGGCCTGCCCTATATGCACGTACGTCCTCATTCGCCCTCTCCACCACCCTTGACTCATATCATGAGCAGGACATCATTCCACCCCCTCACCAACCGCAAACACCACTGCCGACTCTGTGGTCGAGTCGTATGCTCCCTTCCTCCCAAACCCCCCACCGCCCGATCTCGTGCTCGCTCTTGATTGTCGCGGACCCCCGAACGAGAATGATCGAGGAGGTACCGGACGTCATTGCGTATGGCGTCACGCTGGACGGAGAGAAGGATAACAAATACGTCAAGGGTGTGAGAATATGCAGGACTTGTCGCGCCGTTGTTTCGTACGTTTTATTTTTCGCGTTTCTCCAGAGTGGGAGGGGACTAAATCTTGCCGCGGGCTGGTAGGAAACAGCAGTATAATATCGAAGCTGCGACCATTCCTGCGTTTTCAAGGATTTACCAGGTTGGTTCATATAAGCAGTTATAGATTGAACTCTTGATTAAACCTGGTACAGGCGTTGCTACGATTGGAAGGGCAAATCGAGGACGATCTGCCTCAGTTCCAAGAACTAGTGTTAAACCTCAAGTACGCCCTTAACTTTCTTTTTTTCTCCGGCGTTTCTTATATGTTACCTCAGAAACGGCACCCACTCCAACCCTTCGGCTACATCCACAACAGCCGCAGCCCGCAAATCCCTCCTGGACCGATTCCACGAATACGATCGACTGGCCAAACGACTGAGGGCACTACCGTGTCAGCCTGGAAGCTCGCAAGAAAAGGTGCAGATAGCTGTGTCGACACGGGCAAACGTCTTTCTCCAGAAACACATGTTCCCCCTACAGGTACGACCCAATCGTCGCTAAAGATAGACCCCCAAACTAACTCTTGGTTGTCGGAACAACAGACGCTCCCCAAGATGAAGCAGCTCGCAAAAGCAGCTACCGAGTCCGAGTTGGCTGACCCGACCCAGTACTCGACGACCCAGGCCACGCGATCCAGCCGCTGTTGGAACAAGAAGCAGTCTTGGAGCAGATGCTCGCCGAAGCCCAGGCAGCACGCAAGATCGAAGACGCGCAAACGCTCAAAGCAACCTGACAGAAATCAGAAACGAAATCCGCCGGTTCATGCGGTGATCATTTCTTGCACCCATACCTCGCTTTGCTTTGCTTTTTTTTTGTTCGCTCTCTTAATTCTTTCTCTTTCTGATTGTTTTGATGCATACATGAGGGGAATGTGGTTTCGTGTTGTATATTATATGCGCGCAATAGTTTGTTTATGGCATGATCGTAAATGAGATTCTCTGATGCACCGTTTACATCACTTTCCGCCTCGCTGGTCCTCTCGGTTTCGCAAACGGTTTCTTGGAATCGTCGGCGGGAGATGTGGTCCCACTTCCGGGTGAAGCCAGCTCGCTCCGAGCCATGCGAGGTCCAGTTCGGTCGGGTCGGACGACTCGAGTCGCTTGGCAACTGTGATTCCAGCTTGAGCTTTGACGTCGTTTACCAGGCTGGCTACGCCCGACTATTTAAAAAAGGCGGGGTTCGGTTAGTTGTGAGTGCACCTTGAGGGACGAGAACGTGTGCGTACCGAGTAGAGCATACGGTATTTCACAGGTGAACTTGAGGGGCATGTATACGTAAATACTACATTTCGTTTCAGCAATGGGTGTCATATGGCAAGGAGAAACTTACCAATATGAGGTGAAGCACCCTCTTCCTGCGCCCACGAGTACAGGCCATAAGCTGGCTCAGAGGCAGGAAGCGCACCAGGAACACCATCGAGGGATACATCCTTAGTATCCTTCAAGATCAACTCTCCTTTGTAGGATCGATCGACTATCCAGAAATCTTCAACTTGGTTGTCCCAGCGCAGGTGTTTTGAGGTTTAATTTTTACTTACGATAACGACCAATCGTCCGGGTTGCAAGTCGCGCAACGCGTCTCCGAGCTCGTCGGACCATTTCATCCCCGCGCGTGAGCCTACGATGGACTGGCGTACACCTGCGCCTTCGTATGCAGCCGAGGATGCCCGTTCTGCCGCGCGTATCTCTTCGAGTTCCTACAAGGGGTTGATCAGATAGGAGATAGGGCCTGTTTGAAAGCCAACCTACGCGTTCACGAGCAGTCAGTGGTTTGGGGGCGGCGAGATGCCGTTGGTGGGCTTGGTACGCTTCGGAGTAAGGTCATCCTGGACAAACGTAGCGTCAGTGCTACCCCATTTTAAATATTGATGAATGTGTACTTTGGAAGTAGCGAATATGTTGTCCTTGAACTTCTGGTCACCTAGAGCTTTGGTAAGTGCACCACGCGACGACGCATACACCATCTATGATCCAAGAGCATCAGGCCCATAGAGTCAGGTCTCATGTATATGAATTTGTTCATACCTTGTCTCGGACCTAAATTCCATAATAACGCGCTAGAGTTATCTCACACAAGCGGGATCGTAATGTACGAACCTTGGCGGTGTCTGGGACGTAGGAAATAAACAACCATTTCGAACCCTCGGTATAGGCGAGTATATACGCAGGAATATCGTCCTCAAGAATGTCTTGCAGCTGAGGGAGATCATCTATAAACCCTCCGGATCCGGTTGGGATTGTCCCATCGGGTACCAGCGATTCTACTCATTCGGCTCGATTAGAGATCATTGGTTGAGGTCAAGGGTAACATTCATACCGTTCTGAATCTTTACTTTGATGAAACGCGTAGATTGGGAGGCAACAGCCGAGGCAAAGGCCGATGAGAGTTCTGGTGAGACTCCGATTCCAGAGGATGCAGACATTATCTTCGTGAAATGGACTGCTTGATTGTATGACTGGCTCAGTTAACAGACCTATCGAGAAGATATTTTATTCGTGATTAATAAGTCTGACGGGATGAGTCCGTTAGAATAAAGTAGAGAAATGCCATACTTGGTGTCTGGTTGAAGTCGAGTCTGGGGCGACTGGTATCACAATTTGAAATATCCAGCTGGATCAATCAAGTCCCGCTCCGAATCAAAAGGCGCTCCCGTCCTGCTAAGCCCAAGAATGACAAGGTCCAGATTATTCGGACCTTTTTATTGGTATAAGTTTATTTTTCAGAAATGATTTCATGTCTCTGTCGTACATATACAAGGCTGAGCCTCTTTGACAACCGGAATTTCTAGTCTTAACGCATCCACAGAATCCAGTGGTTTGGCGCTTGGCAGGCTCAACAATTAATTCAAAATGGGGTTAATCCGGGTAATCCCTTTTATAGTTGTAACTGCTGAATTATTCTACTCGAACTTGACAAAGGGATAATCTGTTATTGGAAGAGCATTTCGTGGCTACTGCAACATCAGAAATTGGTCAACGTCCCTACCATCGTTTAAGCGATCTCCGTAGGCACAATAGGAACCAAAGGAAACACAAACTTGTATACCACGCCAGTGAACCTAATCTTGAAATCACTCAAGTGACCTACGGAATCTCTTCATTAATGGAAATGTTACGAGTTAATTCCATCCAGAGGCTTCTTCTCTTAGTATCCAGACTACGTTTGCCAACGCCTCAATAGAGCCGGAAAATTTGAGCCCATTGGTGGCTTGATGCACCAATTCTCAGGCCTAGTTGACAATGTTGTGCTCCACTGTTGGTTCAGGTTTGTTTTATTTCTGCCAGGCCCCCGAAGTGCCTAATCAGTCACAACGGTAAGCTCTACCCGAACTTACTTTATTCCAAAAGCCCTGCAGGGCCGGGTCTCTTGGGATGTTAACGCACATGCAAGCACCATACGCATACATAAAGGTCACCTTCATCCTGAGTTTTCCATCACTCACTTTCATCCGTCTAACTTCTAGTTCGTCTTCCATTTTCACTATGTTGTTTGCTCGTGCAGCTCTTGCCTCTGGTATCATATTTCCCCTATATATCTACCCCGGAACCAGCTGTTCAGGTTGGACACCCCTCATCAATGCGTATGCCAAATCAACTACGATATCGCCTCCAAATACTTACACTTAGTCCTCTTAGTATCACTACCCACCCCAATCTACCCTTCTGGGTGGTCGTAAACCCTGCAAGTGGACCAGGAGCCGTGAACTCACAGCCGGATGCCAACTACCAAGCATGTATTCCCCAACTTCGCCCGGCCGCAAATCCCAACGTCAAAGTTTTGGGCTACGTTCCAACAGGATTCGGCTCTCGTGCACAATCCGCTGTCCAAGCTGATATCACAACTTATTCGCAATGGGGAGCTTCTTACAAGCCCAACGGAATCTTTTTCGATGAGGTTGCAGCGAACAGCGCAAATCAGATCTTGTATTCGGGATACTCGGGTTTCGCCAAGAACAAGATCAGTGGTGCCGTGGTAGGTTCAATAATACTATAAGACTGCCAGGGCGCGAGTGACTTATGTGTGTACCTCGCATTAGATTACTCTAACCCAGGGGTGGCTACGCCGGCCGAGTACTACGGATTCAGTGACCAGATTGTCACTCGTGAGGACAATTACAACAATTTTAGGTGAATCTAGCGTAGTTATGGGATCAAAAGCTTGACTAAAAGCCAGTATTTTTAGTCCAAGTCAATACACCATTGGTAGTTCTACCCCAGCTTCCAAACAAGCTGTCATATTGCACACAACCGAAACCACTCCCCCAACTTGTATGTTAAATGCTATTGTCCGCGTCGATAAAATAGGTGCCGTCTATTTTACGAGCGATGTGCTCCCGAATCCTTACGACATGTTTCCCCCTTATTGGGCTGGGTTGGTCGATGCTGTCCAAACTGCTGCGTCAGCTTGAACTACTTACAAGGCTTGGTGAAAAATCTGTCATGGTTCATATAGAACCTTTCGTATGTCATCTTATTATCATTTGACATGTAATGAAAGAAGTCTGAAAATGCAACAATGTGATCTAAAAATGCTAAATGTATGCATAGCTACAAGCCTAGCACTCACCGAGATCGGTGGTCAATTCATGGATTAATTAGATGGGTGAAAATTCAGTCTCACTACTTTGAAGACGTGGAAGAGGGGTTGATTAATTAATGAGCAGTGGTCCCGAGCGTACTAATCTATGGTATACCTAGGTTACAATTATCCTACAAAACGTAACAGGTCCTTATAGTTCCATGTAAGTGTCCCACCTCTCCCTTTCTTCCTCGCTCCCTTCGAAAACGAACCCAACCCGGTCTATTTTGTCAAATCCTTCAGATGACTCTGGTTCCTGGAAATGCGAACGAAACGTAGTGTATGCTATCCACGGGACCAGTTTCCGTGGAGCACTGGATGCTATGGTCGTGGCTTTGGTTGTAGTCGTAGTCGTGACTTTGGTTTTGGTCGTAGTCGTGACCTTCTTTGGCCGACCTTCTTAGGCTTCCCTTCGGATTCACTATCTGACCCAAGTTCCTTGTCGCCACCCTCGATTACTGTTGCCGCCGATGTTTCAAGTACAGTAGAACTTTCGACATCTGGAACCCGTTGATGGAACGCACGGTACATATTGTTGTGCCACGCAAGTTCAGGAGCTACGTCAAACCACACACACCGTACTGGGCATTTCAGGCGTTTAGCGATTCCAATGTATTCAGCCCGGGTGGCCTTATCGCGATTTGTGTTGTCTGTACGCTCCAGTTAGTAGAGTAGAAAGTGGGATATAGAAACAGTTTACCAATAACGCATCTCCCCCTCGCTAACTACTCTTTCGGCTTCCTTTGCGCACCTCTTCTTGTCTTTGAGTGTATCTGGTTGACATGAACATATCCCACAGGGGCGAACTGTTTCTTAAATACGCTCGATTTACCGCAGCCTGGGGAGCCAACAAAGACAACTATCTCGGGAGTCGTAGAAGGCGATATTAGCGATGGCATGAGATCTGGTGACAAATCAACCACACTGTCCTCAAGAGCAACGACGTAGTAAGCGCACCTTTGGCCTCGAGTTTGGATGGATGAAACCCAAGCAACGGCGGTAGCTTTTCTTTCCGCTCCTTGAAGAATTGCTGCAATGAGAGGACTCAATGTTATATTCACGCGTGATGAAAAGCGTCTTACATCAGGGGTATAAAATTGAATGCCCATGTTGTGTGCTAGCTTTCGATCAACCGCACTGTGATCTTTAGGCTTGGTCCTCCCAGCTGCGTCCCCAACAAAGTACGAAGCATTCTTGTCTAAAGATATGAATTATACGTATTCGGTGTGAAACAAGGTCAATAACCACCAATCACAACGTTCTCCTTTTTAAACTCTTCGACAAGTGCATCCCACATCCCAACATAGGCTTCCGAAACCCATCTTTCTCTTTAGCGCAAATATCCGAAAAGGAATGTCCGAGAACTTGTATCGTAACCGCTTAGTTGGTAAAACTTGGGGTCAATTTGGTACAGACTCACTGCGGATTGAGCGATTTGTGGAATCTTCTGTTTCCATTTAGCTTCGCGGCCTTTGACGGGTAATCCAGCCTGGTTAGTGATTACAACGATCGAGAACCTGGGTGTTCGTAAGTATGCGTTTACCAAGGGGGAAAGGGAGTCTAAAAGCATACCCGTCCGAGACTGCGTTGCGGAGTTTCTCTCCAACATTCGTAGTCCAAAGCTTCCAGTCATCCGAGTCATCAGAGAACTTTTTCCCGCTCTTGCGAGTGATGAGTGTATCGTCCAGATCGAACATTGCTACCTGCGCAACGTAGTGTTACATACGGTAAGATGTTGAATCGAGAGGTATGCATACCTTGGAAGTCGCTTTCTGTTCTAAATGAATCCCGTACAAACATGTTGCTGGACCAACTTGAGGGATATCACCCTTTGTGGTGCTGGTTGAAGGCCCGGATATAATAGGGAGAAGTTGCCTTGGTTGATGAGCTGGGAGCGCCAGTGCAGGCAGCCACTTGAACGCCGTGCTCGCTTGAGCAACGGCCGAGCGAGGAAGAAACATAGCAGGAACTGTAGTGCAAGCGATTCAAATAACTGAATCGAGGGTTAGAACTAAGAGCTCGTACTCACTCTTCGCACTCTTCTGAACTTTCGTTGCTCTCTCTTCGCTTACATTCGCCTCCCCTTCGAATTCAGAGAGTTGCTCGGCGGAACGTTTGAGAGATGTGGAAGCAACGGTGGCGGATTCTACTTTTAGTGTAGTTGTTTTGGTATCAACCTCTGTACTAGTGATAGATAAACTAGTTGTTTCTTTCTTGAGAGACTTGGGACTGGACATTGGGAGCAGGGTACGTTGTGGTTGTGGTTGTAGTTAGCGCGTCGATCACGCCACGACGCGTGTGTTACCAACCATTCGGCCACCAACGCCGTTCCTCGAGCGATATCAGTAGATGAATACTCTCGCCCAATTGGATTGGATTGGTCCAAAAACCGCCGGGGCGCTAATCACCACGCGCCTTCTGGCTCGTGTGCTTCGAATCCATGGGTCACAGCCATCACTTGAGGGCGCATAATTATTGCGAGCCCAAACTCAAATGCACAAAGAGGAAATATTATTTAATTGTGCTGAACAAATTGGATGTATCCTATACAGCAAAGACACAGGCAGAAACACAAGGGTAAAAGTTCGCTAGTTACTATACCTGCTAACGCTACTTTTTCAGGGCATAAAGAGAAGAGTTTATACAGCGTGCTACAAGATGTCCGATCCAAATAGACTCATTCCTGCTTGACACCATGTCTCGCCTCTCGCTCCTTTGCTCGATCTGCAAGATCTACGCCGACAAGCATCTTGCTGGCTTTCCACAGCTGCACTACGTTGATCACATTCTTGGCGAATGATATAGGGAAGGTGATCAGTGCCAAAACATCCGGCCATGAGAGATTTCCGATGAGCTTGGCGGCCGAGTCGAGCGCGGGGATGGGCGCTCCAGTCGGTTGAAATGATAGAAGCAGTTCTGCGATGGTGGTAAAAGGTCCACCGACAGGTTTATAGGGACCGAAGGAGATGAGATAGAGTGCAACAAAGAAAAGCTCGTTGCATGCACAAAATACGAAGAGTGTTGTCTAGATAAAGTAAGTCAGGGGCGATAAGGTGGGTATCAGGATGTGCTTACGGAATCATTATAGTAGTACCAGAGGATGCGGCTGACATCACTCGTTACGGCCTTGTGCGATTTTGAACCTGTCACAAGAGAGCTGAAAGGGGCAATGCGGTGTGAGGGCAAGCGCGGTATCCCTGAGACTATGATCTACTTACCTATACATGTGCATATAGTGGCTACTAAAGTCGAGGGAGATGAGAACCTGGAAGAGCGCGGCGTAGGATGTGTATCGTGATGAGAGATAGCACAACAAGCATGACGTCGCGCATCTAAACAAGGATCAGCCGAACATAAATTTCAGACAGCATGTGCCCACTTACCGGTCTGTTACCATGTCTAGCACAGCACCGAATCTGGATGTCTGGCCGAGCGCCCGTGCCGCTTGTCCATCAACGGCATCTAAGAGGGCGGATATACCGTAGAGAAGGGTGCACGCGTTGGGGTGACTTCCCATATAATGGAGTGATATGCCAACGAGAATGACACGTGTATAGCCTGAGCAAGAGTCAGTAATAGCGAAGTTGGAGGAAAGAACAAACCAATGAGATTGGGGACGAAGAGGTATACATTCTCGTCGTATGTATGAGTGGCTAGGTCAAGCGCTAATTTGCCGTCGACAACATCTGAGCCACGCGTCGGCGATCAAGCTGGGCTTGTCAACACCAGAGTTGGGGGAAAGAGTGCTCATGTCGTAGCGCGATGCCTCTGCTCTGCGGCTGCCGAATGTCAGCACTTGCTGTCACACGCTGCAGAGCACGTGACCATGATATCAGAGCGCTTAAGCCATATTCGCTTACGTGATCTACTCTCTCGAGAATCTACCCGATGCGCGCCATCCGCGTCCGACTCGCCATTGGCCGACCTTCCACGTCTCGCCAGAGTCGTTCGACGTCGGCTTTCACATCTTCCGCGACTCTATCTCACCCTAGGAAGTTACCGCCGGATTTTCCCCGTCGCATTCCGGCCTATGCATATGCGCCGGTTGAGGACAGTCAAGGGCCGCTTGTCAGCCCCAAACCGAGCGAGACAGAGACTGACCAAGACCAAGAGAAGCCTCGGAGACGTGTCGGGCGACCCCCAGGCAGTCCAAACAAGCCCCCGCCACCGCCGCCTCCGCCTACCACCAAGGCGTCTGTAAACCCCGAGTCCATATGGGCAGGGAAGACTCTAGGCGAAGGCGACGCCCGGACCCTGCCTCCAGAGGATATGCTCCAAGATGCACTGGCACAACTCCTGGTCACTCTTCAGCCTCAGACACAGTATCGCGCAGCCTATTCAACCAATGGGCTCCCATTGGTTGAACCGACACTGGCTCTCTATTGCCCAATTGAGGGGGGCGATGTGAGTTGCTTAAATTTTCCTCTGACTGGAACTAACTCGCGCGTAGTATGTCATCGATGATACAGTCAAGGAACTGGCTAGTCGTGTGAACGGAGATGTTATAGTCGTGGATGCGGCCCAGCTTGCAGCTGGTGAGCACGGTAGCTTTGGCAAAGGTGTGTTTCATGCACCACTTTATAATTCTCATTTTATTGAAATTTATTCAGCCGCCTCGATTCTCAAGTTCCCCCACAACCCTCTTCATTTCCCCTCCACCGGATCTCCTGCTTCCCGGCCAATCTCTGAGGACCCTGACACGGACGACGACGATCTGGATGACGACGATGAGCCAGACTCCAGTATCCAACGAGTCACTTTTGGCAATGTTTCAGCCGTCGCTATCCCTGCCCGAGCACTTCGTATGCGAGGTAACCCACTGGTCCCTGGTTCGTCTTCATCTGGATCAGGAAGAGATACTCCTATGGGCCAATCGGAACTTAAAAACTTCTTCGAGTCGATTATCAATGCACCTGTTCCCTCTTCCAGTCCTTCAAGCACACAACCCCGACCAAGGATAATCTACCTTCGAGACTTCTCTCTTTTAGCACCAAGTGCACACACATGGTACCCGGCTCTCTTGTCTGCTATCCGCTCCCGTCGGCAAGGCCATCTTCTCAGACCGTCTAACCCTCTGCCTCATCCTACGACCTTGGTTCTGGGAGTATCTCCATCATCCGTGCCTTCACTTTCCAGCTCGCCTTCGCCTGGACCACCCAGTCCCGCTTCAGGAATCATGAACATCCTCATGGGCCAACGACCACGAATTGTGCCGACCCCGGTCGCAAGCCGAGAATCCGGTGCCAACCAGGACGAACGAGAGCTTCGACTCCGAGAGCGACTGAAAAGGTGGTCTAGAACTGGCTCCGTATTGGACAATCTACCTTCCTTTGCCTCCCAGCGAAGTCCGGCAGCTGGGCCGACAGGATTTATGTCCGCGAATGGCTTCACAAGTTTATTCGGGGCTCACCCGAGCTCGGCCAGAGAACAGGCCAACGAAGGAACGAATAGCGGTGGAGTGAGCGTCGGGACGGGGAACAAGAGTGGCTATTTTAGGGCGTGTGGAGTAGTGCCTGCTACAAGGGACGAAGCACGAGAAAGGAATGTAAGGAGGGCGCGAAGATTGGAAGTGAATACGCTGGTGGTACGAATGGCAATGGGAGCCGTGGGTGCCAAGCTCGTTGGAAGTACAGGGATGTTGGCCCGGCCATCCAAGTCGAAGAAAGAGATGGACGAAACAGAAAAGGATAAGGAGAAGCCCGATGCCATTCCGACTGATAAAATGGTAGATGATTGGTCTCGAAAGGTCTTGGACTGGTCCTCTGCAAGACGGCTGGCAGACCGAGCGTTGGCATGTTCTATCCTCACAAATACACCTCCGGTCGAACCCGTCGTTTTAGATGAAACAGCTCCGATTCACGAAGCGGCGGCAGCAGAGGAAATGGGCGCCAGTGGGACAAACGGAGCAGGTGGGATACCCCTCGCAACTCCCGTAAGTTGGGAGTCGGTGCGAACTGCATGGGATACGTTGCGGCTGTCACTGGGGTATGGAGAGAAAAAAGCCGAATCATCCGGGACTACGACCACCCCCGCATCCGATTCAACTACAACACCAACTATCAACCCAAGTCCCACTGGCTCTTCGAGCGCATCCAGTACAACTCCAACTTCAACCCCCAAGTGGTCGGGTATAGGCTCTCCCCGGGAGCCTGTCCCTTGGATAGATGCTGTGCTTGCTCCTCCCGTACCTACCATCGGTGTGGATGGAAAGCCTGCTGAGTCTGGAGCGGAGGACGACCTTGTCGAACAAGTCAAAAATGATCCCGAGCTGGAACCGCACGAAGACAGGCTGTTGGGATGCATTGTGAATCCAGGTGGGTGTTTACATGCTTTTCTAGAACCTAGCCTATTTTACCGACTCTTGCCACACAGCTGAGCTCCAAACGACATTCGCTCAAGTTCACTTGCCCGACGCAACAATCGATAGCGTGCGCACGATTGTTTCGCTCCCATTGCTCTATCCAGCGGCATTCCGCTCCGGTATACTTGCACAACACGCTATGAATGGTGCACTGTTATTTGGTCCACCTGGCACGGGCAAAACGTTGCTCGCCAGGGCTTTAGCAAAGGAAAGCGGAGCAAGGATGATGGTTGTCAAACCGTCGGATGTGATGGACATGGTAGGCCCTGAACTCTACTCACTAAACTAACAGAGATACTAAGGCTTGAGCTAGTATGTCGGCGAAGGAGAAAAACTTGTTCGCAGTGTCTTTTCTCTAGCTCGGCGTCTCTCGCCTTGCATAGTCTTTTTAGACGAAATCGATGCACTTCTCGGCGCTCGTTCGTCCCGAGATATAGGTGGTGCAGCATCTGCTCACCGAGGGCTCGTTACCGAGTTCATGCAGGAAATGGACGGTTTGAGGTCTTCTGCTTCTTCAAATGTGGTCGTGATTGGAGCTACGAACCGACCGTTTGACCTAGACGATGCGGTTCTCAGACGATTACCCAGACGACTCTTGATAGATCTCCCAGGGTTGGAAGAGCGAGAGGCGATCTTGAGAATTATGCTAAAAGGAGAAGACGTAACTGAAGATGTCGACATACCAACACTTGCAAAGCAGACCGATGGATTTAGTGGGAGCGATTTGAAGAGTACGTATATGCGTTTTGGGCCAATTTATTCTGAAGGTACTGAGCCTGTGTTATAGACTTGGTAGTTTCCGCCGCTCTGGATGCTGTCAAGGAGAATATATCACTGCCATGGAGGACTGGCAGTGCTGCTAATAAAAGCGGAGACAAGGACAACGAGAAGTTGGCAGATCTACCGAAGCCAGATGCGATCAATATTGCTCCCGATGCAACAAGCTCTGATGCCCCTGTTCCCGGGACACAGGCTACAACCAAACCGGCCGTAGTTGAATCGACGCAGCCCGCGGAGGATAATGCCGGTTCAACTACTGAAACAGTAGCCACTACCACACCCACTCAGCCAACAGTCGAACCAACAGTCGTGCGGAGGCTTACAAACGAGCACTTTACGCGTGCCCTCAAAGATATCACACCGTCTGCGTCAGAAGCACTCGGCACACTAGCTGACCTGCGAAAATGGAATGCCGAATTCGGGGGTGGTGATAGGAAAAAGACAAACAAGGCGTGGGGCGGGCGGTTCGGATTTGGCGGTAGTGGAAAGAGACCAGATGGTGAAGGTACAGGCCGGGTTGGCGGGGTGGTCGATGAGCGAGTTTGAAAGTGGAGAATAATGAAGATATAAGTCAATGGTGCATTTATTCTGAAAGTACGGCTAGATGATTGCTGTTGGATTAATCGATGTAGATATCCAGTTGTGTGTAAACTTATACAGCTTACATACTGTATTGATTGAGTTATGGACAACCCTCCACTCACTTTTTGCTCTTAGAGAGTGTGTGACCATGATCATATGTGTGGTCTATGCGACTACACGTGACTCCTAGCCACTCAGGCTTGTCCATCACTTCTGCTTGATCCAAGTATGTCACAAACACCTGTAGCAGCTTCGAATTTGCCGACCCAGGCTCGTCCTACTACCACCAATGCCCAAACTACAGCTCCAACTACGACTGCGACTTCAGCGACCCTTCCAACTATGACTGTTCCGACACCGACAGGTGCTCCCACCACCACTCCTCAATACTATACAGCCGCACAGTACCCAACTCGCGGACCTATTCAATTTACAACAACTCCGGGCCCCCCTTTGACTCCCAGACCATCCACTACTACCAGCACTGCGGCCACATCCACTACGCGTCCGGCAACAACAACTTCCTATACGGCATCATCTGCTCCGCGACCAGCTGCTCCCGCTGCCAGTTTTGTCTCTACCGTGGGCGCTGGAAAACAACAACCCAAGAAGGCACCTGCTCTCAAAGGGTCGTTTACGAAAGATCGTAAGTGTATTGTTCTGTTTCAAGTCCAATGTCCTACTGATGGACTGTAGTCCGACCGATGATGTACGCGTTTGGGGACCACTCTAATCCTGCACCAGATACTGTGACCGTTATGGAGGAGATTCTCATGGATTATATGATTGATGTGGTAAGCAACCTGAGTCGTTCCACCGTTTTCAATCCTGATGCGAGCTTGTATACGTACTGTCCAGTGCACCACGGCGATGAAAAAGACAAAGAGGACCAACATTCAAATCGACGGTTTAAGGGAAGCTCTCTCGCATCCGGCAGACGTAAAAAAATTGGCTCGTATGGAAGAGCTATTATTTATGCAGGAAGATATCAAGCGCGCTCGTGCTCAATTCAGTGAAAAAGACGATCGAGCAGCTCCGTAAGGTCCTTCGTAGCACACCAGTAGTTCTATCTCCTTGGAGACCCATAGATTTGGTAGGCTTGGACCTGGCATGTTTTTTTTTTATTCTTCCATTGCGTCCTCCCGTGTGGAAGCGCGTACGCCTTGTCCGCTGCTTTCGTCCAGTGGTTTTGCATGTTCCTTGAGCCATTCCTCGGACTCCCACACTATTTTGTTTTGTAAATTAGTTTCAAAAGGATAGTGAGTTATGTTGTAGCCTATAGACTCACCGGCACGATTCGGGTTCGCCTCTACCTTCATGGCTTTAGCAAGATTAACTTTAACCACTTTGCCGTGGACAACGCTTTTGGGCGTGCAATTAGTTAGATTCGGAACAAAAACGTGTCGCTCACTTGAGGTCCATGTTGTCTATCGCGTCTTGCGCATCCGCAGGTGAGGAGAACGTCACAAACGCAAACCCACGGTGGCCCGTGGCTATCAGAAAAACAATAAGTTATAGTCACCAACTTCCTTTTCGAACCTACGAGGCTGATCTCTATGTATGGTTGGAGCTGGCGGAATTTGTATGTCAAGTATATCACCTAAAGTTAACGAGCAGTCAGTTGGCTCGAATCTGCCAGCGAGCATGTTTAAGTGACTGATACGCGAACAGGCTCACCGAAAGCCGAGAATATCTCCATCAGTTCTGCTTCATTGGAGTCTTCGTGTAGGCCTCCGACATATATTGTTTGCTTTCGCTTTGTCCCGTCAAAGTCCATGATGGGTGCCGAGTTTAACGCTGGGGTCTGGCTGGGTCCCAATAACGATCACGTGAAATCACCAAATAAACCCCGCCCTGCAATCATTCAAGTCAAATCTGAGTGGAATATAGCTAAGATACCCCTAATTAATTAAAGTTTTGTATAAATTCTATTATGTACATGGTGGGCATACAGATCAATAACTTAATTAAGTTGTCTTAGTTGCGACGCGAGCTGCGCTTCGCCTGTGATGGTCCCGCCTCGCTCTGTTGGGTAGCCAGAGCCCGCCTGAGTCGAAGTAAATAACGGGTCCACTGTGACCAAAGTTACTCACCCTTTTCCTTTCTTGTTCTTTACTGAGGAATTTTGAGTGGACTCATCAACAGCCATGTCATCCTCCGATTCAGCTCCCTGCATTGCGTCTTCCATTTCTTCCTCGAGATCCTCCTCTTCGGGCTCTTCTTCATTACCTCTAGCTGCCCGCCGATGCGTTTGATTACCTTTAACCGCTTCCTCCCCGATTTTTCGGACACTTTCATCTTCCCAACTACTTCCGCACGTTGGACACTGAACGCCTCTGTCGCGCGCAGCACGAACTACTACCGCGTAGCAGTGGATGTGCAAGCGGGCGCCACAATTATTGGTGTGGCAAGCAATTCCCTTTGTCACTGGTTCCTAAACTGGAATAAGCCACTATGTCATATATAAGAAACATCATGCCCACCAAGCACGTAGTGCATTCGGTGTATTCATCTGGGTAGGCGTCACGGAGGTATGTTTGTAACTCAAGTAAGGCCCTAGGAGCAAGTGAATACCGTCCCCGCCTGGGATCTCGTTGAGGTCAGGTTTAATGGATGAGACAAAACCTCCTCACTCACTTGCTTTTCATAAGCCATCCTTTGGCAACAAAACTCGAAAGTACATGCTCGCTTCTGCTTTTGTGATGCCTTTACCCTGTAATTGTGATACCTCCCGTAGAGCAGCTGTCGCAGGAATGGAAAACACTTCGTTATCGGCGAGCATTATTTGCTCAACCTATTTCACAGATTATTCCTGCATACCGCAATAAATGTAAAGTAATAAACTTACGATTAGCTTGAAATATTGTATCTCTGTTGCGTTGTATTCGGTAGCAAGCATCGTTGCAGCGTCTTGTTTGGTGTTTATCTAGGAAGAGAGGTCAAGCTTATTAGTGTGGACATATTAAATAACGTACTATTGCCCATAAAGTCTCGCCTGTGCATTCGTCTTGGTGCTGCTGAAACGTAGATCAAACTTCTCAAGCTATTGAAACTATTAGTTCCACCCACACTCGTTAGCCCTAGACAACTCACATCCTGGTTAACTTCAGTAACAAAGCTCCTCCCACTATCGGATGCGAACTCGTTTTCTTGGTATGGTTGAACCAATCCTGGATTGATTTCTGCTCGAAATTAGAGTTAAGGCGCCTAACTTGGACGACGCTTGTTTACCTTGGTGGCTTCCATGCACTTCAAAACAACACCTTTACAGTTGTTTCCGAAGCCCATCTTCGCTGAAGCATTGCCTGAAGAAACAGCCGTTTATAATCACTTTTGCTGACAGTCATTGTACCAGACGCGTATGGAAGTAAACAAGCACGTCGATAGTACAGCCACCACGGATCTTTCTGCGACCTCACGTGACTATAAATGAGACCCTTGGCACTGAGTAATTGACTACCATAATCTGCTTGCACGTATGGCGTTCTTAAGGCATATCCATAGTTCGTCCGACTTGGCAAGTAAACTACTGTACACTCCGGTTCAAGATCTGAATGTACTCCAGGACACTCTCCTAAATAACAAAGCTTCCGGTTTGGTGGTCATTGACTTCCACGCTGCGTGGTGCGGACCTTGCCATGCAATTGCACCGTTCTATGAGCAACTCAGTCAACAGGTAAACAACACACTTCAAATACGACTTTCTCTGACACTTCTTCTAGTACACGCATGTTGCCTTTGCTAAAGTGGATGTTGATGCGCTTCAAGGCGTTGCCAAAAAGTATGTTCTATAGCGCATAATATTTTGATATTACTTATCTTCCTTTAAGGGTGTGTAATCTTCTGCAGTGCGTCTCTATGCATCTCACTGGTTAAACGAACAAATCAGTACGGCGTAAAGTCTATGCCCACTTTTCTATTAATTAAGAACCATGAAGTGGTGGACACTGTTGTCGGCGCCGATAGAGAGGCACTCAGCAATGCCGTTCGAGCCCAAGCACCTCCTGCTCCTGCTCCCACCTCTCTAGGGGAGGCTCTTCCAAGGATGACTCGGCTGCCTCCAAGGATGTACGTATTTGTATTGGCATATTCGGGATCCAGTTGTCTGATGCTAGTATCCCCTAGGTTTCCTTATTGGAGTACCTGGATTCTACTCAGTTGAACTGTCTCAACGAATCCGACACGCATAATATCAAGAGTATTCTGGGAAACAAAACATTCAACACTGGAAATCTTATTTGGAGAGCGATTCAGACGAACAATTACTTATTAACCTTTATGTAGGTTTACCGTTAGATTCCTGCACATACGTTCCTAAAATAATATGGTGGCTCACAGTTCAATCAAGCTGTTCGCATCCGATCCATAGTCATACATACAGTAGATGCCTCACATGCCCCCAAAGCCATTAAACTCGCCATCAATCGCGCCTCAATTGGATTTGAAGATGTTGAATCAGCAATTGAGCCTGATATGGCGCAGGTAATTGAAGAGTTATCCCCAGATGACATAGCCAACTCTCGTCGAATGCTTTACGATATGTACGCTTCCAATCCGTCAGAAGCCTGCACGTAAGTATCGTTGATTCGATTAAATCCAGTTGAATTTCTCACTCTATTCCTTAGATTTTGTCGCGTCCAACCACGGCAACGAGGATGAAACGCGAATTAATGCGATCGATGTTTTTGGGCAACCCGTCGAAACCACCAAGATGGCCAATTTCCATGCTCCTGAAGAGTAGAGAATTGCGCGATTATGTAACACTAATATAAACTGACATCTTATGCCCGTGGTTCAATTGAGTTACACGCATGAAAGTAATACAATAACAAGTAAATTAATACAACTAAGCGATCTCTATATGAATCGACGCTATCCAAACTAAATAAGAACTGGGTCGTTCTCAACAAAATACTCGTGATTATCAGCGTTGTCGATCGCTTGATCTGGATTCGATTGGGCTAATAAGCGAGCGGAAGCTGAGCCGTAAACATGATCATCAGTACCCCCATTGACGACGAAGTGTGATTGCTCATGGACAATCGTGCCTGCACGCGAATCTGACCCGACGCTAGAAGTGTCACGGTTAGGAACTGGCTTCAAAACTTCACTCGTATAATGATTGATATCACTTACTCTAGAGCAGACCAAAATGCTTCACATAAATAAACATATCCTGGGCGGTCCTGATACACATAGGCATATGTGGCTGACTGTGTGCAGCCACAATCGTAAGTCGACGAAGTCGCATCGGTTCCGATGTTTTCAAAGTGTAACTTGACTGTACCGAAACGTGTTGAGTCAAAGGTTCCAAACCATTGCTGAATCAACACGGGTGTTTAACGGGCGTTTACTGATGTTGAACATGGCGCATACATACCGTGTATCGAGTGGTACCCGTTGAGATACTTCTTAGATACGCAGTTGCGTTGGCAACATACTCGTTCGCAAAGTTGGCTGCGGTGCTGATCTGTGACTTTTGGGCCTCTGAGCAGCCACTGTATCCAATGTCTCTGCGAAGCATTGCGCGTCGGCTCGGCTTTTCCTTGTGTCTAAGAGCGACCAGTGATCCCCCAATCCTAAGTTTGTTTGTCGTTGTCTCTGCCGTTATAGCGGCAAGCCGGCCGTTCTCGTCTACATATTGGAGATATTACTCGCTGAAAACTGAGTGCATATTAGAGCCCGATTAAACTCCCATCAGCACTGGATGATCACTTGAGTGCGGTCACGTACATTATATTCGCCAGCTCCAGAACGAGTAAAGTTGTAGACCCCAGCCAGGCTGTGAGCCAATGCGAAAGACTCCCCCGATGCGAGAATCACAAAATTCGATTCATCCCCAGATTTTAGTGCCAACTCCGGCGAGCTGTTGGCAATATTTGAGCCAGCTTTGTACTCTGTTCTGATTTCACTCACTATTTAATCCTAATACCGGTGAATAACGGCGTCCCTATTCTACTTTTAATAATAAACGAATTTGTTTGCCAATCGCTGAGTACAGAACTTGGGTCCTTCAAGAGTTTGACAGAGTCGGAACCAGTATTAGTAACGACCGTCCTCACAAAAAGGTTATCGACATCGGTAACATTTAAAGGCCCAGTGACAGTAAGGCTTAAAGAAGGAACAGCGACACGAACGCAGGGAGGAGAAAAACTGCAGTATTAGTGAGTACAAAACGCATCTTGGCTGGGGTGGTTGTGACAGTTGTGGCACTGACGCTCGGCGTGTGATCTTATATATGCGCAGTCGGTATGATCGCCATCCGTTTTTCGTCACTATTCACTTCCGGTTATGTCCATACCGTAATCCCAAGGATATTACAATACGCGGTGCTTTCTCGAGTGGGTTCGCACGTGGTTACTGCGTGCAGTATCAGGCCAGTATCTGTAAACTCAACCTAAACCAGACGATTCAGCTAAAAGAAACACATGTAAATCATACGTTTATTTCGTCCAAGGCTATACCAAACCACCAAGCTCATTCATCAGGGAATAGAATTCAAGAAAGACTAAGCCACCTACATGAACCAGGAGAACGATTCGTATGGCGAATTCCGTGACAGCAGTGGCTCCTGAAGCACGCGGCACAAGTGAACGTAAAAAGAAAACGCGGTATCCTTTAACCTTGTACCACGAGCGAGCCTCAGCAACGGAGAAACAAAGGGCACGCTACCACGTAGCGACAGCGCAGCATGGTCACGTATATCCAATGTCGTTTTAGGCGCGATGCTAAGTTTCAATCGTGTTCAGGCACTTTTGCCCATATATATATAGCGAAGAAAGAACGAATATTATTTTCCTCATAGCCACATATAACAAAGGTTGATATGAGAAATTTCACGATTTTACCCAGCGATATAACAGGCCATTTAGGATTGAGCAGGGTTGTTCTCCGCAAAATACTCGTGGTTGTCGGCATTGTCGATAGCTTGATCCGGGCTGGACTTTGCAAGAGACTTGGCACCAGACTGGCCGTAAACGTGGTCATCAGTGCCACCGTTGACGGTAAAGTGGGATTGCTCGTGAACAATGGTTCCGGCGCGAGAGTCAGTGCCGGTGCTAAATCAGGTGATTAGCATTTGTCATACTGTTGGTATGAGATGTTATTCTTACTTGGGAGCATTCCAGAAGGCACCACAGAGGTAGACATAGCCGGGGGAGCTCGGGTAGACGTAGGCGTAGGTGCCAGACTCGGTGCAGGTGCAATCATAGGTGGTGGAGGTGGCATCGGTACCGATCAAGCTGTAGTGAGACTTGACGGTGCTGAAGCGCGAAGACGTAAAGGTACCAAACCAGGTCTAGTTCCCGATGCCGGTGTGTCAGGAAGCACATGACGAATAGTACCAGAAGCAAAGCTTACCGTGTAGCGAGTGGTTCCACTCGAGATACCAGCCAGGTACGAGTTTGCGCTGGAAACGTAGCTATTTGCCGAGTTGGCGGCAGTGGCGATCTGAGACTGCCGAGTAGAGCTGCAGCTCGTGTATCCGATTGCACGACGAGCAATGCCGCTCTTATCGTGCTTGGGGGCGCCCTTGAAGGAAGCGAGCGAGCCTCCGACTTTGAGTTTGTGGGACTGAGCCTCGGCGGCAACAGTGGCAAGTTGACCGTTGAGTCGACGTATTGGAAGACGTTTCCAGCAGAGAACTACCGGGATGGGTTAATCACCAACTAACATCGACATATATAACCAAAATTACCTTGTAGTCACCGGCGCCAGAGCGAGTAAAGTTGTAGACACCAGCAAGATCGTGGGTCAGCTCAAAGGACTGGCCGGGAGCGAGGACGGCAAACTTGGACTCGTCACCAGACTTGAGGGCGAGCTCAGGGGAGCTAAATCACTATATGAGCAAAATGGTTTATACACGCGCCAAGCCGCTACTTACTACTTGACCTTGATTCCGGTAAAGGCCGGGGTGCCAGCGGCACCTTCGATAGCGAAGGTGTTGGTACGCCAGTCGCTGAGGACTGTGCGAGGATCCTTCAAGAGCTTGACGGTCTCTGCGCCGGTGTTGGTGACGATGGCCTTGACAGTGAGGTTATCGACATCAGTCACAACAGATGGACCAGTGACGGTGAGTTTGAGGGAAGGAGCGGCAGCAACGCATGCAGCAAGGGCAGCAACGACAGCAGAAGTGGAGCGCATTTTGGGTAGTAGACAAGTAAACCTCGGACGAGTTATCCCTAGACGGATGTGATACTAACCGAGGCCGGGCGCAATTAGTTTATATATGCGCGTCGCACCGACCGCCGGCAGATACAGCATATGGGAATGCATGGTTGAAGTGCAGCGAAGCGTGCGTGCGATGTATCAGGCGGGAGTGCTGCCATGCGTGGCGTTCTGGTCGAGTAAGCCTTCGTACACCTTCCTGCGTGGTCGTCGAAAGATTCGTATGAAATGTGCTAGATTCTCACATGACGCCCCCGTCTTGAAGCACAATGGTTCTCGACTTATCGTAGAATATAGCTAGGTTTAATATTAGAACGAAGAGACATGTTGCTGCGGCCAAGCCCAAGTCTCGGTTGATCAGTTCACCAAATTCTGTGAATGTACATACCGGGGAATTAAGTGGCCTGTGATGTTCAGAACAAGCGAAAGGGAAGTTCTCCCCGTTTTGATTGATCGCGTGCTACGACTGTCGCCAGGTGTCAAAGCGCCATTTTCCAAGAGCATATGGCTGCTCGCTTGTTGGCAATTAGAAACCTGCCTCCTATCACGGCCAGTTCTTGCAGGGTACACCGAGTTCCGTAGGGAGGAATTCAATTGTGGAATTGATGCTGATATTATCCTGCATTCTTGTTATCTACACTTCGACGAGGTCTAGCGCCATTCTTATTCCATGCCATCCCCTCGTTACAAGATTGGTAAAGTCATGAGATTGGTTTTTCGTGTTGAGGCATGGGATGAGTGTCGGGCAATTTGTCGGAAAATATTAGGAATGGGTGGATGGATTTCAGCGTCTTGTATATCGCCAGCATGTCGCCTTGGGTGTGATAGCCAATCGCGATCCGTATCGTATCGTAGATCATGGATGATGATACCTATAAGCGAACACCAGAACATGTGGAGGTCAAGACAGCGGATAGAAGTAACCTTGCGCAAATGTGCAGGAATATCCAGATAAGGTGCCTTTCGAAGTCGGTGCATATGCACAGTTATTATATAACACTATAGCGTCCTTTTCGCATAAATCATTGAATCTGGACTCGGAACCTGCCGGATTGCGACAACACGAGCCGGGAATGGTATTGATGCGCCGTATGAGGCGACGAACAATGTACCCTGCCCGGATATAGTATCTGTATTTTCCGTGAGAGTCGGAATTTGGCATGGGACCTATTCTAATGTTCATGTGGCGATAATCTGGTCACATGTCGATAATGCTAGCGTATAAACTAGACATAGATTGTTCGCGATCCGAAGCGAACGCGCAAAGAAGTAGCTCAAAATGACCACCACGCGGTGGGTTGAGCTCGTTATCAAAGTGAGCTGACGAACGTTGCACCGAATACAGTTGGGCTGAAAACATTAGCCTAGCGAAAGTCCATTTAGATTTAATGCATCTGATAAACAAGCCTGGAGTCCATAAAGGAATGAAAGTCCTCTGACGAGCTGCATCATCTATCTTCTGACTGCTGAAAGGTATCCCAAAATTGCTGGGTATTGAATCCAGCGCGGGTTATTCGTTGTGCGATTGTTCCAGGGAGATACAAGGTAGAATTATGTTGGTTTAGCTGTTGGTGTGGCCCGTCCAAATTCTTGCATTCCACTCCAATAGCCCGAAGCGGTTTGTCCAGGAATGTGCTTGCCAGTTCATTCGAATGGGCCTCGGATTGGGTGTGATATGCAAGCAGCATGGCCGTAAAGTCCTCTGAAAAGGTATCAGTGGAGCTTTTGTCGAGGTCAACATCGAGCAAAACTGCTTCCCAAGTCTCTCGTGGTAGTTTCGTGGCGACAAAAGGCTGAGGTTGTGATACAGCAAGGGTATATGGCAGATGAAACACATTCATGGCAAACTCTAGCCATGGGTATCGTTGTCTGGTTCATATCTGGTGCATGCCACGCCGAGGTTATCCAATGATTGTATCCAGTATATATTTCGGTCAACGATGTTGGATCTTTAGATCTGAGAAGGGGTAGACAGAGGCATAAGAGTAAAACATTCGCAATATGAATACATTGCTCACCTTGGCCCACGAGCCACCAAGTAGCAGCATCTAATATGAGAGGAAAGCATTGCCTAGGCTAAAAGCTCCTTAAAAGCACGACGGTCGTAAAAGGCAAGCCATTGGCAGTGTGACCGGATAGTGACGTCTTACGGACAATGACGACACCAATCGAATACTCTGGGATCACGATGCGATCGTCTGGAGACACTGGGCTAGTGACATAGAAGTGAATAGAGTAGCCTGAGATGGAGGAATGATCAGCAAGAGGAAAATAGACGTCGAGCGAAGAAGGCACTGCGGGAAGATCCGTGAGGATTGATTGAGATGGGGCGGTGGGTCAGCCGCATAGAGACTGAGTGAGTGATCGGCGCCGGATATATGGCATAGGGGTATGATAGCAGATGGGTATCAGATGGCAAACAGTGTGCGCAGCGTCGGTGAGCGTCGAGGGAGCGCAAGCAAGGGAGTACCGGATTAGGGAAATTGGATGGAGGCGGTTACAGAAGCAGGTCATGTGACTTGTGTGTGAGAGTGTGGGTGATAGGGGTCCGGGGTTGGTTGCTCGCGTCACAAACAACAAGTCCCCTCGCCCCCGGTTTGGAGGGAGTTTGTACGACTGATCTACGCTTGCTGGCTCTGCTTGCTAGCACCTGCGACGACCACTGATGCGGGGCAATGCGACAGGCTACGGCACCAAGTCGCGCTCCAAGCCGCGACTCACCAACAAGCTCAAGCTCGTCGTCCACCACGGCGACATCGACGCCGATCAGCCTGCCATCGACGACGAAGACGAAAAGAACAAGGTCTCCTCCACCGCTGGCGTCGACGCAGAGGACTCACATGTAAGCCGATGTCCACCGATCAACTTTTTCTCCCCTTGTCCGCCCAACATCCCACCCGTGGCAACCCACCATTGGCTCACGCGGTGTCCGGAGTCTGCTGACTCAGCGCTTACACATTACACATTCACAGGAACACCATCTCCAAGCCGTACTTTCCGCCGCCTCGCTGCGAGCCTCGGGCCAGCCACGCGCTTCTGGCTCCAGCGCTTATATCCCGACCCCCGATGCGGCAGGTCATGCTCCCGATTGGGAACGTTACTATACTGCCAACCGCTGGGAAGAGCCGGAAGGCTACGTCCGGTTTTCAGACACCGTCGAGGAGACCCAGGTCGGAGCCATTGCCGCCGGATGTACCTATTACATGGACGAGGTCGACGCCGAATGGCTTTCCAAAAACAATGCCGAACTCACCGATGCTGCACGTGCCTCGTCCCCGTCGCGCGGTCTGCCTCGGAGCGCCAAAGCTCGTGGAAAGGAGCCCGAGTCGCCCTCGGTGGCCATCACCGAGGACGAATTCGAGCTCGTCATGGGAATACTCGAGCGTATCACCGACGAACGCCATCCCTGTCTGCATGCTGTGAGTTGATCCTGATGATCTTTGGCTTGTTGCTGACCTTGTACAGGATGTATCTAAATTCCCCACTCTGACCGATTTCGAGCCCGTATTTTCCAACCGTCTTCCGATATCCTTCTTCCCGGACTACCGGGTACCCGATTCTGTGCCTCCTCCAGCTCAACTCTTGCGCATGTTCCGTGTCATCTACCCACACTGGCGCGAACGCAGGCTCGAGCGAGATGGCCGCCGCATCATTCCCCAGATCAACGTAAGCAGCGGCACCCTGTGATCATCACCATGTGTTAATCCTGTATGTAGTCCGACGAAACCAATGAGGGCGATCCCTATGTGTGTTTCCGTCGCCGTGATGCTAAGCCCGTCCGCAAGACTCGCCGTAGCGACACGGGCAGCGTCGACCGCATGCAGAGCTTGTTTAACAATATCAGGCAATTACAGCATATTGCTCAGTCGGTCGTGCGTCGGGAGCAGTTGAAACACAATCGCGCGCTCGAAGAGCGTCAGATTATGAATTGCCGCATGAATCTCGCCGAGGTCAAACGCAAGTTTCCGACAACACCATTTGGATCTCGGGATGATGACGAGGTATTGGTCGATAAGATTGTCAAGCGCCCAAAGTTGGAGGGTACCAAGTGAGTGCGACGTGCATACGTTGCTTGGCTCCTACTCACCTGTTGCAGTACCATTCGACTTTCTCGGAGGCCAACCGTGCCGACTCCCCAACAAGCAGAAACGCCCACTCCATCCGGTCCGACAGAGATGCCCGACCCTCGCGCTGTGGCCGCTGCAAACAGGAAAAAGGTCGACGAATTTATGCAGCGAAACCCTCAGCAAGAGCGATGGTGGGACGACCTTACCGATGCGACGTACATGCCTCTCCCCCGCCCGCTCCTCCCGAACGCCAAATTCGCGGTGTTCGGTTACGCGTCGGTCGAGGTGGACGAAGGTTCGTCGACCGACGGCCCACCACCAGTCCGGCCATTGCGAGCGGTAGCACATCTGGTAGAGAATCGATGGGAAGATTGGAGAGTTTGCAATTTGTACCTCGGTGGCCCAGGCCAGGCGAATCCTCTGCAAACGCATCCGAGGGCGCAATGGCTCTCAAACTCAAGAATGGCGAGGTCGTCACGGAGGAAGAATTTGAGCGCGCGATTGTGTTGAGCGAAAGGTGGAGGTACGACCGAGACGAGAGGTTGGAAGAGAACGTGGACCAGCCGATTGTGGTAGATGATTATGCGGATAGGTGAGTCACCTGACTTGGTTTGGTTTTCGTAGCCTCATGCCATGCCCAGGTTCATACTCTCTCGATTGGCACGACACTCTATTGAGGACTACGAGCTTCTCTCGAGCGACCAGTCAGCAATTCTGCAACACTTGATCCCATCACAACATCGAACCTCGATACCCCTCATGGCCCTGGATCAAGCCCGGCAACGTCAGCTCGAATTAGAACGGAATCCTCCTCAACCGAAACCCAGTCCAACGCCTGCCGCCGCCACTCCTTACCGCGACTGCTACTCCTCCCTCTGAGCCTACCATCACTGCATCGCCAGTGCCTACCACCACAGTCACGCCCGCTACCGCATCGAGATTACAAGCGCTGGCGATGCAGCAAAAGGCTCAAGTCCAGGCTCGCCCATCGAGTACCCAGCCCCAGGTGGCGATTCGCCAGTCCCGACCGCCAGTCGGTATGCCCAACGGGAAACCGCTTTCGAATGGGACGCCACCGGCCGTACAGAGGCCGGGTTCGGCGCAGGGGACGACGATCACTACCAATGGCACGCCGACCATTAACGTTCCTGGCACCACAGGCGCGATGGTTATTCCTGGTGCTGGAGGTGTTGGGACACTTAACGGGACTACGGCGGGTGGACTGGCGGTGCCTCAACAACAGAGAGGGAGTGCAAGTCCCCATGATAACCGCGGTGGATCTCCGCTGCGTCCCTTGTCAAGTATGGCCAACGGCACGGCTCCCAATCCTACAGCTCAAGCAGCGTACCAGCAGCTCACGCAGCAACAGCAAATCGAATTGAAACGTGCTTTCCATTCGCAGAACGGAGGGATTTATGTGAACGGGATGATGGGGACTCCACCGATTCAATTGACATTGCCTCAACAGCGCCCACAGTGGAATCGAACGCCTACAGCCCGGCCTGGGGTTACTACGAACGGAGTGACGTCGGCACAGGCGAGTCCCCCCGTGAACCATGGAAGCCCGACTGGACAACTATTGAGCGTTCCACAAACCTTTTAATCTCTTGTATGTTGTACGCTCTATGCGCTCACGATTGCATGCAACCTTTTGGTCACCTGGTCACCTCCAACTGACTTTTTCCTCCCTCTCCCCCCTTTCAAACTGTGTTTTTGTTTTTGAAAAAGGTCGGGACTCTTGCTCTGACTATTTTTGTACTAGTACTACCTACCGGCGTTTTATTCGTTTGTGTGTGTGTTGTGTGTGTTGGAGAGTATATTACATGTTTATCTTTATCGAGTTGATAGTGGCATTTCTTTTTTAGACTGTGTGAGTTTTTGTGCTACGCACATGGGCAAGGTGCACCCGATTTCGTAAAATGATTACTATTATATGTTATTGTGAGGTCTTCCTGCCCTAGTTTAGACTATAGATTGTGCAAAGCGCAGCAATTTATTGCTCTACGGTAATTATAACGAGAGTACGTCCAAGTTCGTAATGTCGGGGCTCAGAAGTCCAGCCCTTCTGGCACGCCGCTTAACTTGGCATTTCAAATGATGTTGTGAAACTGGGACGTCTTGGGCGTCCCGCTTCCTCTCTTGTTGGACATTTTTCCGGGCATTGGATGATCCTCGACTGGTGTACGGTTCGCTATCTCGTGAGCACATGGAATACCTGATCGCCCATCGTGCCTTTATTAGACACAAACCATGCATATCACAGCTCCAACGTTCATTAGCGCGGCGTTATGTCGGTTCTGCCACTCTAGGAAGGCGCCACTCCAGACAGGAAGGAATGACGTTCCGCTGCGCGCGGTGCCTCGAACTGCGGACGTCATCGCCTTTGCGCAGGTTTATATTCCTGTCGCGTAGCCTGGGGTTGGAGTATTGTGTTCTCGCCTCCCTCTCGCCCAATCCTCCTGCTCCATATCTACAATGGCCTCTCCAGCCCTTCCCGGCCTGTTCTTTTGCTTTGCAGCATGTGTGCTGTCAGTTATTGTAACTGTTTCTGCACCCATCTGGAACGATGTCTCGTTCTTGAATGCGTCTGTTGGCGGACGTGAAATTCATTTCGGCGTGTTTGGGTATACTGGGAGCGAGCGCCGGTTAGGATATGAGATCGATCCGGCCATTCTGGGACTCAAGTAAGTCCCTCGTTCTTAAATTAAACCTTATCGAACTTGACTAACATCTACACAATTGCAGTACTGATAACCTCAATACGACCACCATCCGTAATCTCACCTATATTATGGTCCTTCATCCCGTTGCTGCTGGCTTGGCCGGTCTCGCGGTCATCTTTGGACTCTGCGGCGCTGCCTATTCCCGTGTCGGAACGATCTTCATGTCCCTTGCTGCAGCCCTCGCGACAATTTGCACGCTCATCGTATTCGTGATCGACATGGTTCTTTGGGGTATCGCTCGTAACAGGATCAGGGACGAAGGCGCGAGTGCCAACTACGGGTGAGTACCAAATCCACATTCAAGTTCCGAGACATTGCCAAACTGACTCTTTGGTCATGACAGAAATGCCAACTGGATGGTAGCTGGTGCTCTTGCCGCGCTCTTGCTTGGCTTCTGCTCTGCTGCGCTCGGAAGCTGTGGCCGATTCAGTCGTCGCAGGACCGAAAAGGTCTAAACTTTTATTACTATTTTTTTTTCGCCCCGTCACTTTTAATTACATTTCGAGCTTGTATACCCAACGGACATGAATCCTCTCCTTTTCTACTCTGATGATTTTTTGTATCTCTAGTTTTGTTTTGTGGTTTGTAGTTCTCTAATAATGATGATAAGAAGTCGTATGAAAGCTCGGGATGTATGCATGTGTTAAGGATGTAAACTCAATCGCAAATAAACTTCAAGGCACAATTTATTTCTGATGTCTTATTCGGCGAGCAAAAATAGTGGAAAGAATACTTTCAAGAAAATACCATACAGCTGCAACTCGATTGACTGAAGTTCAACGGATTGTATACGTATAAGCCAAGGCTTGGGGTGTCTATCGCAGGGTGCATTATACTTTTACTTGGCTTGGTCTTTCGATTGAGTCCGGTGTGGTTACCGTAATTACAGTCAAGCACAAGCCTACTTGGCGGTTGGCCAATAGAAAACTTATCATGGGTGTATCGTCATAGAGTGTTCGAATCCAGACCGAATACCGTTGAGAGTGACGGAGTTGCCTTTTTGTTCACGCCCCGTGATTCGCGTTGGAGCGGATTGCAGGTGAGGCATGTGTCCAACAGGCTTGGGTATGCGCGTCATCGTCTCTACAAAATTTATTTACAGTTACTCTGGCAGAAAAGTGTGAGAATACTTTGTGAGTTTTTGAAGGGAATGGTGTCGGTATCTTTGAGACAAGAACGCAGTTTGATGACCGAGGCACAGCTTAGAAGCATCATTCCCGAGCGATCCATGTGGGGAGTAATGATGCCTAAAAGGGTTCATAGTGACCCATGTGAGGTCGGCTTGGACCGGGTTCCCGCCTCTCCCGGTAGTTGTAGGAGCTATGTACAGGACATTCAGGATGGGAATATAGGACGTGTTGGAGAGTACCTGTGCCCATTTCCAACATCACAGCAAGAAATAGCCCGATTTGCGGGGTAACATGAAGATTTGATGACTCAATGTCTTGCTCGGTATGCACGTGACCCTAGGAGAGACCTCTTATCTTCCCCGCCTTTTGTCACTGCCCCCACACTTGGTCCTATCTGCCCCTTGTCTACGCTGTTGGGAGCCTTTTGACTTACTCCCCTAGCCTTTAACTAGATACCTAGTATTCTGCCAGCACTATGATACCTTCAACAGACACGATCAGTAGCGCACTTGGTCTCGCTTCCTCGGCTGCGTGGTTGGGAGCCCAATTTCCGTGAGTTGCGCTGGCATTTTTGGCTTATCCACATCTGTTTCTATTATATCCCATTTTTTTCACCCAAACCAATGTCTCTATACACTTGGGGGTGCTTCAGTTGGGGTGTCGCACGACTAGTTGGGGTGCCGGCACTCCTCGCGTGGGCTATTGGAAACACGTACCGGTTGTCTGTCAGCTGACTAGGAAATAATTTCCATGCTCCTTCCAGGCAACTATGGACAAACTATCGTCTCCAGTCTGCGGATGGGCTTGCATTGCCGTTTTTGGCTAACTGGCTTGCTGGTAAGCACCCCTCAAAGCGCTAATACTGTATATCGTTAACGAGAATATATTTTATGTGCCTAGGCGATTCTACCAACTTGATCGGATGCATTCTCACCAACCAGCTTCCTTTCCAGGTGTGTAGTCTACTTATACCTTATGCCTAATGTATTGGACCCTTGAATGACCCCGATGGTCCATTTAGACATATCTGGCCACCTATTTCGTATGGATAGATACATGTCTCCTTGTGCAGTACATTTACTACGAGTGGTATCGGACGCCTCAGAGTTCGTCCAAACTCGAAATTGACACTAATGTGGATGCGCCTCAAATCACTGCATCACCTACGATCACTGTTGGCCACCTTGGAGCTTCCACATCTCTCTACCTAGCCGCCCACCCCGGTCCCGAATGCGTTCACACAGCTATACACGACAACCCTTGCCCCTCCCCGAAGATTTGCACGATGAGATAGGGGGTGAACCCTCGGCGATGACCGAGTCTTTCCATTCCGAACGTCGCCGAGGTGCATCCCTCGCAGGCCGAGGAAGGGCCTTGGATAGGGCAGATGAAGAGGCAGACGCAGAGGTCATCGCAAGAGGGTCAGCCAGACTCGGGGACGTGGCGCAAGTCTAGTCTTCTTGGCCGTATTTGGATTATGGGGTTTCAGCATTGGAAGAGGGCGTACCGGAGAAGTCGAAACTGGATTGGCAAAGATTGGTCGCGTGTTGCCTCGCTCTATCGAGATTACCATTCATCCTTCCATCTACTTTGCTTCTTCGTCCGAAATCATTCCTCTTCGTTATGTTTCTTCACCCGTTATTATCACGAGCGAAGACCAAGAACAACTTCCCCCTACGGCTCCACCTCCTGTACCACCTCCGTCGGACGACGAGCCCGATCGGACTTCTTGGACATGGGTGATTGGACGCATCTCAGCGTGGACATGCACAACGTTATATTTGACGAGTCGCATGCCTCAGATTTGGAAGAACGTGAGTTATCGGCTCATTCACTTGGCGCATGTGGATACGACCCCACTCGCCGATTGTAAATATCTGGATTTTATTGACTGGTTTCCATAGTACACGCGTCAGTCGGTTGAAGGGCTCTCCATCTCATTATTTGTGTTTGCTTTCTTGGGCAACTTTTTCTATGTCGGCTCCGTCTTGACCTCTGCTCGCATGTTCGGCACTCCGACCCAACGACTGCAGTACCTCAGGGACACTTTACCGTGAGTTTGGTTTGCGTTAGCATTTGTCTTATGATTTACTAATGATATGCTTCCTAGATATCTACTTGGCTCTGCAGGCACTTTTGTTTTTGATTTTGCCATTGTGATCCAATCGTTCATCTATCGCGGCTTGCGCCCAGCCAAGTTCACCCGGGGTGAAGCTCGACGGAGGTATCCAGTGCCCGAGCTGGAGAGGAAGAAGCACTGTTGTCGGGACACAGGCGATCGCGATCTATGGGGTGGAGCGGACGCTCGCCATCCTTGTCTCGTGGTCGGACGAGCATCGACCGTTATGCTAAGGGAAAGATGAACGCTAGTATGCGAGCTAGCGTAGAGCGGACGGGGTCATTGGGCTATGGGGCTACGCAGAGCAACGCACAGACACAAACTGGGGCTTAGATGTGGGAAGATTTAGATCGGGCTTGTTCATGGTTCTTGCGCCCCTTAAATTTCGATTTGAAGGGCTCATAGTAAGGTATATGCATGTATATTAGTATATCTCGTCGCAACTCAATACGCTATCAGCTGCTTAGTATAACTTTGTGTGTTTGAAGGGAGAAAAAAAGTTAGATGCGAATTTTGAAGAATTCATTCAAGACTAAAAAGAAACTGTCGAGCATTGGCATAGCATAGGTGACAAGCACGCATAGAAAGATACATCGCGGCAACCGGCCACACGTCGTACACACACTACATACATCTCCCACTACCTCCCTAACTAGTCACGCACAATTTTAGTTCATTTGCCTGACGAGCTTGTTGATGTTGTCTTCACGGTTGCCCTGGTCACCTCCCTGGACGTAGTGCCTAGAAATCAAACAGTCAGTAAATCACTTCGCTTGAGCTTCTCAGTTAGAAACATACTTGAACTTCCTCGTCCTCCAGCCGCCGGTAGGGTTGGACAGCTTGAAGGGCCACAAGAAGTTGCTGGCCTGCTTGAAGTTGGGGCCAACAGTGAAGATCTCATGGACAAGATCTTCGATCGAGATGATACCAAACTTGCCAAGCTCCTTCTCGATCACGGCGTTGTCCGAGAGGGGGACGCGCTGCTTGTTGACCTTGGCATAGCCACGCTTGTAGATCAACTCACGGACGGTTTTGAGGTTGGGCTCGCCAAAGGTGATGTAGGGCTCGACGAGACGGAGCATCTGGCCGGTAGCCTTGGTGACCTTGACAAAAACACCATTGTTGATCTGGAGGAGACGGAGGAGCTGCAAGATCTTGCGAGGCTTGGGGGCAATTTTGTTGATACTATATATGGGTGTGTTAAGTTTAAGATGGAGCCTGGTTGAAAAGCCTAACCTACCCCTTGATGCGGACAACGAAGAGCACCTTGGCTTGGCCGGGGATGTAGAAGTCACCTGCGGCACGGGCAGCACGGCGGAGCCTGACCTCCTCCTGCTCCTTCTCGAGGTATTCCTTCACATAGGTCTCGGCGCGCTTGAAGATGACGCTGCGCTTGGCAGCACGGGCCTAAATTCCAGGCGTTCGTTAGCGTACTATTCCTTATATGCAGCGTAGGTAGATATTAGGGAGGCCAAGAGGGAAGGATCAGTCCCGAAAGATGGTATTTTGACGGCAGCATAGTTGTAGAAACTAGCCATTCAAGGGGTTTGATATGCATCATAGTGGTTGAAGTGGTGTAGCGTCCATGGAATATACATACCTTGCGCGCCGCAAGAACAGCAGCAAGCTTTTCCTCCCTCTGCTTATCGGATTGCTTGCGCTTTTTGAGGAGTGTCTCGGGGACCTCGACCCGCTATATAACCAAATTGTGAGCGGTTCAATGATTTAAACCAAAATTTATCGGTCATAACTTACGGACGCGGTAGGAACACTAGAAACATGGCTTAGTACCTATCACTAGGGGTGGTTTGAGTGCCTTACTTACGTTGTAGAGGGAGCCATTAGTACGGACAGGGGTCTTGAGGATGCCGGGGACGTCGAGCAGAGATTGTTATCGGATGCAAATTTCCGAGTGGCTGGTATAGTGGAACTTTACAGCACCAATCTTGCCGCTTACTCATATCATCTCGTGATTTGAATCACGGAATTGGGTAAAGTTAAATTTGAAGATACTAAATGATATACAAATATGGGATAAGAGAACAGGACGAAACACACTTTAGACTCGAATAGGTACACATACGAAAGTACAAGGGGTAGAAAAACAGGTACACACATCTAAAGTACTCAGGCGACAAAATAAACAGCGACAACCAAAATCCTCTAATTCCTAGCGAGATATACCAACTATCGCCGCTCTAAGTGACCCCCACTTGCTCTTGGTCTTTCTTCTCTCAAGCGACTTCTTCTCCGGCTGCACAGGTGCCGAGACGGGTATTGACATTTGCTTAACGGGTGTATGGTTTCCTTGAGTATTGTTCGCGTGACCGGCTCGTGCCCTTTCAGCACCTCTTTGACGGGCGATGATATCTCTTCCACGAGCGTCCGGGCACTATCGATACTGCTCCAGCTAGTGTATGAGTATTGGGAAGTTCGGTTCGCTATAGTCAGTGTTGACACCGCCCGCCTTGGAGACCTGACCGGCAAATGAGGCTTCACATTATGCCTTTGCTATTGAGTGGGATGCCAAGACATTTAGCCTCGAGAGAGCCACGTATTGTCTCAAAGTGCGCAAAAGCCTCTGCCGCTGTCGGTCTGTGCGAGGATCGCGCCTGGTCATATAGCGCGCAACCGAGGTGAAGGGGGCCAACGCCAAGTGCTGCATGATCAAGTCGTCTATAACGTATTTTCCGAGGCAATACACATCTGCTTTGAAGGGGTCGTGCCCAGCCGTCAGCATAGCCTCTGGAAAGCGCCCCAGTTGACCTCTTGAACACCGCAGGAACCTGGATTTGGGTTTCCCATCCACCGCAGTTCCGGGCGGCAAATAGCTGGCTCGCGAGAAATTAATATAATAATAGCGCACCGCTGACTCCCCGTCATGGCGGCGGTGGGAGTCCAGCTCATGTCGGGCATGTGGGCGTAGAATGGTCTGCGCATCGAGGGACAGTGATTGTGCGACTGGATGAAAAGGTTGGTCGTAGAGGACTTCTCCAGCCATCATAATATTTGAAGGCCTGATGTCCCTGTGATGATGTTCAACAACCTAGTCAATTAAACCATCAGATTAACTCACCGATGCGCCACATTTTGTGCGTGCATAAAAGCCAGGCCCTGTCGTTCGTTTAATCAATTTGACCGTGGGTCAAACTATGATTGACATACCCGCAGTACCTGTTTCATGAACTCAACGGCCTCTCCTACGTTTACGAACGGGGGATCATCGTATACTCTGAGCAAAGGCAGCACAGCTATGCTCCCTTCAGTCGTGCATGGCATGGGGAGTGAGCCTAACAGTGGCACTGCATGGTTGCATATGTGGCCAGTAAACGGTGGCGTGTGAAGGCGCTTGAGAATGCCAAGTTCGTCCGGTTGGCCCAGGGATGTCAGAGTCGTGGGAGGTGCGCTTCGTACAGCTTTGAGGACAATGTGTGCTCCGTCCGACACTCGAATAGCATCAACTATACCAAGTTCCTGTTTAAACAGCATAAGTTGTTGTGTTGTGAATAGTATATCGATAAGCATATTACCGTAATGCGTAGAGTCTTCGTATTTAGAAGGATCGCCTCCTGTCTCGATCCACGAAGGCTTCCAATCCTGCCTAAGACGTGGCCGTAAGATGAACCCATGACTCTCGAGGTAATGCTGATGAGAAGACCACGCTTGTTCCGCAGGCGTTAATTTTGTTCTATCGTCGCCAATGTCTTCTGGGAGATCCCAAGTGGCTGTTGTACTAAAGGAGAAAGCGGTCGATCAAACGTCGCTGAGAGCGGCCGGGGAGGCATGCTGGAAGTTGGAAGGAGTATTCGTTGACGTTAAGTCTGATATTGGTTTTGCAAGTCCCCCCAACCCATCCATCGGACACCTGCGACACCCAGCCTTGCGCGGATCACGTCGCATCTTGAGCCGAGGAGTTCTTGGTTTGAACCGTAACCGAGATCACCTGGCAGCTGGCCCATAAGTATAAGGGTCCACCCGATGTATCATGCAGCCATGACATTTTAGTGATGACTATATCTATCTTGTCCGATAGAATTTGCGCGGTGTGCTGCCAACCAAGCTGAAGGAAAGTGTGTTTCCAAAAAGGTAAGAACGACTCTGTGTTAAGAGCGAGTAATGCGTCAATGTAAAATGGTCATCGAGGGATGTGATAAAGAGTGCCAATGGTGTGTACTCTTCTCCTTGGCGGAAGAAATGAAAAGTCCAATGAGTGGATGTAATGTGCATGTGGCTAGCGATCATCCACCTGTGGGTCGAGCCTCCCCGTCACCCACATATATAAGGTACCTGCTAATGCGCGCACCACCCAGACACAAGCGTGGTGCGCACGGCCAAAGTGATGTGGGCATCAGCACGCACCTTGTCTATGGAGTACAAGAGGCCCGACAGGATGGGCTATCGTCGTCTCTGCCTCAATCGATATATTAGTAATCGAGATAATTAGACATCGCACGTGATCCCCCGCCAAACCATCCCAGGCCGACGATGAGCCTAACTCAGGCAAAGGGTGGTCTGTTGTCCGTGTCAGATAAAGAACTAGTAAGCTATAATGTTAACACTTGTTGCCACCGCTAAATTCTCCAGCGAGGGGTAGTTCTATCCTATCTGCTCTATCACGGTCATAAAGATACTGCGCGGATATTTGCGAGTCAGATCTCGCACAGAGAGGATGCTGAAAGTATAGACCGGTGTCCATTGTGGCTCCCAAAGAGCTCTTCTGGCGATGCTAGTGGCGAAAACAACCCACAGCCGTCGACCCACGAGGCAACACCGGCCCTAGACCACGCATCATTGCCAGAACGAGACAACGATGATCAGGTATCAAATAATACGAAAGCACCTCATCCAAAGGAAAATATTACGACCGATATAAAAATCAGCCCCGTATCAGACAATGTACTCGTTGACGTCGAGGTCAGGCGCAGTACGTGACTTAATAATCTCGCCGTTAGCACCAACTTACACACAGAAACCAAGAAATTAGGCAAACCATATTGTCTGGAAATATTGACGGCGCAATTGAACTCATTAACCACCATCTCCCGACCTTCCTTCCAGTTAACACTCCAACTGGTGGCGTATACAACACGACGTCCAAAGCCCCGAATGGTTCTCACGAACTGTCAACTCTAACTAATGGGAGCTCGCCTACTCGCCAGGATAGCCCTCCTCGATCGCCCACTCCTGTCTCCACTCCTGTTAAAACAGTAGTTCCTTTGAGAAAACTTCACAAAAGCCCGACGCACCTCCTACTACCGCTTTAGAAACCAATTCACCGACACCAGAGCACCCCAAACATGCCCATACGCCGACACAAACGCTAGGAACCCCAAATCTATAAATCTCGGGCGTTCTGTTAACCCGACCCACATATTATTCAATCTCCGAGTTCAGCAATTTGTGGAAGCCGTCCGTACCGTTCCACTTCCGCCAAGCACTAAAGGGCATGAAGAAGCGCCGCTAAAGCCGCAAACCAAGATAGGGGGAGTGGAGGACGCCAAGATGGAAACTCCAGGCTTGGCCAAAGATCAAGATCACAAAGGTTCTTCGTCGGCCCAACTGTCGTCCGAGGCCCGCCAAGACGCCTACTTCAACTTGCTTCAGGGCTCTACCAGATATCAAAGTTATCATGTCCCAGCGATCGTGAAGTTTACGCGAAGGAGGTTGAACAGGTAGGTGATGGACTATTTAATCGAGGTGAAACTAAGTGTGGGGTGAACAGGTCTGTTCACTCATGCTTGGGTCATCTCCAGAATCATCGCTGGCGCCCCTTATTTATCCATGAGTAGACGAGAGGCGGTGGCAGATCAGTCAATAGTGCAATGTTGTGTAAGTTTCAAACACTGCCATTATGATCATTTGTCAATGATACATGCATTACAGGGTATGTAGGTGAAGCACCTGCCCCCCGATTACAGATCTGGGCCCAAACGGCGAAGGTCGTGTGGGATCAGGTTGCAGCGATGCATGCACCCATGCCTCGGATAGATGAAATACCAGTTGATGTGACGATGTATGCGAGATATGTTGTCCGAAGTACAGAAGGTGAAGACCAGGTGCGTCACTAGTAGGAGTGCAATTCACAGGGCACGTTCTGATGAAACCGATTCTCTCATAGGCGCAAGAAAACTTGGCTGTTCCTTTTGATTTTCACTCGCTGGCACAGGCTTGAGCCTCGAAAGATGTTCTGGCAGGATTTAGCAAAGATATTCTTACGGATTGTGGTTGATTGTATGCGCTATCGTCTCATGTTATCTTGCGGATTTGTATCGTTCCTTGATCCACTATATTATCAAAAGTTTATTCTGAAACAAGGCGCAATGCCTCGGAAGCGCTAGTGCAATGCACTCTACCTTCTCAAGTACGCGTGGAGTAGTTCGCAAGTCGTGGGATTCCTTCCCGCTGGTGAAACAACAAGGCGGCAGTGAACTAACTTCTAGATAGAAATTGCTCAGATAACAGAACTACATTGGCCCTGATGGTTGCCAGAGCATTGTCCCCCGAGACACCGACGAAATATTTTTATCTGTTTGCGGTGAGCAAAGCATCTTCGAGGTGAGCCTAGTACCAGAATAGCTTTTCGGAAGGATTGGCGAGCCACTTGAATCTACAGTCAGTCCCCTCTACCCGGAAACCTCCATAACCGCAATTGATTGACAGCAACTGAATTATTTAGACCCAAATAGAGCGCGGGGTAAATTCAGTTTTAGCGCAACATGCACCATCAACTTGCGAGTGGAGAGAGTCGGTTGTAATTATTTTGATAGGGGTGGAGGTCTAAAACAGGTGGGATAAATTGTGCCTGTTGGTATGTCAATTAACAGCGCTCTCAAACTAAAATATCCGATCTGATTCGGAATCCAATGTTACGTTTTGAGACAAAACACCCAAAATCTATCCCTCACTAACAGTGTTCGAAAAGCTTGTGAGAACCCAAAGTTCTTTGTAATTGCGTGATTGCGACGTGGCCTTAGAAGTCCAGTGATTATATGCGTATCTTGCGTGATCTCATGGTAGACTAGTAGCAACCACTGTTCAACCACCTCTGTTAATGAAGCCCTCACGATAGTAATTTATCCGTGACCTGGTGTGTACATTCATACCAAAGACTTTGACATATAAGGACCATCAAGCTCGTAGCCAAGCCTTCTATAATAATCACGAGTTCCGACACCTATCAAATTAGGTGAGTAGGGATCACCTGACATGATTAATAATAACTGCATACCTGAGATAACAGCAAGTTTAATGCTCCCGTGCTCATCCCGAGCAATTCGTTCAGCTTCTTCCATTAGCAACGTACCGAATCCCTGCATGACACACCCTCAGATTCCATGATTCGTGACAGAGACCGAACATAACCTACCTGGTGCTGGAATTTGGTAGGATCCCTGCCGTGTACTGGTACGGCCGTCCCATATACGTGGAGTTCCCGGACAATACTAGCCCCGCCATCGCCTTTGTCTACTAACTCAGGTCGGAAGGTACCTTCCTCAGAGCATTTACGAAGGCGTAACAGCCCAACCAATATATCACGTTGTGGGTCTTCATAAGATAAGAAAGTCTCCCAACCTCCATTGGCCGTATAGTCTCGGCGCAGGAGCTCAACAGACTCGGGCCGTACCTTGTGATGGATTTCATGGATCTAAGGGAGTGATTAGTCGAATTCGGAAACTTGGTCCTTTATGTTAGTGGAATAGGAAATACACTTACACCAACCTCGCGGAATCGAACGTCTCGGCATTCCGCTCCAAAGTCTTTCATTCGTTGAAGTGCTAACTCTCTCAAATTCCCGGAGTTTTCGCATCCACTCGTAACCAACGGGAGCGGAATATCTCTGGGATGAGTTGAGTCATTGATGCTGAAATCCAGCATTCGATTGACATACCTCTGCACGCGGTATACTCGAGTCCATGGAGGCACGAGCGCGAGAATACGTGCCACGACATCGACCAGAACATTCGGAGTATAGTTCTTGTACCGCCCGGTCCGCCAAAGTTCATACAACCCGGTCCCCCGAATGACAAGAGTCGGATATATTTTCAACCCGTCAGACCTGAATGCAGGATTCTCGAAATACTCCTGTGATTACAACGTAAGCATACAGTCTTGGCAAACCGTACCTATCACCTGCCTTGAATTGTTCCATATCCCGCTCGACTCCAACATTTGGTAGATCAGGCATCATATGAGCAACAACTTGAACCCCGCATCCTTTGCAGATGAAACGATTCTGAGACCGCTCGGACGGTGTGTCCTCGGTTCGTATCTCTTGCAACATCTTCATATACAGACTGCACACCAATCTCGAGTCGGGTACACCCATATCTCAGCATCTGGCTGTTAAAAGGCTTAAGTCCAGTGACGAAATGTTGCAGTATACTACATACCTCAAGTGCGGACGCAGACAGTAGTCTGGCCGGGTCTCAATGGTGATCCCAATAGCCTTGGATTTGCTCCTTTCCGAATATCGCACAGCTTCGTCAACATCTGTGCCAGTGAACCCAGACAATGCGTTATGCAGCTGGGCAATAAACGTGCTCCGATAGTCTTCCGGCATTGACATAAATGTTCCTCCCATTATAATAAACTCTACCTAGATTCTGGTAAGATGGGAAGAAATGGTATGACCCACTCAAACGGACCTTATCAACACTGTGGCCCAGACTTCGTAGTTGCTCTACTCTTCCCTTCGTCTGCTCGTATGGATCGTATCTCGCACGAATAGCACGCATACTTGTCGGTTCGTAACCAGTATAACTTTGCGTGCTATAGTCAAAGTCTGAATCGGGGCCACCAGGACAATAACTTCGAATTACATTAGGTTTATATAACATAAACCCAGTATCCAAAAGTACTTACACGCAAATGTTACCGGTCATGGCTATGTGCGGACACCTGTGTGGTTTGCACATTACCGCCACAACGGCGATCTAAAAAACCCGGATTAGTAAATGTAATCTTGAGCTCAGACCGACATACCCCGCTCGCCGTTCGAATAGGTCGCGCCTTGAGCTTCGGTAGCAATGCTTTCTTGTGCTCTTCTGGGACTGCACTAATAATGTCCACTAATCTGGGGACGCCTCCATAGCCCACTTGCTTGCATACCCTTGCCTTGATCTCGTTTAGCGATACCTTTTTCTTGGAATTGTTTGCATCGATGAGCTCTTTGGCAATTGCTGAGCAACACCGAATGAGTAGCTCTGCTTGAGAAGGGCCTTGAGACCAGAGTTAGAAATAGCGTGTCGACGACTATAAATTCGAACGTACCTTTCTCCGTGGCTACCGGCATCTTGATCAATTATATCACTTCAATTCGATCCTAACCTCCTGTCTGATGTCGTGCACAGCTAGTGTCGAGTTATGATGCAGTAAGAGTGCTATTCAATACCTAGCCAAGCCGATTTTAATACTACTTGGATAGATCCCGATTCTGAGTGCCGAGGACTATGGTACAAGATACAAAAGGAAAGTTAGCCGTGGTGAGCTCCAATAGCTCTGATCGAAAGGGTTCAAACAAATTGTAATGGCGGCCTGCCCTAAAGAATGGCTGTATAAAAATTCCAAAAAGACTTACTAAAAACTTCAACAGATGAACCGGCCCTGCCTCTAACTGCAATTTAATTCCCTGCGATATACCCTGTCGCTTGGATCAACGTGGGGACCTAAGAAAAAGCAGAAGTACTCTTTGGCTGGCGCTTCACAACCGAATGAAGACTTCAGTCACCTGGTACTCCAACACTACTCTCTGTCTGTTATCAATTCATGTAAATAGATATTAGTGTATAGTAACTTAGTCCAGGGAATCCATTAACATATACATGATCTCGTTAAAGTTTGCCTATCATCCTCTGAGACCACAAAGTCGTCGTCATCGATATCTTCGCGAGTTGACGGGATCTTGGTTCTTTTGAGAGCTAGTCCCACAATGACTGGTCGCCGATTCAGTTGTCCCGCTTTGGACCAGGCGATGGAAGCGGCCTATATGAGTAAGAATCATTGAATAGTTAACGAAATGCGAACCAAACACCTACTTGCGACGCATAGAGATTAAACAGTGTCAGACTTCGTGGATCAGGTGGATACCCGACCAGAGGAGTCAGGCTGATTGCCGTGGGTGGTGGTGGCAATGAAGGGGGCGGAGGTGGTGGTAATAGAGGCACGGATGATGGTATAGATGCTTGAATCTGGATTGTGTGATAGAACCTTAGCATTGCATACATTTTGCATAAAATTATAACAAACCAAACAACCAATTTTGCCGAGTTGTGTAATCGAAACAAGAATCCGGTCGCCAAATGAATGAACTATTAGGTTTGTAGGAACACCATTAATCACACGAGCCCTTTGGATACTAGCCATATTGGTGGAATAAGATAGACCACTGTTCGTTGGAATCTCATGTGGGATCCAGGGTTCAAACTTAGATCATAAGTAGTATGAGTAATTAATATCAATTCTGTACTAATAGGGTTAGGCCTAGCTACAGGACAAAAAAATAACAGAAAATCAACAAGGTTGAAACTGGGCCAAAAATTGCTCAACCCCTTGCGGGGAGGAGACGGGTTTGGTAGTTAATTTGCAACCAGCAAATAGCTGAACCTCGGTAAAGACCTCACTGGTGTCAGCGCGTGCCCGAGCACAAGAGATAAAGATCTAAATCCACGAGACAGGGGTTTATATCCATCTCGCTAGTGCACGGACCTCAGTCAACTAATCCCTGACGCTTAGTCACTGATAAGTGGGCGTTGATTGGCTCAGCCCGTCCCCAGACGAATTTCTCCTCTGCTTGAACCCTTCAATTAAACATCCATGAGCGCCCGCTATGCATTTAATATAACATATAAGCGGTCCGATAGATCCCGCATAATTACTCCAGCAATTACTTCTCGGTGTATGAGGCTTTGGCTCTCGACTTGATAGAATTTCTCCGCATTTTTCTCCACTGCAACCAGCTGAGTTCCATTGATCGATTTGAATACTTGGCTTTCTGGACCGGGGCCGTCAATTTAGGAGGAGAAGTTGATTGTGGGACGAACAGGGAAGTACATCGACCAACTGCCATGTATATGTAATACCGGGTTGTCTCCGTCAAGTCAACACGGACACCGGAGCCGACCACCTATAATATCAGGGAGTATGTACCGCATCGTGGGATTGCGGCTCGCCTCGTCAATGATTATCCACTTTATTTTTGCATCTCTGTTAGTAATTCTACGTTATCCCTGAGAAACCACTTTACTTCGATTTACTAAAACCCATCATCATCTGTAGCATCACGCGTGCATATGTGTCTAATTTCAGACAGCCTTCGCAGGCGGTCCTAACGCTGTCCCATGACTTGTCTTAAAACAAATGGTAATTCGTCTCCCTTCGCGATGTAGGCACACGTATTGTACACGTCAATCAGAATAGGCATTGCTCACCAAATACCAGGGCCGGTGGAACCTTGACTTGCCAGCAAGTGGACGAGAGTGGCTCCAGTGGCGAATATTGGTTGCGTTTGCTTGGCGTGCTTGTCAATAGCGGGCCGCCTCCGCCGGCAAATCGGACCGGGCCGGGGGTCCGAAGAACGCATAAGAGAGCTCGCGTACGACTTTGCTCAAGCATAACTCCCTTTCCTCACCACCATAGGTAGCATCTACCCTACTCTACGAAAAATTACAATGGTCACTGCGAACGGAACTACCAACGGCACCAACGGCCACGCCAAGATCAGGTGTGTTCGTTCACTTTTACTTATCGTGTGCGTTACTGATAGTTGTTTTGCAGCCGGTGAGTAATTATGATAATCCAAGAGAATGAAGTATGTGTATTAATGAATTATCCTGAAGCCCTCTCACCCCTGGTGTATATGCGTGAGTTGGTATCCTCTCTGGGAGTGACATGCATCCCTGACCTATTACATAGGCCCATCCCCACATTCTTTTTGGAGGACACTGAAGAGCTCGATGTCCCTACATTCAAAAAGCATATCATTTACTTGGCACGCGCGGGAATGGGAATTTTGGTCTCTGGGTCTATGGGCGAGGCGCACCACTTGACGCCCGAGGAGCGTGTTATCCTCATCCATGCAGCTCGTGAGGCGTTAGACAGCATTGGCCACACCACCACTCCAGTCATTGCTGGAACTGGTATCGGAAGCACCAAGGGCACCATCGAGCTCACTCGCCAGGCTGCGGAGGCCGGTGCTGACTACTCCATCGTCATCGCGAGCGGGTATTACGCTGGCGCACTCAACAACGAAGCACTCACCCGCTTCTTCCTTGAGGTCGCTGCTGCCAGCCCTATCCCAGTCATTGTCTACAACTATCCAGGTGCTTCTGGTGGTATCGACCTTGACTCAGATACTATTGAGAAAATTGCGGCCGAGGGCTCCAACATCTGTGGTGTCAAGTTGACGTACGTGAAGCGTTTAACCGAACCTGCGTGTAACTCGCTTCTAACATTATCCTTTAACTAAATAGTTGTGGTAACGTCGGAAAGCTCACCCGTATTGCCGCTACCACTGCCGTTCCATCCTTCGAAAAGGCCCACCCCCGGAAAAACAAAGATGCGCCGTGAGTACCTTGATTTTACTTCTCTTTCATCAATGTGATTTCCCTTTTCAACTTAAACTCATGCGTTTATTTTTTAGATTCTTGGTTCTCGGAGGGTTTGCCGATTTCATCGTACCTTCGGCCTTTGCTCGGGCTCACGGAGCTATCTCTGGATTGGGCAACTTTGCTCCGGTATGTGACCGACTCAACTCGCGCGAGACTCTTTTACTAATTGACCGGCCCATACCTTTTCGTTGATTGACATCTACCTAATTCATCACCTCGCTCGCACCCCTACTTTTTTTTACCCATCGCCACGCCACACGGATCTTCCCCAAACCGAACTCACATTTCGGCGTAAAATTTCCACAGCATACCCTTGTCCGACTCACCCGCCTTTCTTTCGAAGCCGTCGCCAACCCCTCAGTCCTCCCAGAGGCCCAACTCCTCCAAGACATTGTTGCCCGCGCTGACCGTACTATTGCTGTTACCGGTATCGCTGGTACCAAGGATCTGCTTGAGCGTGCCTTTGGTTACGGTGGTGCTCCCCGTCTCCCTCTCGTCCGTGCGAACAAGGAGGCTGGTGCTAAACTCTGGGACCACCCCCACGTTGTCGCTATCCGAGAGAAGGAAGCCGAATTGGCTGCATTGGCCTCAAAGACCTCTTCCAAGGCTTCTGTCCCATCAGAGGTTCACGCACAACCCGTCGTTGTGTCTGCTTGAGTTGGCTGTATGATGTATTGAAGAGTGTTTTCTTGGGAATTTTTGCTGAATTCGTTTTCATACCTTGTATTTGTTGGATGGGAGTGCATTGGTGGTTCTGTTGTACGTCTCAAGGAGATTCGTCTAGACATCACTTGCTAAAGCTTTTCCTCCACACTGTAACGATTTACTTTTACCCAATGTCATGACGTTTCATTATGTCTCGCAGTTCCACAGGCGAACTACTTTCCACTCGTCGATAGTAGTAAGCTCGGTCGCCGCGCTCAGATTCATTTCACTAAGGAGTACAAGTACAAATAATCCATTGATTCTATCTTACATACATAAGCACTATCGCATTTATAGTGCCCCTCCTACTTCCGGTTCCTCGCGTACAACACGAACCATGCTAGGCATCCTACTGGTTCTATTCGAGCCGTAATAATTATATATCGAGTAAGTGGGCGACCGGTAGTCGGGATTCTGGTGTATATGCGCCTGCTGTGATAAAGGGGCAAAGTCCTGCGAATATTGAGATAGAATGGTCCTGCGATCAGAATCGTCCGTTGCGCTTGGGGCTAGAGTAGCGATATCGCTTTCGCTAATGGCCTTGGCACCATTGATCGCACCTTGCGGGCCGGCACTGGATTTGACGCGGTTACGCCATTCTGCTTCCGGGCCCAGATTCGTCGAAAGATAACTCGAACGACCATCTAGGCCAATTGCAGGTGTCTCTAAATACGCGGGGATCATGGAGCCTGATTGGCCATAAGGGCGTAGCATCACATTTCCAACGTTAGCCAATCCAGGGGTTCCTGGCAGGTTCGGCAACGAGGTGCTTGCAGATGCTATCCCTGAAAACACACGTTCCTCGCTTGGATCAGGGCTTGTGACTCCAGCGGCAGCGGCCAATGCTCGGGTATCCCGTTTGGCCAAGGATGATTGGGAACCTGTGGGAGCAATAGTCGGACGACTGCTGCTATTACTATTGGCGATTTGAGCAATTCTATATGGGTGAAATTGGTTAATTAGTCTGAAATGCAAGCTTGACACGTACTTCTGAGCCATCGAAGTCTCACGACGAATCATTTCGGGCGACTCGTTACGAACACCCAAGCCAACAGAATACTTCGCATACATCGCCATTGGATCGGTTTCTCCAGCGGCCCGGGTGCCTTCGACGGCTGTTTCAGACTTGGCGTGTATTATGGGAAGAGGTTTGGATATGTCAGAAACATCTATTTTCCCCCGGCTATTTGCGTCCGTGTGCTTTTTTTGTCCCGTAGGCAGTCCAGAAATATCTGGGAGCTTGGGGACTGGTGGGATTAGCGGGGGCGTTTCAACCTTAACTGCTGTACGAGCAGGGGCCCTAGGGGGCACCTTGGGCGCAGGACGCGGATGTTCCAGTCCACGCGTCGTTCCAGGCAATGGAGACGTGCTGGCACGATAAATGGCAGTTGCACTCAACGGGCGGGTAACAGACGCAACTTGAATAGAGGCCAAATCTGGGTCAGGAGATCCTGAAAACGAACTTCCGGAGGCCCCTCGATGGTGATTCGTATCCACATCTGTGATCTTGACCGTAGGTACGATAGGTGGCTCAGGAATCGCATTCCATCCTGCTCCATATCTAGATAAACGGCCGGGAACATTGCGACGAATGGTATCAATTACGGAACGACGTCGAGTGTTGCTCGACAAACGCTTATTCGTGTGCAAGTGTACTGGGGGAGGGAAATCTACGATGCCATGGCCCATCTGAGGACTAAATTTCTCGCGCCCTCCCCAGAGCGGGCTCTCTCCACTCGCTTCCAGATACTCGTTCTTCTGTTTGTTGGATTGACCCAGTCGACCCAGTCCCCCACTTACAAAAGAGTTGTTCGATTCGCTTCCTGAAACATCGGTGGATCCGTCGTGCCCGTTTGAAGAAGCAAGTTGAAATTGGCTTCGCGAGACATGCAGGGCCTTGTAGCGCACGCGTCGAAATACATAAAGCGATAGGCCCAAAGCACACGTTCCTCCAATGACCATGAATGCAATCAATGCTGGAGATATATGCGGGTGGGAGGGCGATGTCTGGACAGTGTTGATTGGCGTAGCACTCGCTGAGTGACTATAAGTCGGGCTTGGAATCGGTCGTGTCCAGGTTGTTGACTGGTGCACCGTAGTACTTGACGATCCAAGTAATGCACTCGAAGTAGCCAGAGAGGATAATCCAACAGCACTCAACGATGAACTTGGCAGCGAAAAGGTCACAGGAACGAAGAAAGTAGTCCTCTGTAGCGATGCTGTAGGCTCAACCTGAAGTTGAAGGGGTTTATCCAGCGAGGACTCGAATCTGTTTTCGGTCGGTGCTGGTGTGCTTTCAGGGAGATCGACTGGCGCAGTCGTCGTATGTTCGATAGGTTCTGATGTAGACGTGTGACTGTGTACAATAGACCCGGAACTTTGCGCATGAGAACTGGTAAGTGAACTAGCCTGTGTACTAGTTTTCGACTGAATGCTCGTGGTCCGAGGTTCTACACTTAACATATCAAACGAAGCCGACATGGTCTGCCTTGCATCTTTGGTATCAGAGAAACTTGCTGTGCGAGACTCAACCAAAGTTGTCGATTGTTCCATTTCAGCCCGTGCGATGGGTCGCCTATGACTATTGTCGAGGAAAAATCGAGATGTATGGTCGTTCCGCCAGACCCGTCTGCGCTTGGGAGGTGGTTGTGTCATGTTGAAAGATAGAAATGAATCAATATGAAAGCGAATGTGAGGCTATGATTAGAGCAATTTTATACTCGAGAAATAGACGTGTGGAGAAATACTGTGAATGAATGTTCAGCTTAATTCAGGGGTGAGGCGCATACAAACGCTTAAATACCCACAATTATCTTAAAATACAGTAGGCTTGCAGCCAACAACGTAGCTGTGTTTTTACAGTCAGTCAATCCTCTACAAAATATGGGAGTAATGCCTACAAAGAAAACGAAGGTGGTGGAACGAAAACGAGTGCCCCTTTCAAGGCACCCCTGTCTAACTCACCAAGCCGAACAAGCGCCGTAGCCAAATAGTGCCACACATATAAGGGAAGGGATTGGTACTAGTATTGCGACAAAAAAATAATACGAAATATGGAAACAATATATGCAAAACATTAATGTTCTGCGGAGCCCGCCGTCGACAGTATGTACATGAAATCTGCCTGCAACAATGACTCCTTATAGCACAAACCTGGGACAGGAGAAAAGAGTTCGGAGAGTTCAATAAGTCTCATCTAACACGATACATCAACGGCCAGAGCCATTATCTGGCGTAAGTGCGCCAGAGCCCGGAACAGAAAGATTGAGAGCGGGACGAATAGATGAAGCACGAGAAGGTGGCCTGGACCAGTTTGCGGGAGTTGCAGCGCCTGAGCGACTGCCAGCATTGAGAGGGGTGTGTGCACCACTGATAGATCCGGCTCGCAGATTGGGGGAGTAGGAGTATGGGTTGGCTCCCATGGTGTCATCAGGGGTCAAACTGACAGGAGGAATGTGGCTGGCAAGGTTGTCCGAGCTAGAGAAACCAAGGACCTGAGCTATGTTGCGTGGACTTGGGAATGCACTCGATGATTTCTTCTTGAGTGTCTGTCCGAGGATAGGGGCATCATCGGCGACAGGGCTACCAGGGGGGAAAGTCGAAGAGGGACCGTTGTGGTTTGTCAGATCCCTGGTTCCGCTCGCAACTGCGATCTTGGCAGGGTTAGGAGTCTTCATATCAGCTTGATTGTACATCCATGTAGCGGCAAGCACGGTTGAGCTTCCGACCAGGAACGCAAGCGTAATTCGGAAGTCGAACAGCGCCACGCTCGCAAGGAAACTGAGAACGATGGACAAACTAGTTGCAAAGCCCTTCATAATGTTGTCGGAGTACTTGATGACAATGGCAGTAATCAGGCCACCAAACACTTGAGTGAGGACTGTTGCCCAAGCCCATCCGGAAAAGTTGGCAAAGAGCGAGAAGGGGAACGAACGACCATCGCTAGTAGTACCAGAGTTGTTGAAGATAATTGGAACCAACGCAGGGAGGAGGGAGAACAGTGACAATTGCACGTTACGGACCCAAAGGTCAGCTTGACTTCCTTTGAGTACCATTTCAAAGTATACTCCAGCGAGCCCAGAGGTAATGCAGGCGGCAGACACAGCGGCGAATCCCTTCAGCGGGTTCATGACATGTTTGGCCTGTCCAATCACCTCATGGGCACGAGCACTGACAGACTCGGCCGCAGCCTTGACGACAGGGTCAACGTTGTCATTGGTAGAAACAGGAGCTTCATGCTTGGGTGCGGTGGACTGAATCTGAACGATACCGACACCAAGAGCGAGGAAGAATAAAGCCGCCCATTTGGCCTTGGACAACCTCTTTCGTAGAAGCATGACCGAAAAGGCCGCAGTGGTCAAGATCTTCATTTGGTAGGTGACCTGTCAAAGCAATGTCAAATCATGAATATTATTATTTTTTTGAAAGTAATCATACCTGGAACGTTGCGACATCAAGGTTGCTGGCGGCCACGAACTGCAGGTTGTTCTGAATTACATATAGAATGGCAGGGATAGAGAGTTTCCAACAGTCGGGGCTAAAGACCTCGCGACCAAGGCGCCTGAATTTGCACCAGAGACGAGTCAAAAGTGACGTAGACCTGCGCAGTTGAGAGCTAAGAACTCCACGAATGCTTCCAGACCCTGTGCTACGATGACCGAGAAAGTTTCTGCCCTGAGCTTTTGCCTTGATCATTGGAGTCGTTGGAGAATCGTCGTCCAGGTCGCCAGCCCCAGACATAAGCGAAATGACCTCTGGACGAGAGGTTTTGGGGTTTTGATCATCCAAGCGGAAAAGGGCAATGAGAAGAGATATAGATCCCTTCAAGAGCTCGTTGAGCAACACCGCGGATGCAGCAGAATAGGTGCGATTCGCAGGGGTTGAAACACGTGAGTAATGCATGATAATAGTGAGGGAGGCATTTTGTACGGCCAACGTGACGAGCCTAATGGACAAATGAGTCACGCAACAATACGATATAGAATAGGAACTTACGAAACGTATTTCAGAGGCATGCCAAGGAACCTGGGTGTTGTGTCTACTTCTTTTGGGGTGATAGTTGCGGGGGGCAGGAGGCCATTTGCCCCGGCAGGTTTGGGGGAGCCGTTCATGTGGTTTTTTTCAGATGGGGCGGGTGGAGTTGAGGAAGTAGGAGGTGTGTTGTGTTGATATAGTGCGTTGAGAGATAGGTTTGAGGATTGGTGAGCGAGTGAATTGGGTTGGCGGCGGTGGAGATCTGTGTCCGGAGAGGCAGGAGAACCGCACAAGTTGACGGATGTCACCCTGTAACGGGAATAAGAACGACCGAGGGTTGATTACCATACGCAGATGGTGGAGGCGATACGGTAACGCAGATGCCATAACAGTGATCCGGCGGCAAAATGAGACCGTGGGGGCGATTCGAGTGGAGCAAACAGGGATTCAATCATCCGCAGCACAACCACGCGAGGCCAAGACAAGAAAAAAGAGTTTCAACTGTCAGCACAGCACTAATACAGCCTGAGATACGAGGGGACAAGAGCCGATAACCTAATTCGCTTGCCATCGTCTCACGACGTAGCGAGCATACTGCTATCCAAGCCCCAGCGAGCAGCGGCCGTATACAAGAAAGAAAAGGGAATATAAAACCAAGCAAAAAAAGACACGAACATTGGGATAAAAAACGATTTTGTGATTCGCTCACCTGGACAGCCTACGCTTAGGCCTGGACACTGCTTGTACACTGGTTGAAGCCACGTTGAGTACTCAAGCTTCGCCTTGCTAGAACGGCCGCTAAGAACGAGTGTACTGTATCGACGTCGGGGTGGACTTGGCAATCGTCGAGGAAGGAGGGGATCTAAAAGTCTCCGTCGATGCACCTGCCTGTTTAAGCGCTTGTTCCATGGTCCCGCGCGACCGCGTTTACAAAATAGCCACAAACACGGACCTGAATCTTAAGGTCCAGACTCACAAATCTCCAAATATCACAAGATGTAGTCGTAATGTCAATGTAAGCGAGTTCCCGACTGTCTAATATAGCAACATGAAACAAACAAGGCAATATGTTTTTGTCAGTCCACTACACCGAGGTAATCGATCAGATACGCTCCGGGGCACAGGCCCGAGTGAGGCGTCCTCTTCAGGCAGGGAATGCGCTGCTCCAGCTACCCCAGTCGTTATCGCCCACACGCCGACTTGTATTCGCTCTGCATCGTCACCAAAATACAATGCCGCTTTCCAGGTACCCATTTCAGTCACCCCATATGGTCCATAAACGGCATCGGCTGAAGCTTGTCCTCCACTTGCTGCAACATAGTCTGGGGCCCATCGATACTCGTACTTGGTATCAGGTGTTTGTGGGGGTGGTGGATGAGGATCCCAGTCGGCAGAAACAATCCCGGACCGTCTAACCAGTCGTAGCATCATTTCATAGGTCGCCTCGTACACATCCGAATCTCCAAGAGACATAAGAGTGGATGCGAGCGACGTAACTCGAGCGACCGGGCTCTCTTCGGGTGCATTTTCATCCGCGGCCGTACCGTCTATCGATTGTGGTAACACCTCAGTCGCAGCCTTCTTTTTCTGTCCCCGACGTGGGCCTTTAGAATTCGACCCCAGGCGTTGTAGGGCTTCGAGGACGGTTTCCCCCTTCTGCATAAACCCGAGGAGCTCCTTCATTACGTCTTCCTTCCCCCTCTCAGCTTCCTTGGCCTCCCGTTGCTCTCGCTCCCGCTCGCGCGATTCCATCAACTTTTTGCTTTTCTTGGCCTTCTTCATCTCGCGCTCGTCCAACCCTTCCATCCACTTGTCGTGTGCAGCGTGGGGATCGAACGACCGTACGAACGTCCCATCCTCTGCGAACTTTCCTTCCTCCATCTCCGCCTTCATGTTGAATGAAGACATCTCGTAACCCATACCCTGTTTCTTCTTCCTCTCTGCATCGTCTTCATCCTCCGGCTCGTCCTCATCACTCGACTCGGCCGTAGCAGTTCGCCCAAACTCCTGTCCCTCTATATCTCCCAGCGCAAGAAACTTCTCCTTCTTCTTCCCCGCTCCATCATTTTCTTTAGCCTTGTCAGGATCTGTCGCGGCAAACATATCATCGTCGTCGTCGTCGTCGGCACCCTTCTTTTTACGACTCTCCACCACGCCCTCTCCATCGTCTGAAGAATCGCTTTCATAGCCTTCAGTCTTGACCCCCTTGCGAGAAGAGACGTTCTCAAGGTTCTCGTCAACCTGTTCGGCAAAGGTTTGGTCGTCTCCGTTGGTAGCTGAGTCAGAGGGATCTGTGAACCGTGTTCGTTTCGTGGAGGGGCCAGCGCCCGAGGTGGCTCGTTTTATAGGGCGAGTGGACATCTGACAGAGAAAGAATGTTCAGATACGCCGCATCGCATTTTTCTTTCTCTCCTACCGAGTGGATTTAGGGATGCCGAATCGCTTGGCGGGGTCGTGACTAACTGCAAGTTGCACAAATGCACAATTATGTCATTGCGGGTGAAAGTAAGCGCCAGCATACAGTCAGGGTCTTCATAGCTGCATAGATGGGTATATTAATCATAACATAATCACAGGGGATTAAGAAAGGCGAGAGATATAGCGAGCAAAGATCAATCAATCGATAATGCGAACTGGCTTGATAATCCAAACAAACGACCCTCCACGCTGAACCGTCCTTATCCTTTGTGTCGTGCTGCTGAATAAACCAACTCCTCCGGCTATTTCTCGTCCCGCCACCGTGCTCCTAAGCGATGCAGGAGGTACTCTTATTTTAAGAGTAAAAGGCTCAGAGTCGCGGACGGTCGTCCTTGTGGCTCGGGTATGTCTTTTAGCTTGACAACAAAGACAACCTTTTTTCCCTTATGTCTGAGCTTTGCTTTTGCAACTACAGGCGTCGGATGGCAATGCACTGTACATGCGCATAGACTCTCTTCCTGGTCATGTTGTTGTTTGGAATCTGCCCGCAGATAGTTCCAGACAAACGGACTAAGATTCAAACTAATGTCAGCTCGGAAATCACACAAACAGACTTTTGGAAACTCACGTTTCTCTACCAATGTACGATTCCTCTAGAGTTCGGGCTAATGTTACCGTTACCATTAGCAACTCCTCAGATTTCACGAGAAACCTCTAATCAACTTACCTTGATAATACCAAGGGAGCCTTTCAAAATCAGCATTCTCCAGCAATGGTATCAGGGTCTTGGGTTGAGTAATGTAGATGGGTTTTTGTAACTTTGAGTATCGAGGCGAGCGACTTGCGCGTTGGTCGCGTAGAGTGGTAATACGTCTACTGGACATTTTTTTAGTCAAAAGGTACACTAAGAGATTGGATTGGATTCTGAGAATTTGAGCGAGGGAGGGGAGAGTAAGTGTGGTTAGTAGAGATGTAGGGTTGATATATGCGTGAGATGGCCCAAGTACAAAACTCAAAAGACCATAATAAGGGTCCAAGCCTTTGTTCTTCGTCGACTGACTTTGTGATGCACCATTTCCTTAATAGCAGGCCAAGTGCGGAAGGCCGTTGGTCATTTGGCAAGAAGTTGAATGAGTAGGTAAGTAGGCCGAGTGAAAGGTCTGGGATTGAAACAGGGTTGAAACATGTGAATTAATGGATACCTGGGTCCGCGCATCTCATATGCTGTTATAATAATTATTGCAGTAATTTTGGCGGGCTGATTATTCTGATCATATTGTGCCTTGGGAAAGATTGATGTTGAAGTAGCTCAAAGGCTGGTTACATGGGCAACCCAATTGACGCATGAGCTCCGATTTTTTAGGCAAGCTCATGTGGTTTTCATTCAGTTAATACTTGACATTCGATAAATGCTGGAGGGTGCTGTGTCAAGTCAATGGCGTGCGTGCATATATTTAGGTTACACACCAGTTGAATGTTTCTCAGTTAGAGATATCAGTACCAAGCTTCCATTTCTCTATTACTTCCCACGCCTCTGGCGGTCCTTCGGTTCGTACCAACCAAATTTCTTCGACGTGAATTTCGGAGATACCAGCGACTATATCTCCAGATTTACTCTCACTGGGCACTGCTGTTCCTTGATCGAACAGCCTCCGTACCAACGACTCTTTTAATTCTTGATCGCCTCCATAGAAGAGAGACAGGTGAGGGAAGTATGTTCCGCCAGGAGGTAGCGGGTGATTTAGTGCCTGTCGGACAGAGTCATGGAGGTTGCCAAGTTCCGGGGTGGGGTCGATGGCGATCAGGACCGACTGGAAGTATGATTGACCTGTCCGAACATTTAGAAAAGGCAGAGTCATGGAGGGTGTTTTGTCAAAGCCAAGGGACGGGAAAGGAAGGGGTATGGATGTCGGAACTGAAACTAGAGTAACGTGCGGTTGAAAGGCAGGGCCCTTTCCGTGCTTTGCTAAATCATCGAGAACTGGCTTTAGTCGCTCGTATTCACCGGGAGACGGAATAACCCAGAGTGAGAGGCCTGTCAGATGAGCTTCAGATTAGCTACTTGTGGTTATCTATCGGAGAGATACGTAGGTTCACCCATATCGGCTGACAGGCTCATGGATGGGAGCAAGTCGACAAACGAGCAGCTGATATATCATGACTAAGCTACGTCATCGAAACCAAAACACGAGTCTCAAGAATCGCCCGCGTTTGACGAGATTACCGTCATCCCATAAAACCCTCTTCCAACCTCTTCCGGCCTCTGACTACTACACCATATCTGAAACTTCAACATGCCTGTGATTCCTTCTTTTGAGGAGATAAATGCCCATATCGAGGCGATGGAGGAGTTTGTTGCGAGCCACCTTCCAAACGCCCCAGACCTACCTCCAGTACTCTCACAGGTATGGGGTCGGATACACGATGACCTAATGAGGTTTGGACCTCCTAGTATGCCAGCTTTTCCCGCGATCACTGGCATTCGAGAAGTGTTTGTAGAAGTACCGCCCTCTCCTCATCCACCAGTGACGAGGGTTCCTGTTGGCCAAAAGGCATCATCGTGGTTATCTAGGAATAAGTGGGTATCTTCCATCCATATTTAGTTCTGCTACTGAGATTTTATTATTTTTCAAGGTGGTCCGTTCTGGGTGTTGCGTTGGGTAGCGGCTTGCTTGCCGGTTACCTAATTAGCAACTCTGGCGATCCAGCCAGAAGCCGGCCTAGGTTCCGCATTCTCGCACGCAAGAAGAGGCGAACAAACGATCTTACCAGCGAGAGGCGCGAGATTATACGTAAGGCGCGACTATAATAATCGGTGGTATAGCACTGACCCAGATATATGCAGTGCTCCTGGGTGCAGATCATCCGTTTGGCTTAGGTTTAGCTCGTGACCTTGTCTCGAGAGGTTATGTTGTCATTGCATCGGTGTCTCGGGCTGAGCTAGCAGATGAACTTGAGTCTCACGGAGCGGGCTTTATACGTGCCCTAGTTCTTAACCCAGCCGACCCTGCAACTTTAAACCCATTCCTTAGGGATATGCGTGCAACTCTTGGGCTACGATTCCCCTTAGGTAGTGCAGGAGATCCATATGCTTCACCATCATCACACGCCCATATCGTGGCTCTGGTATCTCTCCTATCCTTGACCACGACTGATCCCCAAAATGTGACTGAGCAGGATGCAACGTCTTTCATGCCTCTGTCCAGCATGTCCCTTACCAAAGACTATCTTCCTCTTTTGATATCATCACACGTTACACCATTCGGGATCATTCAAGGTGTTCTCCCTCATCTTCGCAATACCAACAAATACCTCCCCAAATCACACCCCAGTGTGGTAATACTTCAGTCTGTCTACACTCTCGGTCCGGGTCGCAATGGCGCAGATGCGATCGTCACAACCGCCAACACAACCGCACTCGATGTCTTCCGCCGGGAGTTGCGTGAACAAGGCGTAGACGTATTCGAACTTGATATCGGGAAGATCGACACGGCTGGCGTCGTACCCTTGGGAATGAAGAGGAGGGAGGCAGCGCGTAGGGAGCGACATGCAAGTCAGGTTGGCAGAACTCCGAGTAGTTTCGAAGTCCTTGCAGACGCTGTCGCAGATGTGGTCGGGGAGCGCGGTGTAATTCAGTGGTGGCGAGGGTCCAAAAGACCCGTGGGCGCTGGTGGTGAGTTTGATTGCATACTTAGTTTGGCAAGTAATGAACAAGCCCGTATCTTAGCTCGCACATACGCACTTGCTTCTCGCCTCCCTACTCGTGTTTTGGACTTCCTAATTGCACTCCCACACACCTTGGTTGCCATGCGTAACTCGGGCCCTACAATAGGAGTACCTCCCGGAAATAATAGTACTCAGCCTACTCGCATCCAGACTGCTCTACCCCCTCAAACGGGTACCGATTCGACGCAACCCAGTGCCGTAACTCCTGGCTCAAGTGTATTATCACAATCTGCGGAGGCCTCGCCAGCAGAGGAAATGTATCACTCCCGCCACTCATATAATGTACCGGCCGGGGAGGTCTGGGGAAGCGTGGGCGAACCTGAGCCTGATAGTTGGGTTAGTTTGTCTGGAGCATCGGGGAGAGGAACTCCGTCTCATTGAGTAATTTTCTATTCATTCGATTTGTTTACTTTCTATAATTCCCACGCTGCACACACATTTACCATTTAACACAACGAAACTCGAATTATTCTGAGATTGGTCTGGCAAAGAACTAGTAGGATACTGAATATACACCCCCCACCCCCGATCAAGATTTGTACTACGCGTAAGGAATTCCTAGATTGAATGTATAAGTATTCCACTCGAAGCTGGAAGGTAGGGCATAGTTGCGTACCATTTTGCAACTAGAATTGAAAATAACATGAGTAAATGGTTGGGTATGGAACCGAAACTCGCTTACCCGCTGGAACTCATCGTAGAATGTGCTTCTCACATTCTCCTGGGCGTTCCTAATCACCCCCATCATCCAATCCGCGGCCTGTCTCTCCGTCATTTGCGGAACAAACCTATCTTGCAGACGTTTGATTGTTGGTTCGCCTTTGAAGCTTGGGAAATCAGCTCCAAGCATCAATGAAACAGTGTCCACAAGTTGGGTTACATGAGGTCGGATTGCTAGGAACGCCTTGACAGTCAGTTGGACGAATAGATTGAATCCCTGCGAGTTTTTGCCTCCCATGAGCGCAATCATCTCATGGTTTAACTTGAATGAATTTGGCTCAAATTTGACTCCCTGAAAAGAGGACCGTTTGTCAGTGTTAATATATCGGAACAGAAAATGAAAATACTAACCCCGGGGCGTATATGCGCGAAGAACCATTATTGTCAGTAAAGAGAAGGCGTTACCAGAACATGAAAATACTTATCTATGTCGAACAAAAACCCAAAGTCTATTCATACAAGTTAATAAAATTCTCCAAATAAGGGCAAACTAACTCACCAATATGCACGATGTGCCCTTCACCATCGATCATAATGTTGCCGTTGTGACGATCTTTTATCTGGAGAATATAGCATGCGACGGAATAGGCCGCCATGGATTGGATAAAATTCAAGCGTGCTTTCTGGAAAGCGATTGTATCAGGCGTGCCATATTTCGAAACGAAAAAGGCCATTAGATCGTTGATCTTTGCACGACCCATCTCATCACGAGAGGTGGAATTTGGAACGACATCAATGACACCACGCTGAAAAAATAAATCAATAAGAGTATCGATTATTACCTGATGTATTGGCTTACCCCAGGACCTGTGGCCGTAACGCGGTACGGGTAGAGGTATAGCATCAAACCAATGTCTGTGAATATGTTCTTGAACATTGCAATAATCTGGAGTGCCAATACGTCTTGACGACAGTCATCGCCGACCTTGAATATTGCAGCTTGCCATACATCGTACTCCTTTCTGACTTGTATGACCGCGCCAGCACCTTCGAGAACAGAGTTCGGGTCGGTCTCTGTTTCAGTTCGCACCTTTCGAACTTTGAATGTTGCCATGAATGGAGCCTAGTACAGATGGTGTGTCAGCTATGTGGCTCATAACCCAAAACCCTATCTAAAGCAGACCTTCGCGTGACTTTGCAGTGGTCGACCTGACCTCTTGTCAATGTCAACGACCACGCCATCAGGGTTGCTAGGAAGATAACATCCTTCTTCGACCTTAATTTTGGCCATCTCTTCGTCGATCTTAGCCTGCGGTCTTCGTGAGTATTTAAACAAACAACATAGTAAAGGATAAACCAGTTTACCTTTTTCTCAGGCTTTGTTTTCTTGATGTAGGGCTTGAGTTTCCCAGAAATGGAAGTCACTTCTTGGAAGAACTTGAATTCTTTCTCGTAGAAATTACGAGCCTCTCCTGATAGCGAGGCGACCACCATTTCTGTCATGCGATCCAGCATTGGTTTCATTGGGTCCTCCTACATCGACGGTCAATTCAAGGCCTCATACTCAAAAGCATATACTCACCACTTCGGCTCCGTCGTCCTTATAGCCGTTTGCCTCCATGTTCCAGATAATTTGGTGACAGAAAAGTTGTGAAACCTTGGCGGTTTCGAAAATAAACCTCTCTACATAGCCTAAACTCGTGTAAGAATGTATTGCATGGGAGTCCTGAGCCAGGAAAATTTACCAAATGCATCATTCCTTAATGCTTGCACGATTTGCGGAACATAGAAGAATGTAACGTCTACTGGATGCTGGGCAAGCACACGGTGCGCATATTGAAGGGTAATTGGGTCATTGTCAAATCGTGGCTCGAACAACTTGATCGCGATGACTGGAGGCACAGGATCCCATGTCAAAAGCAGCTGTGGACAAGTTTAGAACATACGTGATCACTAATGAACGCATATATGCGTACCTTGTAGTCTCGTTTCTGGCCGCGAGTGAAGCGGTCTCCAATAAAGAATTTTACTGCCTCTGAAACATGTAAAGCTGCACTAGGATCACTCTTTACTAGTTTAATTAATTCGTTCTCGACTATAGGGCGCTTGAACCGTTCCGACATATGAGTTGCGATAGCCGCGTCAACGTTCCAAGCTGTTCGAACCATTTGACGCCAACCATCCTGGTAGTAATATGAGTATAACAAGACTATGTAGAATAAACCAGGCTTACATCTGTGAGGCTGCGTTCACTGTTGCTCAGGTAGTCTTGCCCCCGTTTCAAGTCGTTGGTTGGGTTTGCCCACACTCTCAAGCGACCAATCTCGTTCTCGATCAAGAGCTTGAGCAAGCTGTTCTGAGAACGATGCTTCGAAAGATATTCTAACAAAACGTCGATAAAACTACTCGAAAGCTAAAAATGTGCTACGCACCTGGGTGACGTGAAGTGCTCTTCTCCAGCTGGAGACTTGAAGTGACGTGATCCGCTCGTGTATTGTCGTGTTGAATCACCTCCAAAAATTCGTTTAGAAGCTTGATATCAGCATTCACCTGGACCAAGTTTGCACCGAACGACCACCTAGAGGCAGAATTAAGTATTTCCATCTACAAGCCAAGAGAATCAAGACCCACTGTGGTCGAACTGCAAACCACGAAAGTGCGGTGCGATACAGAGCTTCGCGGAGCCGAGCTTCCGGGTATGTATCCATTAAGCTACTTCGAAGAACCTCAAACCCAAAAATGAGCAAACTGAAGCGAGGCTCACGAGCCAATGCATGCGTGCTACAAAATAAGCAGTTTAGCAATAATCAAATAAACTTAACCTAGTACCAACCTAAGCGAAACCCCTTTGCGTGTTGACCGCAGGACGAGTCTCAGAAGTAGTTGCATCAGACCGGGGTTCTTGTACCGGACCGCTTGGAATCTACTCCTCAACATCTGCAACAAGATTGTGTGCGGAACCAAGAGCCGACGGGCATCGCCAAGGATCTGATCCATATCAGACTTGTTGGTAGGGTTATACCCCACTGGGTGGCGGAATGGATCGCCGGAGCTTGAGACCGAGTAAATTCATGCAAAGCGGGAATGTGATGTTGACTCACTCCATATGGTTTGAAAATATGCCTTTCTTTTGCTTTACGGTGGTGGCCCATGCAGTGTTGAACTCGAGCATGAGTGAGATTTCCATATCTTTCCTCTCGCCAATTAGCCAAGTCCAAGCATCAATTCCGGTAGAAATAGTTGCTGGTGTAAATGCAGCAAAAGGTACAGCGACCAGATAATGGAGCAAGTCATGGTCAGGCTACAACACCATTTGGTCAATCTCAGAGTGAGGGCGGGCAACATAGATGGTTAGATTTACCTCGGGCAAGGCCATCAAAACAGCTGCACATCGGAATAGAAGGCGGCGAAGATCTTGCACGGTCAACTTGCTTGTCTTATCACGGATTTCAGCCACGGAAACGGCGAGTTTAGCCTTCAATGCCTTGATTTCGAGGAAAGGTGCTTTGGTCGGTGGAGGAAGCTGAATTTCCTCAATACCTATTCACACCAATCTATCAAACACCCAGCAGCGGGACGCTCGAGTGATTTCCCTTACCTCCTCGGTTGGCTAGCCTAACTCCTCCGGCTTCCCCTCCAAAGTATGATTTGGAGGCGATTTGGGTTGCCATAACTCTCGCTCTGTCCAAAGTGTATGGCTGAGAGTCCAGTCCTGGAAACCATAGAACTTTAGTGGGCTAAAGATGCTTTTGCAATGCATACCTTGCTTCTTGTCTGAAGGAGGAACCGTCTTGGCAAACTGCAGGGCCATGGTAGCACCAAGCTCAGCTGAGCCATCCGCAGATACCACTCTAGTGTCTGCAAGGTAATTCTACTCGGTACGATATGATGAGTGAATTGAGGTGTGATGCTACACCACTCAACTGACCTGTAGCGTTGCTTGTATCTCGATCGGTGCCCGAGCGGTAGCTGCCTCCAGCCACTTATTCGTATGTTTATACAATTGGGAAAGTATTTCATTCCTTGATGCATACGAATCCGAGAGCTGGAGCGTTATATCGGCCCTTTGAGAGCGGTAGTCGTGTTGGGGAGAGAACTTTATCAAATGGGAAGTAAATAGCTAGACCCTCCGATGTAGAATTTGCGCTTACTTCGTCCGTAAATTCACCTTCGCAGGCTCGATGAATTAATGTCAACACTTCAAGTAGGGCCACCACAAAAGGTGGATCACATAAGAGAGATGGAAAAGCCGAAATAAGTCGTTGAAGGTACTTCATTGCGAGTTCGCGAATCTTGGAGATCCTGTGCGTACTTGCGACCAGCAATTTTCGTAGTTCAACAGACAGTGCCGGGCTTATGGAGTGCTGTACAATTCTTCTGCTAATCGTGTCATTAACGAAATCACGAATGACCTGCACCACTATGTCAGCGCATATACCCTGCCAATACACACAGAATCCTCACTTTCTCGGAGATAGAATCCATGGAAGCAGTAAGGGGTGCATTTTTGTTCAATCCCTCATTCGAGAAGTACCAGACTAGGGACGATGGCAAGAACATTTTGGCGCGCATATTCTCCAAATCATGCATAGTGAGCAGGAAAATGATTTGAGTGGGCGTCAAGTATCGTATATCAGTTCCGCGTGTTGGGATGAATTTACTAAGAGTCACGCGATGACGAGCAACAACCTAAGGGGTGGTGAGTCTGATGCCTTGTCTGGAGCTGGGATCTGACTCACGATCTGTAAATAGTCATTCCGGAAGATAGGATTGTATTCGATCGCGTTGGTCAGATAATCCTGTGCCTCTTCAAGCACTACTGGAGGCGTTTTGGCCGCAATCCTTGTCATCGCAGCGTATTGCCACTCGTTTATCATATCTGCCTTATCATCGGAGCTAAGGCGGAAAAGTCCGCATATGAACCACATGTTTCTAAACAAGGCCGTAACTTCGGTACTTGCGTCACGGTCAGGGTGGAAATCAGAGTGGGCAACTAGGGCGTCAATGGGCAAAGTAAGAGCCACCAACTCGGCCAAGGTTTGAGTAGGCTGGGGACCCAATAAGCGGCAGTGCTCCATCCGAGTTGGAACTACGCACCACAGTTCCATTCTTGTCCTGACCTGCCTGCGTCTGGATGGCTGTACCCTTGTCCACAAACATCGTCAACAATTCGACTAAGTATGTCTCATACAGCTCGGGCCGGGTTTTAAGCTCATGCGCCAGGCGAGTTTGCGCGGCCAAGACCTGAATAACAGATTAAGACACCAAAGTGTTGTGTAAGATCTAGGGACATACTTGATTACTAGATGTTCTCGCTCCAGAATTGCTTTCGGCCCCTTCAACAATGCGATTAATCTGAGAGAAAACGTGGATGATATCGGAGAAGACATTCTGGGGCGCCGCGAGCGCTAGATCGACAAGATTGTACGAGATTGCACCTTGCACAGATGGGTGCGCGGTAGGTAGACGCTGTAATAAGAGTGAAATGCATAGCTTCGTAACCTGCAAGAGCCAAATAAGTTTGCTTCTTCCCTCGATGAGATGATATACGCACATCTTCTCTCTTAAACGCTAAAGCCAATCGGGTAATGACGGAGATAGTGCTCATTCCAATGCGGCGTTTCTCAAGGTCTGTTTTATTGCGCAAACCGGACTCGATTGAAACCGCAGTAGTCGAGTCATTGGCGTGATTATGGATGTAAGGAGAAGTGCCAGCATCCATTTCTTGATTGGTCGCAGTGATGTAATTCAAGAGAGAATAGATAAAGGACAGGAGGAAATCTTCGCCGGGAGCCGCCTACAAACAAACGAGGTTAATATCTTTCACTGCGATGTAGTTCCTCACATACCTCGATACACACGGCCAAGCAGTTGGATGCCGCAGCCAGAACAGTTGGAGCAGTCGGATCGCTGGCAAAGTGGAATTCCAAAAGCGGCAGAGGTGCAGTAATGAATTTACGCAAATGGTGAGCCATGGGACTCGCAACCTCGGGGAAGCTAAACCCAAGTTAGAGAAGCCCTCATTCGGCGCGTTACTTAAACTCACTTGTGAACGAGCACCGTCACCGAAGTAATCGCGCCTTCTTGCAAGAGATTATCGTAAGCAGGAGAGACGTCGCTCAGCATGAGTTTGATCTGCGTCAGCAAGCCGCTATCCAAGTCTCCCAGGGCGACACAGCACAAAGACACTAATTTCTACTCAAATTCAGTGAATGAAAACTGTACGTCAGTTCCAACGGATTTGAAGTTGAGTGAGAACACTCACCAAGCTCTCCGCCATAGTTTCCCAAGTGTACGTATCGTTATCAGGATCATCCTCCATGTCCTCAACTTGCACCAATAAATCATTGAAATACTTCATTGTGTGGGCTACCGTTTGTTGTAAATGCTCCTTGACTCCTTGCTGGGTACTGTCGATGCTATGAGCCTTTTGACGCATTAGGGTCGCCCAAGCCATATTCGATGCCTCTGCATCGTCAGTCAAAGCAACCGATTGGATCTTCTTCTTTTGTGTCTCGGGATCGTGGAGCGGAGACGCAAGCACCTGTGCAAGGGCGGTCCATTGAACCTCGACAATGCTACAAATAACAAAGTAGCCGGACAGAGGACGTTCATTGGCCTTGTAACGCGCCAAGAAAGCTTGGACGTAAAGCGAGAGAGAAGGGTCTTCGTCTGCGCGCTGTAAGAACTCTTCGACAATAGCGTTTAGTCGTTCGACGAGCCTGACGGAGAAGAGACTTGCGAATGCCTTGGAGCATGCCAACCATTCAGAAAGCTCCCACGGGAACGGGGTTGCGGTTACCGCGCGATATAAGCCGTGGAACGCAGGAGAGACATGGATGATGACCTCGGCAGCTACACCAATTGAGTGAAACGTTTACGGAAGACAGCTATGCCAACGTACCAGGCTCTTCTCCCAGCATCTTGACAGACTCTTCGCAAACGTAACGATCGCGGCCATCACATTCGCGCGGTGGCTAGGATGCAAGGAGGCTAGTCTAAGCAAGGCACAAACGGTAACGAATACAAGCTCGTCGGGCAAAGACCAGTCTGATCGACTTTGAATCAGATACACGCGTTGAAACGAGCAAACGTGTTTACTCACCGCTCCATGCCAGACTCCGCTCATAATCGATGTGCGGAACGTCACGCAGAATACCAATAAGCACCGTTACTGTACTCTCAACATGAGACTCTGGACAATTCAACGCGAATTGGCCAAAAGCAATGTTGCAATTGACACGTGAGGCGGGCTAAGGCGATATAAATGAGCTACGCGTCGGACTGGGCGTGAGAGGCATAAGGACTTGCCATGAAGACTTTGGGCTCTGTGCCATTAGATTGCGTGCTGGAAATATCCCTTGTGACTACTTTGGAGGTGATAAGTTCAATAGCCTCGTTGACTTCTTCGACGGGGTCTTCGGAATCGATACTGTCGCTAATATTCTGAGCAAGCTCAGTTAATATCAACTGGTGTAAATTAAAGTCGAGCCTGCACGCCCATAGAACACTGGTTGAATGCTCATGTTACCAACTACTCACGTATCCATGATGGAATCTTCCACAATATACTCGGTCCTCCACTAGTTGAGGTTCGGGTGAAAGCGTAAGTTGACGTTAATGATTCCTGATTGTAATTTGCAAAAGATATTTGCTATGACGCGGGATCTATTTATCCCCCATGCATCACGTCAGCGGTCGACGAATCATCCATCCAACGACGATCGTTTCATTGAGCTTACCGGCGGTAGCGGGCCGAAGACAAGCGATCTAAAGGTTAATCATGGCAAATTATTCAGGTGTTGGAAGCAACTTCTAACAAGTGCTTCAATTCGGGAGGGCAAGTATTTAGCTATAGTACATGTAGGATTTACTACGAGGGTGGGAGCGACGTATGGATAATATGGGAGGGTGTTAGGGTGGGTTGCATGCAAAGAGAGAGAGAAGGGAAGACGTGTGGCTATATGATACCAGGGGAAAGAGGCGCAATATTCGAATACAGTACAAAGGAAAAGTTCAAGGAACCAACCAAAAAGCGAAGCGAAGAGTTAAACACGAAAGCAAGATATGAAAGCATAAGAACTAGGAGACTAACGACATAAGCGGTCTTGACTTCGAGAAGCCCGTTGCCGGCTGGCGGCATGGACTGAACCCGAGAGGGCTGGCATGAGGTTATGGGCAGGGCGACATCGGTGAGGTGCAGGGACGAGGGGGAGATTATGCGGAAGAAGGGATCAAGAGCCCATTTATCGCTGAAGCAGGAAACTCAATCACTTCATCTGCCTGCTCGCAGTACATTGGTAGCCAACCAATTGACAGATCATCCCGGCGCTCGCCGTTGTCGTAGAACAATTGGGAATATGCAGGAAGATACGGACCGGATGTTACAGTCGATTGCGAGTCCGTTGGCGATGCAGATCCCGAACCCACACTAACAGGAGGCCAAATGGCGGTAGCAGTAAACGAAAGAGGGATAAGAACATATGCGGCCTGCTTGATAGGTTCCTGGTTGGATGCATCCTCAGGGGGAACGAAGGCGAGATTAAAACCAACGCGAAGTTCGTGCTTGATCCGCATATGGGGAGTAAACACTGTTGCTTGAAGTTGTCGATCTCCTTTACGAGCTGGATGGGACTTCCGGGTAGTAGGATCAATCGAAATCGGAATATCCATTTTAGCCCAGTCGTCGTTGAGCTCCAGGCCACCAAGAGCAGGTTTGAAACGAACGCGATTACCGGACACAAGGTGGGTCTGTTGGCTCCAATTAACGGCATAGTCATGTTGAACAACCAGCCCAAGCGCATACAGGGCCTGCCATGGGTGGGGGCTAAGAAGAGGCATGTTAGGGGGTTGCTCATGAGAAGGTGGAACAGGGAACGAATCCACATAAGCAGACATTGGTCTCGAGCTATGGCACATAATGATTTATGTAAACGGTAGTCCTCTGAAAAACGGAGGCTGAGTACGTACCTGAATTTTTCGGTTTGATTAACCTCAATCTCAAAATCATCCAGCCTCAAAGTGCCTAAACTAGATGAACCGAGGTCGTTAGCTCGTACGCGTAACGAAACCGGAACACGGTGCTCTTCACAACCAATATGCTGAGGGGCGGTTACAATCACATCGACGCTCCGAAGCAGTTCAACCGGTATCCTCTCATCATGGTCAAGATAGGTGATGGTCGCAGGATGGTCGACGAGGGGGAAAGTGCGTCCCTGTGGATGTCTCGGGGAAAAGTCGGGGAGGAGGGGAGCGGTGCCGAGCTAGCTCGATGGGAACAGGTTCTGCTTCGATTGGCTGAGGCTTTGTGCGCATCATATTGTAAAGGGAGCTAAAGTACCAAGAAGTGGACCTCTCGTATCGGCGAAAGTGGCAGTGGCGTAGATTGTGTACTGAGTTCCTCCTCCCTCATGACCACAATCGACGGTAGGCGGCAGCCAACCCGGGAGTTGCATATCAAACAAAACCTCCCATTGTTGCACACAAGGGCGCGACGAGGGACCCGCCAATCCGAGCAGCTCGTGGGGTCGGCTTCGGTAGTCAGTACGATTCGTCGGTCTTGGGGAACAAGCTGTTTAGTAATGCGACATATCCGAAACCCATCATAGCCAGCCTGAGATGAAACTAAAATGCTGAAATTTAGTTGGGCCCTGGAATATTCATTATCTGACGTACCCATCTCTGCCTTGCCTTCAAAGACCAGCTCCAGAGAAGAAATATGAACCGTCTCTGGTTTAATATAAGACTCAGATGAGACTGGGAGCACAGGCGGCGGAGTCTCGAGAGTAAGTGTGAGATGACCCGAGAGCGAGTAATTTGTTCTGTATCGCGCGTGAGCATGGTGCTCACGAAAAATAGGTGAAAAATGGATCGCCACTCACGCCGCGTCTGGAGATCCATACATATTAACCCATGGAGCGGTGGGAACAATCTCCAGCGTGAGAGGCATGTCGATTGTCCAAGAAATAAAACTAAATAAACTCTTTTAAGAGAACAAGAGAAGGACAAGCAAGGCGGGACGCGGGACCACACAACAAGAAGCCACACACTTTAAAAAGACGGTTGCGGTTGTGCAGGCAGCAAGCGGAACCCAATCAGCGCACAACGGCGCGCTTCGACGAACCCCTACACTACCCAACACACGGCATTACCAGATTTACCATGTCACCCTGATGCCTCACATCATGCCTGCCAGGGCAACTCCCAAGCTGTGACTGCGATTCCGGTGGCAACAACACACTAAATTCCGCATCTGTTGCCGTGCGTTTCGAGTTAGTGAGTGTCACCCATCATCACGAACAAAAGCAATCCAGGCCCTCCTTCTCATTACACTTGCTGTATATTGCTTGTGCCAGCTTGCATCCGCTTACCTCATTTGCACTCGAGAAGAGGGACAATGGGAATCCTACAATAGGATTGATGAAAGTGTACACTGAACCAAGCAAACATTGGCCAATCCATCTTCAAATTCTCGAAGCTATCTAGCCACGATTGGTATATAGAATTGGCAGGCATGAACGTTAGAGACCACCGAGGGCGGCCACCCCAAATTATCACTCTTCACGTCGATATCGATTAGGATGTTCTAGTTCCCTGGATCCTTGTTCAGCCACAGCGACACTGTACGGAGCGCCAGGTGGGTATAGCAGGGATGTCTGAGGCTCTGCCTAATTGCGCTTATCGCTAGCCGCATGTGTCTACCCAAGCGCCGGTCGAGTTTACCACACTTGAACATCTTTATTGGCTATGTCGAATTTCCAAATGGCGTGTTTAGTCGCAGGGACAGTGGCTGCCCGCGAGGCTGAAAGTACTTGTCGTGCTCGTGATGTACGCGAAGATCGCTTGGCCGACCTTGTTGCTCGTGTACGCGCGATACTTTACGCCGAACACCATCCTTACTCCTATCGTCACGCTGCTGGCCCAAGCGAACTCAACTGCGGCAATAGATCGAGCAACAAGAGCGAAGGAGGAGCGTGCATTGTTGGCCCTGGTACACCCGTAGCCGAACAAACATATCTAAGCCTAATTGACGGCCATGAGGTTTTGGAGCGTAGAAAAGCTACGCGCACTCAGCTAGGTATGAAAGGCTTTGCTGCATGGTTTGGACATGGCTCCAAGTCTGAAGAAAAGGCCAATTCTTCAAACTTTGTTTGAGATCCCTTTCGATATTTCGGTCGGTCGTGGACATGGGTTTCGATTGACTAATGTTTGGCCGATGCTTTCCACTTTTGTAGGGGTTTGATACAGATACGACGGCCGCTCGGGTTCCTGCTCCTCGAATTTAGTAAATTCGTGTATTAAATCTACCTTGCGCTCACACCTGTTAGATATTTATTTCTGAAAATTACGCATATAGCTTACACTACTACCAGAAAAGTCAAGTATAAAACTAAACTCGGAGTACAGACATGATCGCTCGATGGTGAAGTCAAGACTCACCTAAAGCGAAGTTAAATTACCCTATATTTTTTCAAAGTATAGATGACATCGTTATTTACCAATAATCAATTACCCCGTACTATAGTTACTCCACCTCGAGACTAGGGTGGCTTAGCTTTTTACTATTTTCAATAGACTCAAAATTCCTGTACTCCTTTGGAAAGAGCCCCAAGTAATAGGCCGTAATATCATTATAGCATTAGTATGAGCATATATACATATATGGTAGCTGCAAGAGTCATCAAGCGCATATGGTACAGTAGTCGATTTAGTAAGGAGAAACAAAGGGTTGCATACGGGATAAACAAAAATATTGGGCGGAGGTTGAATGCGTCATCTTTTCTTAGGAGGGCGGAAACCTGGGGAAATGGGTGGTTGAATACCATCACCCACAATTAGATGCACGCATTTCACATACCTGCATCCTCCATTCCCAATCGCCTAAGATTAAAGTCTCGTTTTTCCCTCCGATGTAGTTCTTCGCTCTTTGCCTTGAGCTGATCCTGCAAGCCTGAATTGCCGTCGATCTGGGCAAAAACATACTCAAGGTACGCTGAGGCCTTGTCATCCTGCGGGATGTCCGGTCGAGGTAACTGATACTTCATCAACTCTTTGATGCTCTTCCAGACCTAAAGGATAAGGTTGGGCATCTTAACATCCTGATAGAACACGATATATGAAGAAAATACCTCTGTAAACTTCTGAAAGTTGACAAGCTCTTCACCCTCCACGACGACCTGGGTCTGTAGTTCTTTATAGGTTCGAGATAGATCTCTGAGATGGATGGACAGGATCGGCACCGAAGGTAGCTGCAGGTTCGAATTCAGGGCATTTTTGTACTTGTCGACGTCAGACAACAGTTGGCTCATTTGTTTCAATCCTTCCTTTACACGTCTATCAACAAGTCTCCAGGTATATTCAAGCCCATTAACATGGGCATGGGTAAGCGCTGACATGATTGCATGCGCGCTGGAAAATGAACGAATTTTGAGGCTCTCCTACACACAAAAGTGATCTAAATCGCAGATAATTCTTATTGGAAACCCACACTCACCTCGGCAACTCGCTTTAAAAAAGTGATAGCCTGAGCACGTTTCTCGATATCATTCGAGTCGATGAATAAGATCAAGGAAAGACACCAATCCTCAACCCTATAATTATTCTTAAAGAATCGAGGTATGTTCAGCAATTCTTCGTCTGATATATTCTTCAGGCGAGTGGCGCAGTCCGACGGTAATATCTTTTGGAACAAGTTGCTTTCGATCCTCATTAGCTGTTTCGCAACAGCAGCAGCGTCAAGCTCGGACCATTTAGTACGTCCAGCTGCCTCACTGGGCGGCTCATCAACAAACTGATTTAGGTTGATTAACTGTGGAACCATAGCCTGTCAGTATTCATATACCTGCATGAATATATGCACGTACATGCCATTGGATCCTTTCTTGCAACCTACTCCAATTTACATCCAGTGGTTCGTCGAAAAAGCTTTCATCAATAAAGTTTTTTATACCCAACAGAAATCCTTTATCCTTTGGCTCAATAGCCTGGAGCTCAAGCCAATCATTCAAGATGGCCAACATCCTTTGTCGAAGACATGTTACACACATACACGAGGTGGAACGTAGGCTTTGGGACTCACATTTCCCTGAGTTTGATAGTTCGCCTTTGTGGGTCGTATGATGTTGTGACTTTATCGTCTCATTCCTATACCGATCGACTAGCATAGGCCATAGATCCTCAACTCGAGCGAATCCTCGGTAAACACTTAGGAAACACTCCCGAAATTGCTTGTCCATGGACGTTGCTGTAGTTTTAATGTGAGTGTCCAAGTTTGTACTAACAGCCGGTGCCCTCACCAGTTGTGCCACAAAGCAGATGCATTACCAAGCCCTCCAAATTCCCAGTGAGTACATTTCCGTGTTCATCGTAGTTAATGATAGGATGTCCCTCGGGATGTGGCGCAGCAATATCGGATTGATGGCTGAACACAGATCCCGGCCGAGGCCGATATTGGGGAACCCTTGCAATAGTTGGCGAACGGTCTATGCTCCCTTGCCAGTTGTAAGCTGTGTCTGGTGACGATCCCAAGTTCAACCCGCCCAGAGTATCCAGACGTTGCTGAGTCCCGGGAGCCTTGGGAATGGGAATGGCGGTAGCGGGAGAGATATAAGGGCTGTGGGTAGCCTTAGGGAGTTCATGTTTATAGTACGGGGGGAGTCATCTAGAACCCCTTGACCAAGCCTGCTGCTACCAGGTGAGGAGCTCATGCCACTTGACGTTGGTGGCGTGGGAAGTAAACCGAGGTTGCCACATTTGCTTGAGAGCCCCAAACCTAAAAAGAGGCGCTCGAAAACGGTTTGTGTTGATAGACAAATAATACCTACCGAGCTATCGAAAAGTGACATCGCCTGATAAATACCTAGATTGCTTCCGGCTACGAAAATTATGAGTAAGTTAAGGTCGATCAATTACTAAACCCACATAGGCTAGTTACACCATATTTTCTCAAGTGTTCTGTATGGAGCTTCCGGACTTCAGACGCAAGTGTACGCATTTCTGGCCGCGCAGTGGGCTTCCACTCCCAGCATTGGTTTATGAGTTTCCACATCTCATCCGACAACCCGCGTTGGTGCATTGCGTCTCGAGGTTCAGGACGCTCAGGGAGATTACCTTGGATGAGCGCCGCAATAACCTGCCCATCGAGGCGGAGCTTAGAAAAAGGAGGCATGCCAGTGAGTACCTCTGGAGGGTAGGTAAATATGGGGCCAGTGGAAGTAAAGTAATAACTTGCCCAGACACAACATCCCGAAAGACCACATATCTGGCGCAATATATTGATGTATAATAAATAAATAAATAAAAAGCAACATCCATATTGTGGGGACTTACCACTCGACGACGTGACTCCTGATGAAGAGGTGCTTGTTTCAACTTGGAATAGCTCCGCTGGAAGAGGGAGTGAGGTTGTATATGCAAGAAATAGTCGGTGCGCTTACGAGCCATCCAGCGAGCTGAACCAGCATTCTCCAAGCTAGTGGAAGCTGCATCCATACCTTCTTCCTCGGCGACAATCTTGCTGAGCCCAAAGTCCGTCAATAATGCTTCCTCAGAGGCCGAAATAACCACGTTTGCCTTTTGCATTTGAGTCAACATCAGGCACAATCACTATGGCAGTGTCACGGAACTCACCGCGCGCAAATCTCCATGACAATCATCGGCCGGAATGTATGGAGGTATTTCAGTCCAGATGCAACCTCACTTAGGAGTCTGGGCTAGATTAACTTTCTAACAGTTATTTCAAGTAATTCAAGAACCTACCTCATCCGGTCACACTCAACATTTTTCCTAATAAACATGTGTAAGCTTCCTCCCTCTGCCCAAGGGGCGACCGCAAAAAGCCGAGGACCAATGTAGCATATGCCGTAGAATCGTAAGATATTTTTGTGTTCGAGCCGCCGCCAAATATCCACTTCGCGTCGGAATCGCTGTTCGATAGGTCAGACGGAGCTGGCATATGGGGTTTCAACACAGACCCGAGTCGCAGATCCACTCTCCACGTGGCGGATGGCTTTGAGCATCACCTTCTCGTCTCCCACCCAATGGCCTTCGTAAATATCGGCGGTTCCACCCTCCGCGACGGGATGTTCACTGAGTTTGGTAACCTGCCCGGTCACTATTTATCTATATCAGTGCACATTGCCACGAGTCCAGATATTAGGAATCATACGGTCGGTTAATGGGGGCAAGATCCCAGTTTTGACATGTAGGGTGTCAAGGCCGCCTCGAAGGGCTTGATACTTCTCCGTATCGGGCTGTTCACCTTTTAGTTCCTACAATTTATTGGGTAAGAGGTTTGGCAAATATTCAGAGGGTACATATTTCGCACCTCTTGTATTGTTTGCATAAGTTTTGGAACGTCATCCCTCATTCCCACTGCGGTGGCAAGATCATCCACACTCCGAATGATCTTATGGAGCCTAGTAGTATACGATAAGAGTACATAAGTTTCTCCCCACCAGCTACACTTACATTTCTTTCATTTCTTCCTGGTCGTTCTGTCTATACAGGTCCATTTTCCGTTGCTGGCGGTTGAGCTCGATGGACGTTAGAATCTTGACAGAGCTTAGCTTATTTAAGTCGAGCTTATCGTATACGCCATACCTGAAACTTGTTAATATGGGTATCTAGTAACCCATTGAAGGTGTCGATGTCATCGGCTACTTGTTCTTGACGCATGAACGACTTGACGCGGCTACAACCATTAGGGTCAGCTACATTCAACCCTCTACTAATTTACCAAACCCTCACCCTAAGTCCGCCCATTCAAAGACTTTCTTGCGTATCTTGAGTAGGACACTATGTAAGATTCATAATCAATACAGAGGCAGTATGGTAGAAGGATTATGGTTCACCCTTCCAACTCGTCAACCGCCTCCCTTAACTTGGCATTCTCTAACGCATCTTCTTGCTCCCGAAGGGAGTTCACGAGTTCGGCACATCTTTGAGCCATTTGTGTACATTGTCGCTGGAGTGGGTGTTATGAGGAACCCATCGTATGAGAATGTGGCTTAACGTACGCGGTGCACCGATATGTCCTGCGAGCGCTTGTGGATATCGCGTGCTGTGTGGTTGCACAAGGATCATACATATTAGTATTCCGTTCGACCAACTGCCGAATTCTTCTCTTACCTGCGGCGACAACAATGCCCAATATTTCGTTTGGCACACCCAAATCCATATTGCACTGCAAAGAAACCTCACTACTAGTATTTTTGTACGAATGGATAGGGCGTTGGAGGTGAGTAATGGGAGAAGCTATCAGGAAATGATCGGACCTAGTATTTAAGGACATCATAATCAGTGGGCGGCTCACGAGGCACGGCCCAGGAACCTTCCTCTCTTGTACCGGCCTGGCTAAAGGCATGTTGCAGATCGCTACAGTGTGAACGAGCCAAGACGCCATAGCCCCAGGGCTGTAGTGTGCATATATACTGTACTCGGAGGGTGCAATGTACTTGCAATGGCCCGTTATGGGGCTCGTTCATCCATAAAGAAATTCTTGGGCCGTTGATCAGGGTCGGGATACACTATGTGAAATCACACCCAACCCAATGAAGATTGATAGCTATAGGAAGGGCTGTACATTGTATGTGCGCTTTAGCTCCGTTCCGTAGGCGCATCGCCCCCTCGATGTCATTGCAATTGGTCCAAGATAAAGTGCAAACTGCCCGTAGAAACACGGGCACCTTGGCGTATATGCCAAGGGTTAAATGTATCTCTCGCTGGTGTCCCCGGCGGCATTTTACTCGTACCTCTCCTACCAGTTCAGGGAGATATTGCACTGGTTTTTGACAGCGTGAAGTTGGGGCACTTGTCTACTTTCTTTGAACCTACCTTGTGATGTCCTTTGGAAGGGTTGAGCTAGGGTCGTATGCTGCAAAAGTCTTGAAAAGCAAGTCGCCCTGGCTATCTGAATTTGATTACTTCAAACACTTTGAGCCACTTTCCCCGAGCCAGTTTACAAGGCTATAGCTATGCATTATACACTTCTTTACCCATATTTTCTATCTCAAGTACATACATAAACCTCTTTTTCAGCAATTCGTGCGCGTATGTTCACCGCCTCTGATACCGGTAGACTTGGATATACCCTAATGTCTGTGTGAGCGCACACGTTGTCTGTATCATGGTAATAGAATATTCTTTATGTATTGATTCGAATTATAATTAGGGGAAACGTCATCCATACTAGATGTTACCAACACCAGGAGTCTAATAGCTTTTGGTAGTTCTATGCGCAGATTCAGCCAATCGATGCTGCTTCATAATATGCAAAAAACAACAGCACTAAGGCACCTGCGATCCGACCCACTGACTTCATTGCAGAGAATAAAATACCTAAAACTTGGGTCCTTAGCTCTCTCAAGTCTACTGCGTACTAACCCAGGCTGTAAAAACCTGCATGATGGATTTGAAGTTACCCAAAATTTGGTGACGCTACGGAGCGCGTATCTTTTGATGTTGTGCATGTACTTTGTCGATTGGATCCAGAGAGTAACTGGACAGAGCGCAAACAAACTGGTTGGCGGGACTGTCGCTGTGTCAAAATGTACTAATATTATGTTAAATACCTCTGCAGGGGTTGCTGCTGCCAGTTACCGGGTGCCTGTCCGATTATCCCGAATTCAATTGTGTTTGCTGATCAGGGACGCCGGGTAACCTTGCTCAGCACCTGAATAAGATATCTTAGTCCCGAGATTAGATTTGGAGCCTTTTGCTCCGGCTTGTCAGTTTGCTCTCCGATGGGTATCACTGTTGACTCTTGGTTGGACTTCTGTAAATAAATGGTGTTATTTACTGGCGATGTACCCATACATTTTCTGGTGTTTGCAGGGAAGCATCAACCTATTCACTATATCACCAAGGGTGGCAATAACGCCTACTTTGGGCAGCCCATCGGACCCTCCCCTCCACTCATCAGCATAAGAGAGCACGAACTTGAACTAATGGAAATGACCGTTGTGCCGAGATCTGCCTTAATCTCAACCAGCTTCTTTATTGTTGTTTGATGGTCGAGGCCTGATGCAGAGACTCCAAATTCGCAGTTGTTGCAAGATTAACTTGGGATCTGGCCCTTGCCTACGTGTCTAAATAGCGCGACTAAGGGCAAGATGTCAAGTGCATTTTAGTCTCTATATGAAGTTGAATATGCCTTGGAAGGATAGCAAAGGAAGAATGTGAGTAACGAGCCGTCCAGGATATATCGATCACATTCTTCTGATTATGTGGAGTCAAGTAAAATTCAAGTGGATCCAGAGTTGTGCACCACTCGAAATGAATAAGCTGTTAATCGAATCGAAGTCAATGTATGGCTGTGCATCTATTCCATCATCGAAGTATTACGATAGCTGTGGCCGGTAAATGCCGCCATATGTATATATACATATTTCCGGATGATGTGTTGTATCCACTATCGCTGTTATCTTGGAAGGAACACAAAAATTTAACCTCTTTCTCTATATACAGTCGGTTACTCCCCGCATTCTCAACAGGGAGTGTACTTTGACAGATTGATAGCATGGCTAAAGTACCTCACGACTGATTTAACGTGATTCGTCTATCTAACCCGAGCTGGTAAAACACCGAAAGAAATAGCAACAAAGGTCCGCAGCAAAGTAGAGAGCACAGACCGACCTTTGACAGTGTGGTACATATAATAACAGATGCGGCGAGACCAGTAGGGAATGAATAGTGCCAATGTCTTGACTTCGGACAACGCCACTCTTCTGCACCGTCATACAGTCCGAAGGGGCCTCTGTTCAAACCAGAGAAAGTATATGTGGCCCCACGCAGAGGAGAAGGTT